>NC_138773.1:31367889-31967889 GCF_965119305.1 Pelophylax lessonae | reverse complement strand
CAGAGACTGCTGGGATGATACAAGAGATGGTCAGAGACTGCAGACATGATACAGGAGATGGCCTGAGACTGCAGACATAGTACAGGAGATGGTCAATATGCAGCCATACTCCAAGAGAGGGTCAGGGACTGCAAAAATGTAATAGGAGATGGTCAAAGATTAAAGACATACTACAAGAAATAGTCATACACTGCAGACATACTACAGGAGATGCTTAGAGACTGCAGACATACTACAGAAGATGGTCAGAGACTGCAGACATATTACAGGAGATGGTCAGAGACTGCAGACATAGTACAGGAGATGGTCAGAGACTGCAGACATAGTACAGGAGATGGTCAGAGACTGCAGACATGATACAGGAGATGGTCAGAGACTGCAGACATGATACAGAAGATGGTCAGAGACTGCAGACATGATACAGGAGATGGTCAGAGACTGCAGACATGATACAGGAGATGGTCAGAGACTGCAGGCATAGTACAGGAGATGGTCAGAGACTGCAGACATAGTGCCGGAGATGGTCAGAGACTGCAGACATGATACAGGAGATGGTCAGAGACTGCAGGCATAGAACAAGAGATGGTCAGAGACTGCAGGCATAGTACAGGGGATGGTCAGAGCCTGCAGACATAGTACAGGGGATGGTCAGAGCCTGCAGAGATAGTACAGGGGATGGTCAGAGACTGCAGACATAGTACAGGGAATGGTCAGAGCCTGCAGACATAGTACAGGGGAATGGTCAGAGCCTGCAGACATGATACAGGAGATGGTCAGAGACTGAAGACATGGTACAGGAGATGGTCAGAGCCTGCAGGCATAGTACAGGGGATGGTCAGAACCTGCAGACATACTACAAGAGATGATCAGAGACTGCAGACATACTCCAGGAGATGGTCAGAGACTGCAGACATGATACAGAAGATGGTCAGAGACTGTAGACATGATACAGAAGATGGTCAGAGACTGCAGACATGATACAGAAGATGGTCAGAGACTGTAGACATGATACAGAAGATGGTCAGAGACTGTAGACATGATACAGAAGATGGTCAGAGACTGCAGACATGATACAGAAGATGGTCAGAGACTGTAGACATGATACAGAAGATGGTCAGAGACTGTAGACATGATACAGAAGATGGTCAGAGACTGTAGACATGATACAGAAGATGGTCGGAGACTGTAGACATGATACAGAAGATGGTCAGAGACTGTAGACATGATACAGAAGATGGTCAGAGACTGTAGACATGGTACAGGGGATGGTCAGAGACTGCAGACATGATACAGAAGATGGTCAGAGACTGTAGACATGATACAGAAGATGGTCAGAGACTGTAGACATGGTACAGGGGATGGTCAGAGACTGCAGACATGATACAGAAGATGGTCAGAGACTGTAGACATGATACAGAAGATGGTCAGAGACTGTAGACATAGTACAGGGGATGGTCAGAGACTGCAGACATAGTACAGGAGATGGTCAGAGACTATATATATGTGTGTGTTTTTTTTCCCATGTGTCCCACTTGCAGAGATTTATGCTCACTTTCTCTCCTGGTGACACAACAGGAAGTGAGTAGAAATCTTTTCACTTTTATGCTGGCCATACACTATAGGAAAAATCGTTCAAACTAATTTTCGAAAAACAATTGTGCCATCATGTAATGACCTATGATAAATCTTTCAATGGACACAGATGTATCAGTTTTTTGTTCGTTTTTTCCCATATACCGAGTGCAAACAGTTTGGACGAGAAACACATTAACCTTTCAATTTATCGTTCGGCAGAAAATTTCCAAACTTGTCCTTTGTTTTTTTTTTGGCTCAAAAACGTCACAACCGATTACCGATTCGTGACCATTAACTGGCCGAAAAACGAAAGAACTGTCCAAATGACTGAATTTCGGACGATTTTTCGTATAATGTATGGCCAGCATAACACTCTATGACACTCTATGGATTTAAAATTTTCAACAAGTGCTCAGAAATAACCGACATTTCCCCCAGCTTTAGGCTAGAACTGTTCCAGTAGTGCCCATGAGCAGCTGTCCTCTCCCCATTATAACATTCCACTGTCCAGTATAATATACTGAGCTCTGATAGGCCCACAGGACTTTTAAATATCCTCAATAAATTAGATCTAAAATTCATGTCATCTTATAATTTACATTGTGTGGTTTAATATGGCACCCCATCCCCCACCTTGTTTTCCCCAAAGCCGTTACTTTATAACTGACTTTCTCATTTACCAGGAAATTGCTTAAGTTTGTGGCACAGGAGAGACCTGCAGCCTTCAGATGGGGAGGGCGGGGGTGGGGGGGGGGGGGTATGATTGGGAAAGAATGTAACGAGGCCTCACCAATGTGTGCTCCACACTTTATATCAGGCATGTCCAACCTGCGGCCCGGAACCGCAGGCAATGCTGCCCCCTGACCCCTGAGAATTTTTATTTATTTTTTGCTGGGGAGGAAGTAAGTCGAGTCGGGGGCACAGCCACACAGAGGCTGCCTCGGAGGGGATCATCCACTAGTTGTGTTAAATTAGTGCTGGGAGGGCTGGGCGTTTTAATACTTATATACCTTAACTATAGTATATATTTTATATGCGGCCTGAGAAAATTTCTCTACACTCAATGTGGCCCAGAGAAGCCAAAAGTTTGGACACCCATGCTTTATATGATCAACAGGACCTTGTGATCAGGCCCCTATAGCATACCCATTGAGGGGCCCTCTTCTTCTTTACTTTCACCTGGTGATCCTGCCAGTGACCCACTTCCTGTCCTAGGGTGACAACGCTCACTGGACTGCACTAATTCTATAGAGGAGCAGCATTGACTCCCCAGGTTGCTTGCTCCTGATTTGGACTACAGAAAACCTCCCCCTTATGTTATGAAGAATAGGTGAGGGGGAGGAGGTGTTTTGCAGTCCAAATCAGGGGAGCTGCCTAGGGTGACAACTCTACTCCTCCATAGATATAGAACATTGAGTGAGCATTGTCAACCTAAATCTGCCTATACACTAGTACAGGGATTCCCAAACTACGGCCCTGCAGTTGTTCAGGAACTACAATTCCTATCATGCCTAGTCATGTATGTGAATGTCAGAGTTTTACAATGCTTAATGGGATGTGTAGTTCCGCAACAGCTGCAGGGCCGTAGTTTGGAAATCCCTGAAATAGTAGATTCTCGAGCAAACGTTCGTTCTAAAATTCTCAGTACATTCGACGACGAAGGTCGTTCGAAGCTACTTCAAATTTTTGTTTGCTTTTTAAAGTGGAGCTCCACCCAAATAAATGAGAAGCTCCACTTTTTTACTCCCCCCCCCCCCCCCTTCGCTGCCACAATTGGCACCTTTTGGGGGGGGGGGGGGCGGATACGTGTCAACACCAGGCACCCTCTCCCACTTCTGGGTAAGATTGCCACGTGGCGATCTATGAAATTTCTGGCCCCTCCTCCCCTCCCTCCTGGGAGGCACACAGGTCCCAGAAGACAGCGGGACCATTCAGAAAGCGCAGCACGACTCGCGCATGCGCAGTTGGGAACAGGTTGTGAACCCGCAAGGCTTCACTTTCTGATTCGCTTAGTGAAGATGCCGACGACTGCACCTGGAGCCGATGGACGGATCGGCTGCGGTGCCGACATCGCGGGATACCAGGACAGGTAAGTGTCCATATCTTCAACCTCAGCAGCTACAGGATTTGTAGCTGCTGACTTTTAATTGTTTTTTTTTTTTTTACACGCTTTACCATTCGATTTTGAAATTAGTGTAATTTCCCAAAAGAAAACTATCAGCTGTTAGAATTTTTTTTTTTTTTTTGGGGAATTTTCGCTCCTTCTAATTTTCTCGTTGCTATGATCCTAAAAGAACGATGGTTTGACCCCACTAATTTGGAATGTCAAACAATTGTTCTCAAAACTAAAAATTTCTAATTAAATTCTACCAGTGCATGTCCAGCCTAACCGCTTCTGGACCGGAAGGTTTTGCCCCCCCATAATGACCAGGCCATTTTTTGCGATTCGGCACTGCGTTACTTTAACAGACAATTGCGCAGTCATGCGACGCTGTACCCAAATAAAATTGACGTCCTTTTTTCCCACAAATAGAGCTTTCTTTTTGGTGGTATTTGATCACCTCTGCGGTTATTTTTTGCACTATAAACAAAAAAAGAGCGACAATTCTGAGAAAATAACTGTATTTTTCACATTCTGCCATATAACATTCTCAAAAATCAAATGTAAATTTTTTTTTTTTAATTTTAGGCCAATTTGTTTTCTGCTACATATTTTTTGGTAAAAAAAAAAATTCGCAATAAGCGCATTTTGATTGGTTTGCGCAAAAGTTATCGCGTCTACTAACTACGGGAAAGATTTATGTCATTTTTATTGTTTTGTTTTTTCTACTAGTAATGGCGGCGATCTGCAATTTTTAGCGGGACTGCGACATTGCAGCGGACAGATCGGACCCCTAACTGACATTTTTGACACTTTTGGGGGGGACCAGTGACATTACTACAGTAATCAGTGCTAAATATATCCACTGTTACTGTAATAATGACACTGGCAGGGAAGGGGTTAACAGTATAGGTGATCAAGGGGTTAAATGTGAGCCTAGGGGCGTGTTTCTAACTGTATGGGGGGGGCGTGGCTTATGAAATGACAATAGAGACCTGTGATCCTATATAGAAGGATCACAGGGGCTCTATGATCATTCCAGAGAGAAGAACGGGCAGCTGTGTTTACAACAGCCGACCGTCCTTCTCTCTCAGCGGGGAGCGATAGCGGGTGTCAGACGGCAATCAAAGCCGCCTGCCCCGCGCATCGGTCTCGCCACATCAAGTCGCACAGATATGAATGGTGCTCATTGTAAATAATGGAGAACGACTTGTCATGCGATTTTGCAGTCCCAAGTCGCACAGGTCTGAAAGTGGCCTGAGGGTGTACAACCAATTTAAGACAGGAGGTGTATTACTGGCCAGATCAGCATGTGAAAATAAAGGGGAAAAAAGCCTAAAAAAGAAAACCTACGCAGTCACCACATCACAGAACTGGTAAGTTACAGTGGAGGCATTTGTCAAAACTAAAGAAAGGCAAACGCCAACCAATCAGCATCTATATTCAGCTTGTTTAGTTAGGCTCCATTCACACCTGAGCATATCGTATTCAGGCGTTTTTTTGGAGGCGTTTTTTCCAGGTGTTTGGAGGCAGGCATTGACATCTAACAAAAACGCTTGTAATCTGCCAAAAAAGAAGCTGATGTACCTTTTGCTTCAGGAGACAAAACGCTCATATGTGAACAGGGGGCCATTGAAATGAATAGGATTTTGCTTGCTGGGCATTTCGAGACTTCAGAGATGAGCGTTTTACGAGCTGAAAAACGCTCAGGTGTGAACAGGGCCTGAAGCTTTAAAAATGAACACTAGAAGGTGATTGGTGGCTGTGCACAGCTGCTCCAGATTCTGGTCCCTCCATTTATAATAAGTTCCCCCCAAAATGTATTCAATTTGTGTTCTTTGGTTTAGATACACTTTAAATTCACCTTTCTTATTGACACCAATGCATTTCTCCAAAATGCCAAAATTTTGGCAAAATTTCACAATTGTTACTGACATTTTCAGGAGATGGGGGTTCTAAGTTTTGCTCATCCCTTGCAGAGCTGGTCTCTAAAATGTCATCTCCCAAGAAATTGTTTATTAAATTCTTGACCTCTCTTTCTACTTGTGTTCCAGGCTCCTCCGTGTGATCAACTTTCTGAAACCGGTGATAAAAAAATTTTGGAAAAAGAGAGACGTGATAGACGAGAGCACAGCTAATAGACAATTATGGGGTGTTATCATCTGGTAAGCGTGCTGCTCCTTCTGTTTGTGGCAAGTTCTATGTCCCAGGAGAATGTCACTGACTACGAAGATACCACCTCTCCTATCGAAACAGTTCCTTTGCCATCTACTGGTTCTCCATCGGTTCAACAACAGGAGGTTGAGACTTCAGCTCTTCTTGTGGTCACATCGGTACCTGTGACAACGGAAGTAATCACCTCCCAAGAGTCAAAGACTATGTCCAATGAAGTAGCTTCAATGACCTTTACCACGGAAGATTTCAAGGTTACAAATGAATCGTCAACTCCAAAATCAGATTTTAATGATCCATCAACAATTTTAAAAATTGTAGACATGACTACCATTTCAGTCAAAGAAGAAGCTGGTGGATCGAAGAGTCCCATAGATGACCAAAGCACTACCAGTCCATCAACTACCCAAAATGAAACAGGCAGTAGAGATGATAACGAGCATGTCACTCATACAAATATCAAAAAGGTCAGAGAAGAGGACATTACCAAACATCCTGGCCAACAAACAACCAGTGACGTGATGAAAAAAGATAAATCCAAAGGCCCGAGTCAGTTGGTCCTAGTGATCTTAATTGGAGTAATTATTTTCGTTTTAATCTTGGTCCTGGCAACCATGATCTTCTTCTTATTTCGTAAGAAGAAGAGAAGCGGCTCATTTCGCACGCAAAGTAAGAAGAATGGCAAGCGAGATGTGTGGGCAGGCCAAGTGCCTGAACTGGGAGATGGAAGGGCAGCTCAAGATCTCACCATGGCGGAAAACGGAAGAGCTGGGACCGAACTGGAGACTGTTAAGGAGGAAGAACTGACCACCTTTGTCGCCGGGGAGAAGAAGTCAGATTCAGTGATAGAGATGAACGAACTGGGAGCTGGGGAAAAGGCTACATCGAATGGTGGGGAAAATCTGAGCAAAGGGGACTCCACGGAGGAGAAGATGCCATTGCTGGAAGAGGATTCAGAAGAGTCTCCAAAACCAGATGACCAGTTTCCAGCCCCTCCTGTGGAACAATAACTGATGGCAAATGGGATTCAGTAATGGCTTAGCCACCGGGGTTGATAACTATTCTTCTTCTCAGACAATGCTAGGGATGATCAAACCTGATTGGACAGAGCCAGATTGGCTGTGTTCAGGTTCACCTGAATTTCTTTAAACAAGGAACAGATCTAAAGCCTCGTACACACGAGTCGAAATTCGGCTGGAAATTTTCGTCCGATGACCGATCTGCCGATTTTTGGCTTGTTAGTATGATGCTTCCGACAACTGACTCCGACTTTTCGGCCGAAAAAATCCTGGTGTGCAGGCTATACAATTTTTGTCGACCATCAAAACACGTCAGATTTTCGTCTCATTAGTACAGATTTCGATGGGGAAAAATCTTATGACTAAGACTGGGCATGCTCAGAGATTAAAGAACACATAGAAAGCAATCCAACACATGACATCACTTCTGAAGTAGAATTCTGTAGTGCGGGAAAATTCGGGTGCAGTCTAGAGCACATTCCAACCAACAGACACCACTCTGGACAAAAGACGGAGGACCGGTCGGCGGAAATTCGTTGCGTGTGTACCGGGCTTTAGTTTCAGGTGGCCTTGGACTGACTGCAGTGTTAAAGTGTCCACCCAAAAGGAAATATTTCACTTATGGGAGCATAACAGTGACTACAGCCACCCACAAGCTTCCAATCCTCAATGAGGTCAAGCCACTTGAGTTCCTTGATCTGCTCTTCTGCCACAGAGTGTCAATTACGGCAAGTGGGTGGAACTTAGAACACCGGTCACCAAATGTCCCTTGCTTGAGTATCCAAGAAAATAAAAAAAAAAAACTAGGGAAGGGACTTAACTGTGCCCCATTAGAAAATTTTATCTACCTTCCTCTCAGGACTGGATATGAGAATCCCTCCAATGGAGTTACCAACAAAAACGCATTGTTTATTAGAGTGAGGAAAGGTTAGAACTTTTGTCAATTCGTTTTTTTTTTTGGTCCAAACTTCTTTTCCTGCTGAAAACCATATCTTCTATTTTCTGAATGAGTGTCACAGAGACAGGAAGTGAGATAAAATCTCCCCGACGGGGGCACAGACAGAGAACCTAACCTACAAGAAACATTAACACTATCCAAAAATAAAACAGTGGTCTTTATCCTAATTATTCTATAATCTGTTCTACAATCCCCCTCACTAATATGCATATTGAAGAGTTTGAAACAAGTTACTGGGCAGATTTTTTTAGTTTGATCATCCCTAGTGATTGGCCGCAGCTAGTTCCCCCTATCCTGATATAAATACTTACATGGCTCTGCTAAGGACTATTTGCATCTAAAATGGCCACCTAACGTAGCCGTGGTGGGATTTCATAAAATTATTTCTGGGATCGTCATCCCTCTAACGGTCAGACACTTGTAGAAAAATTTGTACATGGCCAACTCCCCCTTTTCACCAACTTTTTATGATAGGTCATTTGGGTTGTCAGCTGACAGGATGTGCTGGGGGGGGGGGGGGGGGCAGAGAAAAATTGTTACATTGTGTCATACAATGGAGCTTCCCCTGTTTGTGATAGGCCAGTGGGGCCATCAATCATGTGATCTGTTGGTGGGAGTCGGGAGCAGACGCAAAATGTTACAGTGTGTGAGCTTCTCCTGTTTGTGATAGGTCGGCTGGATTGTCAATCACGTGATTCACTGGAGGGGGCGGGCACAAACACAAAATGTGACATACAATGAGTTTCCCCCGGTATCATGATAAGTCAACGGGGTTGTCCGTCAGGTGATGTGCTGGAAGGGGGCTCAGATCCAAAATGTTACAATGTATCGTTACAAAACTGCATATTACCTCTCCCTATACCTGAGAAATAAGTCGGTTCATTTCCTGTATTTATTGATTTTTAGCTGCTCTTCATTTATAAAACAATATTTTGATTTTCATCACCGTACCAGGGTCCTTCCATGACGGCTTATTTAATAAAGCAGATGCCCTTTAAGTCTCAGCAACCAATCAAAATCAATGTTTTATGCACTTTGCTTTGAGTGACACAGGGCTATTGATTTAATAAAACAAATTCCACAATTGTTTTTACAAAGGAAATGTTGATTAGGAATCACAGGTACAGCATCCTAACTTACAATAATCAGGGATCAGGTTTCAGTTTTTTTTTTAATGTAAAATATTACCAAACAGAAGGTGACCTACCTACTATAAAACAATTTATTAAAAAAAAAAAAGGAGCAAAGATATTCATCCTATGAAGCTCTATGTACATCTATTCTGTAGGAAGAAATGTGAATGTTACCAGGCTATTTTCTATCCAGATTGAATGTTATTCATTGATAAAACAAAATAGAGTGGTTTGGAAAAATACCACATTATGGCCACTAGATGGCACTGAGGATCATAGGAAATATGTTTTTTTCCCCCATGACTATAAGTGCTAAATAGTGACCATAATAATGTATTTTCCTGATTCTTTCTATTTTGGATGATTAAAAAAATATTAAATCTGGAGAAAAAAACTGCCAAGTAACAGTCGACTTTGCTCCCATTTAAACAGAGCAAATTTAGATGTGACTTTTATGATAAATAAACCTCTTAGTGGCCCTTTTAGTAATTTTTGGGAGAGAGAGCTAAATATATATTATATATATATATATATATATATATATATATATATATATATATATAGGAATGATGTAGGTGAAAGGGCCTGGTTCTGATATATAAAATTAAACTAATACCTGCTGCCCCTTTTATTTTTGTGTGTTTCACAAAATAAACTGATATATATTGTAGTAGAGGAGGCGCTGGTATTTATGGGTTTGTTCTTAGGTTATATATGTGTTCTTATAGTGGTATTAAGAACACATATATAACCTATAAGAACAAACCCATAAATACCAGCGCCTCCTCTTCTACAATATATATATATATATATATATATATATATATATATATATACATACATACACACACCTACATACACAGTATATATATTATATATATATATATATATGGATTTGACCATATACCTAACAATCTGATTGCACTTACAGTCTCTTTTAGATTTACTAAAACTATGTCAGGGTCCGCCTGATTGGATAATAGATTGAACAAATTGTTCACATGGGCCGTCCCATTATATAGTATGTGTAAATCTAAGGTTGTATAAGTTATATTTAGATGGTACAGTTTTTGTACAATCTTCTTTAGGTTTACCAACATCCAGAGGCCTAACTAGAACCTTTAGGGCCCTAGTGCAAGAAACCCTGGAGGGCCAACCCTGACCGTTGGGCCCTTTCCATTGGTCCTGGGGCCCCTTTCCTCTGAGCCCAGGGTCCTTCCCTCCAAGCCCACTGATCCCAGGGCCCTTTACTCCTATTGTGCGCCACTTATAAGCCCCAGTTCACACTGCTGGGACTTATCATGTGACTTGCATAAAGTCACATGACAAGTCAAAACACATTCATTTCAATTGGTGCAATCTTAGTCAATGTGTCTCAAGTCATAATGACAAAAAATGTTCCTGCACTACTTTTCTGCAACTTTGGTGTGATTTGACTGCCATAGACTGCAATGTTAAATAAAAAAAATTGCAAGGTAAACACAAGAAAGTCGCAGGACTTTAGGGTTGCAGCAGTGTGAACCGAGCCTTGTAGTCCTGCAGCGGGACCCTTTCACATGTTCTGCAGCTTCCCAATTTTTCTGCCATCTTGGGGCCCCCCCCATGGGGTGGAAGGCCCAAGTGCGACCTTTGCGACCCTGGTAGCTCCGCCACTGCCGACATCTATGTGGCATGTGGGCTTGCCTAAACCATTCAATTAACTGATGTCTGATCAGGAAGGATCTTACAGTATAGTTACATTGTATCATGTTTAGTCATTATTGTATCATTATCATTATAGTCACATATATATATATATATATATATATATATATATATATATATATATATACATATACATACAAAGAGATTGTACAGTTAGATTGTAACAGGTATTGCCAAGGTTTGCCATACATGTTCAAGTCTGAGTGGGCAAATCCCTTTTAGATCTACCAAAATTAAATAATATAAGGGCCTACCTTAACATCCATTTCTAGACATATTAAAACAGTTTTTGACAATTTATAACCCAACCAGTGTGCAAAATAACAAAACAGTGCAGGCTGCAATACTCGCCTAGGCAATGATGTCCCTGCACTACTTTCTTTGGCCACTAGATGGCTTCAGTCTTGAGTTGATTGACACCCAGCCTTGTTGAACTCAGAAGGCTGAGGACATCTTGTGGCAAAAAAGAAGTATGTCATGGCTCTGCCTATTGGGGGATAAATTGGGGGATAAATGGGGCGGGGTGTCACCATGGCACCCATCACTCATAGTGTATTGATGCAAAAAGTGCTCTTGACCTGCTTTGTTAAATAGGTTATACATCTTCCATATAGACAGCATCCTATAAATCCATACATCTCAGTGTTGTTGTATAGTGTTTCTAGTCTTTGTATATTCTACAACTGTATTATAGCTCCATATGTGAGTGTTTTCTATGCCTAATTCATATATAACGTAATCTGTAACAATTTTAGATTTAGATATTTGTAGAAAAAACGAAGCAATTGTATGTAGAGGGCAGCAGCCCATAACAGCCAATCAGAAATCATCCTACAAGATGACGATAAGGCTGATTGGTTAATAAGGGTTACTAAACTGTGTATTGAATGATGGTGCTTAAAGTGTAGCTGTAGCCAAAACCTTCAGGGTTTGGAACCTTGGCTGGGAATTAATAGAAATCCATCCAAAGTGAAGGGGGGATTCTCCTCTTAGGTGTCCCCATTGGAAGATTTCACTTCACCTCCTGTCCTGGAGACACAACAGGAAATGAGGGGAAATTTCTCCCTCAACTCTTGTTCCGGTAAAACATTGGATTCTCCATAATTTTCTGCCCCAGGGACATAGAGAGGATGAGTCTTCCCAGTGGGGACACCAAGGGCAACAAACAACAGACAGGGGGTCTAACCCTTCCTCTTTCCATCAGAAACCAGTGGCTGGAGATACAGTTTAAAGCGTAATCACCTAAATGTGGTCGAAGAATGAGAGGCTATGTATGTTGTTTGAAGTTACTTTATGATATTTTGTGTAATATAAACTCAATAAAGTCATCAGTACTCATTGCTGACACTGTGGTCCTCATCATTGCTTGGTGTATTTGTACTTTATATACTTCATTATATATATATATATATATATATATATATATATATATATAGCACTTTCCCCGTAGGGTTTGCTGTGCGATGACTTGTTGGTCCCTCTGATTACCTGCAGACCACGCAGAGGGATCCTCAGACTACGGCCCTCCAGCTGTTGCGGAACTACACACCCCATGAGGAATTGTAAGGCCTCATGCACATGGGACGTTATAAAAACGCCAGGAGCTTTGTAGTGAGTTTTTCAGTGTTTTTTAGCTTTTTTGCATTGGCGTTTTTCAGCGTTTTTTAGCGTTTTTTGACGTTTTTAGCTAAAAATCGCTTTTCTGCTATTTTAGTAACTCTGACTTTCCCAGAATGCAATGCTTGGCCAGAATTGCATCGCATGGGTGTTCACACCCATGCAATAAGATTTAGCTGCGGGGGAAAAAAGGGGTCCTACAACATTTTGGTGCAAATGTGGACCCTTTTTTCCCAGCATCACACATGAACACCCATGTGATGCGATTCCGTCAAGCTCCCTGCATTTTGCGATCTGTTTCGGGGTGTCGGTCATGGAACATTAAGCCCCCGTTCACATCGGGCAGATTTGACATGTCAGATCGCATGCCAAAGCAAAGCTTATTGCCGGCAACGTCACTGTCCGAAATGGTGCAACCCTGACTTTGTGACACTGCACCGATTCCTAAAAGTAGTTTCTGCACTATTTTTGGCTACTTCATGGCGATTTCAATAGACATCTGTGCATGAACCCGTACAGATGTCTGTCAACTCACCCCCGGAAGTCGCACTGACATGTGAGTTTGAAATCGTGCACGTTCATCTGAATGATTCCCTCAGTGTGAACCGGTGCCATTTCCGGCAATAGGCTACGTTTTGGCATGCGATTCAACATGACAAATCGCATGCCTAATCAGCACAATGTCAACAGGGCTTCATGTTCCATGAACGATACCCCTAAAATAGATTGCAAAATGCAGTGCGCTTGCCAGAATTGCATCGCATGGGTGTTCACACCCATGCGATGCAATTAGGTGTGGAGAAAAAAAAGGGTCCTACAACATTTTGGTGCAAATGTGATGCAATTTGAGCCATACAAAATATATGGCTCAAATCGCATCGCACAGACATCACATGTGATGTGCACAGGAATGCGGTGCATTTTTGGTGCAAATCCCATGCGGTGTTCGGCATGCACCAGTGTGACCCCAGGCTATGTTCCATCAATAACACCTCCAAACACAACCCAGGCTTAAAAAAAGCAATGGAATCAAAAACATCAAAAAACGTCAGTGAGCAGCGTTTTTTGGCGTTAGAGCGTTTTTACAGCTGAAAAACGCCACTAAAAAACGACTAGTTTTAGTTTTTTTCCAGCCAGAAAACGCCCCTGCCAAAAACTGCTGATAACAGCCTGTGTGAGCATGGAGACATAGGAGAACATGCTGGGGAGACATAGGAGAACATGCCGGGGAGACATAGGAGAACATGCCGGGGAGACATAGGAGAACATGCCGGGGAGACATAGGAGAACATGCTGGGGAGACATAGGAGAACATGCTGGGGAGACAACAGAGAACATGCCGGGGAGACATAGGAGAACATGCTGGGGAGGCATAGGAGAACATGCCGGGGAGACATAGGAGAACATGCCGGGGAGACATAGGGGAACATGCTGGGCAGACATAGGAGAACATGCCGGGGAGACATAGGAGAACATGCTGGGCAGACATAGGAGAACATGCTGGGGAGACATAAGAGAACATGCTGGGGAGACATAGGAGAACATGCTGGGGGAGACATAGGAGAACATGCTGGGGGAGACATAGGAGAACATGCTGGGGAGACATAGGAGAACATGCTGGGGGAGACATAGGAGAACATGCTGGGGGAGACATAGGAGAACACGCTGGGGGGACATAGGAGTAAATGCTGGGGGGACATAGGAGAACGTGGCTGGGGGAGACATAGGAGAACATGCTGGGGAGACATAGGAGAACATGCTGGGGAGACATAGGAGAACATGCTGGGGAGGCATAGGAGAACATGCTGGGGGAGACATAGGAGAACACGCTGGGGGGACATAGGAGTAAATGCTGGGGGGACATAGGAGAACGTGGCTGGGGGAGACATAGGAGAACATGCTGGGGAGACATAGGAGAACATGCTGGGGAGACATAGGAGAACATGCTGGGGAGGCATAGGAGAACATGCTGGGGGAGACATAGGAGAACACGCTGGGGGGACATAGGAGTAAATGCTGGGGGGACATAGGAGAACGTGGCTGGGGGAGACATAGGAGAACATGCCGGGGAGACATAGGAGAACATGCTGGGGGAGACATAGGAGAACATGCTGAGGGAGACATAGGAGAACATGCTGGGGGAGACATAGGAGAACATGCTGGGGGAGACATAGGAGAACATGCTGGGGGAGACATAGGAGAACATGCTGGGGGGACATAGGAGAACATGCCGGGGAGACATAGGAGAACATGCTGGGGAGACATAGGAGAACATGCTGGGGGAGACATAGGAGAACATGCTGGGGAGACATAGGAGAACTTGCTGGGGAGACATAGGAGAACATGCTGGGGAGACATAGGAGAACTTGCTGGGGAGACATAGGAGAACATGCTGGGGAGACATAGGAGAACATGCTGGGGGAGACATAGGAGAACATGCTGGGGGAGACATAGGAGAACATGCTGGGGGAGACATAGGAGAACATGCTGGGGGGTCATAGGAGAACTTGCTGGGGAGACATAGGAGAACATGCTGGGGAGACATAGGAGAACTTGCTGGGGAGACATAGGAGAACATGCTGGGGAGACATAGGAGAACATGCTGGGGAGACATAGGAGAACATGCTGGGGGAGACATAGGAGAACATGCTGGGGGAGACATAGGAGAACATGCTGGGGGAGACATAGGAGAACATGCTGGGGAGACATAGGAGAACATGCTGGGGAGACATAGGAGAACATGCTGGGGAGACATAGGAGAACATGCTGGGGGAGACATAGGAGAACATGCTGGGGGAGACATAGGAGAACATACTGGGGAGACATAGGAGAACATGCTGGGGAGACATAGGAGAACATGCTGGGGGGACATAGGAGAACATGCTGGGGGGACATAGGAGAACATACTGGGGGGACATAGGAGAACATACTGGGGAGACATAGGAGAACATGCTGGGGAGACATAGGAGAACATGCTGGGGGAGACATAGGAGAACACGCTGGGGGGACATAGGAGTAAATGCTGGGGGGACATAGGAGAACATGCTGGGGGAGACATAGGAGAACATGCTGGGGGAGACATAGGAGAACATGCTGGGGGAGACATAGGAGAACATGCTGGGGGGTCATAGGAGAACTTGCTGGGGAGACATAGGAGAACATGCTGGGGAGACATAGGAGAACTTGCTGGGGAGACATAGGAGAACATGCTGGGGAGACATAGGAGAACATGCTGGGGAGACATAGGAGAACATACTGGGGGAGACATAGGAGAACATGCTGGGGGAGACATAGGAGAACATGCTGGGGGAGACATAGGAGAACATGCTGGGGAGACATAGGAGAACATGCTGGGGAGACATAGGAGAACATGCTGGGGAGACATAGGAGAACATGCTGGGGGAGACATAGGAGAACATGCTGGGGGAGACATAGGAGAACATACTGGGGAGACATAGGAGAACATGCTGGGGAGACATAGGAGAACATGCTGGGGGGACATAGGAGAACATGCTGGGGGGACATAGGAGAACATACTGGGGGGACATAGGAGAACATACTGGGGAGACATAGGAGAACATGCTGGGGAGACATAGGAGAACATGCTGGGGGAGACATAGGAGAACACGCTGGGGGGACATAGGAGTAAATGCTGGGGGGACATAGGAGAACATGCTGAGGAGACATAGGAGAACATGCTGGGGGGACATAGGAGTAAATGCTGGGGGGACATAGGAGAACATGCTGGGGAGACATAGGAGAACATGCTGGGGAGACATAGGAGTAAATGCTGGGGGGACATAGGAGAACATGCTGAGGAGACATAGGAGAACATGCTGGGGGGACATAGGAGTAAATGCTGGGGGGACATAGGAGAACATGCTGGGGAGACATAGGAGAACATGCTGGGGAGACATAGGAGTAAATGCTGGGGGGACATAGGAGAACATGCTGAGGAGACATAGGAGAACATGCTGGGGGGACATAGGAGTAAATGCTGGGGGGACATAGGAGAACATGCTGGGGAGACATAGGAGAACATGCTGAGGAGACATAGGAGAACATGCTGGGGGGACATAGGAGTAAATGCTGGGGGAGACATAGGAGAACTTGCTGGGGAGACATAGGAGAACATGCTGGGGAGACATAGGAGAACATGCTGGGGAGACATAGGAGAACATGCCGGGGAGACATAGGAGAACATGCCGGGGAGACATAGGAGAACATGCCGGGGAGACATAGGAGAACATGCTGGGGAGACATATGAGAACATGCTGGGGAGATATAGGAGAACATGCTGGGGGGACATAGGAGAACATGCTGGGGAGACATAGGAGAACATGCTGGGGAGACATAGGAGAACTTGCTGGGGAGACATAGGAGAACATGATGGAGAGACATAGGAGAACATGCTGGGGGAGACATAGGAGAACATGCTGGGGGGACATAGGAGAACATGCTGGGGGGACATAGGAGAACATGCTGGGGGGACATAGGAGTAAATGCTGGGGGAGACATAGGAGAACATGCTGGGGGAGACATAGGAGAACATGCTGGGGAGACATAGGAGAACATGCTGGGGAGACATAGGAGAACATGCTGGGGGAGACATAGGAGAACATGCTGGGGGGACATAGGAGAACATGCTGGGGGGACATAGGAGTAAATGCTGGGGGAGACATAGGAGAACTTGCTGGGGAGACATAGGAGAACATGCTGGGGAGACATAGGAGAACTTGCTGGGGAGACACAGGAGAACATGCTGGGGAGACATAGGAGAACATGCTGGGGAGACATAGGAGAACATGCTGGGGAGACATAGGAGAACATGCTGGGGAGACATAGGAGAGCATGCTGGGGAGACATAGGAGAACATGCTGGGGAGACATAGGAGAACATGCTGGGGAGACATAGGAGAACTTGCTGGGGAGACATAGGAGAACATGCTGGGGAGACATAGGAGAACATGCTGGGGAGACATAGGAGAACATGCTGGGGAGACATAGGAGAACATGCTGGGGAGACATATGAGAACATGCTGGGGAGACATAGGAGAACATGCTGGGGAGACATAGGAGAACATGCTGGGGAGACACAGGAGAACATGCTGAGGAGACATAGGAGAACATGCCGGGGAGACATAGGAG
Organism: Pelophylax lessonae; assembly: GCF_965119305.1. Classification (NCBI taxonomy): domain Eukaryota; kingdom Metazoa; phylum Chordata; class Amphibia; order Anura; family Ranidae; genus Pelophylax; species Pelophylax lessonae. Next base: position 31,950,463 of record NC_138773.1, on the reverse strand, counting down.
AACATGCTGGGGAGACATAGGAGAACATGCTGGGGAGACACAGGAGAACATGCTGGGGAGTTTACTGGCTGTAGAAAAAAAACGTCTGACGCCAAAAACAGCCGCTGTAAAAATGCCCTGTGTGCACGAGGTCTAAAACTCAGACATTCACAGACATGACTAGGCATGATGGGAGTTGTAGTTCCTGAACAACTGGTGGGCCATAGTTGCCATAGACCCCTGCTGCAGACAGTCACTTAGGGACAGTTCGCACATCCATCCTAAATCCCAATGGCTCGCTACTCAAAAAACAGTCCAGGAGTGTCGATTTTTGGTATATATTGTGGAACTTGGATGGGAGAAGGGAATAGTGGTATACTCCAACTGGAACTATATACAGTAGATAAGGACAACTCTCACTTGGCCTCACCAGGTTACTTGTAGCACACTGCTTTAACCATACTGCCACTTTAATGGAAGGGGTTAAGTCTTCTTGGTCTTTCTCCAGCAGCAGACTTGATGAACTACATTATCTTGAGGACAGTTTCTAGCATTCCCTTTACTGACACCCATCCACTGACTCTTCCAGCTGCAGATATGGCCCCTCTCAGGTCAGATCCCATGATACAGATCTGCACTCACTGTATGCAGAATCAGATCCTCTCCAGTGTCTCCCTTCCAGTCAGCTCTGCAGGATATCTGGGTTCAGTTCCTCTCTAACTCTCAGGCCCTCAAGTCGACCACCTGAGGCTGCATGGCAACTTCTACAGAGGGGGGGGGGGCAGTTGCCCCCTCCCCCTGGGACCCCGCTCTCCAGCTGAAAAACCACAAGCACATGTACCCTTGACATTTATACAATATGCCAGCATGAATCACTTTCCTCTGCTAATCACCAGGGCTGTACTAAATGCCTATGCACTAATTTGTCAGGTTTCCTCCCACTGTCCATTATGCCACCCTATTGGACCAGTGTGAACCACTTCAGACAAACTGAGCTGCACCTGAGCATCATGAGCAGACCTCACTAGCACATCCTGCTCTCTGATAGGCAGAGAACAATATAGATTTACCTGGCAATCTTTCTGGTAAGCAGAAAAGATCCAAAACTATACTCTCTCTTCTAGCACCTACCTAGCAGGGTGCTACATCTATATTTTTTTGGCTGGAGTTGGCCGTTAAACTGTCTCCATTGGTGAGGTCTCTGTGGTTGAGATCCTGGGTCTACACACTTCCTAGGGCCACTATAGGTTAAAAGAGAGAAGCGTCATTAATTTTCATAATTTTTCTATCTATTCCTGTACATTATCTACCAAAATTTCAGTTTCAAGTTTTTAATGGTTTATTTACTGCAGTGCTGCCTCATGGCCAGCAGGTGGCGATCTCTTGTTATAGCCTCATCATATTTATAGTGAAAAGATATTGGAATATTCTGACAATGTTGCTGATAGATGGGAGGTAACATCTTAGTGTAGCACTGTCCCCGTAGGGCTTGCTATTTGATGACTTGTTGGGCCTCTTCTGAATACCAGCACACAGTCACTTAGGGTACAATTCACACATCCATCCTTACTCCCAGTGGCTCGCAGCTCAATAAACAGTCCAGGACTGTTGGTTTTTTGGTGTTTTTTTTTTTTTTTTTTGGAACTTGGATGGGAGAAGAGAATAGCGGGAATCCCCAACTGGAACTATGTACATTGGATAAGGACAACTCACATGGCATGGCAACTTGACCTCACCAGGTTGCTTGAGGAAGCAGCTGCACTGCTTAAACCATACTTTCACAGGCATGGAAAGTCTCCTTGCTCTTTCTCTCCAGCAATAGACTTTGTGATCTACATTCTCTTCAGGACACTCACTAGCATCCCCTTTACTTCCCGTCCACTGACTCTTCTAGCTGCAGAGGTGGCCCCGCTCAGGTCAGGTCCCTTGACACAGATCTGTACTCGCTGTACTGCAGAATCAGATCCTTCAGTGTCTCCCCTTTCCAGTCAGCTTCACAAGACTTCTGGGTTCAGTTCCTCTCTAGCTGTCTCTGGGCCCTCAGGTCGACTACCTGGGGCCGCATGGCACCTCTACAGAGGAGGAGGCAGCCGCTCCCTCCCTCCGGGACTCTGCTATCCAGACGAAAGACCTTCAGCACATGTGCTCCTGGCAGAGGCGTAACTAGAACCTTCAGGGCCCCAGTTTAGGAAACCATGAAGGGCCCCCTGGACCCCTGGCCGAGGCCCTTCCCTTCAAGCCTGGGGCTCTTCACTCTCATTGCTGAGCCCTTTATTATAGTCCTGCAGAAGGACCCTTTCACAAGTTCTGCAGTGGGCCCCCTTCCTGCCATCTTGGGGCCTCCCCACGGTGGTGGAATGCCAGGGCCCGGTTTCAAGTGTGACCTTTGCGATCCTGGAAGTTCACCCACTGGTTTCAATATTTTTTATTATTTGGTATTTTTATTGTATTATTTCTTATAATTTTATTTTATTTTTTTACAATGTCACTGACTATGACTCTGTCCATTCAGAAAAGGAAGGAGCTGGTAAATGACATATTTACCGACCCCTTCCTGGTTCTCTATTGTGACACATCCCCTGCAGCAGCCGGCAGGAGAGGGGAGGGAGCATAGTGGGGGGGGGGGGGCAGGGGAGAACAGTGGGGGGGGGGGCAGGGGAGCACACAGGGGCCCAGAGACAGCAGAACACAACTGAACTGGATAGGAGGAGTGGCGGGGGCAGCATACAAAGGAACCAATCTCCTCCATTTTCCTCCTGCAGCTACAGGAGGACTGTGATTTCTCTACATGCTGTCCCTTCTGCCCCTCCTATCCAGATGTACAGGGGAGCCCCACAGGACCCCTGGAGCATGGGGCCCAGTTGCAATTGCAACCCCTGTAGTTACGCCCCTGGGTGCTGGCATTTATACAGTATCCCAGCATGCACCAATGCCCTTTCCTCTGCCAAATCACCAGGGCTGTATCAAACACCTCTGCACTCATTTGTCAGGTTTCCCCCCACTGTCCAACATGCCTCCCTATTGGACCAGTGTGAAACACTCTGCAGACAAACTGAGTTGCACCTGAGCACATTAAGCAGACCTCACTAACAGATCCTGCTGTCTGGTAGGTAGAGAACAATATAGATTTACCTGCAGCCCCTCTGGTAAGCAGACAGGGGTTGCTGTATGATGACTTGTTGGGCCTCCTCTGATTACCAGCATACAGTCTCTTAGGGTACAATTCACATATTCATCCTTACCCCCAATGGCTCATTGCTCAATAAACAGTCCAGGGGTATTGGAGAAACCATACTTTCTCTCTCTAGCACCTACCTAGGAGGGTGCTACATCAGCGTTGTCACCCTGCAACAGGGTGCTGTTACTGGCAGGATCTCCAGGAACAACTTAGGTTTAACCCAAGCTTCCTATAACATAGGGCTACATACACGTTGTAGGGCCAACTAGCAGCATGTCTTTGGATTGTGGGAGGAAAGCAGACTCAATGCAGATAGTATCCTGGCAGGATTCAAACCATGGACCCCAATGCTGCAAGGCCAAAGTGCCAACGACAAAGTACAAAGCCAACGTCTGTTCCCTTCTTAACTATCTCTCTCAGCAGGTTTCCTAATCATGAGGTCCATGCATGGGTGAAGACACATGGGATGTGGGTGAGACAACGCCACGATTATAAATACTGAGAAAACAAGCTTGTGGTTTGATTTCCTTATCAGACATATGGAAGGAGCAAACTTCTCTAAACCAAGCCAGACATCAAAGAGCGGGTGGCATGAACGATCATCGAGGATAAATGAGGATGCTCACCACTGGTCACACACATTCAAATCTGGTTGTAAAATCTTAATACAATCTGCAGAAACTCTGTGGTGCTTATCCTATGCCTCCATTCAATTTATACCCCATCTGACGGGCCCGCTTTTTATAAGGCTACTGGTGGTTTTAAGGGGATTGTACAATCAGATTAACCACAACCAATTTACCCCCAGATTGCTTAACACTGTCTGGAGGCACAGACGTGAGGACTGTAAGGCTGGCCATACACTATACAATTTTCTTGTTCAACTTTGCTTTAGATTTACCAAAACCATGTGATATAGGGTCAAACCTAAACACTTTCAATTTGTATGTAATCAGACAGGCCCTTGCACTACATAGTTTAAGGTAAATCTAAAGGAAATTGAATAAGAAAATTGTATAGTGTATGGCCAGCCAAAGTCTGACAGGTGTCAGGCAGATCAAGAATCTCACGTGTTATGATGCCTCTGTCATGTGTTGAGTTCCCAGGCCTGTACACCTGCTGTGTCCATTATGAGGGGTTCCCAGCATCCCTGTGCTGAGTTCCCAGGTCTGTACACCTGTTGTGCCCATTATGGGGGCTTTCCACCATCCCTGTGCTGAGTTCCTGGGTCTCTACAACTGCTGTGCCCATTATGAGGGGTTCCCACCATCCCTGTGCTGAGTTCCTGGGTCTGTACATCTGTTATGCCTATTATGAGGAGTTTCCACCATCCCTGTGCTGAGTTCCTGGGTCTTTACAACTGTTGTGCCCATTATGGGGGATTTCCACCATCCCTGTGCTGAGTTCCTGGGTCTGTACACCTGTTGTGCCCATTATGAGGGGTTAATTTTGTTTATTGGAAATTCTTACAAACAATCAACTTATATACAATAAAACCATAATAAATAAATTATAAATAACATATTTACAAAATAATTGAATATAACTATACAAAACAAGAACATAATAAATAAACCAAATTGCACACAGCATAAACCCTACGAGAGAGCCGGACTAAGAAACTTCACCATGCATGGAACCTTTAATCAAAAATTATATTTTAGGACTGATTTTCAGCTGATAACATTATTGGTTGCCACTTTTAACAGATAATTGAGGCAGCCGTTTCTTAGCCTGACTACTCTCTCCCCCTGGAGAACCAGTGCGCTTCACTGCACCCTGCGACTCATCATCCATGGAAGATTCTGTACTCAACAAGTCCCATTCATCCTCATCATCTGACAGGACCCCAAACTTATTTGTCAAAGGCAAAACCTCAGGACTGTGGGTAGCTGAACACTTTTTTTTCCTTCTTTTGCCCTTCTTTCTTTTCTCCTCCAACCATTCCACATCCCCCTTGGACAAATTGGAAATAACAGTTTCCCCACTCTCACCCTCCCCTTCACCCCCACTCTCCCTTACCTTATCTGCCACCAGGCCAGCCTCTTCACCAATCTCCCCACTCCTCTGCACCCCATGGTCCCTAATAGAAGCCCTGCAATGTCTAGGGGAAGGGACTGGCACTGTACTTGATGCCCCTGCCTCAGCACCTCTTGCCGCCTCTGCAATTTTGGAGGACATAGACACAGAAGGATTGGACACATTCTTAGTAACCGATACCTTACATACAGACTGGGAAGACACTGACACACTGGGGATCGGCACAGACTAGGGCACCACAGACTGAGAAGACACTGACACACTGGGCATTGGCACAGACTGGGGCACCACAGACTGGGAAGACACTGACACACTGGGTATTGGTACAGTCTCGGAGGGAATCGCAGGCACCCTAGCTGCTGAGCTCTGAGCATCCTCCATGTCCAGACGGAAGAACTCTCTCATGAGCTCAGGCTGGTTGTGTACTGCCTCAGGACACTGACTATAAGGATGCCCAACTGCATTGCACAAGTTGCACCTTATAATATTGCAATCTTTTGCCAAATGCCCTAAATCCTGACACAGAGAGCATTTCATTACTGGACAGGAGGATGCAAAGTGCCCTTTATCCCCACACTTATTGCACAGCTTTGGCTGGCCTGGATAGAATATGGTCAGTCTGTCCCTCCCTAGGAAAGCTGAGGATGGCAGATGCTGGATGACATTATCAATAACCCTCAGTTTTAGCTGCACAGACCATCCCCCCGTCCATATTCCTCGATCATCCATAATTTTGTGTACGGGGCTCAGGATGTCTCCATATCTCCTCAGCCATACAGATAAATCCCCTTGTGGTATGGACTCATTGCGCACAAGAATCGTCACCATTTTAATAAGTGGCTGACGTGACACAACTTTGGGGATGAGCCCTTTCCAGTCCGGCAGGCTCCTACACACATGTTCATATTTCTCCCAAAATATGTCCAAAGACTCCGGACGGACAAAGGACAAATCGTACTCATAGGAGCCGGTCGGACTGATCAGGGCAAAGATATCTGCAGGTTTAAAACCCATCTGCAGAATCTTATCAACCACAGCTCTCCTATATGGCGGAATACCTTCGCCTTCCCATCTGAGCTGTACCACATTCCTCCTTTTAAATAATGAGGAAGATGAAACATTTCCATGCTCCTTCCCTGCTTGCACCCCCCTCCCAAACCCTTCAGCAGCACCAGCATAGGTTTTCCTCCCAGAAACATCAGCAATTACAGCATTGTCTTTAGACACAACCACACCTGATGACAAGGAGCCTGAATCAACCCTTGCAGTTTTTGGAGCAGCAGAGACAAGACCCACCCCCTCCCCCTTCTCTGAGCACTCAGCTGCTTTCCTGGGTTCAATCACAGCCTTGTCTACTGCAGACTCCAAAACAGTTGTAGCACTACTGCTCCCAGCATCTCCTCCACCATGCTCAGGAACAGCCACTGTATTTGATCCAGGCAAAGCCTCTGCAATGTCCGTGGTGCTCCTCTCTGCAGACTCTTCAACCAGAAGCTCACAGTTTTTTTCAATTTTCTCACCACTTGCATTTAAAAGTGGAATTTTTTCAGCAGGTGTATCAGGTTGCACTGCACGCTGCACATTGTCTATGGGTGTGGGCTGACAGCCCATAGCACTACAACCCTCAGCAAGCACATTGTCATTAATAAAGTTCACATCACCACCTTGCACACACACTGTACCTGCTTGCTGTGTTACCTCTGCAGTGTCATGGCTGATGGTGGGATCAAACTTCCTCCTGGTTGTTGCAGGCTTAATGGTGAATTTTCCTCTCTCCACAGGTCTCTCTTTCATAGGGCGAGGAACGGTATCCATCTCCTCATCTGGGGAATCTGCAGAAAAATGAAACTTTCTTCCATCCAGAGGGGATTCCAGCTCAGCGACGAACTCCAACATGCCAGTACCCCCCTCAACCTCCTGCTCAGATGTTCCACATTGCTGCTGCAGAGGGAGGGAGACAGAGGCCTCCGCCATTGGGGGCTCAGCAGATGTTTGAGGTGTTGAAGAACTGGGCTCATCCTCCGGGCCCACTTTCTCACTCTCTGCTGACTCTGTCGGTACCTGAATCTCTTCACTGGCTGGGTCACTCTCCATGCTGGAAACGGCTCCTCTCCTCATACGGCTGAAACGTTCCTCATTCCTGTATTTCTCCTGAAGTGCTTCACAGCTTTCCTTCAGAGAGCTCACCAACTCTTTCTGCTTCCTCAAAGCTTGCTCCAAGTCCTTCAATTCAGGCCTCAGAGCCGGTCTCTTCTTGCTGTACAGTTTGGCACAATACAACTTTTTCTTTTTAAATTCTACTTTCAAAGTTGCCAATTTCTCCTCCTCTTTCTCAATCCGCCTCAGCTTTTCAACAGTCCTCCGTCTAAAGGTAGACAGGGATTCACCCCTCCTTGGGCCGAGCTCCATGTCTTCCATAGGCTGAGGCCTATCCAGGGGGCCCCCGCCAGGGTCCTCCCCAGGATCCAGCATCCTTCCTGGGGCAGAGAAGCAACTCTAGCCCCTGGCTTCTGGAAGCCCACGAGCTAAGGAACCAGCAACCTCACACCTCGCTGTCAGGGAGTGGAATGGCAGTTTCCCACCATCCCTGTGCTGAGTTCCTGGGTTTCTACAACTGCTGTGCCCATTATGAGGGGTTTCCACCATCCCTGTGCTGAGTTCCTGGGTCTGTACACCTGTTATGCCTATTATGAGGAGTTCCCACCATCCCTGTGCTGAGTTCCTGGGTCTCTACAACTGCTGTGCCCATTATGAGGAGTTCCACCATCCCTGTGCTGAGTTCCTGGGTCTGTACACCTGCTGTGCCCATTATGAGGGGTTCCCACCATCCCTGTGCTGAGTTCCTGGGTCTGTACACCCGCTGTGCCCATTATGAGGGGTTCCCACTAGTGATCGACCGATATCGTTTTTTTTAATGCCGATACCGATATTGTGGTCATCGGATATCGATATCGGCCGATATTTTCAGACATGTAAAAAAAAAATTATTATTTTTTTTTCCAAAGGTACTCCTTGTGGAGGGGTCTAAAAGATCCCAAACCCCTCCTCAGCACTGGAAAGCATTCAAAATGCCAAGTTTGGCTGTTTTGAATGTTCCGAGTACCCGGAAGGGATTTCATGACATCACTTCTGGGTTTTTGCATAGAGACCCGATCAGAGCCAAATGCGGCTTTGATCGGGTCTTCTCTTCGGCAGCGGTGGTGGTAGGATGCCTGGGTCTCCCGGTGGGATGGGAGACCCGGACGAGCCGCCGTCGGCTATGGACGCCGGTACCGGGGTGATGCCTCTAACCTCAGGGGCCGATTCTGATATATCGGGGAAAGTGCATATCGGCCCTCGATATATCGGTGTTGCCGATAATCGGTCGATCCCTACTTCCCAACATTCCTGTGTAGAGTTCTTGGGTCTGTACACCTGCTATGCCCTCTATATTTCCATATCTATTTTGGGTGGAGTGACCCTATAATTATTTCACAGAAAGAAAGACAGAAGAGAGGGAGAATAATGGCTTCTGGAACAGGACATGTGTGTAACATGAGACATTTTCCAGGAAAAAGAAAAAATCTACAAAGTAAATTTCACGTGAACATGTGGAGCAACCAACAGGTAAGACAAGAAAAACAACATTTGTCAGTCTGTCCTGAATATTCCGCTCTGGAGACATTGATCTGTATTTGTTCTCTATACCGCATATTGTAATCCAATATGAATGTGTCCCCTACATAGAAGGGATGAAGGAGCTGCAGGGAGACAAGCATGCAGCCAGTGAGGTCACAGTGATGTTACAAATGGAAACCCATCCAATAGGTGAATCAGGTGTTCCCCTATAAACCCGATCACTAACTTTTCCTATAAGCCTTAGCATGTTCATATCATTTTTAACACTGTTTTCAATGGTTGCAATAAATCTTCAGCTTTCAATAAAAATAACAGCTGCTGATCCTGCCATAAAGTTCCTTGCTCAGGCACTTCCTGTTATAGGGTGACAACTAGGGTTGCCGCCTCATCCCTTTAATTTAGGACACACATTAATTACACAGATTCTGAGGCTGATTAACCACTTGCCTACAGTGCACTTTCACCCCCTTCCTGCCCAGACCGATTTTCAGCTTTCAGCGCTCTCACACTTTGACTGAGAATTACTCAGTCATGCAACACTGTACCCATTCAAAAATTGTGTCCTTTTTTTCACACAAATAGAGCTTTCTTTTGATGGTATTTAATCACTACTGGGTTTTTTATTTTTTGTGCTATAAATAAAAAAAGACTGAAAATATTGTGAAAAAACGCATTTTTCTTTGTTTCTGTCATAAAATTTTGCAAATTAGTAATTTTTCTTCACAAATTTTGGCCAAAATTTATACTGCTACTTATCTTTGGTAAAAATAACCCAAGTAAAGCCCCGTACACACGTACCGATCGTCGGCCGACAGAACGTCCTACAAATGTTCGCGGCTGGTGTGTTTGTTGTTTGTCTGTTGAAAAGTGCTCTAAACTTGCCCAGGACATTTGTCTTCCGACAGAAAATGACGTCACTACGTTCCACGCACGTTCGCCGCTACAAAAGAGGAAGTGAGTGTTTGGCCGTGACCCTTCTGGGCATCTCGCGCTGATTTCGGTAGCATTTGTTTGGTTGACGACATTTCGCTATTTTCCGAGACATCGTTCGAGAATTTATTATGGCGACCGTGAATTCGTCCGTTGCTGTCGTTAGTGTTGGAGTTTTGGCTCTGAGACGACGTACGAGCAATAGGAAGAAGAAGCGGACCTCCTGGACGAAAAATTGGTTGCTTAACCGTGATCAATTTTCTCATATGTCCTTGCTGAGGGAGCTCCAGGAAAATAATCCTGATGACTTCAGGAATTATTTGAGGATGACGGATCCCATCTTTTACCGTCTTCTTGCCCTGGTGTCCCCCTATATTCTGAAGCAGGATACTTGTATGCGGCTTGCAATTACTCCTGAGCAAAGGTTAATTGCGACGTTGAGGTATCTTGCAACAGGGAGAAGCCTGCAGGATCTGAAGTTCACCACAGGCATCTCCCCCCAAGCACTTGGTATCATCATCCCTGAGACCTGCTCTGCCATCATCAAGGTCTTGCAGAAGGACTATATCAAGGTATGTTTGATTTTTTACATTACATTACATGTATTACTAGTTTCACCCGAATTATGATGTTTTTGGATGTACAGCAATTGATACAGGCCATTATTTGTAAACTACCCTCTGTCCGCATGCACATAGTAGTAAAGATGTAGATTATCTTTAACCATTTGTAAAATTACCCACTAACCACCCCACCATTCTCTCCTATGTGTCCCTAAACGCATTGCCTGTTAACAGTATTTTGAATTTGGGTCATTTTATTGCTTTCCCTCAAACAATTATTCCTTGGCCAATGTTTTAGTACCTAGCTAATGATTTATCTAAAATACATCAGTCCATCCATTCCCACCTATGATTCTGTATGTTTATGTAATGATGTTAAAACCTTCACTGACCACAAGCCCTTATTGATGTATAAATGCCCAGTTTTACTTACCCATCCCCCACCCACATGCTAAATCTCCAAGTCAGCATATACCAAAGCTCAAGTTCAGAGGTCTTCAAACTATGGCCCACCAGTTGTTCACGAACTTCAATTTCCATCATGCCTAGTCATGTCTGTGAATGTCAGAGAATTACAAGGCCTCATGGGATGTGTAGTTCTGCAACAGCTGGAGGGCCGTAGTTTGTAAATCTCAGCTCTAGCTGGTGAGTATAATGGGCCATACACACTAGAAGATTGTCAGAACAATTTATCCTTCCGATTTACCAAAACCAAATAATATGAGGTCCAACAAACACTTTCAAATCCTATGCAATCTGGTAGGCCCTTGCACTACATAGAAAAGGTAAATCTGCACGAAAAAGTCTTCAGAGAATCTTCTAGTGTGTATGGCCCTTTACAATATAAGAACAATAGGAGGTTGAAAATAAATGTATGTAGATGTTACATCCCCATATCCAAACCTTTGCCTTCCTGTTGTATATTTTTTTAGCAAGTTGCATAAGCATTTAACAGACAACTGTGTGTGTAATTAATAATGTGATGTGCTCAAGCACTAATTTTATTTTTTTTATTTTTTTTTATTTTTTCCCCACAGTTTCCTTCAAACGCAGAGCAATGGCTGGAGATTTCTGATCAATTTCTGGAGAAGTGGAATTTTCCCAATTGTGGGGGTGCTATTGATGGGAAGCACGTCCGCATTGTCCCCCCTCCGAATTCCGGCACATTTTATTATAATTATAAAGGTTTTTTTAGTATAGTCATGCTAGCCATAGTTAATGCAAACTATGAGTTTATTTTTTTGGATATTGGCAAAAATGGCCGCAATTCGGATGGGGGAGTTATTGATCAGACGGAGTTCGCTCGTCGTCTAAAGAACGGCACTCTGAACCTGCCATCCAGGGAGCAAACTGTTGAGGGTATGAGCTTTGTGTTTATCGCAGATGAGGCTTTTGCGCTTGGGGAGCATCTCATGAAGCCCTACCCTCAGAGGAACCTCACCCCAGACCAAAGGATTTACAACTACCGGTTGTCCAGAGCTCGCAGAGTTGTGGAGAATGCCTTCGGGATAATGGCCAACCGGTTCCGGATATTCCTGACGTCCATAAACCTGGCACTGTACAAAGTGGATAATGTGGTCTTGTGTTGCTGCATTTTGCACAACTTCCTACGCAGGAATGCACAAAATTATGTATTGCAGCAACTGGATACTGACCCTGCTATGCCAGGTACAAGTGGAGAGGCCCAACCTTCTAACCAAGTGGAGTCCATGCCGTCAATGGAAGTTGGACGGTCAGCATTGGCATCACACAGGGCCCGTCAGATCCGCCAGGAATATCTGGACTATTTCGTGGGGAGAGGAGCTGTGTCCTGGCAGCAATCACTGTCACAAACACATTAATCTTGTTAAAGATTGGACACACAAGATAAATGTCAGAGATATATTATTTTTCAACACATTAAACAAAAATTGCAATGATTCTGTATTGTGGATTATAATCATTTGGGCACATATGCCAAACACAATTATTTGGGTTAATCATGTGTTATATATGTGTGACTTTGGAAGGGTTAATACATTCATCAGTGTGTTTCTTGACTGTAGTCTCTCACCAGCTGATCCAAAGTGATGATGGCCATGTGTTATTTTTTAGCCAGTGGTGTAAATACAAGGGCCTTCTGCACCCCACAAAATGTACACAAACCCTGTCACATTGAGAACTAGGTCACACCCAAGGTTCATCTAATGTCACCTTATATTGGTGTTCATTGTCCAGAAGTTGCCCATACTATATATTTCAGATAATACATTAGGGTATTAACAAAGTACCTACACCTGTTATGTTGTGTTCATTTATGACATCCTTCTCACTGCCCACCAATGTTAGGATATGTCAGTGTTATGTGAAACTTGATCATTGTTCATCTCAAAGTGTTATATATATATAGGTAATGGAAAGTGAACTAGAGCAACGAACAAGCAATACACTATAGATTACACTGATCTCCCTACACTGATTGCTACTGGCAATATCAATGCCATATTGAATCCTAGGACTGCTAGTACCTTGAGTGTTGAGTCACACTTATGCGATGCGGGAAGTCTGCGACTTTGCAGCCTTCCAGCATTGCATAAGGGTGACCCGCCACTTACTTTTTCCACAGGATTGTATTCCACAAGTGTTAAGCACTGTGCGATCCAATCCAGATACATCAGAAATAAAGGGTCATGTGCGACTTGTATGCGTGTTCAGTGCGAATGTAGCCATACAAAGTGTATGTCTCAATTCACACTGCACATCTGATGGCATGTAATATCGTAGCGCACTGCTCCTTTATTACATGCGATCAGATGTTCATGCGAAAATCAGCTATACAGTTTGTATGGCTCAATTTGCACTGCACTCGCACAAAAGTCGCACATGATGCATTTATTCAGCCGCATCAGGATAGGATCGCACAGTCGTTCAAACTTGTGTGATCCGATCCTGTGTGAAATGTCAGATCGCACTGTGATATGCGTTAAAACTGGGGGTATCTTTAACATTTCATTGACACCTCCAGCAACTTGCATATGGCAGTGTCCCAAATGCTTTCATTAACATGTAAATATGTGAATAGGACAGCCATCATACATTTAGTGCTTCTTTACACAGCTTTAGACCTCGACCCCCCAACGAAAGTCTAATAAAGAATTGAACACACATTGTTGAATGTAAAAATGTTTTAGTATCAAACATTCACAGGGTTAGGGTTAGGGTTAGGGTTAGGGTTAGGGTTAGGGTGTTGGAAAGTGCTTTTCCCAAACTTGGGTACACTCTTTAACATCTGAGTGTCATAAAACTGGCATAAAATATTATATAAAAATAGGAACATCCCAAAACAAACAGTAAAAAATTTTAAATTAATTTTTTTTAAAATTTGGCAAGCATGTCCACAAAATCACGCATCTTTCCTTGCAATGCCGTTGCAGTCTCTTTTATTTGCTCGAGGTCTGAGCAGCATTGAAGAGCCTCACGGGTCAATTTGGCCAATGTGCAACTATGTAATACATGATCTGGAAAATAAAATACAACGGAGTCAATGTGAATCACCTACATGAGGTCATAATATAGAAACATTTGGTGTGCAGGTAATCTTTAAATTCCTCTCGAGTTAATACCTACCCTGTTCTTATGCTCTTTTGCCCTAGGCTCTTCATCTTCCTCCTGACCTCCTCCAATGCTGTTGCTGATGATTCTGCCGGTCTCCTGAGCTTACTATATATTCATTAGGGGTGTGAACGCATGATGACGTCATTGTGAGGGCATGGTTGTAATGTATATATATTAAGATGCAGAGACCAGAGACGGGCAGAATGCACGGCAACAGCATTGGAGGAGGACAGAAGGAAGAAGAAGAGCCTAGGGCAAAAGAGCAGACAACATAAGAGCAGAAGATTGGACAGCAGAAGACTGGAGAGGAGAAGATCCAAAGAGCAGAGTGGAGAAGACCGGACGAAGATCTTTAAGAACATTTCATAAACGTCTCCTGTCGTTATTCACATACACTTCCATTTATGTGGTTAATGTGTAGGGGTACTATGTACCCCATACCCATTCACATAGTGATTGGGGTCTGGGATCTGGGGGCCACCCTTTGTTAAAGGTTGCTTCCAAAGTCCTAGGAACCCCCTGGCCGCATGACCCCCCAAAACCACCAGACAGGGTTGTGGGGATGAGGCTCTTGTCCTCCTCTACATGGGAGTAAGGTGCTTTTGGGTGTGCGGTGCAGAGGCCCCCTGGCCCAAAGCAACAAACCCCCCCCATGTTGAGGGCATGTGTCCTGCTGTGGTCCAGGGGGTGTTTGGTCCGCTTGCTCGTTCTCTTTCCTGGCCTGACAAGCTGCATGCTTGTATAAGGGTCTGGTAGGGGTTTTGGGGGTAACCCACGCTGTCTTTTTGTTGTGGGCATACCCTCAAACTCAATACCACACACAAAAGGCCTGGTTGTGAACTTGGGGGGACACCCACGGTGGGTTCTTCAATTTTTTGGTGTAGTTCCCCCTCAAAAATCTTCACAACGCAAGTGGCCCCGCAAGTCAGAGCATCCTGATCCGACTTACGGTGCGACTTCCATTCAAATAAAGAGGCTCCCATAGGGAACTAGTGTTGTAAATTGGAGGCTAAAAATAACACTGATAAAAATCATTCTGAAAAAACCTACGTGGGCACACAATTGGCTCTCTGACACTTGGTCCTGGTTCCTCCACAGTTTCGGAAGTGGCTTCCATGCTGCTTGGCAAGTTGCCAGGAGATATTGGTTCAGACCTGGCTGGGGATGCCACATCCTGGCATGACGCAACATCTGCAATGTAAATTTGTAAGGGAATACAAGAATATAAGGTTAAACAATCATTGCAAATACACATATTTCTATGATCCCACTACACAAAAATCTGTGACTACCAACCTTCTTGTTGCTCTGGTGTCTGGTCACTTGTAGGCTCCACCAGAATCACCTCAGGCATAATGTCTTCATCTACATAATACAAAACATTGGCCATATCATAAAAGTCACAAGAGGTACATTTGTTAGGACATGGTGCCCTGCTTGATAGCTCTTTTAGTAACAAATATGAAGACATGTACATGGTTATCTACGAAAAATATGGTACATTAATGTTTGACAGTGCATAGGAACCAATTACCTTTAGTGGAATCTGTGCCACCATCTGGGCCCATGTCCTCCTCTTCTTCCACAACTGCCGATGGAGCTGCCAAACCTCTCCTCCTCCTTTCCCATAGTTTGGCACGGAGTTTACGTTTTTCTCCTATTTAAAGGTTTGAATAATAATCTGTGATTAATAGGAATGTTTGCTGAGAAGATTCGTGCAGGAAAGAACGTTCGTTGCAACACAATACATATATTTTTAACTATGGCTTCCTGACTTTTAATGTCATATACTAAAACATCAACAATAGATCGATCAAATCACGACATGACAACTAAAATGAGTAATCTAACTTTTTACATAGACATTATAATCTAGACATGTTAATACAACATACACAAAATTATAAAAAACATATTGCATGATTAAAAAAAAAACTTACTTTTTTTCAAAATCCGATGGATTTGGGAAAGCTGATCCTGCTCACGGTGTTTGAGGTCAGACCACCGTTTCCGAATCTGATCTTTCGATCGCTCGACACCGAATTTTTTGACCAAACAGGCCACCACCTTGTCCATGATGCCATCTTTCCTGGCATTGGGCCGATCGTAATTTGCCAACTTTCCATCGTAATCCATTTTTTCTAAAATGGAGACCATCTCCACCATTTCTGGCTTTGACATGGGTGTAGCCCTTGATTTTCGGGTGGCCCAATCACTTCGGCCCCCACTAATTGAGCTCCCAGATTGTTGAGACATGGTTCCTAATTAAACAATGATTATTCCACTGCCTCAGGTGTGAGTGCCGCATGTAGGCCTGATCTTCGGCACGTACACACCCCTGCACAAGCCCGCCACTGGAGGAGGAGTTGACGCCTGCGCTGTATTTAAAGGACGCCAGATCGTTCGGCCGACGATTCGCTAGCGGACATATCGAGAGTTGGAGCACGATCGAGCGGCGAATCACGACTTTTCCCCACAAACAAAGGTACGACTCTTTTAATAGAAAGTGTGTGTTTTGGGCCCTATACAGCTTTTATTAGGAATATCTTTATTATGTGCCAAAATACATGCTATTTTAATATGTTTTGTGTTGTTTTGTGTCTTGCAGGCATATACTGTCCTGCAATATGGTGGACAATTTCACCACCCACAACTTTCTCATCAGTTTCATTGATGAATTCAGGCAACTGCCGTGTTTGTGGCAAGTCAAGTCCGCAGATTATAAAAATAGAAAACTCAGAAAACAGGCCATGGAACATTTGGTGGCCTTCTACAAGCCCGTCTGTCCTGGGGCAAATTTTGAGTATATACGCAAAAAAATAAACAGTATTCGCACTGCCTACAGGCGGGAGTTAAAAAAAATTGAAGATTCCACCCAGTCTGGAGCAGGGGCACGGAATGTATATGTACCACGGCTGTGGTACTATGATAACATGCGATTCCTGGCAGACACCATGGAATCCAGGCCGTCAATTTCAACACTGCCTTCTACATCGGCAGAGGGCTCAGTGTCGGTTGATCCAAGCCAGGATGAGGATTTCCTGGAGGAGAGTTTTACTCAGGTATGGCATTTCACAATATATTGTCTGCTAAAATGTAATCATGTAACAAAATTATAAGCTAAACCATAATTGACCCTTTATGTAAACGGGCATAGCAAGGGGTTGGCATGACAGGCAACCGCCAGGGGCGCAGGCCAAGGGGGGTGGGTCACAAAAACATTGGCATTGTTTTATTGTTTATTTTAACAATCCACTCAGCCTGCACACCCCAGAACCCCCAGTTTGCAGGCGGATTCATGCAGGTGTAAAACATTGAGAGCTGCTTCATGCAGGTGTAAAACATTGAGAGCTGCTTCATGCAGGTGTAAAACATTGAGAGCAGCTGAGCCAAAAGACCAGGAGACTGAGACTGCCTCTCACTGCATCCCCAGCACCCCTCCGGTCTTACAAACACTGCTGCATCCCCAGCACACCTCTGGTCCTAACAAACACTGCTGTAGCCTCAGCATTCCTCTGGCTCAACCTTTTTTAATACAAAACTAACAGCTCCTGCAAATGATACATCCATCCTTGCTTCCATGTCTCTGGTCTCTCACTCTGGGTCAGCAAGGCAGGTGGCTTCCTTATTCCTGTTTCCCTGCACTGCTTCACCCTCAATGCCCTACATCAAGCCCTCTGCAAGTTCAGGCCCCTCTCTCTCTGCAACCCCCTCCTCTCTCTCTCACACCCCCTCTTTCTCTCCCTCTCTCTATCTCTCAACCCTCTCTTTCTTTTTCACACCTGAGACAATGATTGCCCACTAGAGAGCTCTACACTGGGCAAACAAGGGGCAAATTAGAAACTTTTAATGCCCTTAAATTTTTTTTGGGGGGGGTGGGTTACAGTTTTACATTGATCTTGGGGGGGGGGGGGGGGTTGTTGCCAAATACAGCTCCTCAACAAGGGCACTGGAGACCCTAGATACGCCACTGTATGTAAAGTCTGCTATTTGTTCACAATAATATAACAAACATGCATTTTGATATACACTATAACATTCTAATCAATTGTTCATTTCATCAACAGGGAAGTGTCACTGAGGAGGAGCCAGGTTGCAGCCAGGAGCCTGGGGAGCCTGCGGAGCCTGAGGAGCCTGTGGAACTCTTTCCACCACCACCTCCTCCTGCCAAACGGAGGCAAAAGAGGAAGCACGTGGATGACATCACCGACGAGTTTATCCAGGAGGCCACCATAGCCCTACGTCGGAAACCGGAGGCCAATGAGTCCTTCGGCAACATGACGGCAAAAATTTTGGATAAGGTGGACCTCAGGCAGTGTCAGTATGCCAGAAAAATCATCCTCGATGTGCTGCAAAAGGCTGAAAACGGCATACTTACTGAGCACAGCCATGCATGCCAGGAGCACCCGTGCCCTCCACCTCCACCTCCACCTCCACCTCCACAACACCCACCACCTCGCCAAATGCCACATGGCCAGTGGCAATATGGCCAGCAGGATCCAAACCTGCCCTCATGGCAACCTGATTTCAGTTACCAGCAACTTTAATTTTTGCAACCCCCTATTATTTATTTTACCCCTGTTTGCCAGTTTCTAGTTTAATTTTGTCCAAATGGACCTTTTTTATGTTTAGTTTATTATACGGAAAGTATTGATGTTTGCTTTGTTTTTTTTTTGCTGAGATCCAAAAAATAAAGAAAATGAAAATAAAAAATGGCCTATCTGAATTTGTTAACATGTTTAATATTGTGCATAACCTGAAAAATATGTTTTAGACATTAATTCATACAAGAATAAAGGGTCATATCAATAGTTAGATCTTTGGTGTGAAAATACAAAAATAATGGTGAAGAGTTCAAATTATTTAATTATAAAATTTGATAGAACAGATAGAATAGACAAACATTATCTTCATCATAACAGAACACATGGCTTTTTATTAGAAAAGTATGGCATTATGAGCAGCATCTTCCTTCTTCTCACATTTATCAAGATGAGCATGTGCTCCGCATTTCACATATTTCTTGGACTTCCGCGAGCCGAAAGTTCTTTCTGAATAAAATGTTGAGTTTACTAGAGAAAATTCTTCCGGGAACTCATTTGGTTTGATCATGCGTGTTGGGATTTGTAGCTGTGTGTCGGCCGAATTGTGTACTGACAGGCGAACAATCGTCCGTTCTGGTGTCGGCATACAAAAATTTTCATGTTTGCAAGAAAGACTTTTGTCCGCGGATTGTGCGCAGACATCTGTCGGAGGCACCATACTAACACGCGTACAATCGGCAGATCCTTCGTCCACCGACGTTTGTATGCCGACGATCGGTACGTGTGTACGGGCCTTTAGTGTATATTATTTGGTCTTTGTGAAAGTTATAGAGTCCACAAGCTATGGTGCGAATCATTGAAAATTGATCACACTTGACCACACCTGATGTACTGAAGGCCTATCTCTTTTCTTGAGACACTAAAAAGTCAGGAAAGTACAAATACCCCCCAAATGACCCCTTTTTGGAAAGTAGACATTCCAAGGTATTTAATAAGGGGCATGGTGAGTTTTTTGAAGTTGTAATTTTTTCCCACAATGCTTTGCAAAATGAAGATTTTTTTTTTTTTTTTTTTTTACAAATTGCCGTATTAACAGGTTATTTCTCTCACACAGCACATGTATACTTGCAACTACACCCCAAAACACATTCTACTACTCCTCCTGAGTATGGAGATACCACATGTGTGAGACTTTTTCACAGCCTGGCCACATACAGAGGCCTAACATCCAAGTAGCCCCGTCCGGCATTCTAGGAGCACAAATTACACATATAATTTCCTGACAACCTATCGCACTTTTGAAGGCCCTGGAGCACCAGGACAATGGAAACCCCCATAAAATTACCCCATTTTGGAAAGCAAACAGCCCAACGTATAATTTTTGAGGCATAATGAGTCTTTTGAATATGTCATTTTTTTCCACAAGTTTTTGGAAAATGTGGAAAGAAAATGAAAACACATTTTTTTTACACAAAGCTGTCCATTTATGCAATATTTCTAACACATAGCATGTACATAGCAAAAATTGCACCCCAAAATACATTCTGCTATTCCTCCTGAGTATGGCGATACCACATGTGTAACACTTTTTCACAGCCTGGCCACATACATAGGCCTAACATCCAAGTAGCGCTTTACACAAAGTTGTCCATTTATCCACTTTAAGACTGGGCCTATTTTTGACACTTGGTGTTTACAAGCTAAAATCATTTTTTTTTGCTAGAAAACTACTTAGAACCCCCAAACATTATATATT
This sequence comes from Pelophylax lessonae, assembly GCF_965119305.1. Taxonomy (NCBI): domain Eukaryota; kingdom Metazoa; phylum Chordata; class Amphibia; order Anura; family Ranidae; genus Pelophylax; species Pelophylax lessonae. The sequence goes on along the minus strand of NC_138773.1, from coordinate 31,930,261 downwards.
TTTTTTAGCAGAGACCCTAGAGAATAAAATGGAGATCGTTGCAATATTTTTTATCACACCATATTTGCGCAGCAGTCTTCCAAATGCGATTTTTTTGAAAAAAAATTCACTTTTTTGAACTAAAACATAAGAAAACAGTAAATTTAGCACAATTTTTTTCCATAACTCCAGTATTTAGCTTTTAATGGCCGACGCATATAGTCGTTAGGCGGTCAGTAAGTGATTGCATGTATATGACAAACAGGTGACGATGACTGATGGGGTGACAGGTGACGATGACTGATGGGGTGACAGGTGATAATGTTACGCCGAGTAATTAGATACCCAACATGTCATGCTTCAAAATTGTGCATGCTCACAGAATGGCGCCAAACATTGGTACTTAAAAATCCCCATAGGCAACATTTTAAAAATTTCTGCAGGTTACTAGCTTAGAGTTACAGAGGAGGTCTATGGCTCAAATTATTGCTCTCGCTCTAACGATCGCGGCGATACCTCACATGTATGGTTTGAACACCGTTTACATATGTGGGCGGGACTTGCGTATGCGTTTGCTTCTGCACGCGAGCTAACGGAGGCAGGGCGCTTTAATTTTTTTTTTTTTTTTTCCTATTTATTTTATTTATTATTTTTTTATTTTTACACAGTTTAAAAAAAAAAAATGTTTTGATCATTTTTATTCCTATTACAAGGAATGTAAACATCCCTTGTAATAGAAATAGGCATGACAGGTCCTCTTTATTGTGAGATCTGGGGTCAAAAAGACCTCACACCTCACAACTACACTAAAAAAGAAAAAAAAAAAAAAATTGTTGAAAGAGGAAAAAAAAAAAAGCAAAAAAAAAAGCGACCCTTAAAACCGGTTGCTAGGCAACGTCTTTTGACGTAGCTCCGGTCCTCCAAGACCATAGAGTTGAGTGAGGGCCATCTTGCCCTCACTCGACTTCCTGTCTCTGAGGATCCGGGACCGGATAGTTTTCCCCGCTGCCGGCGGGTCCGGTAAGCTGGGAAAACGTCTGGGACGCGGCAGGAGGGGGGGGGGGCACCTCTTCCCCTGCACCGTAAGGGTAATTCCGCGGCGAATCCGCCACTGGGACCACCCTTATCTGAAAGCCGACCGCCCGCCGTTTCAAAAAATACCGGGGTTATGGGGGCTATCTGCTGCCATAACTCCAGTATTTAGCTTTTAATGGCCGACGCATATAGTCGTTAGGCGGTCAGTAAGTGATTGCATGTATATGACAAACAGGTGACGATGACTGATGGGGTGACAGGTGACGATGACTGATGGGGTGACAGGTGACAATGACTGATGGGGTGACAGGTGACGATGACTGATGGGGTGACAGGTGACGATGACTGATGGGGTGACAGGTGACAATGACTGATGGGGTGACAGGTGACGATGACTGATGGGGTGACAGGTGATGATGATTGATGAGGTGACAGGTGATGATGATTGATGAGGTGACAGGCGACGATGATTGATGAGGTGACAAGTGACGATGATTGATGGGGTGACAGATGACAATCACTGACGGGGTGACATGTGACGATGATTGATGGGGTGACAAGTGACGATCACTGATGGGGTGTCAAGTGACGATGATTGATAGGGTGACAGATGACGGTGACTGATGGGGTGACAGGTGACGATGTTTGATGGGGTGACAGGTGACGGTGATTGATGGGGTGACAGGTGACGGGCGATGGTCACTGATGGGTGACAGGTGACGGGCGATGGTGCACGGCGGTCTCTGGTGACCGGTGAACTTTAGGCTACGTTCACATGTGAGCGTAGTGATCACGGGCAGAATCACTGCGATTCTGCCTGTGATCCAGAAATCATTGCAAATGGCGGGACGCCTGTGCGTTGCCCGTGATTTGCAATAGCACCCCAAACGCTGTGCGATGTTGCAGCGATTTCCGCCTGCCGAATCGAGGTAACATCACGCAAACAACGCATGACGCCCCAAAGAAACTCTTGTACCTTTTTTGGGCATCATGCGATGTTTGCGCGATGTTACCGCGATTCGGCAGGCGGAAATGGCGGCAACATCGCACAGCGTTTGGGGTGCTATTGCAAATCACGGGCAACGCACAGGCGTCCCGCGATTTGCAATGATTTCCGGATCGCGGTTATTCTGCCTGCGATCGCTACTCTCACATGTGAACGTAGCCTTATGGGTGTCAATTTCTGGGCACTGATGAGGTGACTGTTGGGTGACAGGGGACATTGGGGGGGGGCTGAGGACTGTGTGTGGGGGACCTTTATTTGTGTGCTTTTTACTTTTTACAGGGGTACAGAGCAGTAACTCAATGTTTCTAGCTCTTCTCCCCTCACACTGGAAACTGTATGAGGAGAGAAGAGCTAGTAACAGTGAGTTACTGCTCTTTGTTTACATTTTGTGATCGGCTGTGAATGGATTCACAGCCGATCACATAGTAAACAGTCACTGTCAGTGACTGTTTACTACTGCCGGTGACAGCTGTGTTCCTACGGAACACAGTGCCACCGACATGACCGCGCTGCGCGCTCCCGATCGCGCATGCGCGGTCATCTCCCGGGCGCCTCCATTGTGATCGGCTGTGTCATTGGAACACAGCCGATCACGTGGGAAACAGCCATGCCTATTGGCTGTTTCCCCCCTGCCGGTGACCGGCTGTGTCCCGGGGACACGCCGACACCGGCAATGCACGTCATATGACGTCCGCCCAGGATAATAGCCGCACCGTCCCGCCGTCATATGACGGCGGGCGGGCGGTAAGTGGTTAAGGTGGTAATTAAGCTCACGGGTAGTGCCTTGTGTGCATTATATCAGCCTCAGAACCTGTGTAATTCATATGTGTCCTGAATTAAAGGGATGAGGTGGCAACCTAGTGACAACTGTCTCCTAATTGTGCTCCTGCGTTGTCACCCTGTCACACGCCCCCTGGTGGACTTCAAGTGCCTGTACTGACACACTTAACTCTTGCATAGCTCCCAACTGTCCCTGATTTGGAACAAAGTCCCTCTGTCCCTCCTTCCTCCTCATTTGTCCCTCATTTTTGTCTGATCCAAATAGTATATAAAATGCACTTTTTATCTTTAAAAAAAAAAAAAGTGTTTCTCAGTACTAAAAAGTACTAAAAGTTCAAAACTGCTGCATTTGAGGTATTGCTGCAAACATCAGCGTGAGAGCAGAAATTCTCGCTCTATACCTCCTGTGTAACCTGAAATTCAGGTAATTGGTAAAAGCTTTTAACCAATTCAGCCCCGGAAGGTTTTACCCCCCCTTCATGACCAGGCATTTTTTGTGCTAGGTCACTGCATTTATTTAACCACTTAAGCCCCGGAAGATTTTACCCCCTTCCTGACCAGGCCCTATTTTACGATTCGGCACTGCGTGACTTTAACGGACAATTGCGCGGTCATGCGACGCTGTACCTAAACTAATTTGACGTCCTTTTTTTTCCACAAACAGAGCTTTCTTTTGGTGGTATTTGGTCACCTGTGCGATTTTTTGATCATACGCTATAAACAAAAAAAGAGCGACAATTTTGCAAAAATAACAATATTTTTCACATTTTATATATGAAATTCCCCAAAAATTTTTTTTTAACATTTTAGGCCAATTTGTTTTCTGCTACATACAAAAAATCGCAATAAGCGTATTTTGATTGGTTTGCGCAAAAGTTATTTACTAACTAAGGGAAATATTTTTGTCATTTTTATTGTTTTTTTTTTTAACGAGTAATGGCGGCAATCTGCAATTTTTTTTGCGGGACTGCGACATTGCGGCAGACAGATCGGACCCCTAACTGAGATTTTTGACACTTTTGGGGGGACCACTGACATTACTACAGTTATCAGTGCTATACATAAGCACTGTTACTGTAAAAATGACACTGGCAGGGAAGGGGTTAACTTGACTGGAAAAGGAGGGGTTAAATGTGCCCCTAGGGGCGTGCTTCTAACTGTTATGGGATGTGGCTGTGTGTGTAACTACAGAGATATACGATCCTACTTAGCAGAACCGTATGATCTCTGCACTTACACAGGGGAGAATGACAGGCGGCTTTGTTTACATTAGCCGCCTGCCTTTCTCCCTCTGTACCGGACGATCGCGAGTGACCGGCGGACCCGATGTCACACGCGCAGGGATCACTGTAAACGAGCGGGGACGGGAGCGCGCTTCAGGCGGCGCGCGCTCGTCCCCTATTGGCTCGCAGGCGAGTGACGTACCCATACGTCACTTTGCCTGCACGGGGCTGACCACCGCCGTATATGTACTTGCGGCGGTCGGCAAGTGGTTAACTGACAATTACGCGGTCGTACAACGATGTACCCAAATAAAATTGATGTCCTTTTTTTCACACAAATAGAGCTTTCTTTTGGTGGAATTTGATCCTCATTGTTTTTACATTTTTGCACAATAAACAAAAAAAGACCAACAATTTAAAAAAAAAAACATTTTTTTACTTTCTGCTATAAAACATATTTAATAAAAAAATTTATAAAATTGAAGTTCTTCATCAGTTTAGGCCAATATTTATTCTTACATATTTTTGGTAAAGAAAATCCCAATAAAAGTATATTTATTGGTTTGCGCAAAAGTTATCGTGTCTACAAACTGTGAAATATTTTTACGGAATTTTTTATTTTTTAGTAGTAATGGCGGCAACCAGCGACTTATTGCAGGACTGCAAAATTGCGGCCGACAAATCTGACACTTTTTGGGGACCAGTGACACCAATACAAAGATTAGTGCTAAAAAATGTGCACTGTAATGCCCCATACACACGTGCAGATTATCTGCAGACTTTTGTCTGCAGACTTACCTTTTCTATGTAGTGCAAGGGCCTGCTGGATTGCATACAAATTGAAAGTGTTTAGGTTTGACCTCATATTATATGGTTTTGGTAAGTCTGCAGACAAAAGTCTGCAGATAATCTGCACGTGTGTATGGGGCATTATGCCCCATACACACGTGCAGATTATCTGCAGACTTTTGTCTGCAGACTTACCTTTTCTATGTAGTGCAAGGGCCTGCCGGATTGCATACAAATTGAAAGTGTTTAGGTTTGACCTCATATTATATGGTTTTGGTAAGTCTGCAGACAAAAGTCTGCAGATAATCTGCACGTGTGTATGGGGCATTACTCACTGTACTAATCAGTGGCGGCTGGTGCGTTGGGGGCGCAGGGGCGCCGCCTCCCCTATCCATGAGTCCGGCCCCCTAATCTGCATGCGGGGCGCCGGACACATGGAGTTCAATGGGATTTTAAATTTTTTTAATCACCTGATTAGAGCCAGAGGCTCTAATAGGCTTCAGAAGAGGGTGGACCCGGGGCGCAGAGCAGTGCGCCCCGAGCCCACCCATTGTGTGACCATAGTGAATGAAAATTCGCTATTGTCACACGGATTCTCCTCCTGGCCAATCAGGAAGCATGTCCGAGACCCGCTTTCTGATTGGCCGAAAGGCGAACGCATGCCATTGGCCGAGGAGGAGGCGGGAGGACTCGAGGAGACGCCGGGGGACTGAGGAGAAGACACCGCTGCAGGTAAGTCTCTCTGCATTGAAGGGGACACGGCACGCTGCTGGTCACTATATTGATGGGGGCACGCTGGTCACTGCATTGATGGGGGGCACGCTGGTCACTGCATTGATGGGGGGCACGCTGGTCACTGCATTGATGGGGGGCATGCTGGTCACTGCATTGATGGGGGGCATGCTGGTCACTGCATTGAATGGGGGCATGCTGTGGTAGCTCTGCATTGAATGGGGGCATGCTGTACTAACTCTGCATTGAATGGGGGCATGCTGTAGTAACTCTGCATTGAATGGGGGCACGCTGTATTTACTCTGCATTGAATGGGGGCACGCTGTATTAACTCTGCATTGAATGGGGGCACGCTGTATTAACTCTTCATTGAATGGGGGCACGCTGTAGTAACTCTGCATTGAATGGGGGCACGCTGTGGTAACTCTGCATTGAATGGGGGCACGCTGTGGTAACTCTGCATTGAAAGGGGGCACACTATACTTTGATTACTGAAGGCCCCTTTCACACTTTTGTGACCTCAAAGTCATGCAATTTTTTGCTGCGTTTTTTGCCGCAAAGCCATGCCTATTATATTTTTTCTGTTTGCGCCCCCCCAAGAATTTTGAGCACCAGCCGCCACTGGTACTAATGACACTGGCAGGAAAGGGGCTAACTTCATTGGCGATCAAAGGGTTGACCGTTGTGGAAAAACTGCGTGACATAAAAAATTGCAACACCCACCATTTTATTTGCTAGGGCCTCTGCTTAACCACCTACGGACATCCCACTGTGTATTTACGTCACTACTTTAACGTTAAATACCGGGGTTATGGCAGCAGATAGCTGCCACAACCCTGGTATTTTCCTACACGGTGGGCAGTCCTCTTTAGCATAAAAGTGGTCCCAGCATTGGATTCGCCGCAAGATCACTTTTATGGGCGGCGGGAGATGTGCCCCCTCCCCCCGCTGCTTCCCAGTCGTTTTCCCCGCTTACCAGGGCTGTCCTTAGCAGGAAAAATGATCCAGTTCACTCCCCCTTAAGGCAGGAAGTAGAGTGAGGGCAAGCTGCCCCCCACTCCACTCTATGGCCTTCCTCCCAATGGCCCTAAAGGGCCCACTTTTTTTCATGATGAAAAAAAATGACTTTTTTTTTTCTTTTTAGTGTAGATGTGAGATGTGAGGTCTTTTTGACCCCAGATCTCACAATAAGGGGGACATGTCCTGCTTATTTCTATTACAAGGGATTCCTTGTAATAGGAATAAAAGTGATCAAAAAAATTTTTTTTAAAGGAACAGTATAAAAATAAAAAAAATAAAGGTAAAATAAATAAGAAAAAAAAATGTTTTTAAGCGCACCATCCCCGTTAGCTCGCGTGCAGAAGCGAATGCATGGGCAAGTTGCGCCCACATATGTAAACGGTTTTCAAACCATACATGTGAGGTATCGCCACGATCATTAGAGTGAGAGCAATAATTCTAGCCATAAAACTCCTCTGTAACTCTAAGCTGGTAACCTGTAGACATTTATAAAATGTGGCTAAGGAGATTTTTAAGTACCAATGTTTGTCGCCATTCCACGAGCAGACGCAATTTTGAAGCATGACATGTTGGGTATCTATTTACTCGGTGTAACATTATCTTTCACATTATAGAAGAAAATCGAGCTAACTTTACCGTTTAGTTTTTTAAATGCATTGAAATTTATTTTTCCCCCCAAAAAAATTACATTTGCAAATACCGCTGCGCAAATACCACGTGACAAAAAATATTGCAACGACCGCCATTTTATTCTCCAGAGCCTTTGCTAAAAAAATATATATATTATGGTTTTCTAGCAAAAAAAAAGCTGATGGCTAACTTATACTGCTGTGGAACTTCAATGGCAGGTTTAAGACATCACCCCAAACATGTTTTTTTAGGAATTTTATAGTGAATGTATTTTTAATGTTGCCTTTAGTGCTGAACAGTATTACATTTTTATTTTTTTTTTAGATTGATATCTTCCCCCCATGGCAGTGTCATCAAGCTCTCCGTGCCCTCTTTTCAACAAAATCTGAAGCAAAAAGCAAAAAAATGAAAGATCTGGCTCCCATAGACTGCATTGTGAATTTCAGGCTGGGTTTTCCCATAAACCGAACCGAGACGAATTCACTCATCACTGGTCACGACCGCTGTCTCTCCCTCTGTTTCTCCAGCATCGGGCAAATAGGGGGGGGGGGGGGGGGGTTTGCTTCAACAGTCCTCATTTGTCTGTGTTGTGGAAATGTATTAATATTTGTGTGGACATTTTTCAGGAAGTGTTTTATTTAAATTGCCATTATGTCTCCCAGTATCAGTTTACCGGTAATCGCTATGCACAGCGAATATTGCTTTAACTGGCATTGAGGAAAGACCTGTAGTTGTGGAAACCTTCCATTAGATGGAGACTGCATACCACTCACAAGATGGAACAAGCGAACGTGGGTCCGGATCTATGGAATTGGGATTCAAACTCCACCGCACAAATGTATATCAGCCAGCCGGGGCCCCGGTATTCAGTGGCGGAGATATGTTTGTGATATGGAATTATTATCGTTTTGATAAATATTTGCCCTTTAGCTGGAATAATGGCTGGTAGCTTTCTATTATGCTTGATACGCATGATCAAAAATACTGCTGCTATTTTCCTCTCATTTACTGGAACAGTAGCATATTCACTATCAAACATGTTTTTTATGAACTATATGTAGCACCCTCCTAGGTAGGTGCTAGGTAAAAGCCTTGATTGCTCCATCTGCTCATCAGGGGAGCCTGATCATTAGTTCTGCCTTTTACATGTGTCCAGGGTGTAATTCACTGGGTCTGAGGGAGTGACCCCACTGTATCCAATAGGGGAGCCTGTTGAACAGTGGAGGAAACCAAGCCAATGACACACAGGCTTTTGTAGCTGTCCCAGTTTGAGGGAACAACCGCAGTGCATCCTGGGATTGGTCATAAAAGCCGAGGGCACATGTGACAGGGCATCTTTGGGCAGGAAGCCAGGTCCCAGGAGGAGGGTGATGGCTGTCTCTCCTCCTGTCAGTGAGGGTGGTCGTGGGCGGTCGGCCTGGTGGACCAGAAGTGCGGTGCTGAGCCAAGAGGTCCTGTGGATGCTGACCAGGGAGTTGAAGGCAGAGCAACCTGAGGAAGAACAGTGTCCGTGGGTGCCGGGGAGCTTGCCAGGGGTCTGCCCAAGAGGGGGGCCACTCCAGTGAGGGTCAGTGGACAAGGGCTAGCTCACACAGCAAGTCAGAAAGGGGGTGCCAAGTCTAGGACGCTGAAGGTTCAACACAGCAGAATCTTTTTCACCATCTCCACTTCGGCGGCAGAGTGGGGCAGCGGCCTTGCCGCATACTCTACAGCTAGATGTCCTCTACATTGAACATAGTTCAAGTTGGAGTACCCCACTCATCCCATCTCCTATTCAAGTTCTAAATAAAACACAAAAAAAAAACAAATTCCCTGGACTGTTCATTGTCTGAGCCAAGTCTTAAAGTGATACGTCTTACAGACTGTTGCTATGGGTAACCCAGGGGAATCCAATCTCAGCAGCTCCCTAGGGGGCAGTGCTACATATATTATATAGGATTCACTCTAACAGGTTATGATGGGAGTGCATGCGTATGTACTAGCATGGCCGCGTTCATGAGAATCCACACTAGTTCCATTGTACACTGTTTGGCAGCCATTTTCCTATACGTGGGCCCTATTGTAAGTAATAGTGCATGGTTCCTTTTGCACCCAATGGCTGGAGACTCTTGTACATGGCTCAGTTTGTCCATTAACAAACGCTCCCATTTCTATTGTACTTTTGAAAATATACATGTCTGTGATTGGTTGTACAGTCGCCACCTCCCATTGTTTCCTGACTATAAATAAACAAGAGTCCTGTGTTGAAGCAGGGACTTATTCTGTTGACATTGACCGTGACACAGCTTGTGCCTGTTTCTCTCTTTGTCACCTAGCATGCTAGGATTTCTTTATACATAAGAGCTGCACGTTGTACTTTTCAGTACAAGGGATTAATGGCGCTTGGCACGCATTACGATCCGCAAGTGCGCTTTTCAGTGCAGCGAAGTTCTCCGCGCATCGAGCGAATTTCTATGCGCCAGACCCCATTAACTTCCACCACAGTCTGTACATCCTGACCTGTGACACCATTCTGTTCTGTGAACACAGGCCAGGATTGGTCATGACCCCATCCCCCATGACCAAAAGGCATGTTTATGACTTGCTTGATTGAATGGTGCTGGGTGCCATTTTACCAGAAAATGAGGCACCGGCTGATTAAGAAGGAGGGGGTCAAGAGCGATAAACCAATATGGATAAGGTAAGAACTACCTACACACAAAAAGAGGGGAAATATTTTTTTTGTTAATAAAAAAATAAAACCCAAAATTGATACAATTGTTTACATCGAGCTAGATTTAGTCTAGGTTCACACTTTGAATCGTCTATAAATCGTACACAGCATTCCCGTGCAATCAGAGCTGCTTTTAGAAACCACAAGTCCCCATACAGCCAACCTGACAAGGCCCCCACCCAAATAAATACAATTTACTAGGTTTCCGTTATGAATGAACACAGTGAGTGATCAGTACTGATCACTCATTGTGTTCATTCAGGAAAGGAAGGGGCTGGTAAACTCATATTTACCGGACCCTTCCCCCACTCTCCATCCTGAAAGATCCTATTGTGTGCTAGCAGCTGCCAGTGGGAAGGGGAGGAGGGAAGCGGGCAGCACTGTGGGTGTAGGGGGAAGCACAGGGGGGGCTGGACAGTAGGAGGAAATGTTAGGTGCACAGGGAGGGTGATCGGTGTGGCAGGGGAGTAATTACTGGGATTGATCCCCTGTGTGGCTCTCTGTGCAGCAGCTGAAAGCCGCTGGGAGGAGGAGGAGAAGAAGAAGCCATACAGGGGACCAGTTCTAGTAATTGCCCCCTGACTGCACCAATAACCCTCCCTGCCCACATCCGATTCATCCTGCTACCTGGGCCCCCTATTGGCCTGGGCCCCATACAGGAGTACAATGTATTTTTAGCCCATTCGATCTGTATGGGCTCATATCTTACATCTTCCCCACTTTCTATATTTGCTTTCGCATGTCCTGGCTTATATCCCTAAAAGTGTGTTCAAGGAAATAAAAACTTTAATTTCCTCTTTTATATGGGGATCCATGCCTCCTAGATTTTCTCTTAACATTCTCTATCTGCCCACCTATGAAGGTGGTTTGGTGTTACCGAACCTACAGTGTTATTACCTACAGTAGCATCCCAATTGACACACATACAGGTGCATCTCATAAGACTGGAATATAATAAAAAAGTTACATATTATAAAGATGTGTTACACACAGAGTGATATATTTCAAGCATTTCTTTCTTTAAATTTTGATGATTATGGCTTACAGCCAGTGACACCACAAAATTCAGTATCTCAGAAAATTAGAATATTACATAGGACCAATAAAAAAAAAAGGATGTTTAATACAGAAATGTTGGCTTAGTGAAAAGTACGTCCATGTACAGTATAGTATACACTCATTACTTGATCTGGGCAAGTTTTGCATGATTTACTGCATCAATGGCATGGAGGTGATCAGCCTGTGGCACTGCTGAGGTGTTATGGAAGCTCAGGTTGCTTTGATAGCGGCCTTCAGCTCATCTGCATTGTTGGGTCTGGTGTCTCTCATCTTCTCTATGGGGTTTAGGTCAGGTGAGTTTGCTGGCAAATCAAGCACAGTGATCCCATGATCATGTGACCAGGTATTGGTAGTTTGGCAGTGTGGGCGGTGCCAAGTCCTGCTGGAAAATGAAATCAGCATCTCCATAAAGCTGGTCAGCAGAGGGAAGCATGAAGTCCTCTAGAATTTCCTGGTAGAGGGCTGTGCTGACTTTGGACTTGATAAAACACAGTGGACCAACACCAGCAGATGACATGGCTCCCCAAATTATCACGGACTGAGGAAACTTCACACTGGACCTCATGCAACTTGGATTCTGTGCCTCTCTACTCCTCCTCCAGACTCTGGGACATTGATTTCCAAATAAGATGCAAAACTTTCCATAGTCTGTGATGATTTGGGGAGCCATGTCATGAAATAAATTACCTTTTTGATGATATTCTAATTTTGTGAGATGCATCTGTACATTGGTGGTTCTTCACAACCCTAGATGTAGAACCTGTGGACACGCAGGCTGCTCTGGTCCATATATACGAAGCGTTAATCTCTTGTATAGGAATGATCCATAACCAGAGGAAGGGACGAACATTTTTAAACTCCCCCATACAATTTTTCACATTTGTAACCACAGAATTGGAGGCTACCCTTTTGTGACACTAATGCTCCTTTGTAGCAAAACCCTCAGTTACCTGAAATATATAAGGTTCCAGAGGGGTCACATTGGGCATTCTGTGGAGATAAGTTAAATAAGTTGTTCTCCCACTATACTTTCAAAATGTTTTAAGACCTACAACTAGAGTTTAAGCTTTCCAACTGTAGCAATATTTCCAGGCATTGGGCCCGATATGGGTCTGCTATTGTTACCGGAAACACTTCCAACACATTTAAGTTGAGTACCCCAGTGTGAGAGCTGAGACAATGACCATTTCGGCATCTTTGGTTTGTGTTGTTTATTTTATAATGGGGATGGGAGAAGGGAATGAGTGGGATACTCCTCTGGCTCAACTAGGTTTAAACTGGGACACTGTATAGAAAAATGCCCGTTGGCGCTGTCCTGACACCAGCTGAATGCCGACCAACGTTTCCTGGCGCTTTTAAATACTGTTCTGCTGAAAGTGCTGAAACTTTGATTTTAACTCCATGGTTAACTCAGAAGATCCAGGACTGTAATGATCCTTGACTCTTGACACTCTGTCTAGTTCAAAAGTCCTGTGTAGGACTCCCTCCAGCCCTTCACTGACTGAGGTAGCTCCTTGTGACTGCTTGTACTGCTGCAACTCTTAACACTGCACACTTAACTCTTCAGGGCCCAACCAGGGGCGCCCCCTCTACACTTCAGGGTCCTTTCACTAGGTAACCCCCTTTACATTTCAGGGTCCTTTCATTAGGCAACCCCCTTGACACTTGCAGGCTCCAGGATCCCTGGGACCTTCACCGGAGTGGTCCCCTCTACACTAAGCAAACCCCAGGGCAGTTCACAGTACTCATGACCTTGGAAGGCTTTCCTGGAACTGAACCCCTCTTTCTCCACTGGTCCTCGGCACACCGGATCCTCTCTGCAGCTCAGCTCTCTCTTCTGGATACTCAGGCAGTCACCCAAGTCACCCGATCTTTCTGACAGGAGGAGATCTGCCTGGCAGAGTCTTCACCCATGGTGCCAGTGATAGCGGGTACACTCTTCAATTCGCTCACGAACTACATGCTCCTCTCTCCTACACGTGTCTCCCGCACAGCCACACCGGAAGGAGGGGATATTAATAGGGTCCCCTTGGTCACTCCTGATTGGCTGGGTGTTCCCGCTGTCTCCACCCTTTCGCCATATTGGGCGATGACTCCTCCTGCTAGGCAGGTTTGCACGTGGCGCACTTTCCCGCGCGGTGCTGTAACTCTTCCCCTGCCATGCTCTTCTACGATAGCCCACAGGGAAGTAGCTGCTAAGCGGATCATGTCACTTGCTAGACATGCATCCTCCCTTCTCAATTGCACCAGGGCCACAACTGCGTCTCCCTTCACTGAAGCCAGCTGTGCCTCCTTGCTTGGCAAGAGTAATATCCCTCTGTCGGTCGCATGGTTGATGGTTCTCTTCCTAGCCACACATGTGCAATTCTCATCTTCCATACTGGCTCCGGGATTAGCCCCACTGCCCTTCTCGGCATGACCGACTACGATCCTCACAGTATTGGTGCAATCACTATACAGAATAAATGTCCCGCTGTCAAATGCACGGTCAACATCAGTCCACATAGCATGCACATACACCCGGCCCCTGGCACCTCTCTTCCCGTGCCCCCGGGCAGTTGCAGCATTCATGCACTTTCACACTTTTTCAACCTTCCGGTCCAGAAGTGGCTAATTACACAGGTTCTGTGGCTGATTAAGGTGGCAATTAAAGTCACTTAGTGCCCTATCTGCATTTTATCAGCCTCAGAACCTGTGTAATTAAAATGTGTCTTACATAGTTACATAGTAGGTGAGGTTGAATAAAGACAATAGTCCATCCAGTTCAACCTGTGTAGGTGTGTGTGGCTGTAATCATCTCTCATACCCCTGAATGTTTTGATCCTTGAGATATATGTCCAAGAGTCTAAAAGTCTTAAAACTAGCCATACTCCCCGCAGTTACCACCATTTGAGGCAGAGAATTCCACAGTCTTGTGGCCCTATAAAGAACCCCCTGTGTTGCCTGAGGTTAGAATGCTTCTCCTCTAATCGCATTGAATGGCCACGTGTCCTCATGCATTCCTTGCGACTGAATAGTTTTTTTTCTATGCTCTGATCACCGTTGAGGTATTTGTAAATTGCTATCATGTCCCCTCTCAGGCGTCTCTTCTCCAGGGAGAATAAATCAACGCTTGTAATTGCTCTTCATAATTAAGGTCCTCCAATCCCCTCATTAGTTTAGTTGCCCTTCTCTGGACTCTTTCCAGTTCCAGCACATCCCCCCTGAGGACTGGCGACCAGAACTGGACAGAATACTCCAGATGTGGTCGGACCAGGGTTTTATAAAGTGGTAGGATTACAGTTTTATCTCTGGAATACATCCCCTTTGGCAGCTGCAGCTTGACATTGCATGCTATTGCTCAGTCTATCTTCTACTAAGACCTCAGATCTTTCTCCATTTTTGTGGTTTAACCACTTTAGCCCCGGAGGATTTGGCTGCTCAAAGACCAGGCCCTATTTTGCGATTCGGCACTGCGTGACTTTAACGGACAATTGCGCAATCGTGCGATGCTGTACCCAAACGAAATTGACGTTATTTTTTCCCCACAAACAGAACTTTCTTTTGGTGGTATTTGATCACCTGTGCAATTTTTATTTTTTGCGCTATAAACAAAAAAGAGCGACAATTTTGAAAAAATAACAATATTTTTCAAATTTTTTTATATGAAATTCTAAAAAAAAAATGTAAAAATCTAAATTTTTTAACATTTTAGGCCAATTTGTTTTCTGCTAAATATTTTTGGTAAAAAAAATTGCAATAAGCGTATTTTGATTGGTTTTGCGCATAAGTTATTGCGTTTACTAACTACGGGAAAAATCTATGTAATTTTTATTGTTTTTTTTTTAACTAGTAATGGCGGAGATCTGCGATTTTATTTGCAGGACTACGACATTGCGGCGGACAGATCGGACCCCTAACTGATATTTTTCAAACTTTTGGGGGTAGCAATGACATTATTACAGTAATCAGTGCTATAAATATGCACTGTTACAGTAAAAATGACACTGGCAGGTAAGGGGTTAACTTTACTGGTGATAAAAGGGTTAAGTGTGTCCCTAGGGGTGTGATTCTAACTGTCAAGGGGCGTGGCTAGTGAAGTAACCACAGAGACATGCGATCCTTTATTATTATTATTATATTATTATATATTCAGGGAGAATGACAGACAGCTGTGTTAACATCAGCCGTCTGTCTTTCTCCCTCTCCTGCGGGATATCGCGAGTGGCCGGCGGCCATCGGAGCCGCCGGTCACACACGCTGGCTCCCCAGGGAACGAGCGGGGGTGGGAGTGCGCCTCCGGCGGTGCGCGATCGCCCACTAGCTCCTCCCAGGCTAGCGCCGTACATGTACGACGATTTGCCTGGTAGCGCCAGACTGCCGCCGTACAAGTGCGGCGGGTGGTTGGCAAGTAGTTAAAGGGATGAGGTGGCAACCCTACTTGCGACTTATGCTGCAACTTTGCCAAGCGATTTCCTGGCAATTTTGGTGGGGAACTGATGTGACTTGAGTACTACTTCGACGCAACTTTGAAGCGAGGGAGGGGCTACACCACAGGGAATGCCAGAGTAATCTTCCTGTAATGTGGGATCAATATAGATGAGTACCATGTAACCCGGTTTCTATAAGTAGTGCATGCACTACTTTGATGCGATTTGAGCTTATTCAAAATGAATGGGCTCAAATCACACCACACTGAATCGCTTGTGACGTGCACAGGACGCGTGTGCACTTCATAGGCGATTCAACGTGTGAACCTAGCCTACTACAGGCACTAATTTTGGTACAGTCAGGTGCAATTTTAGCCCATTCAAATGAATAGGCTGAAATTGCACTGCACCTGGATCGCGTGTGAATCGTATGGGGTGAACCGCCTCTTATGCAAAAAGTCATAGAAAAGATTGTATACTGTATGTCCTTTCAGCCGGAGAGATTATTGAGGCACTTTATGACCTAATGGGTCAATTATAACCAGACAAGGTGTCATCACAATGTGGAAGATCCAGATATGAATCTCCTCCACCTTCTTCCATCAATCCTCCCATTGTGACCTGCAACATGAGAGTCTCCTCCACCTCCTCCGCCCAGCAACACTCCACCATCCACAGGCTGGAAAGAATATCAGGTGTGCTACACCCCCACCCAGGTCTAAATGATGAGAGTATCAGTCACGTCACCGGTGTAACTGTTACTCAACTGACACACCTGAACCCCCAGGGCTCTGAAACCAAGACTCAGGCTGCGGGCCCATCCCTGGAGAATGCAAACAAGGCCACACACCTATTGATGGTTGGAGCGCTTTGAAACAATCTGGACATGATGATCGTGTGCAGAAGGTAAGCTCTTCGGGACGCCTAAATTCCACCCTCAGAAAGAGGACTGGACTGAAAGACTCAATAGGAACTTGCTGCAGCTTTAATCCTTACTCAGTCTTTAAACCTTGTTTTTCAAACTGCTTTTTACTGGTTATTTCAGAAAGTTAGGATAAAAAAAAAAAACAATACAAAACACTTAGAGCCAATTCACACTTGTGTGACTTAAAAATCGTGCGAATTTTTTTTTTTTTTTTTAAATCTTTTTTATTGAGTTTTCAACAGAGAAAATAAAACAAAACAACAAAAACAAACTACGGTGCCAGGGTCCACACTGGCCCGAACTACTAGGCAGTACAGGCATTAAGGCACGGTACCCACGCAGGGGTCCAAATGGAAAAACATTAGCAGCAAAGACATCATAAAAGGCAAACACTTCCCTCCCATGAAACCCGACTTCCGCCCAGGGGGCCATCTCGTGACAAGGCATGTGACATAGGCACAAGAGGGCAATACCTTAAATAAGACCGACGCGGGCATCCCCGGCCGCCCTAGGGCGACGGGACGAGGCCCGCATCAGCCGCTCGCAGCCGTAGAGGGATCGGCGAGCCACTTCTTCCACACCCTGTCATGCTTCTTCGGGCAGCCTCTATGTGTATACATGTCCTTGTAAAGAGGAAGTACCGAGTTCACCAGTATCTTCCATTGCAGTACCGTGGGTGGCGATCGCCGTCGCCAATGCAAAACAATAGATTTCCTGGCATAATAAAGCAAAAGACCCAGCAACGTCCGATCAGCCACCCGGGGCACTAGGTCATCAAGCAAACCCAGAATGCAGACTCTGGGGCTGGGATCAAGTTTAACCTGAGAAACTTTTTCAATCAATTGAAGCACCCCGGACCAAAAGTCAGAGAGATGGGGGCAGGTCCAGAATACGTGGAAGAAATCTCCCGGAGACTGGCCACACCGCCAGCACTCCGGGGAGTGAGATGCATGCATCTTGTGGAGACGATATGGGGTGAGATAGGCTCTATGGACTATCTTAAATTGGATGAGTCTGTCCCTGAGAGAGACCAGCATCTTAAAGGGGACCTCCCACACATTAATCCAATCCTCCGAGTCCAAGTCCGGAACATCCCGGGCCCAGCGATCATGGAGGCCAGAGAGCTCCGGAGAGCGGACTCGGAGAAGGTGGGCATACAGAGCCGACACCGCTCGCTCCGAGCAGTCATGTCGCAGAACCCGTTCCAGGTCCGATTGCACCAGCTGAGCACCACCGGGCGGGAACTGGGCTTTGAAGGCATGAGAGAACTGCAGGTATCTGAACACTAGGGATGGCGGGACATTAAACGTATCGACAAAATGGGACAATAGAGGGAAGGTGAGATCATGCGACACATCCGAGAGTTTCTTGATGTTGAATTTAGTCCACACCACCGGGTCAGGAAGGGAATAGAGATGCGGCAAATCAGGATTGTGCCACAAAGGCGCGTTGGGGGAGACCGCCGTGCCCGGATAACCCTCGAGCCGCAGCCCGAGTTTCCAGGCTCGCAGCACCGTGGACATGGAGGCAGTGAGCCCGTGCGGGGCCTTGGGGCCCCTAAACAGCAAGTGAGTGAGTGCCTCCACAGATCCGAGCACCGCCGCCTCCACCGCAACCGCCGAGTTGTATAGATCAGGATTTAGCCACCAAACGGCCGTGACCAGTTGAGATGCTAGGAAGTATTTGTGGCAATCCGGAAACGCCAGTCCCCCCTGGGAAAGGGGGCGCATAAGTGTAAAATCGTGCGAATTTGATTGCAACTTTACAGAGCGACCTGATGCGACTTTGATGTGATTTTGAGGCATCCTTGGATGAGTGCGACTTTGTTGCAAATCTGACTTTGACCAATGTGATGTGCAGCTGCACACAAGTTGCATATATATCATGCAGATGGGACTTTCCTGCGACTTTTGAGGGTTTACGTTGAAGTCTTTGGCCCTCAACTCACACAAAAGTTGGTCCAAGGTAGCGCAGGAACTACTTTAAAGTCGTTGTGACTTTAAGTCACACAGATATGAATGGAGCTCATTTGGGCAACATGGGGTGTAACATGGGGAAACATAGGGTGCATGCAAGGGTCACATGACAAGTCACACAAGTGTGAATGGGGTCCAAGGCTTGGTTCAACACTGTAGTGACTTGGGATCCGAATTGTGAGACCCCAAGTCGCATTACACATGAAATCCCATGTTAGTCAATGGGAGCAGTCTTAAGCCCCGTACACACGTACCGTTCGTCGGCCGAACGATCGGCCGTCTTTTGTCCAGGGCTGTCCTGTCTGTTGAAAAGTGCAAAAGACTGCACAAGAATTTTGTCCGCCGACTACAGCCGTGATGTCATGTGATGGTTAACTTTCCCTGTGTTTTGTCTTCTCTGAGCATGCCCAGTCTTGCTAATCTGCTGTCTGTCGGCCGAATTCTGTACTGACTGGCGAACAATCGGCCGCTCTGGTGTCGGCATACAAAAATTTTCATGCTTGCAAGACAGATTCTTTTCGGCCGAAAGTGCGCTGTCGGCTGTCGGCAGCATCATACTAACAAGCCGAAAATCGTCCGATCGGTCGTCGGCCGACAATCGGTACGTGTATACGGGGCTTTAATTTGCACTACTGAAGATGCTCCAACCTTAGATAAGGTTCCTGTACTACTTCAAGGCAACTTCTATCAGATTTGTGCCCATAGACTTTAATGGGCTCATGTCTGATAGAAGCCCATAGACTTTAATGGGCATATGTCTGATAGAAGCCCATAGACTTTAATGGGCATATGTCTGATAGAAACCCATAGACTTTAATGGGCTCATGTCTGTTAGAAACCGATAGACTTTAATGGGCTCATGTCTGATAGAAGCCCATAGACTTCAATGGGCTCAAGTCTGATAGAAGCCCATAGACTTTAATGGGCTCATGTCTGATAGAAGCCCATAGAACTTTAATGGGCTCATGTCTGATAGAAGCCCATAGAACTTTAATGGGCTCATGTCTGATAGAAGCCCAGCCCATAGACTTTAATGGGCTCATGTCTGATAGAAGCCCATAGACTTTAATGGGCTCATGTCTGATAGAAACCCATAGACTTTAATGGGCTCATGTCTGATAGAAACCGATAGACTTTAATGGGCTCATGTCTGATAGAAGCCCATAGAACTTTAATGGGCTCATGTCTGATAGAAGCCCATAGACTTCAATGGGCTCAAGTCTGATAGAAGCCCATAGACTTTAATGGGCTCATGTCTGATAGAAGCCCATAGAACTTTAATGGGCTCATGTCTGATAGAAGCCCATAGACTTTAATGGGCACAAGTCTGATAGAAGCCCGTAGACTTTAATGGGCACAAGTCTGATAGAAGCCCAGCCCATAGACTTTAATGGGCGCAAGTCTGATAGAAGCCCATAGACTTTAATGGGCACAAGTCTGATAGAAGCCCATAGACTTTAATGGGCACAAGTCTGATAGAAGCCCATAGACATTAATTGGCACAAGTCTGATAGAAGCCCATAGACATTAATTGGCACAAGTCTGATAGAAACCCATAGACTTTAATGGGCTCCAAGTCGGATTCTCATCTATATCGATGTGATTTGGATCCGACCTTACAGGAAGATTAACCTGGCATTAGCTGTGGTGTAGCCCCTCCCTCACTGCAAAGTCGCATAAAAGTAGTATTCAAGTGACATCAATTCGCCACCAAAATTGGCAGGAAGTCACCTGGCAAAGTTGCACCATAAGTCGCGCGACGTTCAGGGCAAAGTAATGTGGACCGAGCTTTAGGCTTCTTTCACACGGGCAACCGACTTTACCACCCTCTGAAAAGCATTTCACTGTGATTTGCTTTTTAGACCGTGGTTGACAGCCAGTTTACAGGCATCCAGGTGATGATGCTGTTACCTCCTGGATGCCTGTTTTTGCGATCCCCAGGGAGAATTTCTATCCCCATTGGGGATTTAACATTAAAATACCTTTGCGCAACAGTCATAGCTGCGTTTGGCATGCGGTTGCTGTGTGGTCCCATTGTCTTGAATGGGGGAATCGTACATTAAGTGCCACCTGTCAAACTTAATGTGCTGATTTAAAACTGTTGCACCGTAAAGCCTCGCCCTTCTGGCTACCATGTATATTTGGACATAAGCTGTGGTGACAGGCGGTGGTAAAAACAAGGATCAACAGTCTATTTTTACTGCCCCTTCATTGTCCGTGTTAACTAAGCCTTAATACTGAAGTCCGACCAGAGATGCTTTCTTTCAAATATAGTAAATGTAGCAATGACATAGTCACTGGGCTGTACATGGAATCTCAAAATGGTGTTGTCAGCTCTTCTTAGTTCTCTTTTGTTGGTCTGTTGAACACTTCCTCCTCTTCTTATCTGCATAACCTAACAAGAAGGTGTTCTGTGATCCAGCAAAAAGGGGAACTGGCAGGGCTGACAACTCTGCTTGGCATTCAATACAGCAAAGACACGGTGTTGTCAGCTCAAACAGGAAGTTAGGAGCTCACTGGATTCCTTCAAGATCAGCGGGTATCTTTCTGCATCTGCATCAGTACTTGAATGAACTTGGATTTCCCATAATAATCCCTATAGGTACAATGTTACTGGATTTGGAGAGTCAAGAACCGGGTATGCCAGCATTATTGGTATTAAAGGAGGAAAGAGCGGCTGGGACGAGTACATGGTGGTCGGGACTTAAAGAGATTCTATCATTTGAATGGGCAAAGTAAGAGGGTCTATTAAAGGGCAAAACAATAGGTCTACTTGACAGCTGCACCCCTCTGCAACTGATACATACCCTCTGCTTGCTGCCCCACCACCCTGTTTGCCTATAAGGGTTTTCTCAAAGTTGTCTCCATCAATTCTTGGTTGGCTCAGAACCCCTACCAGGACTTCCAAAGGCACTTGCAGAATCCCTGCCAGGATGTCCAGAGTCTCTAGTAAGGATGATGGGCTTGTCCTCTGACCAGAAGGGCAGTTAAGCACTATCCTTTGAAGTGGATGGTGCTGTGTCTTAAATTCAGCTACATGAGAGGTAAAGAGCCATAATAATTACCTTCCACTTGCCTGCTTGTTGCCAACCCAGGTTGACCTGACTACTCTCCTGCTTGCTGCCTGCCTTGACCCCTGTCTGGAGTTGACTATGCTCTTGCCTGCTGCCTGCCTTGACCCCTGCCTGGACCAGACTACTCTCTTTGTTGACGCTTGCCTTGACTCCTGCTTGGACCTGATTACTCTCTTTCATGCCGCTTGCCTCCACTCCTGCTTGGACCGGACCACTCTTTCTTGCAGCCGGCTTTAATCTCTGCTTGGACCTGACTACTCTCTTTCTTGCCACTTGCCTCTGTCTCCGCCTGGACCTGACTACTCTCTTTCTTGGCGCTTGCCTCCACCCCTGCCTGGACCTGACTACTCTCTTTCTTGCCACTTGCCTCCACCACTGCCGGGACCTGACTACACTTTCTTGTTGCCAGCCTCGACCTCTGCTTGGACCTGACTACTCCTCTTTCTTGCCCCCTGCCTCTTCCCCTGCCTGGACCTGACTCTCTTACTTGCCTCCACCCCTGCCTGGACCTGACTACTCTTTCTTGCCCCCTGTCTGGACCTGACTACTCTCTTTCTTGTCCCCCGCCTGGACCTGACTACTCTCTTTCTTGTCCCTCGCCTGGACCTGACTACTCTCTTTCTTGTCCCCCGCCTGGACCTGACTGCTCTCTTTCTTGCCCCCGCCTGGACCTGACTACTCTATTTCTTGCCCCCCGCCTGGACCTGACTACTCTCTTTCTTGCCCCCCGTCTGGACCTGACTACTCTCTTTCTTGCCCCCGCCTGGACCTGACTACTCTCTTTCTTGCCCCCCGCCTGGACCTGACTACTCTCTTTCTTGCCCCCTGCCTGGACCTGACTACTCTCTTTCTTGCCCCCTGCCTGGACCTGACTACTCGCTTTCTTGCCCCCTGCCTGGACCTGACTACTCTCTTTCTTGCCCTCTGCCTGGACCTGACTACTCTCTTTCTTGCCCCCCCCGCCTGGACCTGACTACTCTCTTTCTTGCCCCCCCCGCCTGGACCTGACTACTCTCTTTCTTGCCCCCTGCCTGGACCTGACTACTCTCTTTCTTGCCTCCTGCCTGGACCTGACTACTCTCTTTCTTGCCCCCTGCCTGGACCTGACTACTCTCTTTCTTGCCCCCTGCCGGGACCTGACTTCTCTCTTTCTTGCCCCCTGCCTGGACCTGACTACTCTTTCTTGCTGCCGGCTTTGACTCCTGTCTGGACCTGTCTACTCTCGTTGCTGCTGCTTGCCTGTACCACTGCTTAAACCTGATTACTCTTTCTTGTTGCTGGATTTGACCTATTCTTGGACCTGATTACTCTATTTCTTAACCCATGCCTGGACCTGACTACTCTTTCTTGCCCCTTGCCTTGACCCCTGCCTGGACCTGAGTACTCTCTTGTTTGCCCCCTACCTTGACCCCTGCCTGGACCTGACTACCCTTCCTTACCCCCTGCCTGGACCTGACTACTCTTTCTTGCTGCCGTCTTCAACTCCCTGTCTTGACCTGACTACTCTCTTTGATGCCGCTTGCCTGTACCACTGCTTAAACCTTATTACTCTTTCTTGTTGCTGGATTTGACCTCTGCTTGGACCTGATTACTCTTTCCTGCCCCCTGCCTTGACCCCTGCCTGGACCTGACTACTCTCTTTCTTGCTGCTGTCTTCGACCCCTGTCTGGACCTGACTACTCTCTTTGATGCCGCTTGCCTGTACCACTGCTTAAACCTGATTACTCTTTCTTGTTGCTGGATTTGACCTCTGCTTGGACCTGATTACTCGCTTTCTTGTCCCCTGCCTGGACCTGACTACTCTCTTTCTTGCCCCCCGCCTGGACCTGACTACTCTCTTACCTGCCCCCACCCTGGACCTGACTACTCTCTTTCCTGCCCCCTGCCTGGACCTGACTACTCTCTTTCTTGCCCCCTGCCTGGACCTGACTACTCTCTTTCTTGCCCCCTGCCTGGACCTGACTACTCTCTTTCTTGCCCCCTGCCTGGACCTGACTACTCGCTTTCTTGCCCCCTGCCTGGACCTGACTACTCGCTTTCTTGCCCCCTGCCTGGACCTGACTACTCGCTTTCTTGCCCCCTGCCTGGACCTGACTACTCTCTTTCTTGCCCCCTGCCTGGACCTGACGACTCTCTTTCTTGCCCCCTGCCGGGACCTGACTTCTCTCTTTCTTGCTCCCTGCCTGGACCTGACTACTCTCTTTCTTGCCCCCTGCCTGGACCTGACGACTCTCTTTCTTGCCCCCTGCCGGGACCTGACTACTCTCTTTCTTGCTCCCTGCCTGGACCTGACTACTCTTTCTTGCTGCCGGCTTCGACTCCTGTCTGGACCTGTCTACTCTCGTTGCTGCTGCTTGCCTGTACCACTGCTTAAACCTGATTACTCTTTCTTGTTGCTGGATTTGACCTCTGCTTGGGCCTGATTACTCTATTTCTTAACCCATGCCTGGACCTGACTACTCTTTCTTTCCCCTTGCCTTGACCCCTGGCTGGACCTGAGTACTCTCTTGTTTGCCCCCTACCTTGACCCCTGCCTGGACCTGACTACCCTTCCTTACCCCCTGCCTGGACCTGACTACTCTTTCTTGCTGCCGTCTTCAACTCCCTGTCTTGACCTGACTACTCTCTTTGATGCCGCTTGCCTGTACCACTGCTTAAACCTTATTACTCTTTCTTGTTGCTGGATTTGACCTCTGCTTGGACCTGATTACTCTTTCCTGCCCCCTGCCTTGACCCCTGCCTGGACCTGACTACTCTCTTTCTTGCTGCTGTCTTCGACCCCTGTCTGGACCTGACTACTCTCTTTGATGCCGCTTGCCTGTACCACTGCTTAAACCTGATTACTCTTTCTTGTTGCTGGATTTGACCTCTGCTTGGACCTGATTACTCGCTTTCTTGCCCCCTGCCTGGACCTGACTACTCGCTTTCTTGCTGCCAGCTTCGACCCTGTGCCTGGACCTGACTACTCTTTCTTCTTGCTGATGGCTTCAACCCCTGCCTAGACCTGACCACCTTCTTTCTTGCCATCTGCCTCGACCTCTGCCTGAACATGACTACTCTTTCTTGCCGCTTGCCTGTACCACTGCTTGGACCTGACTACTCTCTTTCTTGCTGCCGGCTTCGACCTCTGCTTGGACCTGATTGCTCTCATTCTTGCTACCTGCCTGGACCCCTGCCTTGACCTGACTATTTTCTTGTTTACCGAATTGCAAACAGTCACCACCAATGCCCTTCTGTACCAATAAACCCTCAGTGTAATGACCTGGTGCCAGTTTGAAGCAAAGAAACCCCAGTAACCAGTGCCACTAAAGTTTCTGGCCCATCTCTACCACCAGGAGCTCTAGTGACTGCTCGCCTTGGATGAGCCCACATCACCTACCTGGGAGCGCTATAAGAGGGCCATAACCACCACCTGAGGCTGGCTTCTTGCACTCAAGCACTCATTGTCCCCTTCCCCCCCTCCCAATACCTGAAAGTATTGGATAGGTCAAAAAAGGGATGCAGGATTAGTGCAGGGTGAGTGCAGAGAAGGTATATGTTCATGGCAGGATAAGTCCAGAAAATATGCAACTTTGCCTTGAAGGGGTAAATATGGCATAGTTTTAAGAGGTGTGTTGAGCCTGTAAAATGCAGAATTGAAACCAGGTGAGCCGATTTTTTTTTTTTTTTTTTTTTACATTTTTTTTCATTTTTGAAAGTCCCTTTGACTGTGTAAGTTTTTCTGATCTTTCACAGCACCAGAGCATGAAGGGTTAATCCAGAAACTGGAAATACAGCATTTTCTATTTCTGAGATTTGAGGAAGGGATGACGCCCCCGACACCAGCACAACCTAAAGCCTAACACATCAAAGAGAAGCACAAGTCCTGAGAGCTCCTCTGGATTGAACTTCCAGTGGTCCTGGCCTGCAGAACTTACAGTCTATTCAGCTGGGGAGCCAGTGTTTTACATGACCGATCTGGGAGATTCAAGTCTATAGACATTGTTCTTCGTCTGTGCAGTTTGCATCTGAACTCTGTCCTGAAAAGCTGACACTTTAATTTTTTTTTTTAGATTCTATATCCTTCAGCTGCAGAAATTGTTCAGAATAATTTCAGGAACTCGGAGAGATCCTGGCCCACGAAGCTGACAGTCAGTTGTGAAGTCCTGATCATCGGATTAGGTGTTCTTCCTTCAAAGAAACAACATTCTAAGTTTTGTCTCTGATATCTGAGGACTAACCTGCAGAGCTGACAATCCAACTGTGACTGGAAGCTACTTCTTTTTCTGGAGTCGAATTGAAACAAATCTCTGGATCAGCCCTTTCTCATCCTTGTCACAACTAACATCCGTCAAGGTGAGTATCTACCTGTGAATAACTTCACTTTAAGGGCCCATTTTAGGTCTGTGTGGGTGCGTAGAGGTGCGATTTTTTTTTTTTTTTTAATTAATTAATTTATTTATTTTATGTGTCAACATGCGTTTCCTTTGTGCATTATTGACAGGCAATCATTTGCTTTCCAATGTATTTTTAAATTTGAAGTAGATAGAGCTAACAACCATTGACCAAGACTTACCGATACCCGTTGCCAATATGTCAAACCGTACGTTAGATGCATTTTATTGTGTTGTGACCCCCCCCCCCTCCCCCAACACACAAAATCACAGAAGAAAAATGGACATATTGTTTTTTTTTTTAAAATGATTGAAATCGGCACCATTTCTAGTTTGCGGAAACAGAACACATGCGTTGGAGTGCACTGTAATGCGTGGGGTAGAATATTATACATGGATCATCAATCAGCGTATCATAGTTAGACTTAAAAAAGACGCAGCCTTTAATAAAAAAAATAAGTTGCATCTTTAGAACCCCTAGGTGATCACAGGAATGTGTTACAGAACATGGTCTAACTTGCTTTAACCACTTCAGCCCCGGAAAGGGTTCAACTCCCCCCCCCCCCCCCGACCAGGCCACTTTTTGCGATACGGCACTGCGTTGCTTTAACTGACAATTGCGCAGTCGTGCAACGCTGTACCTGAATAAAATTGATGTTCTTTTTTTCCCACAAATAGAGCTTTCTTTTGGTGGTGTTTAACCACTTGCCGACTGCCTAACGCCGATCTACGTCGGCGGTCAGCCCCTCACAGGCAAAGTGACGTAGGGCTACGTCACTAGCTTGTGAGGGTCTAGGGAGCAAGCGCGCGCCCCCGCGTGGTCACGGACCCCCCCGCGCGTGTGACCGGCGGACCCGATGTCCGCCGGACACTCTGCGATCGGCGGGGGAGAGGGAGAAAGTCAGGCGGCTTGTGTAAACAAGCTGCCTGTCATTCTCCCCTGTGTATGAAGGATGATCATACGGTTCTACTATGTAGAACCGTTGATCACTCTTCATACATCTGAAGCCACAGCCAATCACAGTAGAAAGCACGCCCCTAGGGACACACATAGCCCCTCCCTTTCAAATAAAGTTAACCCCTTCACTACCAGTGTATTTTTACAGTAACAGGGCATATGTATAGCACTGATTACTGTAGAAATGTCACTGGTACCCCCAAAAGTGTCAAAAATGTCAGTCAAGGGTCCGATCTGTCCGCCGCAATGTCGCAGTACCGCAAAAAAAATCGCAGATCGCCGCCATTACGCGTTAAAAAAAAAAAACAACAAAAATGACAAAAATCTTTCCCTTAGTTAGTAAACGCAATAACTTTTGCGCAAACCAATAAAAATACGCTTATTGCGATTTTCTTTTTACCAAACATAGGTAGCAGAAAACAAATTGGCCAAAAATTTAAAAAAAATTTGATTTTTACATTTTTTTGGGGGGGAATTTCATATAAAAAAAAATTTGAAAAATATTGTTATTTTTTCAAAATTTACGCTCTTTTTTTGTTTATAGCGCAATAAAAGTAAAAATCGCGCAGGTGATCAAATACCACCAAAAGAAAGCTCTGTTTGTGGGAAAAAAAGGACATAAATTTCGTTTGGGTACGGCGTCGCACGACCGCGCAATTGTCAGTTAAAGTCACACAGTGCCGAATCGCAAAAAGTGGCCCAGACGTAAGACAGCAAAATCCTCCGGTGGTAAAGTGGTTAAACAAAAAACGACCACCAATTTTGAAAAAAAAAAAAAATAAAATAATATTTTTTACTTTCTGCTATAAAACATATCCAATAAAAGATTGTAAAAATTAAAATTTCTTCATCAATTTAGGCCAGTATTTATTCTGCTACACGTTTTGGTAAAAAAAAACAATAATCATATTTTGATTGGTTAGCGTCTTCAAACTATGGGATATTTTTATGAAATTTTATTTTCCTAGTTATAGCGGGACGGCAAGATTGCGGCGGACAAATCTGACACTACCGTGACACTTTTTGGGGACCAGTGAAACCAATACAGTGATCAGTGCTATAAAAAAAAGGCCCCGTCACTGTACTGATGAGACTGGCAGGGAAGGGGTTAACATCAAGGGCGATCAAAGGGTTCAATGTGTTCCCTGGGAGTGCTTTCTAACTGTGCTGGGGAGATGCTTTGACTGGAGGAAGACAGAGATCCTTGTTCCTGCTTAGCAGAAACACGAGATCTCTATCTTCCCCCTCACAGAATGGCGATCTGCCTGTCTCAGTAACGATCGCTGGGTGCTGGGGAACATTGGCTCCACCCGATCTGCTGATTGGCTCCAGCTGTGTCCAATCACAACGGGAGCAGGTCGCCAGCGATGCTCGTGTGTGCCCCAGACCCGAAGAAAGAAATTAGGTAAAGGTACGTGATTTTTTGAGGGGTGAGGGGTGTACTTACTTTGTGAGATCCTGTATAAGCTCAGTTCAGACTTTCTTTCCCCAGAGCTGAGCCACTCCTTGACCTGATTGATTTAGTTGCCTTCCTCTGCACTCTTTCTGGTTCCAGGACACCCTTTTTTGTGATCTTCTGCCCTAAACCTAACTGCATATTCAAGATGAGACTTTATTCCTGTAGTACAGGGGTCTCCAAACTTTCTATACAAAGGGAAATTTTACTGTCCTTCAGACTTTAGGGGGGGAGGGAGTATGGCCATCAGGAGTAGAAAATTTCCCAGCATCAGTTGGAGTAAACATTGCCCCATTGTTGGTATCATTGGGATGAATTGTGCCCCATCTTGGTGTCATTGGGATGAATGGTCCCTCATCATTGTTGTTATTGGGCCCCACTGTTGGTGTAAGTCCCCGTTCACACTGGGGCGACCTGACAGGTCGCCGTAGGTCGCCTTCCATAGGGAAGCTGCGGACCCGTTCTAATAAGAGCGACACAAGTCGCTCCGACTTAGAAAAAGGGTCCGGAGCTTCTTTGGGGCGACCCGGAGCGACCGTCCTAGACTAATGTTATGAAGTCCGTGCCGGCCGCTCAAACCCGTGCCGGCTGAACACAAATCCTTCAAAACCAAGTATTTCCAGGCCTGGAGTAAAAATCGCACAGCCATGAAGCCTGAGTTACAGGAATTGGAAGAAAAGGTAAAGGAACAAACTTTATTATTGGAAAGGCTGAAAGACAGAAGTGGAGCATTTAAAGAAAAATTTGACAATGAGAGGCGATTTACCAGCCAAGCATCAGCAAGTTCTGTGGATCAGCAGCCTCAGTTAATGGATGACCCGGCTCCATCTGCCTCTGCACCTCTCCCCCCATGCCAGAACTGGGAATCACCAGCGGCAACCAGCCAGGGGGTTGAGAGTGGACATGGAACCCTGACATTCATCCAGCAGATGGAGTCACCCCTGAAAGCAGACAGGTTTGTATTTTCTGATGATCCATCAGAAATCCCTGAGGATGGGCAGAGGAGATTCAAGTCAGCAAAGCCAGTAATGGTGGAGAAATCCCAGTACACCATGCTGCCATCCAACATGTCTGCCCCATCTGCTGTAGTGGATGGTGTCCCAGGTGAGAAAGAGCTCTGCATACAGCTACCTATTGGAGTTACCGCTGTGGAGAAACCGACAGACATGCAAGCCCCGGACCATCAGACGAATGTGGATGGACCTGCATTAAACACCCCAGGCATGGATTTTGCTGGTCTGGCTGAGACCAGTAGTCCCACGGCAAGCAAAATGTCTGCCAGCTCCAAAGAGCCTGCTTCATGTTCACCTGAGCCTCCCAGTCTTCCAGTGCTGATTGCTGATGGGGGAGGGGATCAACATAGTTCTGGAAGTGGAATGGAAGTAGCAATGGAAATATCCTGCAATGCTTTACCTGCTGCTGTGTTAAAACAGAATGCTATTTCCACAGCTGAAAACCCTGTCCTAGTGGAAGAGAAGATGACAGCTGGAGTTTTTACCAGTGCAGAAGCAACTGTGGATTCTGCTGTGAAGACAACAGGAATAATAAGTATCCCAGCAAGTATAAAAAATGACAATGTTAAAGCAATGAATGTGGTGGGTGGTGGTGAAGGGGTTAGTAATGCTGGGAAAAATAAAAATGACATTTCTCCTCCTGCTCAGCAGAGGAAAGATTCGATTGCACAGATCAATCCCGAATCTGTGCAATCGTTATCTGCTAAGTGTGTGTCAGATAATTTAAAAAAAACTGATGGATTTTCTGCTGGGAGGAATGTTGGAAGCTATGCTTCAGCTTTGGGGAGTCACACCAGGGTGGGTGGTGGGAATTCTGTTATTAGTCAAAATTCAGGGAGGTTTGGTGGGTATAGGAGGAGGAATGTGGTACAGTTGAGGTGGGTGGGGGATGGAACTCCGCCAGTAAGGGGGAGGGTGGCTGAGTTGATTTTGGAAATGGGGTTTAAAGCTTGTGATATTTTTGCTTTAATTTGCCCGGTGGGGAGTTATGAATTTGATTTGTCGTTTGTAAAACCTGAAAGTTTGGATCTCTTCTGGGAGAGATTTAGGAGGTGCAAGGGCCTTCAGCAGTGGAGTGGTTTGGTGCCAAAAGTGATTTCAAGGCAGCCTCTGATAAAATCAGTGACCATTTTGGTGCGTAACGAATCCATACCAGAGGCTGATTTATTAGTATGGCTACGCCGATATGGCGAGGTCCTCACTCCACTGCGGAAGGTCCTTGATGAGCATGGGATATGGACAGGGGCCTGGACAGTGTCGCTAAAATTGGGGGTGCTGGGCGATGTAGTTCAGCACCTTCCCTGCTCAGCCTTTCTGGGTAGGGATAGGCTGACCATTTTCTACCAAGGTCAGCCTAAGGTGTGCAATAAATGTGGTGATAAAGGCCACTTTGCATCGTCCTGCACCCACAAGAAGTGCTCACTGTGCCAGGATTTAGGCCATTTGGCCAGAGAATGCACCCAGATTCGGTGCAATTTGTGCCAGCAGCTGGGTCATCCATATAGCCAGTGCCCAGAGGCACTGCATAACTTGCCAGGATTGGAGACTGAGCTGCAGAGGCTTGATAAAGAAGATGAAGCAGCTGAAGTTAGAGAGGAAATTGTTGTTGCCCCTCCTGTGTCTGTTGTGTCAGATTCTGTTTCCCCTAGTGATGTGGTCCCTGAGTCTGTCCTTCCTGTGTCTGTTGTGTCAGATTCTGTTTCCCCTAGTGATGTGGTCCCTGAGTCTGTCCCTCCTGTTGTTCCTACATCTACTGTGCGTAGATCCTCCAGACTAGCGGAAGCTGCTGGGGGGGCGGGTATAGTGGATCTTCCCCCTCGGCCTACTCCACCTCCAGTCCCTGTCTCTCGACACCGCAAACGCGGCCAAGAGGGTGCAGGGGTGCTGGATGGTGGTGGGGTCGATGGGGTTGAGGGAGGGGTGTCCATGTCCCATGTCTCACCCTCTGTTGTGGAGGATTCGGATGATGAGGGGTGGGAGAGGACAAAGAGGAAGAAAAAGAAGAAGAGGAAGACCAGTAAAGCGGTCACTTCTTCCTTACAGTTAGAGCCAGGAGGGGTTCCTCTTGGCAACACATTTTCGGTTTTATCAGGGGAGGAGTTAGTATCCGATTTATCTACTTTATCATCTATGGATGAGGGGGAGTCACATAGTGTAAAGAGAGCTGTTTCGGGTGATGAGAGTGTGGTGGAGGTTAAGAAACGACTACCCCAATCATCCTGATGGCAGTGCCCGCTCTGATAAAGGTGGCGACCATTAATGTCGCCAGCGTGAAATCTGCAAGAGCTCGTGATATTGCCTTATTTTTGCTCAGTGAGTTTGATGCTGAGATTTTATTTTTGCAAGAGACCTGGCTCAATACTTTGGCCGATGTCCATCTAGCAAAAAGGGAGTGGAGATGCGGTCCCTCCTTTTGGTCTCTTGCGGCTGAGCCTTGCAGCGGAGTTGCGGTTCTTTTTAAAACCGATATGGTAACGTGCCGGCGGATAATTGAGGTAGAAATGGGGAGATGCATGGTCTTAGACGTCTCTGTTAGGGGGCAGGACCTGCGCCTGATCAATATCTATGGACCGCAGTCAAAATGGGACAGGAAATGCCTCTTCACAAAGATCAAGCCCTTCCTTTTTACATCCCAGCAGGTTGTCTTTGGAGGTGACTTTAACACCATAATTAGGCCTGAAGACAGGAGGGTCTCCATAGACAGGCTGGGTTATGATAGCGTTTTTCTTAGAGATATGGTTAGACAAGCAGGCCTGGTAGATGTGCACATTAAGCACTGCCCTGGCAGCACGGGATTCACGTTTCAGAGAGGGAATAGTCAGAGTAGGATAGATAGGTTTTTTTTAAAGGAGAACTCTGCTTTCTCGGCTCCTGAGTTGAGGGCGGTGGAGTTCTCTGACCACTGTATGCTGTCTGTGACTCTGAATGCCTCGGACACTCCACCCAGGGGAAGGGGTACCTGGAAACTGAATTCGGCTCTCCTGGAAGATGTAGAGGTAAGACAATCCTTTGAGGATTTTTTTCAGGCACAGGTTTCTATTCTGGACTTTTGCAGCAGTAAGTCAGAGTGGTGGGAGCTTGTGAAACAAAGGGCGATTGGACTTTTCAGGGCCATAAGTAAGAAGAAGCAGCTTGGTATGTATATTGCCTACCAGCATTTGCGGAGGAAGCTTGATCGTCTTGTCTCGTATGGAGGAGATCCAGGGGAGATCTCGGAGGTAAAGCTTCTTCTTAGGAAGTGTCAATACGACCGGCATGCCTCCTTGGTTCTGGAGAGAGATTATGGGAAATATCACTCGCCTGATCCTTACCAGAACTGTAAGCAAGGCATAGCAGTTAAGACGGTCATAGGTCTGAGGGATAGTACGGGTTCCCTGGTGAAGTCCAGATCAGGGATCCTGGAGATCTTCAGGTCATATTACGCAGACCTTCTGGGAAGAAAGGACCTTAGTCGGGACAGGATGGAAAGCTTTCTGGATTCTACTCCAGGATTGGGAAATGATACATTGCCTTTGATGGATTTGACAGAACCAATTTCAGCGGATGAGGTAGTTCGTGCTATAGAGAAGCTGGCTACCAAAAAGTCGCCTGGGCCAGATGGGTTGACAGCTGAATTTTACAAGTGTTTTAAGTCCATTCTGGCTCCCTTTTTAGCGGAGGTTTATAACAGCTGTTTAGAAGAGGGTTCTCTCCCTCCCTCCATGAGGCAATCCGCTGTGATTCTTCTGTCAAAAGGTAAAGACCCCTCAATAATTGAGAACTGGCGCCCCATCAGTCTTCTCAATGTTGATAGAAAGATCTTGGCGAAGATTCTTTTTTGGCGCTTGTCGTCAGTAGCAGGCGATTTGTTGTCCAATCATCAGCACTGCTCGGTCCAGGGCAGAAGTACCTTTTCAGCAATTTTAGCTGTCCGGGAGGCTTTGGAGCGATGCAGGGCTGCTGGATGGAGAAAGTACTTGCTGGCATTGGATCAGGCGAAGGCTTTTGATCGAGTCAATCATGAGTACCTGTATTTGCTACTTGGTAGATACGGCCTGCAGGGGAGGTTTATTGATTGGCTGAAAACATTATATAAAGGGTCTGAGAGCTTCCCACTTGTTAATGGTTGGGTTGGACGGCCTTTTGAGGTTGGCTCTGGGGTGCGCCAGGGGTGTCCTTTGAGCCCCCTGCTATATGTATTCGCAATCGATCCCTTCATAAGAAGGTTAGAGAGTGGATCGTTGTGTGGGGTGCCTTTGGGCATTGCTGGTGTGCCGCCTTTGAAGGTCGTGGCCTATGCCGATGATGTGTCTGTTATTATCTCTGGGATGGAGGAGGCGCAGGAGGTGGTCTCTGTGATAGAGCAGTACACTGAGGCTTCTGGCTCTAAAATCAATCATGAAAAGAGTGAAGTTTTCTGGATGGGTGAGGAGGGTGAAAGCTTCGAACTTCCGGATGCCTTCCCAGAGCCCCAGCAGGAAATTAAAGTGTTGGGCATCAAATTTGGTCCTGGTGACTATGGTCATCGAAATTGGGAAAGCAGGTTGTTGAATGCCAATGCCAAGGTGGCAAGCTGGAAGAAATGGAAACTTTCCTTGAGGGAAAGGGTTGACTTGATTAAAACTTACCTGATCCCAATCTTTTTATATGTCAGCTTTGTCTGTATCTTGCCGGAATCTCTCTATGCAAGGGTGTACAGCTGCTTTTTCCAACTGTTATGGGGAAATAGGCTGAACCTGATCAAACGCAATGTAACTTACCTGTCCAGGCGGGAGGGTGGTCTAGGAATGGTCAACCCTATAGTTTTCTTTTCTCTGCTTTTTTTAAAGTATAATCTTGGTAATATGTTAGCAGAGACCCCGCCGGGATGGGTGGGTATTTTTCAATCTTGGTTTAGGCCTTTTCTGCGATGCTGGGAAGATGGCGGGCCAGTGAAAAGTCTGAGAGTCCGACATGGCAAGCTTCCGGCTTATGTTGCCCCGTGTCTGAAAATACTTAGGCAGTGGCAGGTGACAGTGGGGGATATCAAGTCCCTCCCCAGAAAGCTTCTGGAGAAGAGGATTTTGGGCTCTGCTTTCAGTGTGTCGCTGACCTTAAGGGATTGCCCAGGCCCCGTAATGAGGGAGGGGTTGCGTTTAATTAACTTAGGAAGAATCCCTTTGAAGTTTAGGGATCAAGCCTGGCTCGCTTTCCATGGAAGGCTCTATGTGAGAGGGAACCTGAAGCATCGCCCTGTGGATGATCGGGATTGTCCTAGAGCGGAGTGTGTTGGTAAAGTGGAGTCTATGGACCACTTTTTGCTCCAGTGTCCCTTTAACATAGAGGTGTATAAAAGGGTGGGGAGGGCTCTAGGCATCCCCTTTCTCTATCGCATGAGTTATGCGGAGTGGGTGTACGGGGCATTCCCGACTCTCTGGGATTTTGATTTTGATACACTTTTTCTAGTTAGTATAGTTGTCCGTTACTTCACGTGGAATGCACGGTGCCAGATTACCCTGCGGAAGAAAGTCCTCCCTGTCGAGGTGGTGGTGTACGATATTCTGGGTGAGGTTGGGAAGATTCGGGGTCTTGAGAAGGGCAGGGAGCCTCGAGCGGTCTGGATAAGGGCGTGGAGGAATATCAGACCTGCTTTTGGTGAACTGTCCATCTCTGGGTGAAAAGCTTTTTTCCTATGCTATTTCTTTCACACCCTTAGCTTTTGTTAGTTAATATCTTCATTTTTGAAGAAGGGCTGCATGCATAATGGGAGTGGTTTTTGTTTCTTGACCTCGCAGGTTTGATGTCTGGTGTGGTGGTGTGAGTCTAATTAAGATTATTTTTCCCGGTAATGATGTGTTTCATGATGTGAGTTTTGTTTTTGCTGTAAAGGCAGTCTTTATTTGAGAGCAGAATTTGCTATGTATTTTTTTTTCCCCTTTTCATGTAAATATGTATATATTTATTTATGTATATTGATTTTATGATTATTGATTGCAAGACTTTTAATAAACAAAAATTGGGAATAATGCTCCTTACATTGGTGGTCAGTGGGAATAATGCTCCTTAATTTGATGGTCAGTGAAAAGAATGCTCCTTACATTGGTGGTCAGTGGGAAGAATGCTCCTTACATTGGTGGTCAGTGGGAATAATGCTCCTTACATTGGTGGTCAGTGGGAATAATGCTCCTTACATTGGTGGTCAGTGGGAATAATGCTCCTTACTTTGATGGTCAGTGAAAAGAATGCTCCTTACATTGGTGGTCAGTGGGAAGCATGTCTCTTATATTGGTGATCAGTGGGAAGAATGCCCCTTACATTGGTGGTCAGTGGGAAGAATGCTCCTTACTTTGATGGTCAGTGGGAAGAATGCTCCTTACATTGGTGGTCAGTGGGAAGAATGTCCCTTACATTGGGTGATCAGTGGAAAGAATGCTCCTTACATTGGTGGTCAGTGGAAAGAATGCTCCTTACATTGGTGGCCATTGGGAATAATGCTCCTATCTTTGATGGTCAGTGAAAAGAATGTTCCTTACATTGGAGATCAGTGGGAATAATGTCCCTTACATTGGTGGCCATTGGGAAGAATG
Organism: Pelophylax lessonae; assembly: GCF_965119305.1. Lineage (NCBI taxonomy): Eukaryota > Metazoa > Chordata > Amphibia > Anura > Ranidae > Pelophylax > Pelophylax lessonae. Next base: position 31,894,566 of record NC_138773.1, on the reverse strand, counting down.
TTCCTTACATTGGAGGTCAGTGGGAAGAAGGAGGAGGACACACCCAAAGAGCTCTCTGTGTGAACCAGCCCTTTTCAAGCCTGGGCCTTGCTTGCTAGCTTGGCCCAGGAACAATGCCTGATCCTGGGGGAGGCCCTGGGAGGGATCCCCCTGATGACACGGGGCCTAGTGAGGAGGAGGTGGAGGACCTGTCTGTGGGTCCAGGCCCTGGTGAGAATGCGGATGTCTTCAGCCAGAAGGTTATCAATCGTTTTAGGGCGATTGGGAGAGCGGAAGAAAAACTTAAAGTTTTGAAGGCTGAACACAAATCCTTCAAAACTAAGTATTTCCAGGCCTGGAGTAAAAATCGCACAGCCATGAAGCCTGAGTTACAGGAATTGGAAGAAAAGGTAAAGGAACAATCTTTATTATTGGAAAGGCTGAAAGACCGAAGTGGAGCATTTAAAGAAAAGTTTGACAATGAGAGGCGTTTTACCAGCCAAGCATCAGCAAGTTCTGTGGATCAGCAGGCTCAGTTAATGGATGACCAGGCTCCATCTGCCTCTGCACCTCTCCCCCCATGCCAGAACTGGGAATCACCAGCGGCAACCAGCCAGGGGGTTGAGAGTGGACATGGATCCCTGACATTTATCCAGGAGATGGAGTCACCCCTGAAAGCAGACAAGTTTGTCTTTTCTGATGATCCATCAGAAATCCCTGAGGATGGGCAGAGGAGATTCAAGTCAGCAAAGCCAGTACTGGTGGAGAAATCCCAGTACATCATGCTGCCTTCCAGCATGTCTGCCCCACCTGCTGTAGTGGATGGTGTCCCAGGTGAGAAGGAGCTCTGCATACAGCTACCTATTGGAGATTCTGCTGTGGAGAAACCGAGTGCAGACATGCAAGGAAAATCCCTGACCAATGAATTCCCGGACCATCAGATGAATGTGGATGGACCTGCATCTAACACCCCAGGCATGGATTTTGCTGGTCTGGCTGAGACCAGTAGTCCCACAGCAAGCAAAATGGCTGCCAGCTCCAAAGAGCATGCTTCATGTTCACCTGAGCCTCCCAGTCTTCCAGTGCTGATTGACCAGCAGATTTCTGGTGGGGGAGGGGATCAACATAGTGCTGGAAGTGAAGCAGCTATGGAAGTCTCCTGCAATGTTTCACCTGTTGCTGTGTTAAAACAGAATGCTATTTCCACAGCTGAAAACCCTGTCCTAGTGGAAGAGAAGATGACAGCTGGAGTTCTTACCAGTGCAGCAGCAACTATGGATTCTGCTGTGAAGACAACAGCAATAATAAATATCCCAGCAAGTATAAAAAATGACATTAATGTTAAAGCAATGAATGTGGTGGGTGGTGGTGAAGGGGTTAGTAATGCTGGGAAAAATAAAAATGACATTTCTCCTCCTGCTCAGCAGAGGAAAGATTTGATTGCACAGATCAATCCCGAATCTGTGCAATCGTTATCTGCTAAGTGTGTGTCAGATAATTTAAAAAAAACTGATGGATTTTCTGCTGGGAGGAATGTTGGAAGCTATGCTTCAGCTTTGGGGAGTCACACCAGGGTGGGTGGTGGGAAGTCTGTTATTAGTCAAAATTCAGGGAGGTTTGGTGGGTATAGGAGGAGGAATGTGGTACAGTTGAGGTGGGTGGGGGATGGAACTCCACCAGTAAGGGGGAGGGTGGCTGAGTTGATTTTGGAAATGGGGTTTAAAGCCTGTGATATTTTTGCTTTAATTTGCCCGGTGGGGAGTTATGAATTTGATTTGTCGTTTGTAAAACCTGAAAGTTTGGATCTCTTCTGGGAAAGATTTAGGAGGTGCAAGGGCCTTCAGCAGTGGAGTGGTTTAGTGCCAAAGGTGATCTCAAGGCAGCCTCTGATAAAATCAGTGACCATTTTGGTGCGTAACGAATCCATACCAGAGGCTGATTTATTAGTATGGCTACGCCGATATGGCGAGGTCCTCACTCCACTGCGGAAGGTCCTTGATGAGCATGGGATATGGACAGGGGCCTGGACAGTGTCACTAAAATTGGGGGTGCTGGGCGATGTAGTTCAGCACCTTCCCTGCTCAGCCTTTCTGGGTAGGGATAGGCTGACCATTTTCTACCAGGGTCAGCCTAAGGTGTGCAATAAATGTGGTGATAAAGGCCACTTTGCATCGTCCTGCACCCACAAGAAGTGCTCACTGTGCCAGGATTTAGGCCATTTGGCCAGAGAATGCACCCAGATTCGGTGCAATTTGTGCCAGCAGCTGGGTCATCCATATAGCCAGTGCCCAGAGGCACTGCATAACTTGCCAGGATTGGAGACTGAGCTGCAGAGGCTTGATAAAGAAGATGAAGCAGCTGAAGTTAGAGAGGAAATTGTTGCTGCCCCTCCTGTCTGTTGTGTCAGATTCTGTTTCCCCTGGTGATGTGGTCCCTGAGTCTGTCCTTCCTGTGTCTGTTGTGTCAGATTTTGTTTCCCCTGGTGATGTGGTCCCTGAGTCTGTCCCTCCTGTGGTTGTTCCTACATCTACTGTGCGTAGATCCTCCAGACTAGCGGAAGCTGCTGGGGGGGCGGGTATAGTGGATCTTCCCCCTCGGCCTACTCCACCTCCAGTCCCTGTCTCTCGACACCGCAAACGCGGCCAAGAGGGTGCAGGGGTGCTGGATGGTGGTGGGGTCGATGGGGTTGAGGGAGGGGTGTCCATGTCCCATGTCTCACCCTCTGTTGTGGAGGATTCGGATGAGGAGGGGTGGGAGAGGACAAAGAGGAAGAAAAAGAAGAAGAGGAAGACCAGTAAAGTGGTCTTTTCTTCCTTACAGTTAGAGCCAAAAGGGGTTCCTCTTGGCAACACATTTTCGGTTTTATCAGGGGAGGAGTTGGTGTCGGATTTATCTATTTGTTTATCATCTATGGATGAGGGGGAGTCACATAGTGTAAAGAGAGCTGTTTCGGGTGATGAGAGTGTGGTGGAGGTTAAGAAACGACTACCCCAATCATCCTGATGGCAGTGCCCGCTCTGATAAAGGTGGCGACCATTAATGTCGCCAGCGTGAAATCTGCAAGAGCTCGTGATATTGCCTTATTTTTGCTCAGTGAGTTTGATGCTGAGATTTTATTTTTGCAAGAGACCTGGCTCAATACTTTGGCCGATGTCCATCTAGCAAAAAGGGAGTGGAGATGCGGTCCCTCCTTTTGGTCTCTTGCGGCTGAGCCTTGCAGCGGAGTAGCGGTTCTTTTTAAAACCGATATGGTAACGTGCCGGCGGATAATTGAGGTAGAAATGGGGAGATGCATGGTCTTAGACGTCTCTGTTAGGGGGCAGGACCTGCGCCTAATCAATATCTATGGACCGCAGTCAAAATGGGACAGGAAATGCCTCCTCACAAAGATCAAGCCCTTCCTTTTTACATCCCAGCAGGTTGTCTTTGGAGGTGACTTTAACACCATAATTAGGCCTGAAGACAGGAGGGTCTCCATAGACAGGCTGGGTTATGATAGCGTTTTTCTTAGAGATATGGTTAGACAAGCAGGCCTGGTAGATGTGCACATTAAGCACTGCCCTGGCAGCACGGGATTCACATTTCAGAGAGGGAATAGTCAGAGTAGGATAGATAGGTTTTTTTTAAAGGAGAACTCTGCTTTCTCGGCTCCTGAGTTGAGGGCGGTGGAGTTCTCTGACCACTGTATGCTGTCTGTGACTCTGAATGCCTCGGACACTCCACCCAGGGGAAGGGGTACCTGGAAACTGAATTCGGCTCTCCTGGAAGATGTAGAGGTAAGACAATCCTTTGAGGATTTTTTTCAGGCACAGGTTTCTATTCTGGACTTTTGCAGCAGTAAGTCAGAGTGGTGGGAGCTTGTGAAACAAAGGGCGATTGGACTTTTCAAGACCATAAGTAAGAAGAAGCAGCTTGGTATGTATATTGCCTACCAGCATTTGCGGAGGAAGCTTGATCGTCTTGTCTCGTATGGAGGAGATCCAGGGGAGATCTCGGAGGTAAAGCTTCTTCTTAGGAAGTGTCAATACGACCGGCATGCCTCCTTGGTTCTGGAGAGAGATTATGGGAAATATCACTCGCCTGATCCTTACCAGAACTGTAAGCAAGGCATAGCAGTTAAGACGGTCATAGGTCTGAGGGATAGTACGGGTTCCCTGGTTAAGTCCAGATCAGGGATCCTGGAGATCTTCAGGTCATATTACGCAGACCTTCTGGGAAGAAAGGACCTTAGTCGGGACAGGATGGAAAGCTTTCTGGATTCTACTTCAGGATTGGGAAATGATACATTGCCTTTGATGGATTTGACAGAACCAATTTCAGCTGATGAGGTAGTTCGTGCTATAGAGAAGCTGGCTACCAAAAAGTCGCCTGGGCCAGATGGGTTGACAGCTGAATTTTACAAGTGTTTTAAGTCCATTCTGGCTCCCTTTTTAGCGGAGGTTTATAACAGCTGTTTAGATGAGGGTTCTCTCCCTCCCTCCATGAGGCAATCCGCTGTGATTCTTCTGTCAAAAGGTAAAGACCCCTCAATAATTGAGAACTGGCGCCCCATCAGTCTTCTCAATGTTGATAGAAAGATCTTGGCGAAGATTCTTTTTTGGCGCTTGTCGTCAGTAGCAGGCGATTTGTTGTCCAACCATCAGCACTGCTCGGTCCAGGGCAGAAGTACTTTTTCAGCAATTTTAGCTGTCCGGGAGGCTTTGGAGCGATGCAGGGCTGCTGGATGGAGAAAGTACTTGCTGGCATTGGATCAGGCGAAGGCTTTTGATCGAGTCAATCATGAGTACCTGTATTTGCTACTTGGTAGATACGGCCTGCAGGGGAGGTTTATTGATTGGCTGAAAACATTATATAAAGGGGCTGAGAGCTTCCCACTTGTTAATGGTTGGGTTGGACGGCCTTTTGAGGTTGGCTCTGGGGTGCGCCAGGGGTGTCCTTTGAGCCCCCTGCTATATGTATTCGCAATCGACCCCTTCATAAGAAGGTTAGAGAGTGGATCGTTGTGTGGGGTGCCTTTGGGCATTGCTGGTGTGCCGCCTTTGAAGGTCGTGGCCTATGCCGATGATGTGTCTGTTATTATCTCTGGGATGGAGGAGGCGCAGGAGGTGGTCTCTGTGATAGAGCAGTACACTGAGGCTTCTGGCTCTAAAATCAATCATGAAAAGAGTGAAGTTTTCTGGATGGGTGAGGAGGGTGAAAGCTTCGAACTTCCGGATGCCTTCCCAGAGCCCCAGCAGGAAATTAAAGTGTTGGGCATCAAATTTGGTCCTGGTGACTATGGTCATCGAAATTGGGAAAGCAGGTTGTTGAATGCCAATGCCAAGGTGGCAAGCTGGAAGAAATGGAAACTTTCCTTGAGGGAAAGGGTTGACTTGATTAAAAATTACCTGATCCCAATCTTTTTATATGTCAGCTTTGTCTGTATCTTGCCGGAATCTCTCTATGCAAGGGTGTACAGCTGCTTTTTCCAACTGTTATGGGGAAATAGGCTGAACCTGATCAAACGCAATGTAACTTTCCTGTCCAGGCGGGAGGGTGGTCTAGGAATGGTCAACCCTATAGTTTTCTTTTCTCTGCTTTTTTTAAAGTATAATCTTGGTAATATGTTAGCAGAGACCCCGCCGGGATGGGTGGGTATTTTTCAATCTTGGTTTAGGCCTTTTCTGCGATGCTGGGAAGATGGCGGGCCAGTGAAAAGTCTGAGAGTCCGACATGGCAAGCTTCCGGCTTATGTTGCCCCGTGTCTGAAAATACTTAGGCAGTGGCAGGTGACAGTGGGGGATATCAAGTCCCTCCCCAGAAAGCTTCTGGAGAAGAGGATTTTGGGCTCTGCTTTCAGTGTGTCGCTGACCTTAAGGGATTGCCCAGGCCCCGTAATGAGGGAGGGGTTGCGTTTAATTAACTTAGGAAGAATCCCTTTGAAGTTTAGGGATCAAGCCTGGCTCGCTTTCCATGGAAGGCTCTATGTGAGAGGGAACCTGAAGCATCGCCCTGTGGATGATCGGGATTGTCCTAGAGCGGAGTGTGTTGGTAAAGTGGAGTCTATGGACCACTTTTTGCTCCAGTGTCCCTTTAACATAGAGGTGTATAAAAGGGTGGGGAGGGCTCTAGGCATCCCCTTTCTCTATCGCATGAGTTATGCGGAGTGGGTGTACGGGGCATTCCCGACTCGCTGGGATTTTGATTTGGATACACTTTTTCTAGTTAGTATAGTTGTCCGTTACTTCACGTGGAATGCACGGTGCCAGATTACCCTGCGGAAGAAAGTCCTCCCTGTCGAGGTGGTGGTGTACGATATTCTGGGTGAGGTTGGGAAGATTCGGGGTCTTGAGAAGGGCAGGGAGCCTCGAGCGGTCTGGATAAGGGCGTGGAGGAATATCAGACCTTCTTTTGGTGAACTGTCCATCTCTGGGTGAAAAGCTTTTTTCCTATGCTATTTCTTTCACACCCTTAGCTTTTGTTAGTTAATATCTTCATTTTTGAAGAAGGGCTGCATGCATAATGGGAGTGGTTTTTGTTTCTTGACCTCGCAGGTTTGATGTCTGGTGTGGTGGTGTGAGTCTAATTAAGATTATTTTTCCCGGTAATGATGTGTTTCATGATGTGAGTTTTGTTTTTGCTGTAAAGCCATTCTTTATTTGAGAGCAGAACTTGCTATGTATTTTTTCCCTTTTCATGTAAATATGTATATATTTATTTATGTATATTGATTTTATGCTTATTGATTGCAAGACTTTTAATAAACAAAATTGGGAAGAATGCACCTTAATGTGGTGGCCTATATATATAGCAAATATGCAGTTATGCTGCTGGCTAGGCCAAGTGACCTTGGCCCTGGAACTATGAAGACACCATCAGATGGGAGGTCAAATCACTAATCATCCACAGTCTGAGGAACCCTAGCAACCTCAGGAGGAACCCTAGAGTTCCATGGAATCATGGTTGAGGATGGCTGCTCTAGGAATGATGAGAAAAAACACCCCAATTATGCTGCTTTCCCTACTACCTCTTGTATACTTGGCAGTACTAAACCTTTGATTAGTGGGGTCAAAGTGGTAGAAAAAAGAACAGGGTGCTGTCATGGACTTTGGCTTCCTTTTACATTTCTAGGGACTAACTGACAGCTGATAAAAGATCCCGTGACCTATCTACTCCCTACTTGTCTACATCCTCTAGCTGCTGGCAGTTGATGGTTGGCAAGGCGCACAGGTTTCATGGGAGTGTTGATTGACTCTAGCCGGCTGAGCTCATTCCAACTGTGACTCATTTTCATAGAAAGTAGTGAGTGATACGATCATCAAACATTTTATGTATGACTCCTTAGACAATGCTGCCTCCGATGTTTCCCATGTAAGGATAGATCAAGGTGCTCAGCATGTCTTCTCCGCCGTGGGCTGGTTATAAACCATGGCTGTAAACTCATAATTATAGACATACAGTACATACAGTATCAATTTAACCCTGAAACTGATATTATTTTGATAAAACTAGAAGGTAATGACTGAATCTAATGACAGAAATAAACCTATATAATAGGTACATTATATGGCTGTAACAGGTGTGGGGGTCAGCCAAATGATCAGAGAGAGGGTAGCTTCAAAATGAACTTCACTTAATAGATGCAGAGGTATTGAGTATGCATCCAGTCATGGGCGTAGGAACCGGGGGGGGGACGGGGGGGGGACACATCCCCCCCAGGAAATAATGCGGGGGGGGGGGGGGGGGACAGGTATGGTGAAATCCCCCCAGTTTAGTACTTGGACAGTGCTGATTATTCAGCTTCCGAACACCTACTGAATGGGGGTGGGGTTTACGACCCAGAAAGGCGCCTATTGGCTGCCTTCTGGAGGCGTAACCTGGGCGCAGGAAAGAGCGCTTGGCCACCCCCACCTTCCTGATGTCCTGGCTGTGATTGGTCCAGTCTCCAGCCTGGACCAATCATCATCCAGGACATCCGATCGCTGACGTCGCAATGGGGGCGGTGCCGGTGCGTACGTCAGTCACTCACCGTCACCGCCGCTCACCCCTGCTCACCTTCCCACCGGTTCCCGCCGCAGAGAAGAGGAGAGGCCGCCCGCCGGTTCCCGCCGCAGAAGAGGACGAGGGAGAAGCCGCTCACCTTCCCGCCGCCGCCGATAGCCGAGCCGCCGCCGCCAGGTAAGTGCATTGGGTTGAAGGGAGCACGCACGCTGGTCTCTGCATTGATTGGGAGACAATGCTGTGGCACTCTGCAATCATTGGGGTACAATGCTGTGTGGCACTCTGCAATCATTGGGGCACAATGCTGTGGCACTCTGCAATCATTGGGGTACAATGCTGTGGCACTCTGCAATCATTGGGGTACAATGCTGTGGGCACTCTGCAATCATTGGAGTACAATGCTGTGGGCACTCTGCAATCATTGGGGTACATATACCTGGCGAGTAAAAGTGCTGCCCCCCCCCCAGATTTGTGTGGGTTCCTACACCCTTGCATCCAGTATAGAACCATGGTAAACAGATAATGTAGCTCTGCAACTAAGAGCGATGTCTGTGTTACCCAGTAAGGACAGTAGGTGGCAGTACTGAACAATTTGGGTTCTGACGGTCCGTTCCCATCCGATTCCCCCATAGAGATGCATGGGGAACTGACAGCGGTGTCTCCGCACGCAGAGCACACAACAGCTGTCATCCTCCTGCTCAGCGGGGGATCAGCGGATCGATCCCCCGCTGAGAAAAACGGAGTCCGTCCAACGGACTCAGTGTGTGAAAGAGCCCTTAGAGTTACCAAAACCATATAATATGAGGTCAAACCTAAACACTTTCAGTTTGTATGCAATCAGGTAGGCCCACAAACTGCATAGTTGAAGGTAAATCTAAAGGAAATCTAACCACAAAAGTTGTATAGTGTGTATCCAGCTAACTCCTTTTACGACCGCCCGCCGTAGATGTACTGCGGCAGGCAGCCGCTCCCGGGCGAATCGCCGTACATGTATGGCGCTCGCTCTCATCAGCAGGGATGCCGATGCGTGTGTCAGGGGGCTCCGATTGCCGCCTGACACCCGCGATCATGCCCCGCTGAGAGAGAAGAACGGTCGGGTGTTGTAAACACAGCTGACCGTTCTTCTCCCTGGAATGATGACCTTCTATATCGGATCACAGGTCTCTATGGTCATTTCACAAGCCCCTCACCCATACAGTTAGAAACACTCCCCTAGTCTCACATTTAAACCCTTGATCACCTATACGGTTTACCCCTTCCCGGCCAGTGTCATTTTTACAGTAACAGTGCATATTTATAGCACTGATTACTGTAGAAATGTCACTGGTACCCCCAAAAGTGTCAAAAATTTCAGTCAAGGGTACGATCTGTCCGCTGCAATGTCGCAGTCCCGCAAAAAAAAAAATCGCAGATCGCCGCCATTACGCTTTAAAAAAAAAAACACCAAAAATGACAGAAATCTTTCCCTTAGTTAGTAAACGCAATAACTTTTGCGCAAACCAATCAAAATGCGCTTATTGTGATTTTTTTTTACCAAACATAGGTAGCAGAAAACAAATTGGCCAAAAATTTAAAAAAATTTAGATTTTTACATTTTTTTGGGGGGAATTTCATATAAAAAAATGTTAAAAATATTGTTATTTTTTCAAAATTGTCGCTCTTTTTTTGTTTATAGCACAAAAAGTAAAAATCACACAGGTGATCAAATACCACCAAAAGAAAGCTCTGTTTGTGGGAAAAAAAGGACGTAAATTTTGTTTGGGTACGGCGTCGCACGACTGCGCAATTGTCAGTTAAAGTTGCACAGCGCTGAATCGCAAAAAGTGGCCTGGACGTAAGACAGCAAAATCCTCCGGTGGTAAAGTGGTTAATAGATGCAGAGGTATTGAGTATGCATCCAGTATAGAACCATGGTAAACAGATAATGTAACTCTGCAACTAAGAGCGATGTCTGTGTTACCCAGTAAGGACAGTAGGTGGCAGTACTGAACAATTTGGGTTCCGACGGTCCGTTCCCATCCGATTCCCCCATAGAGATGCATGGGGAACTGACAGCGGTGTCTCCGCACGCAGAGCGCACAACAGCTGTCATCCTCCTGCTCAGTGGGGGATAGGCGGATCGATCCCCCGCTGAGAAAAACGGAGTCCGTCCAACGGACTCAGTGTGTGAAAGAGCCCTTGGAGCAGGCATGTCCAACCTGTGGCCCGGGGGCCGCATGCGGCCCGGAACTGCATGCAATGCGGCCCACTGCCCCCTGACAATTTTTTATTTATTTTTTGCTGGGGAGGAAGGAAGTTGAGTCAGGGGCACGGCCACAGCGGCTTCCAACTAACTGTAGGCAGAGGCTGCCTCTGGCGGATCATCCACTAGTTGTGTTAAATTAGTGCTGGGGGGAGGGGGGCGCGGCAGCTCGGGAAGGGCGCAGCGCCGTTTTATTACTTGTATACCTTAAAGAGGAAGTAAACCCTCCTCTGTAACTTGTACCTATAGGTGATACTATATTAAGGCTTACCTATAGGTACTGTAAATATCTCCTAAACTTGTACCGTTTAGGAGATATTTAAGAATAAAAATAGAAAATTTCCGCGCTAGTATATTGAATAAAAAGGAATGATAAAATATCAGCAGCCAACACAAAATCAACCAACAATGACTCAAAATGCAATAAAACGTAAAAGTGTAGCGCTAAAGAAAAAATTGATAATCATAAAAATGATAAATTAGTGTCCAAATGAATAAATCACTAATAATCACAATAGTGTGTTAGGAATGTCCAATTAAATGAGTTCCCTTCCTTCACATACCCTTGGTGTCCCGGGAAGAATCCCTCCCCCCCTTGGATTATTGCACTTGCGGATTTATGTTTTTTCTTCACATCAGTTGTTTTGTTGGGGACTCATTTGATTGGACATTCCTAACACACTATTGTGATTATTAGTGATTTATTCATTTGGACACTAATTTATCATTTTTTTGATTATCAATTTTTTCTTTAGCGCTACACTTTTACGTTTTATTGCAGTTTAGGAGATATTTACCTTACATGCAGCCAGTTGCATCACTGGCGCATGCGCTCTCAAGGAACGGCCGCTCGTGCCGTTCCTTCAGAGCCCGGTGCCGTGACCGTCGGCGTTTGTGCGCGGGAGTGCCGTCACCGCGGCTCCAGCCAATCAGATGGCCGGATGCCACGATCCCGGAAGACGGGTCATGTCGCCCGTCATACAGGTAAGCGGACGGCACGGCGGGGGCTCGTTCTAAGGTAAGTATTTCATAATGAGCTAGTATGTGATGCATACTAGCTCATTATGTGTTTCTCTTGCAGGTTGCAAAAAGAAAAAAACATTTTTTTGGGGGTTTACAACCTCTTTAACTATAGTATATATTTTATATGCGGCCCGAGAACATTTCTCTACACTCAGTGTGGCCCAGAGAAGCCAAAAGGTTGGACACCCATGCCTTAGAGTTACCAAAACCATATAATATGAGGTCAAACCTAAACACTTTCAGTTTGTATGCAATCAGGCAGGCCCACAAACTGCATAGCTGAAGGTAAATCTAAGGCCCCTTTCACACTTATGCGACGCGATTTTGCCGCCACTTTGCCGCGATTTTGACACAATTTTGAAAGCAATGGCTATGGCTCAAAACGCAATCAAATCGTGGCAAAGTAGTGCAGGAACTACTTTGAAGTCGGTGCGACTTCAAAACGCACTGATATGAATGGGGTTCATTGAAAATAATGGAAAACGACTCGTCATGCAATTGTGCGGTCCAAAATCACGGGACAAGTCGCACTAGTGTGAATGGGGCCTAAAGGAAATCTAACCACAAAAGTTGTATAGTGTGTATCCAGCTAACTCCTTTACGACCGCCCGCCGCAGATGTACTGCGGCAGGCAGCCGCTCCTGGGCGAATCGCCGTACATGTACGGCGCTCGCTCTCATCAGCAGGGATGCCGATGCGTGTGTTAGGCGCCTGACACCCGCGATCGCGCCCCACAGAGAGAAGAATGGTCGGGTGTTGTAAACACAGCTGACCGTTCTTCTCCCTGGAATGATCACAGAGCGCCTGTGATCCTCCTATATACACAATGTAACTTTTTGTTTTTTGTAGAAACATTACCTGAGGCAAAAGCAAACAACCAATAAAACTCCGCAGAAATATTTATACCTGTGTACTGCTGGGAGGGACTCGGGTTATGTCCCAGCACTGTCCCTTACTGTATGTCCCAGCACTGTCACATACTGTGTGTCCCAGCATTGTCCCTTACTGTATGTCCCAGCATTGTCCCTTACTGTATGTCCCAGCATTGTCCCTTACTGTATGTCCCAGCACTGTCACATACTGTGTGTCCTAGCATTGTCCCTTACTGTGTGTCCCAGCATTGTCCCTTACTGTGTGTCCCAGCACTGTCACATACTGTGTGTCCTAGCATTGTCACTTACTGTATGTCCCAGCATTGTCACTTACTGTATGTCCCAGCACTGTCACTTACTGTGTGTCCCAGCACTGTCCCAGCACTGTCACTTACTGTGTGTCCCAGCATTATCACTTACTGTATGTCCCAGCATTGCGACTAACTGTATGTCCCAGCATTGCGACTTACTGTATGTCCCAGCATTGTCACTTACTGTATGTCCCAGCATTGCGACTTACTGTATTATGTCCCAGCATTGTCTGTTACTGTATGTCCCAGCACTGTCACTTACTGTACGTCCCAGCACTGTCACTTACTGTACGTCCCAGCACTGTCACTTACTGTACGTCCCAGCACTGTCACTTACTGTATGTCCCAGCATTGTCACTTACTGTGTGTCCCAGCACTGTCACTTACTTTATGTCCCAGCATTTTCACTTACTGTATGTCCCAGCACTGTCACTTACTGTGTGTCCCAGCATTGTCACTTACTGTATGTCCCAGCATTTTCACTTACTGTGTGTCCCAGCACTGTCACTTACTGTATGTCCCAGCACTGTCACTTACTGTATGTCCCAGCACTGTCACTTACTGTGTGTCCCAGCATTTTCACTTACTGTGTGTCCCAGCACTGTCACATACTGTATGTCCCAGCACTGTCCCAGCACTGTCCCAGCACTGTCCCAGCACTGCCACTTACTGTATGTCCCAGCACTGCCACTTACTGTATGTCCCAGCATTGCCACTTACTGTATGTCCCAGCACTGTCACATACTGTGTGTCCCAGCACTGTCACATACTGTGTCCCAGCATTGTCACTTACTGAATGTCCCAGCACTGTCACTTACTGTCCCAGCATTGCCACTTACTGTATGTCCCAGCACTGTCACTTACTGTGTGTCCCAGCACTGTCACTTACTGTGTGTCCCAGCATTGTCCCTTACTGTATGTCCCAGCATTGTTACTTACTGTATGTCCCAGCACTGCCACTTACTGTATGTCCCAGCACTGTCACTTACTGTGTGTCCCAGCATTGTCACATACTGTGTGTCCCAGCATTGTCACTTACTGTGTGTCCCAGCATTGTCACTTACTGTATGTCCCAGCACTGTCCCTTACTGTATGTCCCAGCATTGTCCCTTACTGTATGTCCCAGCACTGTCACTTACGGTATGTCCCAGCACTGTCACTTACTGTGTGTCCCAGCACTGTCACATACTGTATGTCCCAGCATTGTCCCTTACTGTATGTCCCAGCATTGTCCCTTACTGTATGTCCCAGCATTGTCACTTAATGTATGTCCCAGCACTGTCACTTACTGTATGTCCCAGCACTGTCACTTACTGTGTGTCCCAGCACTGTCACATACTGTATGTCCCAGCATTGTCCCTTTCTGTATGTCCCAGCATTGTCACTTACTGTATGTCCCAGCATTGTCACTTAATGTATGTCCCAGCACTGTCACTTACTGTGTGTCCCAGCACTGTCACTTACTGTGTGTCCCAGCACTGTCCCTTACTGTATGTCCCAGCATTGTCCCTTACTGTATGTCCCAGCATTGTCCCTTGCCACTTACTGTATGTCCCAGCACTGCCACTTAGGCCCCTTTCACACTACTGCAATGCAATTTTGCCGCGATTTCGCGGCGCGATTTTTGCCGCGATTTTGAAAGCATGGGCAAGGCTATATGCCTCAAAATGCATTAAAATCGTGGCAAAGTAGTGCAGGAACTACTTTGAAGTCGGTGCGACTTCAAAACGCACTGATATGAAAGGGGCTCATTGAAAATAATGGAAAACGACTTGTCATGCGATTTTGCGGTCCAAAATCGCGGGACAAGTCGCACTAGTGTGAATGGGGCCTTACTGTATGTGAAATCAAATAAAGAAAAGCCGCTCAGGTGTGATGATGAGCCTGGTGCAGGTCAGATCCGTCATCCGTAGTAGTAGAATATCCAAAAGTAGGACCGCACTCAAGGCAAAATTTGAAATCAATAATATCCTTTATTCCTCATGGATAAATTCGTACAGACAGTAAGTGAATCACGCGATCTTTCCCTGCCTCTCCCGCAAAAAATCGCAGATCGCCGCCATTACTAGTAAAAAAAAAAAAAATGACATAAATCTTTCCCGTAGTTAGTAGACACAATAACTTTGGCGCAAACCAATCAAAATACGCTTATTTTTTTTTTTTTTTTTTACCAAAAATATGTAGCAGAAAACAAATTGGCCTAAAATGTAAACAAATTTAAATTTTTACATTTTTTTGTTTGGGAATGTTATATAGCACAATGTGAAAAATATTGTTTTGTTTTTTTTTTTTTTGCAAAATTTTTTGCTTATAGTGCAAAAAATAAAAATCGCACAGGTGATCAAATACCACCAAAAAAAGCTCTATTTGTGGGGGGAAAAGAATGTAAATGTTGTCTGGGTACAGTGTCGCATGACCGCGCAATTGTCTGTTAAAGTAACGCAGTGCCGATTTGCAAAATAGGACCTGGTCAGGAAGGGGGTAAAATCTTCTGGGGCTGAAGTGGTTAAAGGGGGGGGGGGGTTAAATACAAATGCACAACACACTTTCCACATATTTATTTGTAAAACATTTTGAAAACCATTTATCATTTTCCTTCCACTTCACAGTTATGTGCCACTTTGTGTTGGTCCATCACATAAAATCCCATTATTTAAAATTATAATAATTTATATTTAAAATCTAATATTTAATACTTAATATTTATTAATAATAATAATAATTTAATTATTAATATTTATAATTAATATTAAATAATATTTAAAAAAATATTTAAAATAAAAATACTCTATTTAAAATCCCAATATTTAAAGAACATTTATGTTTTACCTGTAACATGACAAAATGTAGGAAATTTAAGGGGTTTGAATACTTTTTAAAGGCACTGTAGAGTGCGCCCTGATCCGGTGACACCACCAGTTTCCAGAGTAAAGATGCTTCTCCGCTTTGAGTCGTTCTTTACAGAACAAACGTCCCCTTGAGCAGATAATATTGATTTTATTGCTTGTTGTAGATTTGCATTATATTGGTGTGATAAAATAACAAGCAGCACAGCGTCTGCAAACACCAGAAGATTTCTCCTCCAGCAACATAACATCCGAATCCGACACAATGTAACTTTCTGTTTTTTGTAGAAACATTACCTGAGGCAAAAGCAAACAACCAATAAAACTCCGCAGAAATATTTATACCTGTGTACTGCAGGGAGGGACTCGGGTTATGTCCCAGCACTGTCACATACTGTATGTCCCAGCACTGTCACATACTGTATGTCCCAGCACTGTCACATACTGTGTGTCCTAGCATTGTCACTGTAGGGGTCATTTATTAAATCTAGAGAATGCAAAATCTGGTGCAGATCTGCATGGAAACCAATCAGCATCCAGGTTTTATTGTCAAAGCTTAATTGAACAAGCTGAAGTTAGAAGCAGATTGGTTACCATGCACAGCTGCACTAGATTCTGAGTGCTCCAGTTTTAGTAAATTTCCCCCGAAGTGTCCCAGCACTGTCACTGTGTGTCCCAGCACTGTCACTTACTGTATGTCCCAGCACTGTCACTGTGTGTCCCAGCACTGTCACATACTGTATGTCCCAGCACTGTCACTGTATGTCCCAGCACTGTCACTGTATGTCCCAGCACTGTCACTTACTGTATGTCCCAGCACTGTCACTGTATGTCCCAGCATTGTCACTTACTGTATGTCCCAGCACTGTCACTGTATGTTCCAGCATTGTCACTTACTGTATGTCCCAGCACTGTCACTTACTGTATGTCCCAGCACTGTCACTTACTGTGTGTCCCAGCACACATATTGTATGTCCCAGCATTGTCACTTACTGTGTGTCCCAGCACTGTCACTTACTGTATGTCCCAGCACTGTCACTGTATGTCCCAGTACTGTCACTTACTGTATGTCCCAGCATTGTCACTTACTGTATGTCCCAGCATTGTCACTGTATGTCCCAGCACTGTCACATACTGTATGTCCCAGCATTGTCACTTACTGTATTATGTCCCAGCACTGCCCCTTACTGTATTATGTCCCAGCATTGTCCCTTACTGTATGTCCCAGCACTGTCACTTACTGTGTGTCCCAGCACTGTCACTTACTGTGTGTCCCAGCACACATATTGTATGTCCCAGCATTGTCACTTACTGTATGTCCCAGCACACATATTGTATGTCCCAGCATTGTCACTTACTGTGTGTCCCAGCACACATATTGTATGTCCCAGCATTGTCACTTACTGTGTGTCCCAGCACTGCCACTTACTGTATGTCCCAGCACTGTCACTTACTGTGTGTCCCAGCACTGTCACTTACTGTATGTCCCAGCATTTTCACTTACTGTGTGTCCCAGCATTGTCACCTACTGTATGTCCCAGCACTGTCACTTACTGTGTGTCCCAGCATTGTCACTTAGTGCTGGGACACACAGTATCACTTACTGTGTGTCCCAGCACTGTCACTTACTGTGTGTCCCAGCACTGTCACTTACTGTATGTGAAATCAAACAAAGAAAAGCCGCTCAGGTGTGATGTTGAGCCTGGTGCAGGTCAGATCCGTCATCCGTAGTAGTAGAATATCCAAAAGTAGGACCGCACTCAAGGCAAAATTTGAAATCAATAATATCCTTTATTCCTCATGGATAAATTCGTACAGACAGTAAGTGAATCACGAGATCTTTCCCTGCCTCTCTGACATTGTTTACATACCAGACGGCTCTCCTGTCAGTTTTGCCAAAGATCGCGGGAGGCCGGCGGCGATTGAGCCCGCTCTTCCCGCAGTCTGCCTCCCGCTGTGTCTAATCGCCGCCAAAACCGTGTGCACATAATCACGTAGATCTATATGATTATGTGCAGCTGAGCCACCCTGCCGCAGTAAATCTGCGTGGGGCGGTCGGCAAGTGGTTAAATAAGAAGATTTGTGTTCCAGTGCGTTTTTGGTGCATTTTACAGCGTTACAGTACAGTCCAGCGCAGGAAAAATGCAGCATGTTCTACTTTTTTTTTTTTTTTTTTGTGTACTGGAACGCACTGGAAGTTCAACCTCCCATTTGTCCCATGTTCTGAAACCCTTAGGTACAGGATAATGTCAATATGGGGTGTCCATCTACATCACACACTCATAAAATGTATTTAAACATATTATTAATTAAGATGCCCGGGACTCCGTTCTGTTTCTGAGGGGAGACAAAGATGACAGCCCAAATCATACACCAGTAAAACATCAGTAATGGCAGCAACCATGTTTCAATGCTTAGAGGTTCCCTTGAGGATGGTAATTAGAAAAATTGATGCGCCCCTCTAATGAACACATTTCTTTTTCTGTATTATAGATGGCAATGGTCACTGGCCTCATCCCGATCCTCCGCACAGCTCTGGAAGCCACCACAGACTACACGGGGAGGACTATGTGGTTTGGTTTCGCTGTGGTCCGTCTTCTTGCTCTCTACGTATCTGAGCTCCCCTGGGGCAAACTGGACTTAGACTTTGACTGCCGGGGCAACGAAACCTCTGAGTTCTGTCGGAAATCTTGTTTCAGCAACCACTTCAGCGTGCCCATTGTCTCCCTGTGGAACAGCGCCTACGTCTTCTTCGTGATTTCCGTCCTCCTCATGGAGCTTTTCACCTCCCAGCTACGGCACAAACTCACCAAATCTGCCGTGAGAAGCAAAGCTGACTGCCCACACGGGCCTTTGATAGGGACGTGGTCATCGGACGTTGCCCACAAGGATTTGGTGCTTGATTTCCACCATCAGAGAACATTACTTGTCCTCTACTTGTTCTGCATCTTCCTGCGGCTGGTGGGAGAACTGACATTCCTCTACTTCTTGATCTGGTGGCATCTGCCAATGGTGTCTGGTGACCCCATTGAATGCTCTACTTACCTGTGCCCTGGGCCCTTCACATGCCTGGTCCGATTCCCTGCCGAGAAGAGAATGTCTCTCTATCTTTTGGGGTCACTGTCCAGTATATTGGCCTCGGTCTGCATTGTATTTGCACTTTACAGCGTCTGCCACTATCTGGCCAATTGTCACATTCAAAATAATGAGCGCGTGTGATGTTCTGGACCTCCTAATGTAGACTAAAGGACTGTCTGCATTTTTAGCACCAACACCTGTACAGAATAAGGACATGGGTATCACATTTTAACATACATCATGTGCATTCAAGGTATCCAGATATGCATGGGCATCCGCAGGTAGGGGCAAGGGGGGGGCAAATGCCCCCCCCTGGAATCTCAACTTCCCCTTTTAAGTGGTTGTTAAGCCACTTCATACCATCCTGTCTGTTCTGTTTAATAATCATGTGTGCCTGTGTGTCTGTGTTTTTAAAAAATAGGCTGTTCTTTACCAGTTTTCAGAGGGCCGAGGGCCGCTCACGTGACCCGTCGGCTCTCTCCTCTCTCCGGCTGACAGCTGTCTGCAGCGGGCGGGGCCAAGGATTCCTCACTAATGTCAGTTGGGAGGGGAAGAGGAGAGGAGGAAAGAGGTGGCGGGTCACGTGAGCGGCGAGTGACACTCTATACTTGTAAAGAATGGCTTATTTTTATAAAAAAACAGACACAGGGGCACACAGGATTATTAAACAGACTGTAGACAGGATATGAAACTTTAAATGAAACTACAGCAGCAGGAGAGGAGGGGAGGTGGGCACTGACACAGGAGCAGACAGGCAGGGAGGGAGGGGGGAGAGAGGACAGAGGAGGACAGGAGGGCTGCGGATGATGGAGGCACGTAAACTGACCATGGTGTCAGGGCTCAGCAGCCATGGTATACCGTGGTCAGTTTACAGACAGGAGGACATAGCCAGGCAGGATCAGCCAGGTATTTTGGTGATAGAAGGGGCCAACTTACACAGCAAAGCACTGTGCTGTATAACATGCTTTAAGGGAATATACTCAAAATAAGTATAATGACTAAGCCCCTCCCCTTCATGGCATTGTTGAAAAGGGCGGAGCATGGGTGACCTTACAATTATGCCCCCCCCCCCTGAAAAAAGTTCTGCGGACGCCCATGCAGATATGGCTTGTCCATCATCTCATTCCAAGAGTCTTAATATAATTTTGGTCCTCCCTTTGCTACTACCCTGGCCTTTACTCTTCTGGGAAGACTTTCCACTATGGGACAATGTTGGTGTGACTGGGTTCATTTCAACCACAAGACCATAGGACAAGCTGGCACCAATGTTTTGGACAGTTAGACCCTGGCAATTGATGTCCTTAATTCTCTTTCAAACATTCAGTTGGGTTGAGGTCAGGTTGTTCCGCAACATCTTGGATGCAAGCTCAAAAAGGGAGGAAACTAACCCTAAGAAAAGGTGACACCATTCCATTGGGGCCAGTTGGCCGCCTCTAAGATTTTCAGTAACACTCTACTGCCATATTTCTTCATGAAGGTCATGTGCTTGAAACGGAACGAATCTAAGGCACATAGACACATTTATGGCTGCAATACATTTATTGGAGCTGTTCTACCTGCCATCTGACTGCTAGGATTCCATGGAACTGTAGTGTTCCTCCAGAGGTTGTTTTGGGTTCCTTGAGTAATAATTCATTTCTGCCTCTCAGATAAGTTTCTACTGACACCATTTAGCTTTCTAGCTATCTGTAAGAAAAACAAACATTCTACCCAATGAGCACAAATGTAAGAAGCCTTCTTCCCACTGACCATCACACTAATGTATCATGAGCAGGGCTGCTGATAGGGGGGGCCACCAGCCCTCTTGTAGGGGGCCCGAGCACACAGGGGGGCCCACACAGAGAGGGGGATTAGTGATGGACAACAAATACAGAAATCTTCCTCCAGCACCTGAATCTGATCTGTCCCTCTCCCTGCTATCAGCTTTTATCTGCTGAGAAAGAGACAGTCGTCCCTCACTAATCCCCCTCCTTGTGTGGACCCCCTCCCAGCACTGGCTCTAATGTTATCTCTGCTCAGGAGTTTATTTGTAAATTGTAACTTTGTTTCTCTCTCTCTGTCTCTCTGATCACTGAGCTCCAACTGCCCAGCCTGTATATTTTTCTCATCTCATCTTCTTTTTTATTTAACATAGTTTTTTTTTTTTTTTTTTTTTTTTTTAGATTTAGCAGGAATTATGCGAGTTATGTTATATTTGTGTCTGATAATAGTGATTTTGTTGTAATTTTAGCTAAATATATCTTTAATATTTTCTTGGGGGGGGCCCTGCCAGGTAGTCTGTACGGGGCCCCGCGATTAATAAACAGCAGCCCTGATCATGAGTTGTAGATATACAAGAGAACCACAAGAAGGAAAAAAAACTTTCCACCACACTACATGCTTTAACCACTTAAGCCCCGGAAAATTTTACCCCCATTCCGACCAGGGGGTATTTTGCAATTCGGCACTGCATAACTTTAACGGACAATTGCGCGGCCGTGCGACGCTGTACCTAAATAATTTTGACGTCCTTTTTTTTTCCCCACAAACAGAGCTTTCTTTTGGTGGTATTTGATCACCTGTGCGATTTTCTGATCATGCGCTATAAACAAAAAAAGAGCGAAAAATTTGCAAAAATAACAATATTTTTCACCTTTTTTTTTATATGAAATTCCCCCCCCCCCCCCCAAAAAAAAAATGTAAAAATCTAAATTTTTTAACTTTTTTGGCTAATTTGTTTTCTG
Organism: Pelophylax lessonae; assembly: GCF_965119305.1. Lineage (NCBI taxonomy): Eukaryota > Metazoa > Chordata > Amphibia > Anura > Ranidae > Pelophylax > Pelophylax lessonae. The sequence continues at coordinate 31,873,512 of NC_138773.1, read as the reverse complement.
CTACATATGCTTGGTAAAAAAAATCACAAAAAGCGTATTTTGATTGGTTTGCGTAAAAGTTATTGCGTTTACTAACTAAGGGAAAGATTTTTGTCATTTTTGTTGTGTTTTTTTTAACGAGTAATGGCGGCGATCTGCGATTTTTTTTTTTTTTTTTTTTTTTTTTTTTTTTTTTTTTTGCGGGACTGTGACATTGCGGCGGACAGATCGGACCCTTGACTGACATTTTTGGGGGGACCAGTGACATTACTGCAGTAATCAGTGCTATATATATGCACTGTTACTGTAAAAATGACACTGGCAGGGAAGGAGTTAACTTTATTGGGGAAGGAGGGGTTAAGTATGTCCCTAGGGGCGTGTTTCTAACTGTGATTGGACATGGCTATTGGTGTAAGAACAGAGATCAACGGTCCTACATAGTAGAACCGTATGATCTCCATTTTTACACAGGGGAGAATGACAGGCGGCTTTGTTTAAATTAGCCGCCTGCCTTTCTCCCTTCCCGGCGCACGATCGCGAGTGACCGGCGGACATCGGGTCCGCCGGTCACACGCACTGACTTCTTAGGGAACGAGCCGGGGCGGGCGTGCGCCTCCGCGGCCGTGCGCTCGCCCGCTATTGGCTCACAAGCCAGTGACAGGCTAGTGACGTACGCATACGTCACTTTGCCTGGCCAGGGCTATCCGCCGCAGTATATGTACTTGCGGCGGTCGGCAACCGGTTAAAGACTAAGTACCAGTGGTTCCCGGCCTTACCTGACCGATTGGTGAAGTCCAGGACCCATCCTGCACCCCCTGTGGATTGGCATAGAGATAAGTGAAGGCAATATGGCCTCCGCTCATCTGTATGGCCTTGGAGGACCGCAGCAACGTCATAAAGTCACTTCCAGGTCCTCCGACATGTAAACAATTTTTTCATTTTTTTTTTTAAAGCAAAAGATCAACAAAAAAATGTTTTTTCATTTTTTGCTTTTAAAGTTAGAGGAGAGATTTGGGGGTCCTATAGACCCAAGATCTCCATAAAGAGGACCTGTCATGCTGTATTGCTATCGCAAGGGATGTTTATGCAATGTTGTATGCGATAGCAATAAAAGTGAAAAAATAAATAAAAATAAAGGGACAGTGTAAAAAAAAAAAAAAAAGTTTTTATAAAGTATAATAATTAATTTGAAAAAAAAAAAATGTAAAGCGCCCCCATCCCCCCATGCTCGTTCGCAGTAGTAAACGCATATGTAGGTCACTCCCACATATGTAAACAATGTTCAAACGACACATGGGAGGTATCGCCATGAAAGACAGAGCGAGAGCAATATTTCTAGCACTAGATCTCTTCTGAAACTCTAAACTGGTAACTTGTAGAAATTTTTAAAGCGTTGCCAATGGAGATTTTTAGGTATCGTCGTTTGGCACCATTCCATGATGGTGACATTTTAAAGCATGACATGTTAGGTATCTATTTATTTGGCAAAACATTATCTTTCCTATGGAACAAAAAATATGGGTTCTATTTTGTGTTTTTGTTTTGTTTTTTTAAATTCATTAAAAGTGTATTTTTTCCCCAAAAAAATTGCATTTGAAAAATTGCTGCACAAATACCACGTGACATAAAAACACTGCAACAACAGCAATTTTATTCTCTAGGTCCTCTGCTAAAAAAAAAAAATGTATGAAATGTTTGAAAAATTGTTGCACAAATACCACGTGACAAAATTGCAACAACAGCAATTTTATTCTCTAGGTCCTCTGCTAAAAAAAAATGTATATAATGTTTGGGTGTTCTAAGCAGTTTTCTAGCAACAAAAAAAACCACAGATTTTTACATATATGAAAGAAGTGTCCTGGTAGGCAATTGCGGGGAAAAAAAAAGCTTATTGGGTCTAACATCTGGAAAAGTTACAACAAAGCACAATCATCAAATAAACACCATAAAGTATTTTTCAAATAAATTATGAAAGTTTATGCTGGTACATCATGGTGATTCCGACACGTTTCGCAGCTGACTGCTGCTTCGTCAGGCAAATCATGAAAGCATCACCATAAGACTACATGTTACGCTTGCACAGATTGCAGCACTTCACAGGGATGACTCACAAATGGCGTACCCACCAATCCCCACCAAGGAAGGTAAGGGGTAACGTCGAAGGCATTGGCCCCACTCAGAGGGGAGGCAGAGGCTACGACCAGCCTGTCCGACAATAGCAATGTGCCAGGGAAAGGAAAACGTTGTGCCCATGCAGCATGCAAGGCGGTTGTAGAGCTAGTCATTTTTAGCAGGGGTTCCCTGAGACTGGGAAGTTTTTTCAAGGGTTCCTCCGTGTCAAAAAGGTCGAGAAAGGCTGCACTACGGTTAGGTCACATCTCCATTCCCATCCTGTGGTTGGACAATAAATGAGCAGCCATACACTGATTTGCTCATCCTCCTGGTCACTATCCTGTCTGTGTGTTCCATGTGCATGAAGAAGAGCCTGATTGGTCCCTTTTGCTGCCCCTTCTTCAACCAGTATGAGCTCTGCTGTACAGGAGGCCAATATAAAGGCAGATTCAGGTCCTTACACTTGCTGTGTCTGGTGTATTACGGGGGGGAGGTCTGGACTATACACGAAAAAACAGAAACACTAGAAATAAGAATGGATGGAAGATTTCCTAGATAAAACAGATAAAGAAGATAAAAACTATGAAAAGTTGTGATATTAATTTCTAAAAACTAGGAGGGTATGTATGTATGGGGGTGGGGAAGTTCCTGGAAGGGGGATCAACATGAGAGAAGTCCCGAAGACACCGCTAAAAAGTGCTGACCCAAAAGGGAAGTTTGTGGACTGGAAGAAGAACACTGAAAGTTTTTGTTTGCAGGGCGCGGTAAGGAGAACCTCTTCTTCCCACTGCACTTCTCTAACCAGATTCTGACCATCATTTCTACTTCGGACAATGGAAACCCCCGAGAAAAGTCTTCTTCTTTTGACTGAGAATATTTTTCCGATTTTTGGAACTTGCACAAGACTGTGAATAATAGAAGAAGGGCCTCATTTATTAATGCATCTGAAATAAGAGCTGCCACGTTGACTTACTCCACCAATCAGGTTCAAATTTATATTCGGTAAAAATAAATATAGTTGTATGTTTCCGTATAACATCTTCGTCCCCATGGTAGTGGATTATGATGTCTGTATTCAGGGCTAATGTTCGAAATTTTGTGGCCCCGTACAGCCTTCCTGATGGGGTCCCCCAACAATCCCCCCCCCAACCCTGCCCCAACCCCTCTGAGATGCAGTGGAACAATGGCACTGATCCACTTATCCACCTACACCCTGAAAAATTAAGAAAAACGTTCCTCCTCTGCTCCCACCTCCTGGGTTCCACTGTTGACCAAATAGGGCCCATAGTAGTGGATTAGGATGTCTATAATCAGGGTTGCTAGTCCTGATGGGGCCCCCCCAAACCCCAGCCCTTCCAGATGCAGCGGAACAACGGACTGACTTATGCACCCACACTCTGAAAAATTAGGAAGAACGTTCCTCCACTACTCCCACCTCCGGGGTTCCACTGTTGACCTGATGGGGCCCCATGGTAGTGGATTAGAATGTCTATAATCAGGGCTGCTAGTCCTGATGGGGACCCCCCAAGCCCGCCTCTATCCCTCTGAGATGCAGCAGAACAACAGCACTGACTTTATAAGGCAACACCCTGAAAAACTGAGAAAAACGTTCCTCTTCTACTCCCACCTCCTGGGTTCCACTGTTGACCTGATGGGGCCCCATGGTAGTGGATTAGGATGTCAATAATCAGGGCCGCTAGTCCTGACGGGGGACCCCCAAATCCCATCCTCACCCCTCCCAGATGCAGCAGAACAACGGACTGACTTATCCACTTACACCCTGAAAAATTAAGAAAAACTTTCCTCCACTTCTCCCACCTCCTGGGTTCCACTGTTGACCTGATGGGGTCTCATGGTAGTAGATTAGAATGTCTATAATCAGGGCTGCTAGTGATGATGCCCCCCCCCCCCCAAACGCCATCCCCACCCCTCCGAGATGCAGTGGAACAACGGCACTGACTTTATCTGCCTACACCCCGAAAAATTAAGAAAAAAGTCCCTCCTCTGCTCCCATCTGCTAGGGAAATGTCATTTAAGCCCTGGTAAGCAAGTAGAAGCGGGGGTGTGGTCTAGTAAATCAATTTATTCATTTAGGCAGAAATGAACAATAAAGCTGCCCTGGGCCCCCCTGTTCAGCTAATGAGACCTGAGCCCAGGACAACAGGACTGATTGTACTGCCTTATCAGTGGCCCTGTCCATAATACTAAGCTGCTTTACTAACCAACAGTTTAGGGGCCACTTTACTAACCACCAATGTAAGAGGTCACTTTACTAACTACCTATTGTTAGAAATTTTGTGGCCCTGTACAGCCTTCCTAGCAGAACCCCCCCCCCCCCAACCCCTCCGAGATGCAGGGGGACAATGGCACTGACTTATCCATCTACACCAACGTTCCTCCTCTACTCCCACCTACTGGGCTCCACTGTTGACTTGATGGGGCCCCATGGCAGTGGATTAAGATGTCTATAATCAGGGCTGATAGGCCTAACGGGGACCCCCCAAGCCCGCCCCCACCCCTCCGAGATGCAGCGGAACAACGGCACTGACTTATCCACCTACACCCTGAAAAATTGGGAAAAATGTTCCTCCTCTGCTCCCACCTCCTGGGCTCCACTGTTGACCTAATAGGGCCCATGGTAGTGGATTAGGTGGTCTAGTAAATCAATTTATTAATTTTGGCAGAAATGAACAATAAAGCTGCCCTGGGCCCCCCTGTTTAGCTGATGAAGCCTGGGCCCAATACAGCAGGAGCGGTTCTACTGCCTTATCAGCGGCCCTGTCCATAATACTAAACCAACAAGGGCCAAGCCACCCAGAAGTAGAAGAAGTGCACTCTTTTGCATTACCCTAAATATAAAACAATATAAAAATGCAATATGCCCCTGCAATGATCATAAAAGGTAGACTAAGACTAGACCACTGAAATATGAGTTTTGGGGGGACTGACTCTGGTCCATTATTACCACTGCAATGCAAACTATGTACTGTGTACAGCAGGCTTTCTCAACCCTACCAGGGTTCCTCCAGAAGGAGCTAGGGGTTCCTTGAGCAATGACCAATTTCTGATCCTAGGAATAGTAATTAGTGACACCAATGACCTTTTTTAGATATCTATAAGGAAGGCATAGACAACAAATGTAAGGAGCATTCTTTACTAACTACCAATGTAAGGGACCGCTTTACTAACCAACAATTTAAGGGGCCACTTTACTAACCACCAATGTAAGGGGCCACTTTACTAACCACCAATGTAAGGAGCCAATTTACTAACCACCAATGTAAGGAGCCAATTTACTAACTACCAATGTAAGGGGGCCACTTTACTAACCACCAATGTAAGGGGCCACTTTACTAACCACCAATGTAAGGGGTCACTTTACTAACCACCAATGTAAGGGGCCACTTTACTAACCACCAATGTAAGGGGCCACTTTACTAACCACCCATGTAAGGGGTCACTTTACTAACCACCAATGTAAGGAGCCACTTTACTAACTACCAATGTAAGGGGTCACTTTACTAACCACCAATGTAAGGGGCCACTTTACTAACCACCAATGTAAGGGGCCACTTTACTAACCACAAATGTAAGGGGCCACTTTACTAACCACCAATGTAAGGGGCCAATTTACTAACTACCAATGTAAGGGGTCACTTTACTAACCACCAATGTAAGGGGCCACTTTACTAACCACCCATGTAAGGGGTCACTTTACTAACCACCAATGTAAGGAGCCACTTTACTAACTACCAATGTAAGGGGTCACTTTACTAACCACAAATGTAAGGGGCCACTTTACTAACCACCAATGTAAGGGGCCACTTTACTAACTACCAATGTAAGAGACCACTTTACTAACCACCAATGTATGGAGCCACTTTACTAACCACCAATGTAAGGAGCCACTTTACTAACCACCAATGTATGGAGCCACTTTACTAACCACCAATGTATGGAGCCACTTTACTAACTACCAATGTAAGAGGCCACTTTACTAACCACCAATGTAAGAGACCACTTTACTAACCACCAATATAAGGGGCCACTTTACTAACCACCAATGTAAGGAGCCAATTTACTAACTACCAATGTAAGGGGGCCACTTTACTAACCACCCATGTAAGGGGTCACTTTACTAACCACCAATGTAAGGGGCCACTTTACTAACCACCAATGTAAGGGGTCACTTTACTAACCACCCATGTAAGGGGTCACTTTACTAACCACCAATGTAAGGGACACTTTAGTAACCACCATTGTAAGGGACACTTTACTAACCACCAGTGTAAGGGACCGCTTTACTAATCACCAATGTAAGGGACCGCTTTACTAACCAACAATTTAAGGGGCCACTTTACTAACCACCAATGTAAGGGGCCACTTTACTAACCACCCATGTAAGGGGTCACTTTACTAACCACCAATGTAAGGGGTTACTTTACTAACCACCAATGTAAGGGGCCACTTTACTAACTACCAATGTAGGGGACACTTTACTAACCACCTTTGTAAGGACCACTTGTAGGGGGGCACTTTACTAACCAACAATGTAAGAGGCCACTTTACTAACCACCAAGGTAAGGGGCCACATTACTAACTATCAACATGAGGGGGCAACTTTACTAACCACCAATGTAAGGGGCCACTTTACTAATCATCAATGTATGGGACCACTCTACTTACAAACAATGTAAGGGGCCACTTTACTAACCATCAACAACAGGGGCAACTTTACTAACCACCAATGTAAGGGGCCACTTTACAAACTATCAATGTAAGGGGCCACTTTACTAACTACCAATGTAAGGGGCCACTTTACTAATCACCAATGTATGGGACCACTCTACTAACAAACAATGTAAGGGGCCATTTTACTAACCATCAACAACAGGGGCCACTTTACTAACCACCAATGTGAAGGGCAACTTTACTTACTACCAATGTAAGGGGCCACTTTACTAACTACCAATGTAAGGGGCCACTTTACTAACCATCAACATAAGGGGCCACTTTACTAGCCATCAACATAAGGGGCCACTTTACTAACCACCAATGTGAAGGGCAACTTTATTAACTACCAATGTAAGGGGCCACTTTACTAAACAAGAATGTAAGGGGCACTTTAATAACCACCAATATAAGGGAACACTTCAAATTTCACTGTCTGCAGTTAATTTCTGACCATTATTATTATTTTTTTTTAATTACAGAAATAAATGTTGTATAGATTAGCTCTGGGTGTCAAATACACTAAATATAAATAATATGTCGTGTTCTCTTTTTTATTGTTTTACTGCAACGAAGTGTTTATGTGTATGTACGGTGAGCTATAGATATAGTCATTATTCGTAGGGCTTCCCTGAGACATAAAGTTCCTCCTTTGAAACACGATGTAGTTCCAATTATAGCCAGAAGATGTCAGCACAAAGCTACCTAAATGATATCAGCATTTCCCAATGCTGATATCATTTAGGTAGCTTTGTGCTGACATCTTCTGGCTATAATTGGAACTACATCGTGTTTCAAGGATACTTGGACAAGAATGCAATCTATAAAAATCTGCTTTCAAATAGCTCATCCAACCTGTTTCTGTCAAGACAAAAGAATAAAAAAAAAGAAAAGAAAAATAGGCATATAAATCTCTTGTACAGTTTAAAAAAGTAAAAACCACGTGCAAATGTTTGGAATGCGTTCAAGGTTCAACTTGCTGATTTTAAATGACTTTCTATGAAAACTGATGAAGCAGAAAACATGGAATTTTTACTTAAACCCAATGGAGGATTTGCGACTAAGTTTTGCCGCTTGGATGGAACATTGTGAATGTATAAGTGACCCAGCTGCGTTTAAGGGAAACAACCATATGTTTTATAAATGAAGACATATTTTTAGTTTATTTTGGGTAAAAAAAACACATTTTTTTGACACAAAACTGTCTCATAATGGAGATGTCTCGATCAATGGAGATGTCTTGATACTTAGCGCCATCTAGTGGCCAAGTTCAATCATTTCCGTTTTCATTCTACAAAAAGAAAATGTATTCATTTTTTTGCCCCATTCACACAGGACAGATGAAACGCATCGGTAAACACGTGATCTGGCCTCATGCTGGTGGTACACAATATTTGCTATATCTAGCATTTTGTGCAACAAAGAGGTGTGCCAAAGGCACTCATTTATCCATATTCTAGATGCTTTGGGGGCTTCAACCCTGACTTTTATATGCTTTTGAAGGTGGTAAGATCAGATGCATATAGTTCCATACACACAGAGTGATATGAAAATACATTTTACAGTGGAGAGGCTTCACTGGGGCTGCACTATGATGTATGGACTGCTTTGGGAATTTAATATTTGGTAGGAGGTCCACAGTATGGCCATATATTAGACACAATTCTCAGATATTTACAGCTGGTCCAAGATATATTCTGTATTACAGGGTCGGATCTACCCTTACATCTGATCTGGGGTGCAGTAAAAAGAAAGTCAGAGGGTATAATGCCAACACTGTGTGAGTCAATGACGGTATGGCACGCAGTGTCACAACCTGGGAAACACTAGTATGTATTAGGCTGTCATTAGAATAGGGTAATTAAACAGAACCTGTGCTCCCTTATATCAGATGTCCCTATCAGAGTCACACTTTACATCAGGGTCCCCATTAGAGTGCCCCCTTACATCAGGGTCCCCATCAGAGAACCCCTTATATCAAAGTCCCCATCAAAGTACCTTCTTACATCAGATGTCCCCATCAGGGTATTCCCTTACATCAGATGTCCCAACAGAGTGTCCCCATAGATCAGGTGTCCCCATCAGAACACCCACTTACATCAGTGTCACCATAAACGTTCCCCAAACATCAATTGTCAGCATCAGAGTACCCCTTACATATCATTAGTTATCCCCATCACAGTGCCCCCTCACATGGACTGTCCTTATCAGTGTGCCTTCTTATATCAGATGTCCCTAACAGTCCCACTTTACATCAGTGACTCCATCAGAGTGCCCCCTTACATCAGGGTCACCATCAGAGTGCCCTCTCACATAAGGGTCCACAGAGTGCCCCCTTACATCAGGGTCCCCATCAGAGTACTCCCTTACATCAGATGTCCCCATCAGAGTGTCCCCATCAGAATGTCCCAATAGATCAGGTGTCCCCATCAGAACACCCACTTACATCAGAGTCCTTTAAAAAGGAATATAAAAATACAATCCCTTTCCATTCATGAGCACAGTTTTTCACATCTGGTTGCTTCTTATACATGAACCCGGTTATTTGCTCTTTGAAGAAATCTGGACCAACATTGGAAGGGCAGAACATTTGCATCCTATGGGAAGGGAGATAACTTGGTGATATTATTGATTAAAGAAGAATTACAGGTATGGATATTTTACATATAGTTGCATTGATCCATTTTGGACCATCGTAACGATGCAATGTTAGGGATGCACTGAGTACCGATACTTTGCAGTGTGATTTGTGTCAAAACATAAAAATTGGTGAAAATCGCACTGCAAAGAATCACATGCGATCTTCCCCACTGCAACTGTGTATAAAAAGGGTAAAGCGCCATCTAGTGGGCAGTTTAAGAAATGTTAGGACTCACAGTACATATGTGACCACGTGCAGAATAATCTACATAGGTGCCGTGTCCCGACCCGTCGATGGTAGAGAATCAGGGCCGCTGGAGGTGCTCATAGGGCTAGAGGAGAAGTTTCCAGGACCCGGTGGGTATAGGGCAGAAGTAATGTCAGCTTGGGGACGGACCGCCTCTACATCTCCAGCCCTGTGAGCACCTCCAGCGGCCTGTGCATACAGGCTCTATCTACTGTGAGGTCTAACATTTTTTTTAAACTGCCCACCTGATGGCACTTTTTTCCTTTTCTATACACAAAAACACAAGAGCAGTGGGGGAAACCGCATACGATTCGAACAGGAATCGCAACGCATTCCTGTTCAAATCGCATGCGTTTCTCTGCAGTGCGATTTGCACCCATTCATTTTGTATTGATGCAAAGTATCGGTTTTGGTATCGGGAGCATTTGGGTGAGTACTGATACTCGTGAAAATGCTTGGTCTTAGCACCGATACTGTCATTGATATCGGTATCGCTGCATCCCTAGTAGATACCATGCCTGGCCCGCAGCAGGGCAATCGCTCAGGACAGGAATCAGAAGCAAGTGTAGATCACTGGAGGAGTTGTGGAGTATCAGTGGAGTAGCAGTGGAGTAGCAGTGGAGTATTGGTGGAGTAGCGGTGGAGTATCGGTGGAGTAGTGGTGGAGTAGCGGCGGAGTATCAGTTGAGTAGTGGTGGAGTATTGGTGGAGTATCAGTGGAGTAGCAGTGGAGTAGCAGTGGAGTAACGGTAGAGTAGTGGTGGAGTAGCGGTGGAGTAGCGGTGGAGTATCGGTGGAGTAGCGGTGGAGTAGTGATGGAGTAGTGGTGGAGTAGCAGTGGAGTATCGGTGGAGTAGTGGTGGAGTAGTGTTGGAGTAGCGGTGGAGTATCGGTGCGGTGGAGTAGTGGTGGAGTAGTGGTGGAGTATCGGTGGAGTAGTGGTGGAGTAGTGGTGGAGTAGCAGTGGAGTATCGGTGGAGTATCGGTGGAGTATCGGTGGAGTAGTGGTGGATTAGTGGTGGAGTATCGGTGGAGTAGCAGTGGAGTATCGGTGGAGTAGCGGTGGAGTAGTGTTGGAGTAGTGGTGGAGTAGCGGTGGAGTATCGGTGGAGTATCGGTGGAGTATCGGTGGAGTAGTGGTGGAGTAGTGGTGGAGTAGCAGTGGAGTATCGGTGAAGTAGTGGTGGAGTAGCAGTGGAGTATCGGTGGAGTAGCGGTGAAGTAGTGTTGGAGTATCGGTGGAGTATCGGTGGAGTAGTGGTGGAGTAGCGGAGGAGTAGCGGTGGAGTAGCGGTGGAGTAGCGGTGGAGTAGTGGTGGAGTAGCGGTGGAGAAGTGATGTCTACTTCAGTGTTTTCCAGCTTCTAGAGATACCCCACATAGTTACATTGGTTCAAGCTGGAACAATGTAACCACAGTGGGCACAATTCACAGAGCGATATGGTACCGCATTCGAGTATGCAGTAACATATCCCAAAACGTTTTAACGGTGCAATTCGCGAAGAAACGCTTGTTATAAACTCGCATGCTTTATCTATTCCAAAATATCGCATGACAGTAAGTTATCGCAAACATCACGCAAGTTGGGCAAACAGTTTGGCTCGGTTGTTAAGAAGCGGGGCCGGGAAGCTGACCGCAGTGTTCTTAACAACCGATGACTCATCAGCTGTCAATGGGTTTCTCCGCTGACAGCTGAATAAAAAATAAATTTTAAAAAAGTGGCTGTTAAAAAAAAAAACATAAAAAACAACAAAAAAAAAAAAAAACGCGTTGGGTCCCCTCTTCCAGTCCATATGAGGCCAAAATTAAAAAGAAAAAAAAAAAACACGGCGTTGGGTCCCCTTTTCCAGTCCATATGAAGCCAAAATTAACCACTTTACCTCCGCTCACAGTAATATTACTGCGGCAGAGTGGCTCGTTATCGTCTGACGACGTAGTACTACGTCGTCAGACACTCCCCCTTCTGGGCGGCGCTTGCGCGCTGCCGGAGGCTCGCTCCCGCTGTATTGAGTCACAGCGGGAGTCGGGCCAGGGGAGGAGCAGCGGCGATCGCCCCTGCTCTTACCCGATCGTCGGGGATCTCCATAGTGACAGGGAGTGACAGATCGGACTGTTCAGCATAGCTGGACATGCGATCTGTCCATGACTCACTCAGTCACCTCCCCCCCTACACGTCAGTAAGCACCAGGCATACATTAACCCCTCCCTCTCCAATAAAATTAACCCCTTCCCTGCCAGTGTCATTTTTACAGTAACAGTGCATATTTATAGCACTGATTACTGCAGTAATGTCACTGGTACCCCCAAAAGTGTCAAAAATGTCAGTCAAGGGTCCGATCTGTCCGCCGCAATGTCGCAGTCCCGCAAAAAAAATCGCAGATCGCCGCCATTACGCGTTAAAAAAAAAACACCAAAAATGACAGAAATCTTTCCCTTTGTTAGTAAACGCAATAACTTTTGCGCAAACCAATCAAAATACGCTTATTGCGATTTTTTTTACCAAACATATGTAGCATAAAACAAATTGGCCAAAAATTTTAAAAAAAATTGGTTTTTACATCTTTTTTGGGGGGAATTTCATATAAAAAAATGTTAAAAATATTGTTATTTTTTCAAAATAAACACTCTTTTTTTGTTTATAGCGCAAAAAGTAAAAATCACACAGGTGATCAAATACCACCAAAAGAAAGCTCTGTTTGTGGGAAAAAAAGGACGTAAATTTCGTTTGGGTACGGCGTCGCACGACCGCGCAATTGTCAGTTGAAGTCGCACAGCGCCGAATCACAAAAAGTGGCCTGGACGGAAGACAGCAAAATCCTCCGGTGGTAAAGTGGTTAAAAAAAAAAAATACGGTGTGGGGTACCCTCTTCCAGTCCATATGAGGCCAAAATTAAAAAAAAAAAAACGGCATGGGGTCCCCTCTTCCAGTTCATATGAGGCCAAACTTAAAGAAAAAAAAAGGCATAGGGGTTTCCTACTGCACATGCGCGAGCCGCGATGCGCATTCTGAATCCTCCCACCATTTTCTGGGACACACACAGGTCCCAGAAGGCAGTGGGGGAAGGAGGAGGGGCCAGATTTATTGTAGATCGATGTGCGGCAATCTTACCCAGAAGGGGGAGGGCACCAGTCAAAACCAGGTACCAGCTCCCCCCCAAAATGTGCCAAATGTGGCAGCGTAGATTCTCCTTTTGGGTGGAGCTCTGCTTTAATGTGCAAGAGAATACCGCATGCTTCTTCCAAGAACATGAAAAATGTACAGAATTATTATGAGCCAGATATGCGTATCCTGCAGGGAATATTTGAAATATCTGTTATATAATGTCTGTGCCAAGACCTATGCAATTATACATTTTTGCACATAGCTAGGAGCTTACACTGGTTTTGTCTTATACAGACATCTCCATTATGTTTTTTCTATCAAGGCGTTAGTATTAAATAAAATATTTAATTTGTATGATCGTAGGACACCTTATCCCAGCCGTTCTTTGATCTTTGATTGTATAATCGCAGGACCCCTTCATCACATTCCTGATGAAGGGGTCCTGCGTGACACAGAAACGTTGCGATTTTGCTGTAATGTATCAGTGGCGGCTGGTGCTCAAAATTTTTTTTGGGGGGGGGGGGGGCGCGAAAAGATAAACGTAATAGGTATTGCTTCGCGGCAAAAAACGCGGTAAAAAATTGCGTGACTTTGAGGTCATGGTACAGGCATGCCTCAGATGATGGTATAGGCATGGCACAGGTCATGGTACAGGCATGGCACAGATGATGGTATATGCATGGCACAGGTGATGGTACAGGTCATGGTACAGGTCATGTCACAGGTCATGGTACAGGAATGTCACAGGTCATGGTACAGGCATGGCACAGGTCATGGTACAGGCATGACACAGGTCATGTCACAGGTCATGGTACAGGCATGACACAGGTCATGGCACAGGCATGTCACAGGTCATGTCACAGGTGATGGTACAGGCATGTCTTAGGTCATGGTACAGGCATGGCACAGGTCATGGTACAGGCATGGCACAGGTCATGCTACAGGCATGGCACAGGTCATGGTACAGGCATGGCACAGGTCATGGTACAGGGATGTCACAGGTCATGGTACAGGCATGTCCCAGGTCATGGTACAAGCATGGCACAGGTCATGGTACAGGCATGGCACAGGTCATGTCACAGGCATGTCACAGGTCATGGTACAGGCATGGCACAGGTCATGGTACAGGCATGGCACAGGTCATGTCACAGGTCATGGTACAGGCATGTCACAGGTCATGTCACAGGCATGTCACAGGTCATGTCACAGGTCATGGTACAGGCATGTCACAGGTCATGTCACAGGTCATGGTACAGGCATGGCACAGGTCATGGTACAGGCATGTCACAGGTCATGGTACAGGCATGTCACAGGTCATGTCACAGGTCATGGTACAGGCATGTCACAGGTCATGTCACAGGTCATGGTACAGGCATGGCACAGGTCATGGTACAGGCATGTCACAGGTCATGGTACAGGCATGTCACAGTCATGTTACTTACCTGCTCTTGGGCTGGCTCACTGGACCGGACCGACTGCTGTGCTGTGGGCTGCTGAAGACGGGAGACACGTCGCTCCTGGGTCCGGAGGGACAGCTCCCCAACATGGTGCTCCCCCTCGCAGGTTCTGCGCTCTGCAGGATCACATCCATTCCTGTCACTTCACCTCCAGGCTCCTCGGTACTGCGCTCTGCTCTCTGTGTACTGCTCCGGGCACCCTCATGCTACAGCGGCTTCTCTGGCGTGGCGGCGACTGGCGAGTCCTCAGTCCTTCCGGCTCCCGCCTCCGTCCTCCCCAAAGTCCCCAGCCAATGGCATGGGGTTTGCCTTTCATATCGGACGCGCTTCCTGATTGGCCAGGAGGAGGATTCGTTTGACAATAGCAAATTTTCATTCGCTATTGTCACACAATGGGTGGGCTCGGGACGCACTGCTCTGCGCCCCGGGTCCACCCTTTCCTGAAGCCTATTAGAGCCTCTGGCTCTAATCAGGTGACAACAAAAAAAAATCCCATTGAACTCCATGCGTCCGGCACCCCTGCATGCAGATTAGGTGGCCAGACTCATGGATGGGGGGGCGGAGCCCCTGCGCCCTCAACACACCGGCCGCCACTGGTATATATATATATATATATATATATATATATATATATACAGTATATAATGCTTGGGGGTTCTAAGTAAATGCTGGTTTTAACTTGTAAGCAACAAATATCAGAAAAAGGCTAAAAGGCTTAGGCCCCTTTCACACTTATGCGACCTAAAAGTCGCCCGATTTTACCATGATTTTGACACGATTTTGACTGGACTTGAGGCAATGCCTATGTCTTTGGACCTCAAAATCGGCCCAAAGTAGTGCAGGGACTACTTTGAAGTCGTTGTGACTTAAATATGGACAGATATGAACGATACTCATTGGAAATCATGGAGAACAACTTGTCATGCAACTTTGCGGTCCCAAATCGCAGGACAAGCCGCACAAGTGTGAAAGGGGCCTTACTCTCCAAGTGGTAAACTGACCTCACTTACAGAGGGAAGTTCATTCCTTTGATCAAGACCAGGGATTCTCAAACTACGGCCCTCAAGCTGTTGCAGAACTACACATCCCATGAGGAATTGTAAAACTCTGACATTCAGAGACATGACCAGGCATGATGGGAATTGTAGTTCCTGAACAATTGGAGGGCCATAGTTTGAAGACCCCTGGTCTAAAAGAACCAAATGATACATTGTAAAACATTGTGTTTATAGTTATCTCTCAGCCTAAAGCCTCGTACACACGATCAGATTATCAGACAATATTTCGCCTGTTTTTTGTTGCATGCTGGTCTCCTATGGAAAGTGAAGAGGTTATTTTCATACGAAAATTCTCCTAGGACAGAATTCCACTCCAGAATTAATGTCATGTGTTGAATTGTTTTGTATGTATTCTTTAGTTTCTGAGCATGCCTAGTCTTGCTCTTACGATTTTTTTTGGACGAAAACTGTACTAATTAACCACTTTACCACCGGAGGATTTTGCTGTCTTACGTCCAGGCCACTTTTTTGCGATTCGGCGCTGTGCGACTTTAACTGACAATTGCGCGGTCGTGCGACGCCGTACCCAAATGAAATTTACGTCCTTTTTTTCCCACAAACAGAGCTTTCTTTTGGTGGTATTTGATCACCTGTGCGATTTTTACTTTTTGCGCTATAAACTAAAAAAGAGCGTTTATTTTTAAAAAATAACAATATTTTTAACATTTTTTATATGAAAAAAGATGTAAAAACCAATTTTTTTTTACATTTTTGGCCAATTTGTTTTCTGCTACCCATGTTTGGTAAAAAAAATCACAATAAGCGTATTTTGATTGGTTTGCGCAAAAGTTATTGCGTTTACTAACAAAGGGAAAGATTTCTGTCATTTTTGGTGTTTTTTTTTTAACGCGTAATGGCGGCGATCTGCGATTTTTTTGCGGTACTGCGACATTGCGGCGGACAGATCGGACCCTTGACTGACATTTTTTACACTTTTGGGGGTACCAGTGACATTACTGCAGTAATCAGTGCTATAAATATGCACTGTTACTGTAAAAATGACACTGGCAGGGAAGGGGTTAATTTTATTGGAGAGGGAGGGGTTAATGTATGCCTGGTGCTTACTGACGTGTGGGGGGGGAGGTGACTGAGTGAGTCATGGACAGATCGGATGTCCAGCTATGCTGAACACTCCGATCTGTCACTCCCTGTCACTTGGGAGATCCGCCCGCTTGTGTTTACACAGGCGGGCGGATCTCCACACTAGATCCCCGACGATCGGGGATGAGCGGCGGAGATCGCCACTGCTCTTCCCCTGGCCCGACTCCCGCTGTGACCGAAAACAGCGGGAGCGAGCCTCCGGCGGCGCGCATGCGCCGCCCAGAAGGGGGAGTGTCTGACGACATAGTACTACGTCGTCAGACTATAACAAGCCACTCTGCCGCAGTAATATTACTGTGGGCGGAGGTAAAGTGGTTAAATGAAAATCGGACGTTGTGGTGATGTACGATAAAAATTTTATAGCCTGCACATCCAGTTTTTGTCATCTGAAAATTCATAATCGGCTGTCGAAAGCGCCATACTAACGATCCAGCAGATCGTTCATCGGATGAAATTTGACT
Organism: Pelophylax lessonae; assembly: GCF_965119305.1. Taxonomy (NCBI): domain Eukaryota; kingdom Metazoa; phylum Chordata; class Amphibia; order Anura; family Ranidae; genus Pelophylax; species Pelophylax lessonae. The sequence goes on along the minus strand of NC_138773.1, from coordinate 31,856,624 downwards.
TCCGATCAATTTTTGTATCGTGTGTACGGGCCTTTAGCGATGTTGATAGACATTTGCCAGAGGCTCTTTATTTTTTTATTTTTTTTATTTTTTTCCCAGCTGTGAGTGAGCCGACAACAGCTCTGCTCTGTATGAATCCAGGAAATGCCATTTTAGGATTGTGAGGGGGGTGAATTGCGATTTTTTTTTTTAAAGATTAATCGTGTAGCTCTCTTTTAGTGCCGGTTCCACACTTCTGTGATGCGGGAACCCTGCGAACCCCCTGCCGGTTCCTGCATCGCATTGAACTTGCATGGCAGTTCACGCTGCCATATGAGAATTGCTGGGGGTGTCAATACAAAGTTAACAACACCCCCAGATCAGCTCGCATATCGCAGTGAGAACTGTCAGAATCGGATTGCATTGGTGCGAACCACCATGCGATCAGATTCTGCTGCGGACCCAAAAAAGGGTCCTGTGCGAGTTCAGTCCGAATCAGATGCAAATTCAGCCATACAATCAGTATACAATCTGTATGGCTGAATTCGCATCGCACCGACATCGCATGTGATTTCAGGAGCAGTGCGCTACGAATCACATGCGATGTCTGTCATCGCAGAAGTGTGAACCGGCACTTAACATTTTAACATGACGGCTGTTTCTAACAGTGTCAGCACACCCTCACCAGGGCCGGACTGACCATTGGGCACAGCGGGCATATGCCCGGTGGGCCGCAGAGGCCTCTGCTCCGAGTCCGGGCGCATTATAATGTAAGTCTCCGGCCGTTGCCGCTGCTGGCCTCTCCGCGGCCGATTCCGCGAGTCTGAGGGCCGCCGCATTACTGCAATCTGGCCGCCTGCCCGCCCCGCCACTGTCCCCGACTGCCCGGGCCCCGCAATACCACAATCTGGCCGCCCGCCGCTGTCCCCGACTCCCCACTCCTGGCTAACTTCAGCTGGCAGCGGGCTCCGCAGCGGCATCCAGCGTAGCTCAGGAGGGGGTGGAGTCGATGGACCGTGTGACTGTGTGTGAAACGTCAGGTGACTAAGGCCGGGGGTGGAGCTAGAGGCCGGCGGGGACCCCATGCTGCCTTGTGTGTTGTCACTGGTCTGGAAGAAGCGGGAAGTGAATAGTCGCCGGCGCCGCACTGCACCGCACTGCACCGCAGACAGAAACTGACAGTCTGCCTGAGACAGTGACTGAGTGTCAGAGTGTGGGGTGTCAAGTGTCACTAGTGCCTGCCCTGGAGCTGCGCTGGAGTCGAGTGTGAGACAACATTAACAACAACACCATCACCCACGACCAGGACAGGAGCCAAGGCATCAACAGCAACAACAGGTGAGGAAAGAAGGGCAGCAGCACAATTTACAGACACAACACCACAGACCACATACCACTGTCACCGCTGGGATTTGTGGTTCTGGGTGGCCTCCGGCAGAGCGGTGTTCTGGTCTGGAACTGCTGGCTTAGCAGCAGGCAGGCTGCAGGCGTAAAAAAAACAGATAACAGCTACACACTGTCACAGCACTGCTAGAAAACATGTGCTATGCCAGTTTGCTTGTTACATGTGATGTGACAGCCAGGTGCACATTTTCAAGTTGAAAATGTGCACCTGGCTGTCACATCACATGTAACAAGCAAACTGGCATGGCACATGTTTTCTAGCAGTGACAGTGTGTAGCTGACTGTTATCTGTTTTTTACGCCTGCGGCCTGCCTGCTGCTAAGCCAGAAGTGAACCATGCTCTGCCGGAGGCCGGAACCACAAATCCCAGCGGTGTTGTCGTGTTTGTTTTTGTGCCCTTTCCTTACATGGCACATGTTCTAGCAGTGACCGTGTGTAGCTGTTTTGAAAACAGCTACACACACACTGTCACTGGCTGCTGCTAGAAAACATGTGCCATGCGGCATGCCAGTTTGCTTGTTACATGTGATGTGACAGCCAGGTGCACATTTTGAACTTGAAAATCTGCACCTGGCTGTCACATCACATGTAACAAGCAAACTGGCATGCCGCATGGCACATGTTTTCTAGCAGCAGCCAGTGACAGTGTGTGTGTAGCTGTTTTCAAAACAGCTACACACGGTCACAGCTAGAACATGTGCCATGTAAGTAGAGATGCACCGAAATTTTGGCAACTGATATTTTCGGCCGAAAATGAGCCTATCCCATTTCGGCCGATAAGGAGTTAAAGATGCCGAAAATGTATGGCCGCTACTATGTGTAAAAACTGAGCCCTTCACTTCCCTGTCATCTCCGGGTATCTTTGCTGACCGCTCCAATCTGATCCTCTGCCGGCGCTGGGCGCTTCATTGTGAGCTACACTGGTTGCTAGGATGGCCGGCCGAATGGCATCTAGCAACCAGTGACATCCCGGGGAGAAGACCCAGCATACACACAGCAGAGGAGGATCTCGTCCTCTGCGCCTTTTACTGAATCACTCCACCCACCTCCTTCCTTCATGTGCTGTACACTGCGGAGGAAGGTAATGTGGCATGTGGCTGTCTGCTGTGTTGTTTTTCTTCTCTCTCTCTCTCTCTGCCATACATGTACTTGGCATTTGCAGTGCAGCCTACAGGTGTATAGGAGGCAGCAATGGTTAATAGGGTGTGATAGTGCAGGAATTGGGGTGATCTGAGGTGTGAAGGTGCAGGAATTGGGGTGATCTGAGGTGTGATAGTGCAGGAATTGGGGCTGAACTGAGGTGTGAAGGTGCAGGAATTGGGGTGGTCTGAGGTGTGAAGGTGCAGGAATTGGGGTGGTCTGAGGTGTGAAGGTGCAGGAATTGGGGTGATCTGAGGTGTGATAGTGCAGGAATTGGGGCTGATCTGAGGTGTGAAGGTGCAGGAATCGGGGTGATCTGAGGTGTGAAGGTGCAGGAATTGGGGTGGTCTGAGGTGTGAAGGTACAGGAATTGGGGTGGTCTGAGGTGTGAAGGTGCAGGAATTGGGGTGATCTGAGGTGTGAGTGCAGGAATTGGAGTGATCTGAGGGGTGAAGGTGCAGGAATTGGGGTATTCTGAGGTGTGATAGTGCAGGAATTGGGGTGATCTGAGGTGTGAAGGTGCAGGAATTGGGGTGGTCTGAGGTGTGAAGGTGCAGGAATTGGGGTGATCTGAGGTGTGAAGGTGCAGGAATTGGGGGTGGTCTGAGGTGTGAAGGTGCAGGAATTGGGGTGATCTGAGGTGTGATAGTGCAGGAATTGGGGTGATCTGAGGTGTGAAGGTGCAGGAATTGGGGTGATCTGAGGGGTGAAGGTGCAGGAATTGGGGTGGTCTGAGGTGTGAAGGTGCAGGAATTGGGGTGGTCTGAGGTGTGAAGGTGCAGGAATTGGGGTGATCTGAGGTGTGATAGTGCAGGAATTGTGGTGATCTGAGGGGTGAAGGTGCAGGAATTGGGGTGATCTGAGGTGTGATAGTGCAGGAATTGGGGTGATCTGAGGTGTGAAGGTGCAGGAATTGGGGTGATCTGAGGGGTGAAGGTGCAGGAATTGGGGTGGTCTGAGGTGTGAAGGTGCAGGAATTGGGGTGGTCTGAGGTGTGAAGGTGCAGGAATTGGGGTGATCTGAGGTGTGATAGTGCAGGAATTGGGGTGATCTGAGGGGTGAAGGTGCAGGAATTGGGGTGGTCTGAGGTGTGAAGGTGCAGGAATTGGGGTGGTCTGAGGTGTGAAGGTGCAGGAATTGGGGTGATCTGAGGGGTGAAGGTGCAGGAATTGGGGTGGTGTGAGGTGTGAAGGTGCAGGAATTGGGGTGGTCTGAGGTGTGAAGGTGCAGGAATTGGGGTGGTCTGAGGTGTGAAGGTGCAGGAATTGGGGTGATCTGAGGTGTGATAGTGCAGGAATTGGGGTGATCTGAGGGGTGAAGGTGCAGGAATTGGGGTGGTGTGAGGTGTGAAGGTGCAGGAATTGGGGTGGTCTGAGGTGTGAAGGTGCAGGAATTGGGGTGGTCTGAGGTGTGAAGGTGCAGGAATTGGGGTGATCTGAGGTGTGAAGGTGCAAAGCTCACTTGATTTCTTACTATTATTCAAGCGGTTTACAGCAATTACTTTATATGAAGCTGACAGTTGTTTTTTATGTATCTGGCACTCCCAATTTCTTTGAAAACATTTATCGGCCCATTGTGCCCAAAAAGGTGGTCTACCCCTTGATTAGAGTAACCGTCATCTTGTGCTGCTTCATACCATTTTTAGGACTCAACCATCAAAACAGGATTTAAAGTAAGACAAAAAAAAAAAAAAAAACAGCATCATATGGCAGCTCTGATCTAAATTGGACCCAATCTATCAGATTAATTTAAAAAAGGTACCGTAATCGAATCCACACATCCTGGAACATTAAATTCTGTCATCAACCATCCCGACGAACGCCACGCCCCAGGCATGCCCCCCTCACGCTCCCGTCACGCCCCCCCCCCCTCCTGGGCTGCTCAGTCCAAAATGCCCGGGCCTATTTTTTGTCCCAGTCCGGGCCTGACCCTCACCGTGTATCCACTGTCTCTGTACAGCTTTCCAGCAGTCTCTTGTAACATCCACAGCAATAGTCAGTTACAGGGAAGGTCATGTATCCTGTTACTAAAAAACTGTTTTTTAGTAAAGAAAATGTCCTATCATGAATAAACTACAAACTATAAACTCCACTGTTTAAAAAGATTGCAAAAAAAATAAAAATTGTTGGGGTTTCACTTTAATCAGGCCACTGTAGAGGCCTTGGAAATATTACTATATAGAATTAGTTCCAAGTTCTGTTTTGCATATGATTGTTTCCCTTTAAATAATGGGTTCCCCCTTTTTTTTTTTAATTGACAGCACAATGTTACTTTGTATTCGGAAATACATTCTAGAGAAGGTTACATTGTAGCAGCAGTTCTCTACCACTAGATGGCGACACAGCTCCCACTGCGGAAAGTCACCATGGCAGCTCAGTACACAGAAAACTACACATGGAAATGTTTTCAGTGTCTCCTCCTGAGCTGATTGGAAATACACAAGTTGCTAAAAACAAATACAAACAGAAAGTGGAATCCTGAGTCTTGCAATGGCTCAAACAAGGAAAAATATTTATAAAACAACTAACACAGTATATATATACAGTGTCTCACAAAAGTTAGTACACCCCTCACATTTATGTAAATATTTTATTCTATCTTTTAATATTAATATCCATTAATATTATAAAATAAGTCGCGCTAAGAAATGATCAATGGAGATATAAAGTCCATACAGTCCAAACATAAAATGAAGATGTAATCCAGGACCAGGATCCCCTAAGGGTGTATGCTTACCAGATTAAGGTAAGGTAAAGGCAGATTCTTTGAGTAGAACTTGTCACCTTGATAGTAGATCCAGGTCCACGTGAACGGTTAGCTCAATGGTCATTGGATCCAAATATAAATAGTAGTCAAGCCTGTATGGTGATCAAGCGTCCAGGAACCCGACCCTTAATCTGGGGTGCTGTTTCCTCAAATATCCGGAGGTATTGCAAGTGTTCACCCACATGAAGAAAAAAAGGCTCCCATAGCGTAAAACCATTAAAATTTATTTCCAAATAAAAGCAAAATAACTTACAACAAGACCAGGAATGAAGGAGCAATGTTTGTCAGCCGCCGGGCCGGACGGCTTCGCTCGCCCGCACTCTCCGGTCGCAATCCGATGACGTCAGTACGCCGTGACCCGACGACGTTTCGTCACAGATGACGTTTTCAAACACATCCATTAATGTCCAAACCGCAGGCAACAAAAGTGAGTACACCCCTAAGACCGTATTCACATTGATCCGACTTGGACTGCGACTTGTCAGCCTGACAAGTCGCGATCCGTCACGCTCCCATTCAGTAGTACAGGAGCCTATCTAATAGGAGCGACACAAGTCTCTCCAACTTAGAAAAAGGGTCCTGTACTACATCGGGGCGACCTGGAGGCGACTTGCATAGACATTAATTTTATGAAGTCCGTGCAAGTCGCGCGCGACTTCACAGGTCGCCCCCTAAGTCGGAGCGACCTAGTGTGAACCGGCACTCAGTGAAAATGTCCAAATTGGCCCAAAGTGTCAATATTTTGTGTGGCCACCATTATTTTCCAGCACTGCCTTAACCCTCTGGGGCATGGAGATCACCAGAGCTTCACAGGTTACCACTGGAGTTCTCTTCCACTTCTCCATCACAACATCACTGAGCTGGTGGATGTTAGAGACCTTGCGCTCCTCCACCTTCTGTTTGAGGATACCCCACAGATGCTCAATAGGGTTTAGGTCTGGAGACATCCTTGGCCAGTCCATCACCTTTACCCTCAGCTTCTTTAGCAAGGCAGTGGTTGTCTTGGAGATGTGTTTGGGGTCGTTATCATGTTGGAATATTGCCCTGCTGCCCAGTCTCCGAAGGGAGGGGATCATGCTCTGCTTCAGTATGTCACAGTACATATATATAGGGGAAAAATATATCATAAAATAAATTAATTCCAGTAGCGCAGGGATGGTGGCAACCTCTCACCGCCACTAAAATATGTATATGAGTGATAATATATAGCATAAACTTCCCCACATATACAAATTATATGGAATAAACTATTCCCATGATATTGAGCGCCGGTTCACACTGCAGCGATGCTACTTCGCACCGCGACCTCCGAGGTCGCGACGCGAGCAGCGCGCCGCGACCTCGGAGCGGCCGCCACGGACTTCATATCATTGAAGTCTATGGCGGTCGCCTCCGGGTCGCCCCAAAGAAGCTCCGGACCCTTTTTCTAGGTCGGAGCGACTTGTGTCGCTCCTATTAGAACGGGTCCGCAGCTTCCCTATGGGAGGCGACCTGTGGCGACCTGTGAGGCGACCAGGTCGCCTCACAGGTCGCCCTAGTGTGAACCGGCACTGAACATAAATTCATAAGGTAAAATAAATAGTGAAAGTCCACATGCATAGATCCATAAAATAAAGGAACTTCAGAGCACTTTAAACATCCATGAGTGAAAGAATCCCGGGATAATATATATATTGATGTGCAGCAAAGTACTGGGTCACCGCTTATTGCCACCACCGTGTCCAGGGGAGAATAAAAGTGCACACTCACCAACGCTAGTGGCTAGTGGCTTAAGCTAACAGGTAAAGATTATTATGTCACCTCCAACTGAAATCATCCTGGATATCCTTAGTGTAGGTTGCAATTAATACCGCAGACCATGTAGGAGAAAAACAAACTCCACTGTCATTACTTTCTACACCATCTTGGATCGACTTGTCAGGAGCCGCCGCACTGCATCTGCAGTAGATCCTCCCTTTTATTTCTTTAGCTCTCTAAAGAACAGTCTTACGTCAGGGTTGTTGTAAAACATTAAAATCAGACCCCCCCCCCCCCTTATTAGATAAAGTTGAAGATTAATTTTGACTTTTTTTTATATATCTATATAAAGATATATATATATATATATATATATATATATATGTATATGTATATATATATATATATATATTTTTTTTTTAAGTCTGTCTTTTTTTTGTTTATAGCACAAAAAATAAAAACCGCAGAAGTGATCAAATACCACCAAAAGAAAGCTCTATTTGTGTGGAAAAATGACAAAAATTTTATTTGGGTACAGCAACGCACAACTGCGCAGTTGTCAATTAAAGTAACGCAGTGGTGTATCGCAAAAAATGGCCTGGTCATAAAGGGGGGTAAATCTCCTGGAGTGGTTAAGGAGCTGTCAAAGCACCCCATTTAACCCTTTGATCACCCCTGGTGTTAACCCCTTCCCTGTCAGTGTCATTATTACAGTAAGGCTGGCCATACACTATACAATTTTCTTGTTCAACTTTCCTTTAGATTTACCAAAACCATGTAATATAGGGTCAAACCTAAACACTTTCAATTTGTATGCAGTCAGGCAGGCCCTTGCACTACATAGTTTAAGGTAAATCTAAAGGAAATTGAATAAGAAAATTGTATAGTGTATGGCCAGCCTTACAGTGCATATTTTTAGCACTGATTACTGTAGTAATGTCACTGGTCCCCCCAAAAGTGTCAAAAATGTCAGTTAGGGGTCCGATCTGTCCGCCGCAATGTCGCAGTTCCACTAAAAATCGCTGAACGCCGCCATTACTAGTAAAAAATAAATAAATAAAAAAGACATACATTTTTCCCTAATTTGTAGACACGATAACTATTGCGCAAACCAATCAATAAACACTTATTGGGAATTTTTGTACCAAAAATATGTAGCAGAATACAAATTGGCCTAAAACGATGAAAAAAATTGATTTTTATTTTATTTTTTTATTGGGAATGTTATATAGCAAAAAGTGAAAAATATTGTTTTTTGGTTTTTTTTTTTCAAAATTGGCGCGTTTATTTGTTTATAGCGCAAAAAATAAAAATTGCAGAGGAAATCAAATACCACCAAGGCTCCGTTCACATCAAGGCGTTTTGGGGCGTTTTTGGGGCGTTTTTCTGCTCTAGGATCAGCTCTCAAAACGCCCAACAAGACAAATCCTATTCATTTCAATGGCCACTGTTCACATCTGAGCGTTTTGACGCTGTATACAAAACGCCCAACGCTCAAAAAAGTACATGAGCTTCTTTTTGGGCAGATTACAGGCGTTTTCCATTGGTCTCTATTCAATCAAAAAACGCCTGCACAAAAAACGCCTGTAAATCGCGGTAAAAATCGTGGTAAAAAACGCGCGAAAACGCTACGCTCAGGTGTGAATGTAGCCCAAAAGAAATCTCTATTTGTGGGAAAAAAAGGATATAAATTTATTTAGGTACAACATCACACAACTGCGCAATTGTCAGTTAAAATAATGCAGTGCTGAATCGCAAAAAATGGCCTGGTCATTAAGGGGGGAAATCCTTCCGGTCCAGAACTGGTTATAGGATTCGTTTTATAGCAGAAAGTGAAAAATATATATATTTTTTTTTTCAGAATTGTCGCTCTTTTTTTGTTTATAGCGCAAAAATTAAAAAAGAAAGGCCAAAAATTGTTTTTGGTACAGCGTCGCACGACTGTGCAATTATCAGTTAAAATAACGCAGTGCTGTATCACAAAAAATGAAGGGGGGTAAATCTCCTGGAGTGGTTAATGAAGACATCACATAGAGAAGTGATAAGGATGAATCAGAAGACTGAGAAGTGGATTCTTCTCCTGCTATTTATAGTGATCTATACATAGCTGGGAGGTACCATCTGCGCTCTGTATAGGGAGGAAGACACCTGACTGCAGTCCTCTGTCACAACACGTTCCTATTGTCTGTAGGTGGGAATAGCGCACATTCCTCCACCCGTCATCCCTCCAGCCGCTCTTCTTCCTGCTCTTCCTATAACCGCCTCTTCTTCTCCCTATATGACCCTCTATAACACCTTCTCTGCCTGCCACCCCATCCCATTCACACCCTAACATCTGCACTTCATTTTCGTGCATTGAGGTGCATTGTGTTCGGCACTCAATTCACTATCAATGGGCTGTCATTGCACACAAAATATGTCTGACGCTGTTATAGAAAATGCAAAGCACTTCAACATACCCAGGGCCACTGATAAGACAGTACAGCCAGCCCTCCTGTTCTGGGACCCGGACCCATCAGTTCAAAAGGGGGTCCGGGCACCTGCCAAGCAGGAGCGACGGCTGTGCTGACTTATTGCCAATCTTGTGGCTCCCCCCAATGCTCTGCTGGCTTCTCCTCCTTTTTCTTCCTCCCGCTGCACTGCAGGGGGATTGGTATCTTCATCCCCACCCCCTGGCCTTCCTGTGTTCATTCAAAAACTGAAACATAGTAAACACAATTTACTATGCTTCAGTGATGAATGGACACAGTGAGTGATCGGTGCCGATCACTCACTGTGTTTATTCAGGAAAGGAAGGGGCTGGTAAATATGACCGCTGCACTGGATAGTGAATGAAAGTGCTCTGAGGCTCCCTGTTCATTCACAAACTGGGGGCGCAGGGGTGCCACCCCCCCCATATCCATGCGTCCGGCCCCCTAATGTACATGCAGGGCGCTGGATGCATGGATTCCAATGGGGTTTTTTTTTTTTAAGCACGTGATTAGAGCCAGAGGCTCTAATAGGCTTCAAAAAAGGGTGGGCTTAGGGCACAGAGCACTGCGCCCTGAGCCCACCCAGTTGTGTGACAATAGCGAACGAATATTCGCTATTACCACACTGATTCTCCTCCTGGCCAATGGGGAAGCGGTTCCTGAGACCTGTTTCACGATTTGCCGAACGGAGAAGCCATGCCATTGGGCAAGGAGGAGGAAGAAGGAGGAGACGCAGGGGAAGCCACCACCGCTGCCTGCCCAGGGCGAGTGAGCCGGTGACCGGCGGAGGTGGGGGTTTAGGCGTGCGGGCTGGAGCTGGTGTGGTCCGGGGGGGGGGGAGTATGGTGTGGTCCGGGGGGGGGGGGTATGGTGTGGTCCGTCTGCCGCCCCCGGCCCATGGAGCACCAGTCACCACTGGTAAACACAATTTAATATGCAGTGATGAATGGACACAGTGAGTGATCTGTGCCAAATGCTCACTGTGTTCATTCAGGAAAGACGTGTTTACCGCACTACCCCCAAGACATGCCCCTGTGTGCCCTCAGCAGCTGCTAGCGGGAGAGGAGAGCAGGGAAGCAGGCAATGCTCCATCTATTGGCCATAACTGGTATTCTCCTGATTCACTCTCTTCTTTATCGGTGATAAAGATGAAAGATGTGGGGAACACCATAAACTACCAGGTAGACTGAGGATTCATGTCAGGGAGATCTCAGGCCTGAAATATAAAAGATGTAGAAGAAGCCAGGGCCAACTTAGTCCCCCAAGATCCACCTACAACTGGATTGTTACTTTTGGGTGATTCTACCATTTAAAGTGGAGCAGTCGTCTCCTTATGACATAGAATGTGCTGTAGGCCTTCCATGACCTGGTCTTGATACTTCCTGATTGGTTACTTTGTAGTCCAAGGTACCTATGGCTATGCTATCAGATTTTCTAGGTATTTAATAGAGGGACTCTTGGTTTATCTCATATCTTTGCTCTGGAGCACCGTAACCTTTGTTTCCTGTGGGTTGATGGACAGTGCCCATGTTGTGCTGCATTTCTCCTGGACTGCTGGGTGGTCTTGTTGGTCCCTCGGTGTGAATGACAGTAATAGGAGGTCCCCTCCATATCATGTAGAGTTACTTTGGCCACACACCAGAAGAATTTTGTTCTCTTTCAATTTCGGAACCTTCATTCTTTTTTCTAATGATTTATGGGGTGAAATTGATGGTCGGGATGAGAAAAGTTGGGATGTAAATATTTTCTTAACTGTAATTGTGGTTTTTGCGTTAAACCTGTTTAATGTGCCTGGAATTCTTTTCAATTATCAGGCCTTGACAAAATTTTAAGGGCTTTTAAATGAAATTAGTTGGCTCAATGATGGCAAGAAGGAATGTTCTGATTGACAATTTGTCAGAATTTCCATACAGTCATTGGAATGAAAGTCTACTGGTGGCCAGCCTTAAGCCTCGTACACACGCAACGAATTTCCGCCGACCGGTCGTCCGTCTTTTGTCCAGAGTGGTGTCTGTTGGTTGGAATGTGCTCTAGACTGCACACGAATTTTCCCGCACGACAGAATTCTACTTCAGAAGTGATGTCATGTGTTGGATTGCTTTCTATGTGTTCTTTCATCTCTGAGCATGCCTAGTCTTGCTCATAAGATTTTTCCCCATCGAAATCTGTACTAATGAGATGAAAATCAGACGTGTTTTGACGGTCGACAAAAATTTTATAGCATGCACACCAGGATTTTTTCGGCCGAAAAGTCGGAGTCGGTTGGCGGAAGCACCATACTAACAAGCCGAAAATGGGCAGATCGGTCGTCGGACGAAATTTCCCGGCCGAATTTCTACTCGTGTGTACGGGGCGTTAGTCCCGGTGCTTTGAGCTGCAGCCAATTCATCAATGTGTATGCATGTAGGTATTGATCCACCAAACTCTCTAACAAGGGCCGGGACAAGGTCATCTAGAGCCCAGGGTGAACATACCAAACTGCCCCCCCCCAAGGTATGTATCAGAACCCCCCCCCCACAAAAACCTGAGCATTAATCTGCATACTTACCCCCTAATTCCCCCTCCTCCTAGTACTAATCCGCCCCCTGCCCCCTTGCTGAAAACCCCCCCATCCACCAATTGCCCCCCATCCCAAATGCCCCCCCCCACCTCACCTAGCACAAATCCTATACTGTCCCAATTTCTCCTCCAAGTACACCCCCCCACACTCCAAATCCCCCCTCCCAGCACAAGTTCCCACCAATTTCCCCCTCCCAGCAAACCCTCCCAAATAAAAATACATTTCCCCTTCTAGCACAAATAATGCCCCCCCCCCAGTAACCCCTACTACCCCAACCCCCTCAAACATAAATACATTTCCCCTCCTAGCACAAATACACCTCCAGTCACCCCTACTAGCACAAATTCCCCACCCCCCCCAAAAAGAAAGAAAATCCATGCCTAGCACAATTCCCCTCCCCTTTCTACCATATCACCTCTTCTAGCACAAACACCCCAAATCCCCGCTCCTAGCACAAATCCTCTTCCCCTATCCCCCCTCCCAAAACCCAATCCCCCTAAATCTCTAATCCTAGCACTCCTCCCCCAAATTTCCCCTCCTAGAACAAATCTTACTTCTTGAAACCCTCCAAATTTCCCGCTCCAACACAAATCCCCTAGCTCCCAATCTCCTCATAGCGCCTCCATCTCACATGATACCACAGTGCCCAGGGAAGTCCTTGTCTTGGCCCTGTCTTCAACCCTGTACTATGTTTTCTGTTCTCCTATTCACCATTAACGTCTTCATGTGTCTTCTCTTCTTTATTGTTCTCCTCTGTCCATAAGATTAGAGATGAGCAAACTCCTGAAAAGTTCAGTCAGTTGAGATTCTGTTACAATATTTTTATTGTGATTGAGCAAGAACAAAGACAAGCACATAAATTGCCCACACAGGGGCCAAGTATTGAATGGGCAATAAAAGAACTAGAGAAAACCATACATGATAGCCAATATCAGGCAATACTGAGCCTTAGGGATGGTGACTGATGACAATCAATAAAATAGAGCCATGATCCGAGGGCAAGGCCGCCGTCGTTTCGGGGAGAGGAGGACCCACCCGACGGAGCTATCCCCCTGTGGAATGGCAAGCACCCATAAGGCATAGGTAGAAGGAGACCAGAAGAGGAAGGAAAAGAGAAAGTAGAGGAAGGGAAAGTGATCAGGGAAAGAAGAGAAAAAAGAATAAGGACTTCTCGGACTCTGTAGCACTGCAGGTGGGAGTCATAAGCGGTCCTAACATAGGGAATGTTCAGGGCATAGGGAATGCGTAAGAAATCCACATTTTCCAAACCTTATGGAATTTAGAGTGTGAGTCTTTCAAAATACTGGGCATTTTCTCATTGAGCATAAGAGTCATCTGTGCCTCCACCTCCCCGGAAGGCAGCACTTGGGGTCTTCCAGGCCTGAGCTATAGTACGTTCAGCTGAGATAAAGAGATAGGCGGCCAACCTTTGTTGGCAAGCATATAGTATAGGCCAGGTATAGGACAATGCAGAAGGGCCAACTCGGCAAATGGCATCCTTGTTCAACGTCACATGAAATAGGGTCTGGGGTAGTCAGAACACCCTAGACCAGAACCCTACCAGGACCACTAAGTGTGCAATATGTGCTCTTGTTGACCACAGTTTCGAAAGCAACTGTCACTACACCCAGGGTAAGCATGGGCAACCCAGGTGGGGACCCAGTACCCCTAAGGAGAACCTTATACACAGTCTCATGCATATTTGTGTTGAAAGAACATTTGGTGATTGTTGTCCAGGCCTTACTCCAGTTCACCAGATCTATGGAAGTCTGAAGATCCCAGTAATACATGAAGAAGAGGGATGCTGATGATGGTCATCCAGTCAGGGAATCAAAAATGTGTTGGGATGTGTTGGAGCTGGAGAGAGTCCAGAGAAGGGAAACTAAACGAATTAGGGGATTGGAGGACCTTAATTATGAAGAGCGTCTGTAATCGCTTGATTTATTCTCCCTGGAGAAGAGACGCCCGAGAGGGGACATGATAGCAATTTATAAATACCTCAATGGTGATCTCAGCATAGAAAAAAAGCTATTCAGTCGAAAGGATTGCATGAGGACTCGAGGGCATACAATGCGATTAGAGAAGCGTTTTAACCTCAGGCAACGTTGGGGGTTCTTTACTGTTAGGGCTACAGGATTGTGGAATTCGCTACCACAAGAGGTGGTTTTTGCGGGAAGTACGGTTGCTTTCAAAAGACTCTTGGACGTACATCTCAAGGATCAGAACATTCAGGGGTATGAAAGATGATTACGGCCATACACACCTACACGGGTTGAACTGGATGGACTATTGTCTTTATTCAACCTCAACTACTATGTAACTATGTAATAAATATCTGGGGACCCCAGGGCCCACTAGCACGTGTTCTTGAAATGAGTTCTGTGAAATTGGTAGGTGGATGTACGACGAAGAGCAGAGATCCAGTGCTTCATTTGGAGCATGCAAAAATGTTCCTTTGCTGGGGCTACATGTATCTCTCGAAGGGCCTCCCAGGTTGGAAAAGAGTGACAAAAGAGAAAGTGATGAGATTCAGCCAAACTTTTAAAAAATGTTATCCTGCAAAATTCTGATCTTTAAGTTCCATTGAAGTCAAATGATGCAAAATTGTTCAGAATAGTTTGATAAGTTCCTGGGAGCCCAGCCTGGTGATATGATGGGGCCAATGAAGTAGCCTGAGCCACATTATTTAGGAATTCTAACAGAGATACTGAGAGAGAAGGATGGGTATGGCAGCAGTGGCAATTAAGCTAGGGGGGGGTAACAAAACTTCAGAACCATATATAAGGCAGAAGCAACTTTATGAGCAGCCTTTGGCCCAATTTTTCAGAATCCACTTGGTAATCTAAACTGTAAAAAATAACTCTGATATTTCATTTTGGCTTGGGGCATCGAAATGGTCCAAAAGGACTATGACGGGAGTCACTTTGGTTGGGGGGACATGGAACCCAGCAGAGAGGTTGGGAAATCCCTGTCTCAGCTCTCCAGGTCCCTCTTATGTGCAAGTTACCCTGTGTCTATTAGGGGCACAGGGTGACTGAGAAAATGATGGACAACTACTTAATGGACACTGAGACTATGGTTTGAATTACTTCAAATGGGACAGTAATATTTATCCACAATATCCCTCAAGAAATCTATGACACATTAATTCCACTGTATCGGAATGATGGAACATTGTATGAGCTTTGCCTCATAAACTGTTGTAGGTAGGAGTCGGACAGTCTGCTACTGGTGTCTCCTGATATTGTCTGTTTATTAAGGTGTTCTGTGTTTATACTTAGGATAATGTGTAATGTACTTTGTTTTAGCCTTGTTGCCGGCCAGTCTGGTCACCCAGGCTGGTTTAAGTGCTGAGTAAGTTAGCATGTTAAATATAACATTGTCTAGGTGTGGATTCCCATTCACCTATTGTTTCTTTCCACATGGCTAGTTAATTAGCTCAGGTTAATTATGTTTCTGGTTACAGTTTGTATTGTCAGGGTAATCTGATCTGGAGGGGGGTGTCCTCTTGTGGGGTATATATTCTGTGTGAGTTTGTTCAATAAAGAGTTCCAGATCTTATACAAGCTACTGTCGGCTAGTCTTGTATATTGCGGCAATAATATCTGATATCTATGTTCAAGACTGGAGGAAGTATACTGAAGCACACAAGCAGCGTGGGACGGTTCCTTCACAAGGACATTATCTGAATTATGGTCCAAATAAATGCCGTGCTTCGGAATCAGCCGAACTTATGATCAGGCTGGGTGCCACACTGAGTAGAATGCCTTCTTAAAGTTCACAAAACAGGCAATTATCATTCATATTTTCTACTGTTGACCAGGGTCTTTAGGAGCCAGTGCACAAGGTGTAGATATAATCTCTGGGATGGATTGATATGAACTCAGCTTGGCATCTGCTAAAACATTATGCTGTGTTAGGAAGGTGAGGAATCCTTTGCCCAATAATTTTCCCTCTGTATTTAGAACAGAATCCTCTGTATATGGCTGAATGATACCAGACCCCTCTCTTGTAGATTAAAAATATATACAGTGCCTTGCGAAAGTATTCGGCCCCCTTGAACTTTGCGACCTTTTGCCACATTTCAGGCTTCAAACATAAAGATATAAAACTGTAATTTTTTGTGAAGAATCAACAACAAGTGGGACACAATCATGAAGTGGAACAAAATTTATTGGATATTTCAAACTTTTTTAACAAATAAAAAACTGAAAAATTGGGCGTGCAAAATTATTCAGCCCCCTTAAGTTAATACTTTGTAGCGCCACCTTTTGCTGCGATTACAGCTGTAAGTCGCTTGGGGTATGTCTCTATCAGTTTTGCACATCGAGAGACTGAAATTTTTGCCCATTCCTCCTTGAAAAACAGCTCAAGCTCAGTGAGGTTGGATGGAGTGCGTTTGTGAACAGCAGTTTTCAGTTCTTTCCACAGATTCTCGATTGGATTCAGGTCTGGACTTTGACTTGGCCATTCTAACACCTGGATATATTTATTTGTGAACCATTCCATTGTAGATTTTGCTTTATGTTTTGGATCATTGTCTTGTTGGAAGACAAATTTCTGTCCCAGTCTCAGGTCTTTTGCAGACTCCATCAGGTTTTCTTCCCGAATGGTCCTGTATTTGGCTGCATCCATCTTTCCATCAATTTTAACCATCTTCCCTGTCCCTGCTGAAGAAAAGCAGGCACAAACCATGATGCTGCCACCACCATGTTTGACAGTGGGGATGGTGTGTTCAGGGTGATGAGCTGTGTTGCTTTTACGCCAAACATAATGTGTTGCCAAAAAGTTCGATTTTGGTTTCATCTGACCAGAGCACCTTTTTCCACATGTTTGGTGTCTCCCAGGTGGCTTGTGGCAAACTTTAAATGACACTTTTTATGGATATCTTTAAGAAATGGCTTTCTTCTTGCCACTCTTCCATAAAGGCCAGATTTGTGCAGTATACGACTGATTGTTGTCCTATGGACAGAGTCTCCCACCTCAGCTGTAGATCTCTGCAGTTCATCCAGAGTGATCATGGGCCTCTTGGCTGCATCTCTGATCAGTCTTCTCCTTGTATGAGCTGAAAGTTTAGAGGGACGGCCAGGTCTTCGTAGATTTCCAGTGGTCTGATACTCCTTCCATTTCAATATTATCGCTTGCACAGTGCTCCTTGGGATGTTTAAAGCTTGGGAAATCTTTTTGTATCCAAATCCGGCTTTAAACTTCTCCACAACAGTATCTCTGACCTGCCTGGTGTGTTCCTTGTTCTTCATGATGCTCTCTGCGCTTTAAACGGACGTCTGAGACTATTACAGTGCAGGTGCATTTATACGAGGCTTGATTACACACAGGTGGATTCTATTTATCATCATTAGTCATTTAGGTCAACATTGGATCATTCAGAGATCCTCACTGAACTTCTGGAGAGAGTTTGCTGCACTGAAAGTAAAGGGGCTGAATAATTTTGCACGCCCAATTTTTCAGTTTTTTATTTGTTAACAAAGTTTGAAATATCCAATAAATTTCGTTCCACTTCATGATTGTGTCCCACTTGTTGTTGATTCTTCACAAAAAATTACAGTTTTATATCTTTATGTTTAAAGCGGTTGTAAACCCTAGGAAAAAAAAAAAAAAAACCTGCAAGACAAAGGCATAATGGGCTAGTATGCATCGCATACTAGCCCATTATGTGTAACTTACCTTAGAACGAAGCCCCCACACGGACCCCCGGACATCGCTGTGGGCGCTGCCATGATCCCTCGCCGTCTCTTCCGGGTTCGGCGGCTCCGGCGCGGTGATTGGCCGGAAGAGACGGCTCCGGCGCGATGATTGGCCTGGGCCGCGATGACGTCACTCCCGCGGCAAGCTCCCGGCAAATTAATTGACCTTCAGAGCGCATGCGCTCGCGAGAGTGGCTGCATGCACTGTAAATATCTCCTAAACCATGCCGGTTTAGGAGATATTATTTGTACCTACAGGTAAGCCTTATTATAGGCTTACCTGTAGGTAAAAGTGTCAAAAAGCAGGATACTACCGCTTTAAAGCCTGAAATGCGGCAAAAGGTCGCAAAATTCAAGGGGGCCGAATACTTTTGCAAGGCACTGTACATATATATATATATATATATATATATATATATATATCCAAGGATGGTCTAGTGTGTTCCAGTATAGGAATATCAGTGCATATTTTGGCAGGTGTCCCTGTACATAGGGTCACTGTGCATTAGCGCAGCAGCAAGCGCACTCAGCACTGACATTGGCGCCAACTGTCCTATTTAAACTGTTCCTGTTAACTTGCCAACAAGAACCACTGCTCCCACCTTCCTGTGTACAACACATTTTGCCCTCTGACCTGTCTCTGGATCTTGTCTTCCCATTGTGACCTTGGCCTGTATCTTGGATTTTGCTTCTGCCTTATTATTCAGTACCCCACTACCCAGCTATTACTGACCTCAGCCTTTATCCTGACAACATCTCTGCCTTATGATACTGTTCCTTGGTGCCTGGCTTGTATCCTGACACTGTCCCTGCCTGCTGATTCAGTACCTTCCTGCCTAGCTGTCACCAATTTTTGGTTTAAATCCTAGCTATGCTCCTATCTCCTGCTCAAGTTTTGTCATGGTCCTGCCTTTGTTTCCGACCCGGTGGACAACTGTTATCTGACCCCCACAGCCAGTAATACCTGCAACGTCAGTCATCGTGCTACTTCTCACATCTCTTGTCACTGCTTCCAGGGGTGTTGGACAAAACGTGCAAGAGAAGCCCCCTCTTCAGCTTGGTCTACATCTGATATGTGACAGCAGTGCAGGGACTTCAAACACCTATTTGTTCAAAGTAATAAAGAAATATATTTGTTCAGTGAACTTGCTGGCTCCAGCCAGGCTGTTCACATTAAGCAAGGATCCATTCTACTGGGTACCAGGGAAGTCACTTAAAGGATAAAAATACAAAAGAAACGCCAAGTGTAAAGTTTGAAGAGACCAAAAGAAGAAGTTCACCACATAAAATGGTACAGAGAGAATGCCACTGGCACTGGAGAATAGCAAATCTACTTCCCCAAAACAACAAAAGCCGAACTTCTCAACCTTGTCCCAATTGTTGGCAGCTCCCCTCAAGTTTGGAACACCATAACAGCCATCTACGAGAGAAGGAAGTCACTCAAGGTAATAAAAATACAGCACAAACATTATATATAATAAGAATATGAGGTAAAAGTCTTTAAATCCTTTTACAGTAATACCTTGGTTGGCGAGCATAATTCGTTCATAAATTCTTGTAAACCAAAGCAGTCGTATATCAAAGCAAATTTTCCCATAAGAAATAATAGACACTCAGATGATTCGTTCCACAACCATTTATTGGTATAAAGTAAATAAAGATATGCTGCTATCATTTCTAAAGTACAGTACTGTATAACTACTGTGGATAGTGCACCCATGCAAAAGAAATAACCATCAAATATAACAAGGCAACTAAGACCTGATCAAAATAAGTAAAAATGGGGATTTAGTCCCACCATATGGCCATATTGTGCTCAAGACCACAACTGCGTCAAAGTACCCCATTGTCAGTGGGTCCTACACTATCCATACAATGAAGGATAAATCCAACCTCTCTAAACAAATGGAGATACTTACTCCTTACATGGGAGAGTTGTGCATGAACTGCATTATAAGGGACTCCTCCTATATCTGCTTACTAGTGGAAACTAGTACAGTACTGTACAGTATAAGCATGCCATCCCCTTTGGTAAATAACATTATATGTCCCTGTGCCTGTACTGTATATAAAAGATGCCGATTTCTACTGTATCAGAGGTTCTCCCGGCGCTCACGTGACTCCTCGTCTCTCTGCTTCTCTCCTCCCCTCTTCCCCGGATGACGTCAGCGGGAGTGCTCGGCCCCACCCACTGGAGAGAGCAGAGAGACGAGGAGTCACATGAGTGCCGGGAGACACTCTGATACAGTAGAAATCAGAATCTTTTATACACAGTACAGGCACAGGGACACAAAATGTTATGTAATAGAGGGGATTGCATGCTTCTACTGTACTAAACCACTTTAGCATTGCTAAACCACTTTAACATTGTGAGTCTAATGGCACTTTTCCACTGCAAGTACCGGCTCGGCTCCACTCTGCCCTGCTTGGCTCAGTTTGGTTTTCCACTGCATGGTACCACATGGTATGGTGTTGGAACGGTTCGGTACAGTTTGGTATGGTTTGCTTTTCCACTAATAGTAAGTGGGTGGGATAACAACGATTCTCTGACCAATCAGTGGCTAGTAGTGACAAACAGTCAATGCTGCATGCAAAGGATTGTGGGATATGGTACCGGTACGGCCCTCTTGGAACCCCAACCGATGTGGTACTGTTTAAGCGAGCCGTACCGTTCGGTTCCATGTAGTGGAAAAGTGTCGCTGTACCGTACCGTACCGAACCGTTCCAACACGTGCGGTACCATGCAATGGAAAAGCGCAAAAGCGAGCCGAACCGTTCGGTTCCATGCAGTGGAAAAGCGCCATAATACTGCTCGTATATCAAGAGAGCACTCGCATATCAAGGCAAAATTTTTTAAAAAATGTTGTTTGTCTTTCACAACGCTCGCAAACCAGGTTACTCGAAAACCAAGGTATTACTGTATCCATATTTATAATGCTTTAATCATTTTTGTAACCTTGATAAAAGAGGTGTACTTTGATCTCCTGAAACATGTTGGATGCTTTTCGTGGCGTTGCTAAAGAAGCATTTTAGACTCTTTACCTATTTGGCTTGAAGTTGCTGTTGTATTCTTATGGTTTGAGTGACTTCATTCTCTTATAGATGGCTTTCATGAGGCTCCAAACTTTATGAGGTTCCAAGCTTGGCATAGGCAGCCAACACTCCGGACCACATTGAACAGTTTTGCTTTTGTAGCATGTGCTTTTGGGGATTTCATACTCATCGGTGGGATTCTCTACTGATGTGTGTGCTGGATTTCCTCTAGAGTCTCTTTCAGTGTGATCACTTGTCCAATGGGTTTTGGAAATCCTGAATTTTCTCCTCAATAACATTTTATTATAAGATTAGTGTTCCAGGGTTTGGTCCTGTCTTTGAAATTGTTTGCATAAGTTCTTGGAATAGGTATTGGCATTTTGGATGTGGAAGTTATTATTTTTGGGTTCCATGTCTCTGAGAAAGAGTTTTCCTTTGAGAACTTCTTCGAGTAGTTGGATCCATCTTTGTTTTTCAGTCTTCCCCCTCCCAACTCCCTCTCTTTCATCCGAATCCTGTTTCTTTTTTTCCTTCAGTGCTTGCCCCAGAGACACAATGGGCTCAATTCACTGAACGGTATTTACCACTTTAAGATCAGCAGTAAAATAGCTCATTGTTTTTCAATTTTTATTTTGCAATTCACTAAAAAACGCTACTAAAATATGGAATGCGTTATTTTTTGAAGTGATGTGGTATTTTAGTAGTAAAAACATGCAATATTTTAATGCTGGCATCTGCCAGCATCCTTAACAACCAGGGAATAGCTGGTTGTTAAGGAGCCAGCACCTGCCCCATCCTTAACATCTACGACTCATCTGCTGTCAGTGGGAAGAAGAGCCAGCATAATTAATAAAAAAAACAGCGTGGGGGTCCCTGCCTACTGATTCAATACCCCCCAATCCATACCAGGCTCTTCGCTCCTGCCAAATGATAGCTCCGCTGCCCACCTGTCAGCTGCCAGGGTGCAGAGTGGGCTTTTTTTGTTCATCAGGATTGATGCTGGATTTACATCAGGGGCCTTTTTTTTGGGGGGGGGGGCTTTTTTAATGATTTGTTAAAAACTGTCTCTGTGCTTTTATTTTCTTTGCCCTTTTTTTTTTATGAATAATTAGGGGTACTATGTACCACTATTAATTTACGTGGAGGGATCCTTATAAAGAGGGCTTCCTGATTCCATTAAGTCACCCCTGCACCCCCACAACCAACAGGCCAGAGTTGTGGGGAAGAGGCCCTTGCCTTAATCACAATTGGGCCAAGGTGCTTTCCCCCTCACAAAGAACCCCCCACATGTTGAGGGCATTTGGCCTGGCATGGTTCGGTGGGGGGGGGCACTCGCTCATCCTCCCCACCCTTCCTGACCTGCATGCTCGAATAAGGGGCTGGTATGGGTTTTATGAGGGACCCCAATGCCATTTTTTAAAAAGTTTTGCCATAGGGTCCCCCTCCAAATCCACACTTGACCCAAAAGGTCTTGTATGGGTTAAGGGAAACCCCAAGCTGTTATTTTTACATTTTTTAATTTTAGTTTGACATTTGTTTACATTCTGCTGGCAGCAGGGAATCCCACTGACAACAGATAAGTCATGGTTGTTAAGGACGCTGTGGGTGCCTGCTCTACAACAATCAGATATTAAATTGTTGTTAAGGACACTGGCGAATGCCCCAAACGACCAGCTATTTCATGGTTGCTAGGAACGCCAGCGAGTGCCGGATCCTTGACAACCAGCTGAAATTAAAACATTCTTTAACTATCTCTTGCCTGGACCACTAATTATTTAACACATGCATTTATTTATTTCACTGAGTGGATTGACTTTAACGCTGTAGTATGCGGTATTTACTGAGCGTTTTTCCTTTTTGAGGTAAATACTGCATAAAAAGATAGTGAATGGACATTTTCAGTATTGCATGCGATATTTGGGAAAAATGTGCCACGTGACTCAAATTTCGCATGTGATATGCTTTCGTGAATTGAGCCCAATATCTTCTTAGACAATTGTCACCAGAACATTTGTCTACTTTGCAAGAGTTCATCTCCTCTCCTATTACAGTGACACCTCCCAAATCTTAGATCTTCAATCATTTCAGTCCTAGTGACAGTAGTCAGTTTTTACAACATTTGATTTTAGGGGCTAACCTACAAATCTCTACACTTTATTCAAGGAAAGAAAAAAAATAGAAGAACAAACGTGAACATAAATTCATATTAAATATTACTTTAAAGCAGGGGTCTCCAAAACATGGCTTGTGGCAGATGTACACAAGCTGAAGATACGGATCAGTTAGTCTCCAGTGATGCAGACTGTGATGTATGGGAGAAGTCTGATGGGAATCCAGATGTAAGGAGGGGGACACCGATGGAGACCCTGAGGAAAGGAGGAGTTTGTTGGTAACACTGATGGAGACCCTGATGGCAGTGGCAGCTGGTGCTCAAAATTTTTTTTGGGGGGGGGGGGGGGGCGCAAACAGAAAAATTTAATAGGCATTGCTTTGCGGCAAAAAACGCTGTGAAAAATTGCGTGACTTTGAGGTCGCAAACGTGTGAAAGGGGCCTTCAGTAATTAAGGTATAGTGTGCCCCCTTTCAATGCAGTGACCAGCGTACATGCCCCCTTCAATGCAGAGATCAGCGTACATTCCCCTTTCAATGCAGAGACCAGCGTACATGCCCCCTTCAATGCAGTGACCAGCGTACATTCCCCCAATGCAGTGACCAGCGTACATTCCCCCAATGCAGTGACCAGCATACATTCCCCCAATGCAGTGACCAGCATACATGCCCCCAATGCAGAGATCAGCGTGCGTGCCCCCTTCAATGCAGTGACCAGCATACATGCCCCCAATGCAGAGATCAGCGTGCGTGCCCCCTTCAATGCAGTGACCAGCATACATTCCCCCAATGCAGAGATCAGCGTGCGTGCCCCCTTCAATGCAGTGACCAGCATACATTCCCCCAATGCAGAGATCAGCGTGCGTGCCCCCTTACTTACCTGGAGCAGCAGCAGTGGCCGGCGGCTTCTCACCAGTCTCTCGACTTTGGCTTCTCCTCGGTCCCAGCAGCGCGTCTCCTCCAGTCCTTCCGCTCCCGCCTCCTCCTCGGCCAATGGCATTGGGTTTGCCTTGCGGCCAATCAGGAAGCGCGTATCGGACGCGCTTTCTGATTTGCCAGGAGGAGGATCGGCGTGACAATAGCGAATTTTCATTCGCTATTGTTACACAATGGGTGGGCCCGGAACGCACTGCTCTGCGCCCCGGGTCCACTCTTTGCATCGCCCTATTAGCGCATCTGGCTCTAATCAGGTGATGCCACAAAAAAGGCCCATTGAACTCCATGCGTCCTGCATGCAGATTAGGGGGATGGACGCATGGATGGGGGGGGGGGGCGGCGCACCTGCCCCCTCAGTACACCGACCGCCACTGCCTGATGGGCTCACTGATGTAAGTGGGGACTCTGACATGGACACTGATGTAAAGGCAGGTACTCCTAAGGTGGAATCTTGATGTAAGCAGGGCCCTGATGGGGACTCTTATGTAGAGGGTGAAACTCTAGGGTGAACTCTGATGTAAGGGGGGCTCTGATGGGGATCCTGATTTAAGGGGGAAACTCTGATTAGGACTCTGATGTAAAGGGGAACTCCTAAGGTGGACTCTGATGTAAGTGGGGCTTTGATAGGGATCCTGATGTAAGGGGGAACTCTAATAAGGGCTCTGATGTAAGGGGGGACTCCTAAGGTGAACTCTGTTGTAAAGGGGGATCCTGATGTTAGGGGGAACTCTAATGAGGGCTCTGATGTAAGGGGAGACTCCTAAGGTGAACTCTGATGTAAAAGGGAGATCTGATGGGGATCCTGATGTAAAGGGGAACTCTAATGAGGGCTCTGATGTTAGGGGAGACTCCTAAGATGAACTCTGATTTAAGGGGGATCTGATGGGGATCCTGTTGTAACGGGAAACTCTGATGAGGACTCTGATGAAAGAGGACTCCTAAAGTGAACTCTCACTTCAGGGGGCTCTGATGGGGATCCTGATGTAAGAGGGAACTCAAGTGAGGGCTCTGATCTAGGGGGGGACTCATAAGGTGAACTTTGGTGTAAGGGGGGGCTCTGATGGGGACTTTTATGTAAAGAGGGAGCTCCTAAGGTTAATGCTGATGTGAGGGGGGCTATGATGGGGACTCTTATATAAAGAGGGAGCTCTTAAGGTAAACTCTGATGCAAGGGGGGATCTGATGGGGATCCAGATGTAAAGGGAAACTCTGATAAGGGCTCTGATGTAAGGAGAGACTTCTAAGGTGAACCCTGATTTAAGGGGGGCTCTGATGGGGTTCCTGATGTAAAGGGGAACACTGATAAGGGGTTTGATGTAAGGGGAGACTCCTATGGTAAACTTTAATGTAACCCTATCAAAGCCCCCGATCTGATGTAAAGGGGGGGGGGGAGGACTTTGCTTTGTTTTACTTATTTTCTTTCTCTTTTGTTCTGAATCATATCATGCTGATTCAAATAAAGATCCAAGCAAAAAGTATTATTTCATTTATTATTCATTGATTTATAAAACTGTTTTTTTCAGCCACCGATATTTGTAAAATATACAACATGGCCCCCATACTGAAAAGTTTGTAGACCCCTGCTTTAAGGTTACCTCTGCAATAATAATATCACATATGTGTGCACACTGAAAATGCACTATACTTCCCCTTTATAAATAACAGCTGTTTGATGTTTTGGTCTGTCCATGTGAAATCAGTTCCCATACGTAATAAACATAATAAACATTACGCGTCTTCTCTGAAGTCTGATGCATGTTTGGCAGACACTAATTTATGCAAGAGGTGAAAACTTTGAAGAATGCTGGGAATTAGGTAAACTTGGAGTTTTTCTTGCTAGGGTTTCCAGCCATATCTAAGAATGTCCTTATGAGTGACAGTCACTGTACAGAGACAAGCGAGGGAAGTGCTGATTGTGCAATCTATTGTTTTCAAGCGGTGACCTGTGCTTGGCGTGCTGGATATCAACATTGACGTCACGTGACCTTTTCTGAAGATTGCTAATGGCACAGCACAGGACAAAGGGTGTAGCACCGGATGGGTCAATCTTAGGAACCGCTCGGGGCTCCCAGCAATGGGGAAAATACATCTTTACAAATTATATCCAGTATCTATAGAGTCTTTTCAAGCAAGGTTATCATCTAAAATAGGGATGAGGTTAAAGTTTGGCCAAAAAACAAGTTTGAACCAAACCTTGGCTTTAGGCCTTCAGACAAGTGCTTGAACATTTACCTGTTGGGTGAGAGCCAATTGTTCTATATAATAGCCGTATTACTTCCCCTACTTTATATGACAGCTTCCCATTCTCAATGACTTTTTAAGGACCCTTTGGGGTTTATTTACTAAAACTGGAGAATGCAAAATCTGGTGTAGCTGTGCATGGTAGCCAATCAGATTCTAACTTCAGGTTGTTCATTTACGCTTTGATAAAAAAAAAAAAAAACGGAAGCTGATCGGTTTCTATTCACAGCTGCACCAGATTTTGCTCTCTTCAGTTTCAGTAAATTGACCCCTTTGAGTCTGGTACAGATTTTAAGGGGAAATCCTTGCATAAATCAAGAACAAAAAAAAAAAAAAAGGGTGAATCCCCCACTCCCAAAGTCCATACCAGAAGCTTATATAAGCATGTAGCCTGGCATGCCAGAGAGGGGGGGGGGGGGGGGGGGGGTGCGGGAAGATGAGGAAGTCCTCTTCCCTGCCCTAAATGCCCTCTACCCCAAAGGCAAAGTACCATGTCCCTATGTTGATAAAGTCATTGGCCTCTTTCCCACAATCCTGGCCTGGGGTTTATTGCAATTGTAACCAGGGCCATTTTACACTAGCATTAGCATTTAACAATTGGTGAGGTGGTATTATTCCCCTCCTCAGTGCCCACACAACTGTGCCTCTACTGCATGCATTGCATGGGATTGTGTGGCGGTTGCAGCATGACCCCATTCTGTGGAATGCTACAGGTTGTTTAATTGTTGCT
The DNA here is from genome assembly GCF_965119305.1 of Pelophylax lessonae. Lineage (NCBI taxonomy): Eukaryota > Metazoa > Chordata > Amphibia > Anura > Ranidae > Pelophylax > Pelophylax lessonae. Next base: position 31,829,813 of record NC_138773.1, on the reverse strand, counting down.
TTGCGGAGTCCCCACTAAACAGAATTTTAGAATTTGGAACTTTTTCCCCAGTGCAGTGCCCGGGCACACATTGCATTTGTTTGACAGTTTGTTTGACAGGTCAGATCTAGCCTGTCTTATGTAGGGGTACAGTAAAAAACATCAGGGGGCATAGGGAAGTGCATCAGCAGTTTGTAGGGCAGTGTACAAGGGCTATTAGTTTGTAGGCTAATAGCCTACACAGGGTGTCAGCAGGGCCAAGGATAGTCAGTCAGCAGGGTCAAGGACAGTGGGACCACAGGGCCGGCCATTGGGCAGAACACTTTCTCCCATTCTTGCATGGTACAAAGCCTGAGCACAGGCAGAAAGATCTCCTCCTCCCTACACAGCATACACTGTAGCTAAAATCTGATTCCTCTACATACAGCAATCTGCCCAGTGTATAGCTTGCTGATAGGTTCCAGTTTTGACCAGTGAAATTCCCTGGTCGGTCAGAATGGAGCATAGCTGCAGCGGCCAGCTATACACTGTGCAGATCGTAGCTGAGTGTAAGGGAATCAGATTTTAGCTACAGTGCGTGCTGTGTGGGGAGGAGATCTTGCTGCCTGTGCTCAGGTTGTGTTTTGTACAGGGATAAGAGATGGCTGGCACAGTGTCAGGGGTGGTGGAGGGCTTTGGGGGGATGTAACTGAAATCTGGAGAGGGGCGCAGCCCACCCCAGCGCCCCCCCCCCCTAGATCCGGACATGATCTCTAACAACCTAGAAAATGGTCATTATTGTTTTGTAACATTTGGCTCCCATTGACTTCAATGGGATTCTAATTCAACACCGGAGCTTTAGTAATGTTTGCCGAACCTGGTACGTTCACCTCATGGCCACCCTAAATATTCACCCCACCCCTATAACTGGTAGCCACCAATCTCAATGCTTACCTCCAATTCTTTTAGAGGGGTGTTGACAAGAACTTGTTGGCTGGCTCATAAAAAGAGTATGGCAACAACTAGTCTTCTTAAGCCTCGTACACACGTACCGATTGTTGGCCGTAAATTTTCGGCCAACGTCCGATCGGCCGATTGTCGGCTTGTTAGTATGATGCTTCCGACAACCGACTGCGACTTTTCGGCCAAACAAAATCTGGTGTGCAGGCTATAAAATTTTTGTTGGCCGACAGCCAGTGCTGTATCTTGGCCTAGGCCAACAAGGCCCAGGCCTAGGGCGGCACTTTGCAGGGGGGCAGCAAAAAAGCTGCTCCCTGCACGAAAAAAAACAGCCTCCTCCCGGGTCCCACACAAAAAGGGTCTCAGCCAGCTTGCGCTACACTTTTAGTATAGTGCCAGTCTTCTGGGGTGAATTGGGCCAGAGGGCAGAGTCCAGGAGGCAAATCAGTCTGGCACCCCCATAAAGCGGTCAGTGATGAGGCTGCACTGATGGGTAGTAATGAGGCGGCATTGATAAGGCTGCACAGATGGGAACTGATGAGGCTGAACGTATGGGAAACGATGAGGCTATGCTGATGGACACTGATAGACTTGTGGTCTGTGGATGACAGATGACAGGGCGGGTCGTAAACAGTAAAGTGCATGGCCTTTACAGGAAGGGGTGGGTCATATGTAAATTAGGGGGTGTACAAGTTTTGTCAGGCCTAGGGCAGCACAAAACCTAAATACACCACTGCCGACAGCAGAACGGCCGATTGTTCCTCAGTCAGTACAGATTTCGGCCGACAAAAATGTGATGATCAAGACTGGGCATGCTCAGAGAAGAAAAAATACACGAAAAGTAAACCAGAACATGACATCACTTCTGCAGTTGGTTGTTGTTGGCCGAGAAAATTCATGTGCAGTCTAGAGCACATTTCAACCAACACAACAACACTGGACAAAAGACGGCCGAACGGTCGGCCAACAATTGGTGCGTGTGTACGAGGCTTTAGTCAGAAGATGTTGGATCTTCAGTGGACTTCGTTCAGGGAAATTTATCCCTGAAGCTATTGAATAAATGGTTGCAGATAAAGTTAAGGTTAGGTTAGTTGGAGTTCAGCAGCACTGTTGCAATGTCTCCCTGATCGCATTTGCAGTTCACTCGTTTTTTTCTCTCTTGAGTTGCTCTTCATAGCCTACACAGAAGCAGGTGATGTACAGACAGGGTGACCCACATGACTTGGTGAAGAGGGTGATCGTTGTAAAGGTTAGGTGAGTACATTGCTATTTTGGACCTTGGCACCCGTTATCCACTGCATTACCCAGCCATATATGATCTCTGTAACAGGGCCAAAACATTTTCCCTCCAGGTAAGTTTTCCAAAACTCCAAAAAATGTCTTCTAACCTTACCGGATCCTCTTTCCCTAGTTCAAGCAGAACTTTTCCTGGGACAAAAGTCACCTGTAAACTTACATAATATCAATTACCGACTACTTGAATTTTTTTTTCCGTAGTGTAAGCTCCAGAGGTCTCCGTACACAGGATTAAAAATAAAACTTGAGCAGGAGCATGGGGAGTTGTAATCAGCAGCAGAGGAGGAGGTGGGATGGGTCTCAGTCACATGGATACAGTTGGGCATATTCAATAATAATAATCAATAAATTATCAGCGCAACTAACTAGTGAAAAAACCAGAGATAATATAAATAATTGAAACAGCAAATTACCACTTTCCCACTGCTCACATTGCTGCTACTGCAGCAATGTGGCTCGTTATCATCCAGCGACGTAGACCTACATCGCTGGACTCCTCCCCCTGTAGGCGGCGGAGACGCGCTCCCGCTGTTTTCAGTCACAGCGGGAGTCGGGCCAGGGAAGGAGCGGCGGCAATCGCCGCTGCTCTTCCCCGATTGTCAGGGAATCGAGTGAAGAGACCCGCCCGCTTGTGCAAACAGAGCGGGCGGATCTCCTAAGTGACAAACAGGGTCAGATTGCAGGGTTCAGCATAGCTGAACATGCGATCTGTCCCTGTGTCACTCAGTCACCTCCCCCCACACACGTCAGTAAGCACCAGGCATACATTAACCCCTCCCTCTCCAATAAAATTAACCCCTTCCCTGCCAGTGTCATTTTTACAGTAACAGTGCATATTTATAGCACTGATTACTGCAGTAATGTCACTGGTACCCCCAAAAGTGTCAAAAATGTCAGTCAAGGGTCAGATCTGTCCGCGGCAGTGTCGCAGTCCCGCAAAAAAAAACGCAGATCGCCGCCATTACGCGTTAAAAAAAAAAAACACCAAAAATGACAGAAATCTTTCCCTTAGTTAGTAAACGCAATAACTTTTGCGCAAACCAATCAAAATACGCTTATCGTGATTTTTTTTTACCAAACATAGGTAGCAGAAAACAAATTGGCCAAAAATTTTAAAAAAATTTGATTTTTACATTTTTTTGGGGGGGAATTTCATATAAAAAAATGTTAAAAATATTGTTATTTTTACGAATTAAACGCTATTTTATTGTTTATAGTGCAAAAAGGAAAAATCGCACTGGCGATCAAATACCACCAAAAGAAAGCTCTGTTTGTGGGAAAAAAAGGAGATAAATTTTGTTTGGGTATGGCGTCGCACGACCGCGCAATTGTCAGTTAAAGTCGCACAGCGCCGAATCGCAAAAAGTGGCCTGGACGTAAGACAGCAAAATCCTCCGGTGGTAAAGTGGTTAATACTAGTGCAAATAAGTATACAAATATCAGTGCAATAATCCGGCTGCAAACACAAATGTGTAACACCTCACAAATAATATGCAAATACCTATAAAAGTGCTGAGCCAGAAATACTTAATCAATATATAATGTAGTAACTGTGGCGCTACATGCATGTGTATCTGTCTGCATTGCGTGCACCGCTGAGTGTCGCTAAATGTGAGTACCTTTTACTATACCTAATAAAGACATTGGTATTCAGACGGAGAGCAATATATATGTCCCCTTTGTTTTATATATACATCGATTTCTGAGTTTGATTGGAGTTCATCCATCCCCACCTGAGTTATCCATGTTGGGCTGACCGAGAGAGCTAGGAGAGGATAATCTCCAGGTTGCTACAGCTGATATATGCGATCTTTGACCCTTTATGGGTCTGTGGCTGAGGTGAGAGACCAATCTAGCTGGTGGTGGGATATACTGTATGCACAGCGGTGTTTGTGAACATTTTTTTTTTTATGATTTTCTTACCACTTTGTTTTTTTTACCACCTTGTTGGAAGTTTCTTCTTTTCACCTTTATTTGGACACTTATGGACTCTTTTGATATTTATTACACCATTAATATCACCTATTTATATATTGATTAAGTATTTCTGGCGCAGCACTTTTATAGGTATTTGTATTCAATAATAAAGGACTAGCTGCAAAGAAACCACTCAGAATATTGTTTACTGAGATTCATTGTGTACAAGGTGAATTTTTATAAGTTTCTTTATTTTACTGCAATTAGCAACTTGGCAATATTTCATTGCATAATCTGCATTTGCAGTCCAGATGTACCTAAGGAGCTTTTGGCATTGATATCAGTTAATAACCACTTAAGCCCTGGAAGATTTTACCCCCATTCCGACCAGGGTTTTTTTTGCGATTCGGCACTGCGTGACTTTAACGGACAATTGCGCGGTCGTGCGACGCTGTACCTAAACGAATTTGACGTCCTTTTTTTCCCACAAACAGAGCTTTCTTTTGGTGGTATTTGATCACCTGTGCGATTTTTTGATCATGCACTATAAACAAAAAAAGAGCGTCAATTTTGCAAAAATAACAATATTTTTCCTTTTTTTTTTTATATGAAATTCCCCAAAAAAAAAATTAAAAAATCAAAATTTTTTAACATTTTTGGCCAATTTGTTTTCTGCTACATATGTTTGGTAAAAAAATTGCAAAAAGCGTATTTTGATTGGTTTGCGCAAATGTTATCGCGTTTACTAACAAAGGGAAAGATTTTTGTCATTTTTGTTGTTTTTTTTTTTTAACGCGTAATGGCGGCGATCTGTGATTTTTTTTGCGGCACTGCGACATTGCGGCGGACAGATCGGACCCTTGACTGACATTTTTGACACTTTTGGGGTTACCAGTGACATTTATACAGTAATCAGTGCTATATATATATATGCACTGTTACTGTAAAATTACACTGGCAGTGAAGGGGTTAACTTTTTTAAAGAGGGAGGGGCTATGTGTGTCCCTAGGGGCGGGATTCTAACTGTGATTGGCTGTGGCTTGATGTGTAGGAACAATGATCAACGGTCCTACATAGTAGAACCGTATGATCACTATTCCTACACAGGGGAGAATGACAGGCGGCTTGTTTACATAAGCCGCCTGCCTTTCTCCCGCTGTACCGACGATCGCCGAGTGACCAGCGGACATCGGGTCTGCTGGTCACACACGCGGGGGGGGGGGGGGTCCGTGACCGCGCGCTCGCTCCCTAGACCCTTGTTTTACTATTTTGTTATGATACATAGTCCATCCAAGATTGGTGTCTCCACCAACCCAAACAGTCGTGATGAAGGTGTTATACTCCCTTTTTTTTGTCTACGTTGGCTTATAGTGAAGGCATCATAGAAGGGTAACTCCATCATTTGGCCAATAAGGAAATTAAGAAAAACTAGAGATTCCATTGTTATGTTGTATGATAAGAAAATGTCACCTTGGACTCTGTTAGGTTCCATAAATAATCGCTTCTCAGCCTTTTGGCTAAGGCCATGTTTATCATCTGTTCCTGTCAGTTTCCAGTAGGGGTGTTCCTCCATCATTCTGGCTTTTTGGCTGGTATAGCTGGCTGTATTCCTGCTGGCATGATGGGCATCCCGAGGGCTCTCCTCATGGGAAGGCATCCAAATTGAACACCAACTGTGTAAGGTGGGGGTCGGCAATACTTTCCTAGTGTGAAGGGTTCTGAGGGGCCCAGTGCCTCCTGATTGGAGCAGTACTGCCTTTTCTGGCCAGGGGTTGGAGAGGCAGAGAGCCTGCAGTGTTAAGCACCCACTGGGAGTGGCACCCTCAAAATGCTCCTCATACCACTATGGGTTTGGGACCTCACTGTAAGAAAGGGCACTAAGCCACAACATGACCTGTTTTTTTTCTGCATGTTGCCTCATAGACTAAGCCTTTTGGCCATGACTGGCGCAAATTTTGTTACCAGGCTGCAAAGCCTAGCCACTGCACATGCACTGACATTTTTCTTTTTTTTATCTTTCCACATGTGTGTTACCTGCACTTATATACAGTATTTGTGTTTTTTACACTCAGATGGTATGGTGTGGGTCTTCAAGCCTACCTTGAATCCTGGGGGGGGGAGGGGCTCTTCGAGAGAGCCCCTCAGCCAGTACTTGTTGGTTTGCTTTGGCTAATCATGAGGAGCGGGGTCTTTTGAATAGGTGGACCTAAGTGTGTCTTGACTCTGTCCCACACCCCGGGGGGCTCAGGGAAGTGTCCTTTCTCCTCAGCAGAGGACCATATGACACACTTTAAGTACACTTTTTTTGTGTGAATTCACATACTGTACACATTTTTGGTTCACTTTTGGTGTTTTGTTTTTGAGCACCGCACAGCGGTCTCAAGAAGAAGAAAAAAGATTAACCAAATATATCCAAAACTAAAATCTTAATCTTCTTCCATGCTCGCCCCTCGCTGCCTCTTCTCTGACGGCTGGCGGGAAGGTGATGTCGGGACGGTGCGTGAATAATGCACGCACCGCCCCCCCACGCGACGTCACCCGGGATGTCCGCTATGATTGGTCCAGGCTGGAGACTGGACCAATCACAGCCAGGGCATCCTGAAAGTGGGGAGTGTCGGGGCGCATTGCTCTGCGCCCCGATGACCCCCAGAAGGCCACCAATCGGCGGCTCTGCTGCAAGCACATGGGGTGCAAAACCCCACCCCCCCATAGCCACCAGTTAGTCCGGCGCCCCTAGTGGGCTGAAAATTGTATTTATTTTAGTTTTTTCCTTTTTTTTATTGGCCACAGAGATTGGGGGGGGGGCGGCGCCCCTGCGCCCCCCAATAGACCGGCCGCCACTGGTTGTAGGTATGCTGAATCACAATATATCTTATAAGTTCCTTGTGTAGTCTAATGATGAAATACTGTCTACCTGAATTTCTTGTTTTGCCCATAAAAGCTTCATCCTCTATAAACCTGATTATTGGAAGGCCATCCCCCAAAAGAGTTCTTCATAATGCACGATAGCTAAATAGTTGGAGTCCAGCTCTAGCCATGTGTGAAGGGGCGGATACAGACCCCTGTTCAGAATGAAGTCTCCAAAAGCCATTTAGTCCTTCAATACCAGTGCAAAAAGAAAAGCCATGCTGGATGGGATTGTACAATATGCCTGATGGATTTAAATGTTGTGATTGTTTACAAATGTATTAGACCTTCACTAATCTCACAGGCCTGTGTACTCAGTACAAGAAACAGAGTCAGGTTTCAAAAATGACATCAGGTAGAATATCTCTCAATAAAGTCTTTTCATGGTGCCAAAATGCAGAAATGTTCCCAACCATATTGGAGGATCAGTATCATTAGTAGTAATCAGATGGGCTTACGAAGGGTCGATCTTGCCAGACTAATCTGTTAACATTCTACGAGGTGGTGAGCTGCCATCTAGATAGGGGAAGGCCTGTGGATGTGGTGTGATGTGGCCGGTGCTAGACTATTTTACGCCCTAGGCAAGACCAGCTACTTGCGCCCCCCCCCCCAAAAAAAAAGGGAAGGGGTTAAAAACTCCTCTATGTCATACCCAGTGACCCTGATCTGATGGTTCCTCCATGTTATGCTTTCATACCCAGTGTCCCCCCATATTCCTCCATGTCACACCAGTGGATCCTAATGTCCCTCCGTGTTACACCCAGGGACTTTGATGTTTTTCCATGTCACACCCTTGGACCCCAATATTCCTCCATGTTATGCTGTCATACCCACTGACCCTGATGTTCCTCCATGTCACACCCAGGGACCCCCGTGTTCCTCCATGTCATGCTGTCATACTCAGTGACCCCAATGTTCTTCTATGTCAGACCCTGATGTTTTTCCATGTCACAGTTGGGGACCCTGATGTTCCTCCATGTCACACCTGGGGACCATGATGTTCCTCCGTGTCAAACTTCGGGGCCCCAATCCCCCATGGCACACCCAGGGACCCCAATTCCTCATGGCACACCTGGTGACCCCGAACTCCTGTTACACCCGGTGACCCCTATCCTCCATGTCACACCTGGTGACTCTGATTCCCCATGGCACACCTGGTGACCCCGATTCCCTTTCATACCAGGGATGCTCCATGTAACATCCAGGGACCCCAATCCCCTGTTCTGGGGACACTCACTGGGCGGTATGAAGAGAGTGGCCCCCTCTCTGCCCTCCTTCACTGTGATCCTGCTAAATTCCTTCTCCCAGGACGCTCCTCTCCTGGACCACAGTGCTCACCACAGCTCCAACCGACTCCTGGTGGAGGGAAAAGCAGCAGTCAGAGAGCCCCGCACCTCCTTCATCACCAACCTCCTCAGACCATTCTGGTGCCTCGTCGCTTCTGCCCCAGTAAAGGTTCCGCCCTCCAGTGCCGAGCTCCGGCTCAGGTTCAGCTCTCCTCCGCTCCCTGCTTAATACCAACCCAGGGAAATGAACGGCTGCCTACCAGCTCAGTGCAGAGAGTCACTTCCTGCCTGGGGTTAAGGTCGTTCAGCTCCAGCTGAAGAGGATCATCATGCAGGCAGCACTCTGGTGGACTCCATTCCTGCCTCTTGGGGCCCATCCAACAGTGGTGGAAAGCCAGGGCCTGATAGTTCCGCCACTGCACAAAGACACCTGGCATCTTTCTCTGTCCCTTCTTCCTCCCCTACCACCACCTCTCCCCTCAGCTCACAATAATCATTCATAATGGAGAGAGAGTGCCGACTCATGGCTGCGCCCCCAGGTGGCAATGCGCCCTAGGCGGCTGCCTAGTTTGCCTAGTGAAAGCATCGGCCCTGGGTGTATCTGGATTTTGCAAAAGCATTCAATACAGTTCCCCATAAACGCCTAATTTATAAGCGGAGGTCAGTAGGCATGGACTATAAGGTATGTTCTTAGACAGAAAACTAGGTACAGGGGTGTCTCCAAAGGGTGGTGATAAATAACGTGTACTCAAACTGGTCTGGAGTGGTAAGTTGGGTACTCCTAGTTTCTGTCTTGGGACCAATTTTGTTTGATTATTTCATAAATGATATAGAGGATGGGATACATAGCTTAATCTACGTTTTGCGAATGACACAAAAATAAGCAGGCCAATAACTTCACATCTGGATATAGAAATTTTACAGAAAGACCTGAACAAAATAATGGGGTGGGCAATTACATGGCAAACTAGGTTTAATATGGAGAAATGTAAGGTAATGCACTTGGGGGCTAAAAACATGAGCGCAAACTACTCACTAGGGGGAGAACCTCTGGGGGTATCAAGGATGGAGAAAGATCTGGGGGTCCTAGTGGAAGACAGACTGCGCAATAAATAGCATGCAATGTCAAGCTGCAGCCACCAAAGCTGGCAGAATATTAGCATGCATAAAAAAGGGATGTATTCCAAAGATAAAACTATAATCCTGCCACTTTATAAAACTCTGGTCTGACCACATCTTGAGTATTCGGTCCAGTTTTGGTCACCAGTCCTCAGAAGGGATGTGCTGGAGCTGGAGAGAGTCCAAAGAAGGGCAACTAAATTAATAAGGGGATTGGAGGACCTTAATTACGAGGAGCGAATACAAGCACTACATTTATTCTTGCTGGAGAAGAGACGCTTGAGAGAGGACGTGAAAGCAATTTACAAATACCTCAATGGGGTTTCCAGCGTAGAAAAAAAAACTATTCAGTCTCAGGGAGTGTAAGAGAACACGTGGCCACACAATGAGATTGGAGGAGAAGCGGTTTAACCTTAAGCTGCGCAGGGGGCGGTTCGCTGTCCGGGCGATAAGGATGTGGAACTCTCTTCCACAATTGGTGATGTCAGCAGGGAGTATTGATATTTTTAAAAGACTCTTGGGTGTGCATCTCAAAGAACACAACATACAGGGATATGGGAAATGAATGATTATAAACACTGCCACACGTATACCTACACAGGTTGAACGGGATGGACTATTATCTTTTTTCAACCTTACCTACTATGTAACTATGAGGATGACAGTAAACACAGCAACAACATTCTCTGCTCAGGTAACCAGTTAAGGACGGGGGACTGTAACAGGTTATGATGTTGGGGCGTATTATAGTTGGACTAAAACTGTTAGGTGATGGAGGGGTTTGTAGTCTCCAGTGGCTGCAACTATTCTGATCTCCCCACGTTTTCTATTCTCCTCTCCCACCTTTTCTACATTACCCTCTCCTCCTCCTTCCTATCTCTTCCACACTATCAGCTCCTCACCCCTTCCCACCTCTTTTCCCTCTTCTGTCCCCTCATATCCATACCTCTTATTTTATGTTCCCTCCTCCCAACCTCTACTCTCCTTACCCCTTCCCACCTCTCTTCTCTCCTCTTGTTTCATCTTCTGTCCCCACCTTTCTTCTCCTCTTATCTCCTCATCTCCCTACTAACCTCTCTTCTTCTATGCTCTCTTTCCTTCTTCTCCTCTCTTGTCCTCTACATCTCATCTCCCTTCTTCCCCTCTCTCCAGCTTTTAATTCTCACCTATTCCTTCCAGTCCCCACTCCTCTTTTCTCATCTCTCTTCCTCTCTGCTCTCGTTTCCTCTTAAAGTCCTCTCTTTTGTACACTCCAAACCATTGCTCTTTCATTTTCTTTTCTCTTTTCTTCCTCTCCCCTCCCTCTCCTCTTTTTCTCTCAACTCCTCTTCCTCTTACCTCTGCTTCTCTCCTTCTCTTCCCTCCTCTCCACTCCTCTCCCTTCTTCCCGACTCTGCTCCACTCCTCTCCACCCTTCCTCTCTCTTCCCTACTCATCTCCCTTATTCCTCTCTTTTCCCAGTTTCTCTCTCAACTCTATTTCTCCCATGCCCCCCCTCTTCCTCTCTCCTCTCTCCCTTCTTCTCTTCTTTTCCTCTCCCCTCTTCCTCTCTTCTCTCCTCTTGCCTTCTCCTCTCTTCTTTTGCTCTCCCCTTTTCCACTCTCCTCTCTTTTTTTCCACTCCTCCTCATCCTCTCCTCTCTTCTTTTCCTCTCCCATCTTCCTCTCCTCTCTTCAATTCCTCTTCCCTTTCCTTTCCCCGTTCCACTCTTCTTTCCTCTCCCCTCTTCCACTCTCCTCTCTTCTTTTCTGTCCCTCTCCTGTTCCACGCTCCCCTTTTCTTTTCCTCTTCCCTCTTTCTCTCTTTTTTCCCTCTCCCCTCTTTCTCTCTCCCCCATTCCACTCTTCTCTCCTCTCTTCTTTTCCTCTCCCCTCTTTCACTCTCCTCTCGTATTTTCCTCTCACCTATTCCACTCTCCTCTCTTCTTTTCCTTTCCCCTCTTCCTCTGTCCTCTCCTCTCTTCTTTTCATCTCCCCTAATCCAGTCTCCTCTCTTCTTTTCCTCTTCCCTCTTTCTCTCTTTTTTCCCTCTCCCCTCTTTCTCTCTCCCCCATTCCACTCTTCTCTCCTCTCTTCTTTTCCTCTCCCCTCTTCCACTCTCCTCTCGTATTTCCCTCTCACCTATTCCACTCTCCTCTCTTCTTTTCCTTTCCCCTCTTCCTCTGTCCTCTCCTCACTTCTTTTCCTCTCCCCTATTCCACTCTCCTCTCTTCTTTTCCTCTCCCCTCTTTCTCTCTTCTTTTCTTCTCCCCTCTTTCTCTCTTATTTTCTTCTCCCCCATTCCACTCTTCTCTTCTCTCTTCTTTTCCTCTCCCTATTCCACTCTTCTCTCCTATTCCCTCTTCCACTCTCCTCTCTTCTTTTCTGTTCCACTCCTATTCCACACTCCCCTTTTCTTTTCCTCTTCCCTCTTTCTCTCTTTTTTCCCTCTCCACTCTTTCTCTCTCCCCCATTCCACTCTTCTCTCCTCTTCTTTTCCTCTCGCCTCTTTCACTCTCCTCTCGTATTTTCCTCTCACCTATTCCACTCTCCTCTCTTCTTTTCCTTTCCCCTCTTCCTCTGTCCTCTCCTCTCTTCTTTTCCTCTCCCCTATTCCACTCTCCTCTCTTCTTTTCCTCTTCCCTCTTTTTTCCCTCTCCCCTCTTTCTCTCTCCCCCATTCCACTCTTCTCTCCTCTCTTCTTTTCCTCTCCCCTCTTCCACTCTCCTCTCGTATTTTCCTCTCACCTATTCCATTCTCCTCTCTTCTTTCCCTTTCCCCTCTTCCTCTGTCCTCTCCTCTCTTCTTTTCCTCTCCCCTATTCCACTCTCCTCTCCTCTTTTCCTCTCCCATATTCCACTCTCCTCTCCTCTTTTCCTCTCCCCTCTTTCTCTCTTCTTTTCTTCTCCCCCATTCCACTCTTCTCTTCTCTCTTCTTTTCCTTTCCCCTCTTCCTCTGTCCTCTCCTCTCTTCTTTTCCTCTCCCCTATTCCACTCTCCTCTCTTCTTTTCCTCTTCCCTCTTTTTTCCCTCTCCCCTCTTTCTCTCTCCCCCATTCCACTCTTCTCTCCTCTCTTCTTTTCCTCTCCCCTCTTCCACTCTCCTCTCGTATTTTCCTCTCACCTATTCCATTCTCCTCTCTTTTTTCCCTTTCCCCTCTTCCTCTGTCCTCTCCTCTCTTCTTTTCCTCTCCCCTATTCCACTCTCCTCTCCTCTTTTCCTCTCCCATATTCCACTCTCCTCTCCTCTTTTCCTCTCCCCTCTTTCTCTCTTCTTTTCTTCTCCCCCATTCCACTCTTCTCTTCTCTCTTCTTTTCCTCTCCCCGTTCCACTCTTCTCTCCTCTTCCCTCTTCCACTCTCCTCTCTTCTTTTCGGTTCCTCTCCTATTCCACGCTCCCCTTTTCTTTTCCTCTTCCCTCTTTCTCTCTTTTTTCCCTCTCCCCTCTTTCTCTCTCCCCCATTCCACTCTTCTCTCCTCTCTTCTTTTCCTCTCCCCTCTTTCACTCTCCTCTCGTATTTTCCTCTCACCTATTCCACTCTCCTCTCCTCTTTTCCTTTCCCCTCTTCCTCTGTCCTCTCCTCTCTTCTTTTCCTCTCCCCTATTCCATTCTCCTCTCTTCTATTCCTCTCCCCTCTTTCTCTCTTCTTTTCTTCTCCCCCATTCCACTCTTCTCTTCTCTATTCTTTTTCTCTCCACTCTTCCGCTATCCTCTCCTCTTTTTTTTTTCCTCTCCCCTCTTATTTTCCTCTTCCTCTATTTTTTTTCTCTCCCCTCCCCTATTTCTCTCTTCTTTTCCTCTCCCCCATTCCACTCTTCTCTCCTCTCTTCTTTTCCTCTCCCCTCTTCCACTCTCCTCTCGTATTTTCTTCTCCCCTATTCCACTTTCCTCTCTTCTTTTCCTCTCCCCTCTTTCTCTCTTCTTTTCTTTTCCCCTATTCCACTCTTCTCTTATCTATTATTTTTCTCTCCCCTCTTCTGCTATCCTCTCCTCTTTTTTTTTTCCTCTCCCCTATTCCACTTTCCCCTCTTTTTTTCCTCTTCCTCTATTTTTTTCTCTCCCCTCCCCTATTTCTCTCTTCTTTTCCTCTCCCCTATTCCCCTCTTCTCTCCTCTCTTCTTTTCCTCTCCCCTCTTCCACTCTCCTCTCGTATTTCCCTCTCACCTATTCCACTCTCCTCTCTTCTTTTCCTTTCCCCTCTTCCTCTGTCCTCTCCTCTCTTCTTTTCCTCTCCCCTATTCCACTCTCCTCTCCTCTTTTCCTCTCTCCTCTTTCTCTCTTCTTTTCTTCTCCCCCATTCCACTCTTCTCTTCTCTCTTCTTTTCCTCTCCCCGTTCCACTCTTCTCTCCTCTTCCCTCTTCCACTCTCCTCTCTTCTTTTCTGTTCCTCTCCTATTCCACGCTCCCCTTTTCTTTTCCTCTTCCCTCTTTCTCTCTTTTTTCCCTCTCCTCTCTTTCTCTCTCCCCCATTCCACTCTTCTCTCCTCTCATCTTTTCCTCTCCCCTCTTTCACTCTCCTCTCATATTTTCCTCTCACCTATTCCACTCTCCTCTCTTCTTTTCTTCTCCCCCATTCCACTCTTCTCTATTCTTTTTCTCTCCCCTCTTCTGCTATCTTCTCCTATTTTTTTGTTTCCTCTCCCCTATTCCACTCTCCTCTCTTTTTTTCCTCTTCCTCTCTTTTTTTCTCTCCCCTCCCATATTTTCTCTTCTTTTCCTCTCCCCCATTCCACTCTTCTCTCCTCTCTTCTTTTCCTCTCCCCTCTTCCACTCTCCTCTCGTATTTTCCTCTCACCTATTCCATTCTCCTCTCTTCTTTTCCTTTCCCCTCTTACTCTGTCCTCTCCTCTCTTTTTTTCCTCTCCCCTATTCCACTCTTCTCTCTTTTTTTTCCTCTCCCCCTCTTTCTCTCTTCTTTTCTTCTCCCCCCCATTCCACTCTTCTCTTCTCTATTCTTTTTCTCTCCCCACTTCCGCTATCCTCTGCTTTTTTTTTTCCTCTCCCCTATTCCACTCTCCCCTCTTTTTTTCTCTTCCTCTCTTTTTTTTCCTCTCCCCTCCCCTCTTTCTCTCTTCTTTTCCTCTCCCCCATTCCACTCTTCTCTTCTCTCTTCTTTTCCTCTCACCTATTCCATTCTCCTCTCTTCTTTTCCTTTCCCCTCTTCCTCTGTCCTCTCCTCTCTTCTTTTCCTCTCCCCTCTTCCACTCTCCTCTCTTCTTTTCTTCTCCCCCATTCCACTCTTTTCTATTCTTTTCCTCTCCCCTCTTTCTCTCTTCTTTTCTTCTCTCCCATTCCACTCTTCTCTCCTCTCTTTTCCTCTCCCCTCTTTCACTCTTCTCTCCTCTCTTTTCCTCTCCCCTCTTCCACTCTCCTCTCTTCTTTCCCTCTCCCCTCTTCAACTCTCCTATCTTCTTTTCCTCTCCTCCCTCTCTTTTCCTCTCCCCCATTCCACTCTCCTCTCCTCTCTACTTTTCCTCTCTCCTCTCCTCTTTTTCTCACCCTTTCTTTCCTCTCCTTTCTTCTTTTCCTCTCCCCGATTCCACTCTCCTCTTCTCTCCTCTCTACTTTTCCTCTCTCCTCTCCTCTCTTCTCTTTTTCTCACCCATCTTCTTTCCTCTCCTCTCTTCCTCACACCCCTTATCTCTATCCTGCAGTCTGAAGGAAGGGTTCATTAAAGGTATACTCTTCACTCCTCTGATGTAACCCTGTATTCAGGTAAAGTGCACATTTTTTCCTAATGCTCAGCACATGGTTGGGTGTTTGAAGTTGGCACAGACCTGGTTCACCAGCCTTCCCTCCCTCCTCCTCTCCCTGTCCCGCAGCCTGTTACTCCCTCTCTCTTCTCCTCCCCTGCTCTACCCCTAATCTTCGTCACAGTCTGGGGGTGGATAGAGGAAATGGGACAGACCTTCTGCTTATGGATTCAGGATACCAAGTCTGACTCATTCATTCCTGTAAAGGGAGCTGGAGGCAGAGGACAGGGGAGCAGAGACAAAGGGAGGAGAGGGACTGAGAAGAGTTCCAGAGAGAGGACATCAGTGGGGAAGAGAAGAGGAGAGGGAAGGAAGAGTTAGTAACGTTGGTGAAGAAGGGGGCAATTCTCTCCACAAAGAGGGCAGCAGGGCAGAGAGAGAGAGAGGGGGTCTGTGTGTGACTCACTCCTTCCTCCAGACAGCCAGAGACAGTTCAGAGTGCCAGGAGAGAAAGGAGAGTGACTCATTCATTCCTTGAGAGAAAGAGAGGGAATGAGGAGAGACCGCCAGGGAAGAGCTGGCACCAACCACCATTCACCTAGACCAACACGTGGCAACCAGTGAGCAGGAGACCACTAACTGCAGACTGGCATAGCATAGAGACTGGCACAGCACTGGGGTATAGGTTAGAGATTGTCACTATTACACATCAGACCTGGGCAGCCTGGTGCCACCCAACAGACAGAGGGGCACCACAGACATGGAATCCTGGACCTTACTGAAGTCTCTCCTGCTGCTTCTTCTGGTGGAGATCAGTAGACAAGAAGCCACAGGTAAGACATGGCAATTGTTTCACTCTGCTGAGGAATGTTGTATTGAATAAAGCATCAGTCTGTGGTGCAGAAGAGCTTACACTCTAATGTCCTCACCCCAGTCACAGCTTACTATTTTACAATTACATAGCTCTGACATATTACATAGTGCTGTACAGGGGACACTGAGCCATTCCCATCAATTTCTGCACCAGAGGAGCTTACACTCTAATGTCACACACTATATTTATTATTATTTTATATAGCTCTGACATATACCATAGTGCTGTACAGAGGACACAGAGCCATTCCCATCAACTTCTGCACCAAAGGAGCTTACACTCTAATGTCACTCACAATATTTATTATTCTTTATATAGCTCTGACATATACTATAGTGCTGTACAGAGGACACTGAGCCATTTTCATCAATTTCTGCACCAGAGGAGCTTACACTCTAATGTTGCTCACTATATTTATTATTCTTTATATAGCTCTGACATATACCATAGTGCTGTACAGAGGACACTGAGCCATTCCCATCAATTTCTGCACCAGAGGAGCTTACACTCTAATGTCACTCACTATTTTTATTATTCTTTATAAAGCTCTGACATATTCCATAGTACTGTACAGAGGACACAAAGCTATCTCCATCAATTTCTGCACCAGAGGAGCTTACACTCTAATGTCACTCACTATATTTATTATTCTTTTATAAAGCTCCGACATATACCATAGTGCTGTACAGAGGACACAGAGCCATTTTCATCAATTTCTACACCAGAGGAGCTTACACTCTAATGTCACTCACTATATTTATTATTCTTTTATATAGCTCTGACATATACTATAGTGCTGTATAGAGGACACAGAGCCATTCACATCACTTTATGTACCAGAGGAGCTTACACTCTAATGTTAATCACTATATTTATTATTCTTTTATAAAGCTCTGACACATACCATAGTGCTGTACAGAGGACACAGAGCCATTTTCATCAATTTCTACACCAGAGGAGCTTACACTCTAATGTCACTCACTATATTTATTATCCTTTTATATAGCTCTGACATATTCCATAGTGCTGTACAGAGGACACATAACCATTTACATCAATTTCTGCACCAGAGGAGCTTACACTCTAATGTCACTCACTATATTTATTATTCTTTTATAAAGCTCCGACATATACCATAGTGCTGTACAGAGGACACTGAGCCATTTCCATCAATTTCTGCACCAGAGGAGCTTACACTCTAATGTCACTCACTATATTTATTATCCTTTTAATGTCACTTACTATATTTATTATCCTTTTATCCTCTGACATATACTATAGTGCTGTACAGAGGACACAGAGCCATTTTCATCAATTTCTGCACCAGAGGAGCTTACACTCTAATGTTGCTCACTATATTTATTATTCTTTATATAGCTCTGACATATACCATAGTGCTGTACAGAGCACACTGAGCCATTCCCATCAATTTCTGCACCAGAGGAGCTTACACTCTAATGTTGCTCACTATATTTATTATTCTTTATATAGCTCTGACATATTCCATAGTGCTGTACAGAGGACACAGAGCCATTTCCATCAATTTCTACACCAGAGGAGCTTACACTCTAATGTCACTCACTATATTTATTATCCTTTTATATAGCTCTGACATATTCCATAGTGCTGTACAGAGGACACAAAGCCATCTCCATCAATTTCTGCACCAGAGGAGCTTACACTCTAATGTCACTCACTATATTTATTATTCTTTTATATAGCTCTGACATATTCCATAGTGCTGTACAGAGGACACAAAGCCATCTCCATCAATTTCTGCACCAGAGGAGCTTACACTCTAATGTCACTCACTATATTTATTATTCTTTTATAAAGCTCTGACACATACCATAGTGCTGTACAGAGGACACTGAGCCATTTCCATCAATTTCTGCACCAGAGGAGCTTACACTCTAATGTCACTAACTATATTTATTATCCTTTTATATAGCTCTGACATATTCCATAGTGCTGTACAGAGGACACATAACCATTTACATCAATTTCTGCACCAGAGGAGCTTACACTCTAATGTCACTCACTATATTTATTATTCTTTTATAAAGCTCCGACATATACCATAGTGCTGTACAGAGGACACTGAGCCATTTCCATCAATTTCTGCACCAGAGGAGCTTACACTCTAATGTCACTCACTATATTTATTATCCTTTTAATGTCACTTACTATATTTATTATCCTTTTATCCTCTGACATATACTATAGTGCTGTACAGAGGACACAGAGCCATTTTCATCAATTTCTGCACCAGAGGAGCTTACACTCTAATGTTGCTCACTATATTTATTATTCTTTATATAGCTCTGACATATACCATAGTGCTGTACAGAGCACACTGAGCCATTCCCATCAATTTCTGCACCAGAGGAGCTTACACTCTAATGTCACTCACTATATTTATTATTCTTTTATATAGCTCTGACATATTCCATAGTGCTGTACAGAGGACACAGAGCCATTTCCATCAATTTCTACACCAGAGGAGCTTACACTCTAATGTCACTCACTATATTTATTATCCTTTTATATAGCTCTGACACATACCATAGTGCTGTACAGAGGACACATAACCATTTACATTAATTTCTGCACCAGAGGAGCTTACACTCTAATGTCACTCACTATATTTATTATTCTTTTATATAGCTCTGACATATTCCATAGTGCTGTACAGAGGACACAAAGCCATCTCCATCAATTTCTGCACCAGAGGAGCTTACACTCTAATGTCACTCACTATATTTATTATTCTTTTATACAGCTCTGACATATACTATAGTGCTGTACAGAGGACACAGAGCCATTCACATCGCTTTCTGTACCAGAGGAGCTTACACTCTAATGTCACTCACTATATTTATTATTCTTTATATAGCTCTGACATATACTATAGTGCTGTATAGAGGACACAGAGCCATTCACATCACTTTATGTACCAGAGGAGCTTACACTTTAATGTCAATCACTATATTTATTATTCTTTTATAAAGCTCTTACATATACTATAGTGCTGTACAGGTCACACAGAGCCATTTCCATCAATTTCTGTACCAGAGGAGCTTACACTCTAATATCCCACCAGTTACACACTAACATTATAGATTTGAATAGCTCCATAGTGTTGTACAGGGAACATTGAGCCAGTCACATCAGTGTCTGCACCAGAGGAGCTTACACTTTAATATCCGCCCACAGTCACACACTATCATTATCATACATTTATATAGCTCTGACATATACAGAAGTGCTGTATAGAGAACACCTTTTATCCTTTTATCTTTTGGTTTGGGTGGCACCGGGCTGCCTCTTAGTTTTTGCACCAAAGGAGCTTACACTCTGTTGTCCCACTCACACTATGTTATAATGATGATTACTGTTATTTTCCTATCATCCTTCAAAAAGCAACAACATGTTCTGTAGTGTTGTACAATGAACCGGTAAAGGGGTCACATGTAATACATAACATCAGACAACTGGAAGGAGACCCCTGCCCACAAGAGCTTGCAATCCAGAGAACACTGATAAAACATCTTTAGTGTTGGTGACACTTTGTAGCAGATTGAAGCATGGAAATGAAGTTGATACAAAGTTTCATCAAGGAGATGATCAATATACAAGTCTAGAGAGAAATATTTGGGGTCCTGGATTAGTAAATGTAACAAAGTTTGGTCACCGAATCCACAAGGAAAAGTTGAAATAAAAGTTTAGGAGAAAGTTTGGTAGCAAAGTTTGATTTGGCACAGTCAGCAACCAAACAAAAAGGTAATGGCCTTGAGCATTCATTGCGGTATGTGTCACCAGGAAATAGGAAAAAGAATATTGAACGCAGGGAAAGTGCGAAGTGTTGCAACCCCAATGTCGTCACCCGCAGAGGGGGGGCGGGGGATGGGTGTTAGCGCAGGAGCACATTGAAGATTGGTAAAATTGCCATGTGCAGATAATTAATACAACATGTAAGGGATTGAAGGGATCCAATATGAGATCCTGAGCCTGAGAACACACACATCTGAGTGAAGTTTATAGGAACATTGCTGAGCAATAATGGGCTCTGGGATTGTTTTGGAAAATGACCAGCATGCTGAAAAATATCTGATGTTTAACCATGAAAGTCATTGGCTATTGGCCATAAATAGGAAAGTCTTTTACCAATGCATTGCGGATGGTGTAAATGAAATATAATGGATGAGTCCAGTATGGGTTACAACAATGGCCAACTTAAAGGGCCACTCCACGCAGAGTTGATATGTCTCTCTTGGGGGCAGACTGTTGGGTTGAGTTGGCCACTAATTTCTGGGAATCCCAGAACTGAGATATCTGCATTAGTTCCCAACAAAGAAGTGAGAGCTCAGGTCCCAAAGTTGCACCGGTGTTCCCGGCTCCGCCTACTCGCTGCAGCCAATAGAAAAATGGCCAACTTAAAGGGCCACTCTACGTAGAATTGATATTTCTCTGTTGGGTGGAGACTGTTGGCCTGAGTTGGCCACTAGTTTCTGGGAATCCCAATATCTGCATTAGATCCCAACAAAGAAGTGAGATCTCAGGTCCCGAAGTTGCACCAGTGTTCCCGGCTCCGCCTACTCGCTGCAGCCAATAGAAAAATGGCCAACTTAAAGGGCCACTCCACGATGAGTTGATATTTCTCTGTTTGGTGGAGACTGTTGGGCTGAGTTGGCCACTAGTTTCTGGGAATCCCAGAACTGAGATATCTGCATTAGTTCCCAACAAAGAAGTGAAAGCTCAGGTCCCGAAGTTGCACCGGTTTTCCGGGCTCCACCTACTCACTGCAGCCAATAGAAAAATGGCCAACTTAAAGGGCCACTCTACGTAGAATTGATATTTCTCTGTTGGGTGGAGACTGTTGGGCTGAGTTGGCCACTTGTTTCTGGGAATCCCAATATCTGCCTTAGTTCCCAACAAAGAAGTGAAAGCTCAGGTCCCGAAGTTGCACCGGTTTTCCGGGCTCCGCCTACTCACTGCAGCCAATAGAAAAATGGCCAACTTAAAGGGCCACTCTACGTAGAATTGATATTTCTCTGTTGGGTGGAGACTGTTGGCCTGAGTTGGCCACTAGTTTCTGGGAATCCCAATATCTGCATTAGATCCCAACAAAGAAGTGAGATCTCAGGTCCCGAAGTTGCACCAGTGTTCCCGGCTCCGCCTACTCGCTGCAGCCAATAGAAAAATGGCCAACTTAAAGGGCCACTCCACGCAGAGTTGATATTTCTCTGTTGGGTGGAGACTTTTGGGCTGAGTTGGCCACTAGTTTCTGGGAATCCCAGAACTGAGATATCTGCATTAGCTCCCAACAAAGAAGTGAAATCTCAGGTCCCGAAGTTGCACCAGTTTTCCGGGCTCCACCTACTCACTGCAGCCAATAGAAAAATGGCCAACTTAAAGGGCCACTCTACGTAGAATTGATATTTCTCTGTTGGGTGGAGACTTTTGGGCTGAGTTGGCCACTAGTTTCTGGGAATCCCAGAACTGAGATATCTGCATTAGTTCCCAACAAAGAAGTGAGATCTCAGGTTCCAAAGTTACACCGGTTTTCCCGACTCCGCCTACTCGCTGCGGCCAATAGAAAAATGGCCAACTTAAAGGGCCACTCCACGTAGAATTGATATTTCTCTGTTGGTTGGAGACTGTTGGGCTGAGTTGGCCACTAGTTTCTGGGAATCCCAGACCTGAGATATCTGCATTAGTTCCCAACAAAGAAGTGAGAGCTCAGGTCCTGAAGTTGCACCGGTGTTCCCGGCTCCGCCTACTCACTGCATCCAATAGAAAAATGGCCCACCTTAAGGGCCACTCCACGCACAACTGATATTTCTGTGTTGGGTGGAGACTGTTGGGCTGAGTTGGCCACTAGTTTCTGGGAATCCCAGAACTGAGATATCTGTATTAGTTCCCAACAAAGAAGTGAGAGCTCAGGTCCCGAAGATGCACCAGTTTTCCCGGCTCCGCCTACTCGCTGCAGCCAATAGAAAAATGGCCCACCTTAAAGGGCCACTCCACGTAGAATTGATATTTCTCTGTTGGTTGGAGACTGTTGGGCTGAGTTGGCCACTAGTTTCTGTGAATCCCAGACCTGAGATATCTGCATTAGTTCCCAACAAAGAAGTGAGACCTCAAGTCCCGAAGTTGCACGGGTGTTCCCGGCTCCGCCTACCCACTGCAGCCAATAGAAAAATGGCCCACCTTAAGGGCCACTCCACGCACAACTGATATTTCTGTGTTGGGTGGAGACTGTTGGCCTGGGTTGGCCACTAGTGTCTTTAATCTCTTGGGGACTCAAGTACTGAGATATTATCTGCACCAGTTCCCAACAAAGAAGTGAGATCTCAGATGAGTTCCCAGCTCCGCCTACATCCTGCAGCCAATAGAAAAATAGCTGGCTTAAATGGCCACTACACACAGAATTGTTATTTCTCTGTTAGGTGGAGACTGTTGGGCTGAGTTGCCCACTAGTTTCTTCAAACTTTGGGAATTCCAGAACTGAGATATCTGCACCAGTTCCCAACAAAGAAGTGAGATCTCAGGTCTTGAAGTCGCACGGATGTTCCCAGCTCCGCCTACCTGCTACAGCCAATGGAAAAATGGCTGGCTTAAAAGGCCACTCCACGCAGAATTTATATTTCTCTATTGAGTGTAGATTGTTGGGCTGAGTTACCCACTAGTTTCTTTGATCTTCTGGGAATCCCAGAACTGAGATATCTGCACCAATTCTCAATATAGAAGTGAGATCTTAGATCCAGAGGTCCCACATGAGTTCCCAGCTCCGCCTATCTGCAGCAGCCAATAGAAAATAGCCCCCCCCAGTATTTTCTTTTTAAATATTATAATAACATCAGCATGGGGAGGAAGAGCCTGGTCTTCCTCTGTACATGGGGGTCATACACTCCTATATAGCACTGGGTACCGGTGATAGTTGAAGAACACCAAAGAAGTGAGATCTCAGGTGCTGAGATCCTACATGAGTTTCTGGCTCCGCCCACCTGCTGCAGCCAATAGAAAATGGTTCCCCCCATTTTTTTTATTTTATTTTATAACATCATCATGGGGAGGAGGAGCCTGGTCTTCTTCGTTTCATGGGGTCATGAACTCCTATATAGCACTGGCTATTGGTGATAGAACACCAAAGAAGTGAGATCTCAGGTCCTGAGGTCACATATGAGTTTCTGGCTCCTCCTACCTGCAGCAGCCAATAGAAAATGGTTCCCCCAGATTTTTATTCTATATTATAGAAATATCAGCATGGGAAGGAAGAGTCTGGTCTTCCTCTGTTCATGGGGTCATACACTCCTATAGCACTGGGTACTGGTGATAGTTGAAGAACACCAAGTCTCAACAAAAATGCAGCTCATTAACCAGTTAACGAGCACACCAAATGCTCAGCACTTTTGTAGCCATGTTTCAGGTCTTAGTTTGCCTTGAGCATGCTGGTACTTGTGGTTCCTCAGTCACTGGAAGGGCTTATTTTCCATTTTGGCACCTGCGAAATTTGAAGAGCACCATGTTGTAGCATAAATGCAGCTCATCAACCAGTTAACGAGCACACCTAATACTCAGCCCTTTCGTAGCCATGCTTTAGGTCCTAGTTTGGCTTGAGCATGCTGGTACTTGTGGTTCCTCAGTCACTGGAAGGGCTTATTTTCCATTTTGGCACCTGTGACAGTTGAAGAACACCCATAGGTGTGTGCAGCCTATCACATTAGGGTGTTCACCCAAAAGCTCAAACACACATGCCTTTCTCTGCTGCCAAACCGCTCCTTGTTTATTCTCAAACTGAAGCATAATAAACAGTTTACTATGCTTCAGTTGTGAATGAACTCAGTGAGTGAGTGGGATCACTGTGTTCATTTAGAAAAGGAAGCCCCCCACTCTCCATCTCCATCCTGAAACATCCCCTGCAGCAGCTGGGGGGGGGGGGAGAGGAGAGGAGGGAAGCCAGACGCACTGCAGGGCAGGAGGGCCAACGCGGGGGAATCAGCACTGCACCTAGTGATTAGGGAGTGCCTAGGCACACCTGGCACACCCCCTGCGCACGCCTATGAGAACACCATGTTTTAGCATAAATGCAGTTTATCAACCAGTTAATGAGCACACCCAATGCTCAGCCCTTTTGTACACCATTCCCCAGGTCCTAGTTTGCCCTTAGCATGCTGGTACTTGTGGTTCCTTAGTCACTGGAAGGGCTTATTTTCCATTTTGGCACCTGTGACAGTTGAAGAACATCATGTTTCAGCATAAATGCAGCTCATCAACCAGTTAACGAGCATATATAATTCTCAACCATTTGTCTGCCATGTCTCAGGGCCTAGTTTGCCCTCAGCATGCTGGTACTTGTGGTTCCTCAGTCACTGGAAGGGCTTATTTTCCATTTTTGCACCTTCGACAGTTGAAGAACATCATGTTTTGCATAAATGCAGCTCATCAACCAGTTAGCGAGCACACCTAATACTCAGCCCTTTTGTACACCATTCCTCAGGTCCTAGTTTGCCCTTAGCATGCTGGTACTTGTGGTTCCTCGGTCACTGGAAGGGCTTATTTTCCACTTTGGCACCTTCGACAGTTGAAGAACACCATGTTTCAGCATACATGCAGCTCATTAACCAGTTAACGAGCATATATAATGCTCAGCCCTTTGTCTGCCATGCTTCAGGGCCTAGTTTGCCCTGAGCATGCTGGCATTTGTGGTTCCTCAATCACTGATTGTGTTATTGCGCTGCTCACCCAACCTTTTTATACACCACTTAATGACTTGAACGACTCCCCTGGTACACTGCACTATTTGCAGCACCCTATGTATTTTTTAGTGAGAGGGTCTGCAGCAGAAAACCCTCAGGTTGCGATCATCTGCAGGGTACCCCCCCAGGATTGCCGTTGAGAAGGGGTAGCCACTATTTTGGCATGTGCCACAGTTGAAGAACAGCAAGTCCCCATCATGCCAGTGAATGAGCCTAAATATTACCTAAATTTTCTATACAGCATGCTGGGACTTGTGGTTCCTCCTCAGTGTGCCCCTCATCCACAGCAGCCTACATCTTAAGTGAGAGGCTCTGCAGTAACATAACTGGGGAGGGGAGATAATCTGCAGAATTTGCCCTACTCCCTTTTTCTTTTTTTATGAATGAACAAGTTCACATACTTGTGGGAGGTCCCGCCCCCTTTTCTTCCCTGATTGGCTGGCTGAAGATGATGTCGTACACAAAGGAATTTTCTTTTTATAGCGCCTTAAAGGCACAGGCCCCACCCTCGTGTACTTTCCTGAACCGTCACCTGATATCGCAGCCATTCGTCCGCTGGCATTTTCGCGTCGGCCGCATTTATTATTACATTTTTCAGGAATTTTTTCCTGCTTCTTTTCTATTCAGGTCAGATGGGAGCATCTGATTGGCTGCTGCTATAAAGATCATTTCCAATTTAGTTAATTTTCTACTAATATTATTATTATTATACAGGATTTATATAGCGCCAACAGTTTACACAGCGTAGAGGGGGCAGAACCATTACAGTACAGGTCAATACAAAAGGAATAGGATGGCTTTATACAATGTCACCAGCTGAAAGCTGAAATCAGGCTTGCAGCGAACGTTGTTGCTGTTTGTGGGAGTGGGAGGTACCTGGATGAACTTATGGGTGGGAAGGAGCTCAGGGTGGGTGTCACCAGGACAGGAGGCGGGGCAGTGACACCAAGTCTGCAAAATGGCAGCTCTGGAACGTGTTGTCACCTGATACTTTGCTGCCATATCCACGCAATGCCGAATTGCGCTCCCCCCCCCCCAAGATGTAAAAATATGTGTTAGCAAAAATCCCCCTTCCCCCCCAAAAAAAAAAATGAAGCACTAATCTGCATACCCCTAACCATAAATCCCCCCTTCCTCCCAGTACAAATCTACCCCCCTGCTGAAATCTTCCTCCTGGCACCAATCCCTCCCTCCCCTAGCTCAAATCTGATCTCTCCCCATATGCCCCCCAGCATAAATAAATTCCCCCTGCCCCCCCCCAAAAAAAATTCCCCCTCTTAGCACAAATCCGCTACCCCTCAAATTTCCCCTCTGAGCGCAAATCCTACTCCAAATCCTCCCCCCTTCCTAGAACAAATACCCCCCAGTCATCCCTACTAGCATAAATCTACCCCTCCCTCACAAAAAAATTCAGATCTTAGCACAAATTCGGACCCCCCCACCCCCCGACCATCCTTGCACAAATTCTCTTCAACCACCCCCCCCCCCCCTCCCCAACACAAATCTCCCAAATCCCCACTCCTAGCACACCTCCCCAAATTTTCCCTCCTAGAACAATTCTTGCCCCCTTTTGCCACTCCTCCAAATTCCCCCTCCCAAACACAAATCCCCTCTCCCCAGTCTCCTTGTGGTGCTCCCCCACCTCACATGATACCACAGTGGCCAGGGCAGCTGCCTCTCTTGCCCACCCCTTGTCCCGGCTCCGGTTCTGGGATCAAGGTCATCTAGGGCTCAGTGCAACATGCCAAACTGCACCCCCCCCCCCAAGATGTATTAGGTATTAGAAACCGCCCCACCCCCCAAAAAAAAAGCAGTAATCTGCATGCTCACCTCCTAAACATAAAATCCCCCTCCTCCCAGCACAAATCTGCCCCCTGCTGAAATCCCCCTCTCAGCACTAACCTTTGCCCCCCCCATCCCCCATCCTAACTTAAATCCTCACTCTCCACAACCCCCCCCCCTTTTCCCCCTTAAAAAAAACTCTGCCTAACACTAACCCTGTACTCCTCAAATATCTCCTATGAGTATTCATCCTCTCCCCCCACTTCAAAATCTCCCTCCCATCTACCCTACTAGCACAAATCTCCCCTTCTAGCACAAATACCCTTCAATCATCTCTACTAGCCCAAATCCCCCCCTTCAAAAAATGTCCCCTCCTAGCACAAATCCCCTCCTCCCTCTACCATATTGCCACTTCTAGCAAAACTCTTCTTCCCTCATCCCCCTCCCACAAATCCCCCCAAAACACCTTTCCTAGCAGCCCCCCCCCCCAAATTTCCTCTCCTAGAACAATTTTTACCCCCTGCTGTCCCCCAAGTTTCCCCACCCAACACAAATCCCCTCCCCCCAGTCTCCCTGTGGTGCCCCTGCACCTCAGAGGATACCACAGTGCCCAGGGCAGCTGCCCCTCCTGCCCACTCTTTGTCCCGGCCCTAATTATAACTGTGCCCACATGAAAAAGCTTTATAATCCCCCTAAGTCATGCAAATATCAAAATTCCTGGACGGGTGGGTGTGAGTCTGCAGGAGAGGGTGTTCATAGGCAGACTACATTTGCATGTAGACAACCCTAGGTAACACCCCAATGTGATACTGAGCCTCCATGATTGAAAGAACTGAAAGACAAAGAATGAAAGGGACGGGCCAGAGACAGTCAGTCTGGGGAGCAAAGCCCTAGATCAGGGGTGTCAAACTCAATTTCTTTGCAGGCCGCATCAGCATTATGGTCGCCTTCAAAGGGACGGTTAAATTGGTAAGACTAGATGTCTAGAGCACGCCACCCCCTCTTACATCAGATGGCAAGAACCCCCCCCCCCCCCACCATCAGAAGTCAAAGGTCCCCCACGCTCCCTTACATCACAGTACACCCCCCTTACCTTGTATTGCTGCTGGGAAGAATCTGGGGCTTGCAGGGAAGCAGAAAGTGCAGGGTCTGGAGGAGGACCAAGGTAGGACAGGGGCAAGGGCCACATAAAATGGCCTGGAGGGCCGGATTCGACCCTTGAGCCTTGTGTTTGACACATGTTTTTTTTTTTCCTTAAATCCGTGGTGGTGCAAAACCTAGAATGAAAAAACCCCGTAAGTCTACAAAAAAGTGCATGTGAAACACACACTTAAGGGTGTGCTTTTAGTCCACCCCCGGAAGGGGCAGGACCTCTACTCTGATCCCCCGGGGCACAAGGCTCCTGACAGGGACAAAGGGTTTCCAATGGTCTGCCTAGCCAGAAGGCCTGGCAGACCCCGTTCTTGTAGGCCAGCCGAAGCCGAACATTAAATACTTGGTCGTGGGGCAGGGGAGGAAGGAACCTGAGGGCCACACATCCCCCCCCCCCCTGTTCTTGTAGGTCAGCCAAAGCCGACCATCGAATACTTGGTCGAGGGGCTCTCCCAAAGAGAGACCCCCCCCAAAGGGCAGGGAAAGGAAGGAACCTGAGGACCACACATGCTCCCCCCGTTCTTGTAGGTCAGCCGAAGCCGACCATCGAATACTTGGTCAAGGGGCTCTCCCAAAGAGGGACCCCCCAAGGGCAGGAGAGGAAGGAACCTGAGGGCCACACATCCTCCCCTCATACTTGTAGGTCAGACGAAGCCGACCATTGAATACTTGGTCGAGGGGCTCTCCCAAAGAGGGACCCCCCAAGGGCAGGAGAGGAAGGAACCTGAGGGCAACACATCCTCCCCCCATTCTTGTAGGTCAGCCGAAGCCGACCATTGAATACTTGGTCGAGGGGCTCTCCCAAAGAGAGACCCCCCCAGGGGCAGGGGAGGAAGGAACCTGAGGGCAACACATCCTCCCCCCGTTCTTGTAGGTCAGCTGAAGCCGACCATTGAATACTTGGTCGAGGGGCTCTCCCAAAGAGAGACCCCCCAAGGGCAGGAGAGGAAGGAACCTGAGGGCCACACATCCTCCTCCTAGACGTTAGGGCAAACCCAAGGACTTACACCCTTCATCCCTGAGAAAAATACACACGAATGTGAAAGAGTGACAAAGAGTGGGAGGAAAAATTACTAAAAAATAAAAAAGTGGCCGTGCCAAATGTGCATTGGCCTAGGCCCTGAGGCCTGGTAGACAAAAATTGCCCCCGGACATAGCCAAAAGGCCAGGACCTAAAAGGCGCAGTACAGAAAGAAAAGCTTTTGGTGGCCTTTTCACACCGTGGGGTCCCACACCATTGTGTTACTTAGAGCACCCCTAGGGGTGACCATACCCAGGGGGCACAGACACCATGGACCTTCTGCACTCCCAGCCCATGGCCAGGCAAGGTAGAACGTTCAAACCAGGAGGTAATGGGCTCTTCCAACTTTCCAGGGGAATTTCTCCCGTGCCCCTACTGCCTGTGGGCGCCCGATTTCTGTTCAAGCCAGTTCTAACCTTCCAAGCCCCCCAGAGCTTCATAGCCCCCACTCCAACCTTGGTCAGGTCAGATGATAGCACATCGCCCCCCACTGGATCACTGATAAGAACAGATACTACATTTGATCTTAGCCAAAATGCCAAGAAGATCAGTGCTGTATTTTGGCCTAGGCCAACAAGGCCCAGGCCTAGGGCGGCACTTTGCAGGGGGGCATCAAAAAAGCCCCCCTCCACCTTAGACTCTATTGGCCACTAGTTGCTAGAGCTGCCTCTCCCACCCCCCCTCTCTCTCTCTCATCGCCCTCTCTCTCTCATCCCCTCTCTCTCATCCCCCCCCCTCTCCCTCATGTCCCCCCTCTCTCTCACCCCCCCTCTCTCTCAGTCTCTAATCCCCTCTCTCACCCCCCCTCTCTCTCTCGGTCTCTAATCCCCTCTCCCCCCCCTCTCTCACCCCCCTCTCTCTCTCTCACACCCTCTCTCTCTCTCTCTCACCTCTCTCACCCACCCCCTTTCACCCCCCCCCCCCTCGTGAGATCTCAGGGGTTCATGCTGGGACTTGTAGTCCTTCAATTTTGGAGGGAGTCACATCCATTAAAAAGGAAGGAGTGGGGCACATTTTACATAGGAGGGTGAGGGGGGTTCCCAATTTTAGTCTTGCCTAGGGCAGCACAAAACTTAAATACACCACTGGAGAAGATGTTGGGTGTCCTCCAGCCAGGAATTGAGACCATCTCTATGGGACTTGCTGCAGCTTCTGATGCACATTGTGGGAATCTCACAGTGTGCAGTAACTTCAGAGTAAGCCAGTACAGGAGAGGAGCCGGTACAACTGTGCAAGACTGAAGGGGGGGTTGGAGGTCAGATTTCAAATACTTAAAAATGAAGGCAGCCCATAGATGGACTTTTTTTTTTTTTTTCGTTCAGCCAGCAGGTTGAATGAAAGAACTGACCCGATTCCATCATCTTCACATTCGATGTGGATGGGGGAATCCCCGCTGAGCTATTGTATTCTAACAGCGGAGAGACTTCCCCTCCATCAGAATACACTGATCGGCACTGCAGGCTATAGGTGGCGGAACTGATCGATCGGGGTAAACCCGGCAGAGCTGTTGCACATAAGTGGATGGGAAGATGGATCTCTGTACAACCTCCGTGCCCATGTATGGATCGAGATGTGTCTGGTTCCTGCTGAACCGGCCAAAGTCTATCCCATGCACGACTGGGTAAGAATTTACCATTAATATAAAGTGAATAGATCCCACGTTGGATTGCACAAGACTCCGCCGATTGTCTGGATTTCAATGGATGAGTCTTCAGTAAATACTTAGTTGCCGGGATACGTGGCTCCCTGGAATTATCCGTCTTCTTCTAAATGTAAAACACGTGTTCTAGATTGTCTCCGGATCCCGTCTGTCTCCCGCACATGTGTGTGTGGCCGCCACTTCACCTCTTATATAAAACACGTGTGTGCCTGTGTACCATAGATGTCATTCATGGAACATTCGTATTGGGATACAGAGATATTATAACATTTGTATCGGGATACAGAGACATTATAACATTTGTATCAGGATAAAGAGATATTGTAACATTTGTATTGGGATGCGGGGAAATTGTAACATTCGTATCGGGACACAGAGACAATATAAAACTTGTATCGGGATGCAGAGACATTGTAACATTCTTATCGGGATGCAGAGACATTTTAATATCAGTATTGGGACGCAGAGACAATCTAAAATTTGTATTGGGATGCAGAGACATTGTAAGATTCAAATTGGGATGCAGAGACATTGTAACATTCGTATCGGGATGCAGAGACAATATAACATTCGTATCAGGATACAGAGACATTCTAACATTTGTAACAGGCTGTAGAGATATTATAACATTCGTATCGGGATGCAGAGACATTATACCATTCGTATCAGGACACAAAGACAACATAACATTTGTATCGGGATGCAGAGACATTATAACAATCGTTACAGGACACAGAGACATTATAACATTTGTATCAGGACACAGAGACATTATAACATTCCTATCAGGACACAGAGACAATATAATATTCGTATTGGGATGCAGAGACATTATAACATTCGTTACAGGACACAGAGATATTATAACATTCTTTACAGTACACAGAGACCTTATAACATTTGTATTTGAATGCAGAGACATTGTAACATTCGTATCGGGATGCAGAGACATTAAAACATTTGTATCGGGATACAGAGACATTGTAACATTTGTATCGGGATGCATAGACATTGTAACATTCGTATCGGGATGCAGAGACATTGTAACATTCGTATCGGGATGCAGAGACATTGTAACATTCGTATCGGGATGCAGAGACATTGTAACATTCGTATCGGGATGCAGAGACATTAAAACATTTGTATCAGGTTACAGAGTCATTAAAACATTGGTATCGGGATGCAGAGACATTGTAACATTCGTATCGGGATGCAGAGACATTGTAACATTCGTATCGGGATGCAGAGACAATATAACATTCGTATCAGGATACAGAGACATTCTAACATTTGTAACAGGCTGTAGAGATATTATAACATTCGTATCGGGATGCAGAGACATTATACCATTCGTATCAGGACACAAAGACAACATAACATTTGTATCGGGATGCAGAGACATTATAACATTCGTTACAGGACACAGAGACATTATAACATTTGTATCAGGACACAGAGACATTATAACATTCCTATCAGGACACAGAGACAATATAATATTCGTATTGGGATGCAGAGACATTATAACATTCGTTACAGGACACAGAGATATTATAACATTCTTTACAGGACACAGAGACCTTATAACATTTGTATTTGAATGCAGAGACATTGTAACATTCGTATCGGGATGCAGAGACATTAAAACATTTGTATCGGGATACAGAGACATTGTAACATTTGTATCGGGATGCATAGACATTGTAACATTCGTATCGGGATGCAGAGACATTGTAACATTCGTATCGGGATGCAGAGACATTGTAACATTCGTATCGGGATGCAGAGACATTGTAACATTCGTATCGGGATGCAGAGACATTGTAACATTCGTATCGGGATGCAGAGACATTGTAACATTCGTATCGGGATACAGAGACATTGTAACATTCGTATAGGGATGCAGAGACATTAAAACATTTGTATCAGGTTACAGAGTCATTAAAACATTCGTATCGGGATACAGAGACATTGTAGCATTTAGTACAAAGTTATTCAGTGTGGAACTCCAGCTAGAACTTTGATAGAGTAGCGAAGGTTTGGAACAGTGGTGGTAAACTTTTATGTGGAATTTCTTTTTTGTGTTTCTCGCCCGTAGGGCAGCATATTGAAACGGATGGGCTGCCCTACATGGGACGCTGCCCTACATGTGTAAAATGCATGGAAACATATGCATGCACCCACGTACGTAGTAAGGTAACCCAAAGATGGGGACTGAGGGCTACACTATCAGCACCAAAGGGCCCCATGTGGCCTCCAGGCCATAGACTAAGCACCTGCAGTCCACCTTGTAAAGATTTCCTTTTACTTCCTGTCCTGGTGACCACATCACCTGGACAGGAAGTGATGTTAATTCAAAATGTTCCAGTTGTCTCCAGGAGAAGTGTAGAGGTGAAATCTCTCAATGGGGACACCAGAGGTGGGATTGCCCCTTAATTTGGGGAGACACAATAGGAATTGAGTGGTGGTGACACAGACATCATTAAAAACCTGACAAATCCTCTAACCCTTCCATGCGCCATCCAAAACTAGAAAAAAGTTTTACCCAGAGTTCTACTTTAGGAACTTATGAATGTCCTTGGACGGCATGGTGGCATTCATTCATCGATGTGCCCCATTTACTAAACTATTATCTCTAAAATGTTTCCAACTTTAAGCCATTTTTTTTTGCTGCCTTAGCACACCGTCTCCGCATTTCGCACACCGGCGTCATCTACTAAGCACGTCGCTACTTGCAGTCTCTCCTTTGTACTGCCCCCCCCCCCCTGCCCTCCTTGTCTGTGTCCCAGTATAGCCGCTGACCTCACCAACTGGGTATGAAACCTGCATGAGTCAGCCAGGAGGGGAGAGGAGGGAGCAGAGGAGAACGGGAGTCCTCAGTCTTCAACCCCCCCCATAGACTGTCACTGTACCCTCCTCCCTGCTCACTCCCCACTATGAGTCACTTGACCAGTGATTCCTCTCCCTGGTATGTGTGTGTGTGGGAGCCCGGAGACATCCACACTGGGAGACTACCAGAGACCTCTGGGGAGAGAGAGAGAGCGAGAAAGAGAGAGAGAGAGCGAGAAAGAGAGAGAGAGAAAGAGAGAGAGAGAGTGAGAAAGAGAAAGAGAGAGAAAGAAAGAAAGAAAGAAAGAAAGAAAGAAAGAAAGAAAGAAAGAAAGAAAGAAAGAAAGAAAGAAAGAAAGAAAGAAAGAAAGAAAGAAAGAAAGAAAGAAAGAAGAGAGAAAGAGAGAGAGAAAGAAAGAGGAGAGAGAGAGAGAAAGAAATAAAGAGGAGAGAGAGAGAAAGAGAGAAAGAAAGAAAGAAAGAAAGAAAGAAAGAAAGAAAGAAAGAAAGAAAGAAAGAAAGAAAGAAAGAAAGAAAGAAAGAAAGAAAGAAAGAAAGAAAGAAAGAGTGAGGGAAAGAAAGAGTGAAATAGGAGAGAGAGAGAGAATGAGAGAATGAGAGAAAGAAAGAAAGAAAGAAAGAAAGAAAGAAAGAAAGAAAGAAAGAAAGAAAGAAAGAAAGAAAGAAAGAAAGAAAGAAAGAAAGAAAGAGGAGAGAGAGAGAAAGAAAGAAAGAGGAGAGAGAGAGAGAGAGAGAGAGAGAGAGAGAGAGAAAGAAAGAAAGAAAGAAAGAAAGAAAGAAAGAAAGAAAGAAAGAAAGAAAGAAAGAAAGAAAGAAAGAAAGAAAGAGATTGAAATAGGAGAGAGAGAAAGAAAGAAAGAAAGAAAGAAAGGAAAAAAGAAAGAAAGAAAGAAAGAAAGAAAGAAAGAAAGAAAGAAAGAAAGAAAGAAAGAAAGAAAGAAAGAAAGAAAGAAAGAAAGAAAGAAAGAAAGAATGAGTGAGTGAAATAGGAGAGAGAGAGAGAAAGAAAGAAAGAAAGAAAGAAAGAAAGAAAGAAAGAAAGAAAGAAAGAAAGAAAGAAAGAAAGAAAGAAAGAAAGAAAGAAAGAAAGAAAGAAAGAAAAAGAAAGAGAGAGAAAGAGAGAGCGAGAGAAAGAAAGAGTGAGAGAAAGAATGAGTGAAATAGGAGAGAGAGAGAGAACGAGAGAAAGAAAGAAAGAAAGAGGAGTGAGAGAGAGAAAGAAAGAAAGAGGAGAGAGAGAGAAAGAAAGAAAGAGTGAAATAGGAGAGAGAGAGAGAGAAAGAAAGAAAGAAAGAAAGAAAGAAAGAAAGAAAGAAAGAAAGAAAGAAAGAAAGAGGAGAGAGAGAGAAAGAAAGAAAGAGTGAAATAGGAGAGAGAGAGAGGAAGAAAGAAAGAAAGAAAGAAAGAAAGAAAGAAAGAAAGAAAGAAAGAAAGAAAGAAAGAGAGAAAAAGAGAAAGCGAGAGAAAGAAAGAGTGAGAGAAAGAATGAGTGAAATAGGAGAGAGAGAGAGAGAATGAGAGAAAGAAAGAAAGAAAGACAGAGGAGTGAGAGAGAGAACGAGAGAAAGAGAGAGAGAGAAAGAAAGAAAGAAAGAAAGAAAGAAAGAAAGAAAGAAAGAAAGAAAGAAAGAAAGAAAGAAAGAAAGAAAGAAAGAAAGAAAGAAAGAAAGAAAAAAATGAGAGAAAGAATGAGTGAAATAAGAGAGAGAGAGAGAAAGAAAGAAAGAAAGAAAGAAAGAAAGAAAGAAAGAAAGAAAGAAAGAAAGAAAGAAAGAAAGAAAGAAAGAATGAGAGAAAAAAAAGAAAGAGAATGAAAGAGAGAGAGAGAGAAAGAATGAGAGAGAGAGAGAAAGAATGAGAGAACTAATGAGTGAAATAGGAGAGAGAGAGCGAGAACGAGAGAAAGAATGAAAGAAAATGAGTGAGAATGAGTGAGAGAAAAAGAGATAGTGGGGAGGAGGAGAGGAGAGAGAAAGATGGGGGGCTGCAGAAAAGGGGGGGGGAGGGGAGGGAAAGGGAGGAGAGAGTCCGTTCTGTAGAAGTGTACCAGTGCACTAGCAAAACTAACTGCTCATAGACAACACAGATGAGTACTGCAATTGATTGTTTTTACTTTGGCACTAACAGTTTTTAAGGACAAACTTTTGAAAGATGGATTCCATAAATCCTGTTCAATCAAAGATCTGATATGCTGATATCTCTTCTGGTCCAAGCAGAGATACACAACCTTCTTACTGTCCTAACATAGATCCAACTTCCGATCCAAGCAGAGATCCACTCCATTCTTCCTGTCCCAACAGAGATTCAACTTCTGGTCAAAGTAGAGCTCAACTTCAATCTGCTCTCTTGTTCTGGTCCAAGCAAAGATCCACTCCCTTCTCCGAGTCCAAGCAGAGATCCACTTTCTTTTTCAGTCCTAACAAAAATCCACCTAGTCTTAGTAAAGCAGAGATCACCTTTCTTTTTCCATTCCAATCAAAAATCCATTCCCTTCTTCCAGTCCATGCACAAATCTGTTTCTTTCTTACATTTCAGAAATCCTCCTTTTGGTCTAAACAAGGATCCCCTTCCTTATTGTCCTGCAAGCTTAGATCCACTCCATTCATCTGGCCCAGGCAAAGATCACCTTCCTTCTTCTATTCCAAGCAGGCATCCACACCCTTCTAGTCCTGGTAGAGACCCACTGCCTTTTCCAGTCCCAACAGAAATCTGCCTCCTTCTTCTGGTCAAAGCAGAGATTGCCTTCATTCTTCCATTCCAAGCAAAGATTCACTCCCATGTTCTGGCCCAAGTAGAGATTTAATTCCTTCTTCGAGTCCAAAGATCCACCTTCAGCTGATTTAAGGACACCAAATTTTTCTTCTTCCAGTCCAGAGACCCACCTTCTTCTTCTGGTCCAATCACAAATCCCGTTCCTTCTTTCTTTCCAAGCAGAGTTCCTCTCCCTTCTTCAGATTAAAGCAGAGATGCACTCCATTCTTTTGGTCCAAACAGAGTTCCATCAGCTTCAGGTTCAAGCAGAGTTCCACTCCCTTGTTTCAATCCTAACAGAGTTCCAACCTCTTTTGGTTGAAGCAGAGATGGAGTGCCTTCTTCCATTCCAAGCGGAGATCAACTCCCATCCTCTGGTCCAAGCTGAGGTCCATTTCTTTCTTCAAGTCCAGAGATCCACTTTCTTCTTCTCATCCAAGCCGAGATCACCTTTCTTCTTCCCTTGCAAACAGACATCCCCGTCCTTCTTCTGGCCCAAGCAGGGACTCACATCTGATCTAGAGATTCACCCTCCTTTTCCAGTCCAAGCATGGATTCCTTTCTTTCTTCCATTCCAAGCAGAGATTGTCTTTCTTCTTCTTCTTCCTTCCTATTATTCCAAGCACAGATCCGCTTCCTTCTACTGGTCCAAGCAGAGGTCCACTACCTTCTACTGGTCCAAACGGGGATCCACTCCCTTCTACTGGTCCAAGCAGAGATCCACTCCCTTCTACTGGTCCAAACGGGGATCCACTCCCTTCTACTGGTCCAAGCAGAGATCCACTCCCTTCTACTGGTCCAAACAGGGATCCACTCCCTTCTAAAGGTCCAAGCAGATGTCCACTCCCTTCTACTGGTCCAAGCAGAGGTCCACTCCCTTCTAAAGGTCCAAGCAGATGTCCACTCCCTTCTACTGGTCCAAGCAGAGATCCACTCCCTTCTTCTAATCCAAACAGTGACTTGTCCTCTTCTTTTAGTCCAGGCTGAAATCCACTTTCTTATTTTATTCTAAGCAGAGCTCTACTGTCCTCTTCTGCTCTAAGCAGAGCTCTACTGTCCTCT
The DNA here is from genome assembly GCF_965119305.1 of Pelophylax lessonae. Lineage (NCBI taxonomy): Eukaryota > Metazoa > Chordata > Amphibia > Anura > Ranidae > Pelophylax > Pelophylax lessonae. The sequence goes on along the minus strand of NC_138773.1, from coordinate 31,792,785 downwards.
TCTGCTCTAAGCAGATATCTGCTTTCTTTTTTCAGTCCAAGTCAGGGGCATAACTCCATGGGGTTGCAATTGCAACCAGGCCCCATGCTCCAGAGGGCCTGTGTGGCTCCCCTGTACACCTGGATAGGAGGGCGGCAGGGGCAGCATGTAGAGAAATCACTGTCCTCCTTTTTCCTTCTGTAGCTGAAGGAGGAAAATGGAGGAGATTTGTTCCTCTGTATTCTGCCCCCGCCACTCCTCCTATCCAGTTCACTTGTGTTCTGCTGTCTCTGGGCCCCTGAGTGCTCTCCTGGTCCCCCCAACCCCACTGTGTTGCCCCCCCCCCCCCCACTGTGCTCCCTTCCCTCTCCTGCCGGCTGCTGCAGGGGATGTGTCACAATAGAGAACCAGGAAGGGGCAGGTAAATATGTAATTTACTAGCTCCTTCCTTTTCTGAATGGACAGAGTCATAGTCAGTGACATTGTAAAAAAATAAAATGATAACAAATACAATTAAAATACCAAAAAATAAAAACTACTGACACCAGTGGGTGAACTTCCAGGATCGCAAAGGTCACACTTGTGACCGGGAACTGGCATTCCACCACCGTGGGGAGGCCCCAAGATGGCAGGAAGAGAGACCACTGCAGAACTTGTGAAAGGGTCCCGCAACTAGAGTAAAGGGCCCCAGGATCAGTGGGAAGAGCCCCAGGCTTGAAGGGAAGGGCCCCGGCCAGGGGTCCGGGGGGCCCTTCATGGTTTCTTGCACCGGGGCCCTGAAGGTTCTAGTTACGCCTCTGGCACCTACTACTCCTGTTAGGACTACTAGAAAGAAGTGGATCTCCAGAAAGCTTGTCCAGAAATATGAACTGTCTCCTCTATGTAGCATTGTCCCCGTAGGGCTTGCTGTATGATGACTTGTTGGGCCTCCTCTGATTACCAGCACACAGTCACTTAGGGTTCATATCACACATTCATTCTTACCCCCAATGGCTCGTTGCTCTATAATCAGTCCAGGTGTGTTGGTTTTTTGGTGTTTATTTTGGAACTTGGATGGGAGAAGGGAATAGTGGGATACTCCAAATGGAACTATGTACATTGGATAAGGACAACTCTCACTTGGCCTCACCTGGTTTCTTGTGGAAGCAGCTGCACAGCTTGAACCATACTGCCACATGTATGGAAAGGGACTCCTTGCTCTTTCTCTCCAGCAATAGATTTGGTGATCTACATTCTCTTAAGGACACTCACTAGTATCCCCTTTACTGACACCCGTCCAGTGACCCTTCTAGCTGCAGGGGTGGCCCCCATCAGGCCAGACCCCTTGACAAAAATCTGTACTGACTGTACTGCAGAATCAGATTCTTCAGTGTCTTCCCCTTCCAGTCAGCTTGACAGGACCTCTGGGTTCAGTTCCGCTCTAGCTCTCTTTAGGCCCTCAGGTTGACTACCTGAGGCCACATGGCACCTCTATAGAGGAGGAGGCAGCTGCTCCTCCCTCCGGGACTCCAGACGAAAGACCCCGAGCACATGTGCTCCTGGCATTTATACAGTATCCCAGCATGCACTGAAACACTTTCCTCTGCCAAATTACCAGGGCTGTATCAAACACCTCTGCATTCATTTGTCAGGCTTCCTCTCGCTGTCCAATATGCCTCCCTATTGGACCAGTATGAAACACTCTGCAGACAGTATGAGTTGCACCTGAGAGCAATAACCTCCTCACTAACAGATCTTGCTGTCTGGCAGGCAGGGAACAATATAGATTTACCTGCAATCCCTCTGGTAAGCAGACAGAGCTCAAAACTACACTTTCTCTCTCTCGCTCCCACCTGCTGTGCCCATTATGAGGGGTTCCCACCATCCCTGTGCTGAGTTCTGGGTCTGTACATCTGCTGTGCCCATTATGAGGGGTTCCCACCATCCCTGTGCTGAGTTCTGGGTCTGTACACCTGCTGTGCCCATTATGAGGGGTTCCCACCATCCCTGTGCTGAGTTCCAGGGTCTGTACACGTGCTGTGCCCATTATGAGGGGTTCCCACTATCCCTGGACTGAGTTCCCAGGTCTGTACACCTGCTGTGCCCATTATAAGAGGTCCCCACCATCCCTGTGCTGAGTTCTCAGGTCTGTACACCTGCTGTGCCCATTATGAGGGGTTCCCACCATCCCTGTATTGAGTTACTGGGTCTGTACACTTGCTGTGTCCATTATGAGTGGTTCTCATCATCCCTGTGCTGAGTTTCCAGGTCTATGCACCTGCTGTGCCCATTATGAGGGGTTCCCACCATACCTGTACTGAGTTACTGGGTCTGTACATCTGCTGTGCCCAATATGAGGGGTTCCCACCATCCCTGTGATAAGTTCCTGGGTCTGTACACCTGCTGTGCCCATTATGAGGGGTTCCCACCATCCCTGTGCTGAGTTCCCGGGTCTGTACACCTGCTGTGCCCATTATGAGGGGTTCCCACCATACCTGCCACTGTTGTCTTTAAGATGCCAGATATTTGCCTGCCTCTTCTGATTTATCACTTTTCATTCTGTCCTGGGTCGGTTGAAATCTCACAAATAGGCCAAGCATGTGACACTTCTTGGAAAGTCTGCGGGCAGTTTACACTGGCTGTGTAGCACCCATAATGTGATCACATAACATATGAGATAACCTCGGACACTGCTGACCCAGCACGACATGTGCAAATAGGAGCGCTGACCCCAGCCATGTATAAATAGACCCCAGATGAGTTTCCACATCTCTCTGACCAGTGGGTGACATCACTAGCCCAGAGCGTTTGGTGACACCACCAGATAAACAAACACGTGTGTCACCAATTATATATACACAGCGTACGGGGACACACAGCTGCAGAGTCTGCAATACATAACTCTTATGTGGTAAAGAACTCCGCTCTTGAGTGCCTCTGTACCCGAAGCCCTAGATGATTGACGTAGTTACATACTTAAAAACATAAAAAGACATAAAAAGACAAGAAAAGACACGTGTCCATCGCATCCATCCAAAGCGATAAAAATAAATCTAATTAAAAAAACGCATCCAACCAATGGGCTGCCCTAACACGACGCATGTTATTGCCAGAAGTAACGCACATCATCGCGCTTTTGTGTTGGTGTACAGTACAAGTGTGAACCCGACGTAAAAGGCTTCTTCTTCTTTTTCGTCTTCTTTCTTCTTCTTCTATTTCTTCTTCCTTCTTCATTCTTCGTCATTCCTCTTCCTCTTTCTTTCTTCTTCTTTTTTCTTCTTCTTCTAAGTCTACTTTTTTTCTTTCTTCCTCCTTTTTCATTCTTCTTCTTTTCCTCCAGTCTTCTTCTTTCCTTCTTTTTCTTCATTCTTCTTCTCCTTCGTCTTTCTTCATTCCTCTTCATTTTTCTTTCTTCTTCTTTATTTTTTTTCTTCCTTCTTCTTCTTCTTCTTCTTCCTCTTTCTTTCTTCTTTTTCGTCGTCTTTCTTCTTCTAATTATACTTTTTTTGTCTTTCTTATTCCTTCTCCATTCTTCTTCTTTTTTTGTCCTTCTTCTTTCATCTTCTTTTCCTCCATTCTTCTTCTTCCCTTTTTCTTCTTCTTCTCCTTCATCTTTCTTCATTCCTCTTCATTCTTCTTTCTTCTTCTTTTGTTCTTCTTCTTTATTTTTTCTACTTTCTTCTTCTTCTTTCTTCCTTCTTCTTAAGACTCCCTCTTTCTTCTTTGTCTTCTTTCTTCTAATTCTACTTTCTTTTTTTCTTTCTTCTTGCTTCTTCATTATTCTTCTTCTTTCTTTGTCCTGCTTCATTCTTCTTCTTTCTTTGTCCTGCTTCATTCTTCTTCTCCTCCATTCTTCTTCTTCATCATTCTTCTTCTCCTTCGCCTTTCTTCATTCATCTTCTATCTTCTTCATTTTTCTTTCTTCTTTTCTTCTTCCTTATTTTTTTCTTCTTTCTTCCTCTTTCTGTCTTCTTCATCTTCTGCTAATATTTCTTCTTCCTTCCTCCTCCTCTTTCTTTCTTCTTTGTCTTCTTTTTTTCTTCTTCTTCTAATTCTACTTTTTTTTCTTTCTTCTTCCTTCTCCATTCTTCTTCTTTTTTTGTCCTTCTTCTTTCTTCTTCTTTCCTTTTTCTTCTTCTTCATTCTTCTTCTTCATCTTTCTTTATTCCTCTTCATTCTTCTTTCTTCTTCTTTTGTTCTTCTTCTTTATTTTTTTTCTACTTTCTTCTTCTTCTTTCTTCCTTATTCTTCTCCCTCTTTCTTTCTTCTTCTTTCTTCTGTGTCTTCTTTCTTCTTCTAATTCTACTTTCTTTTTTTTTTTCTTTCTTCTTCTTCTTTCTTTGTCCTGCTTCATTATTCTTCTCCATTCTTCTTCATTCTTCTTCTCCTCCGCCTTTCTTTATTCCTCTTCTATCTTCTTCATTTTTCTTTCTTCTTCTTTTCTTCTTCCTTATTTTTTCTTCTTTCTTCCTCTTTCTGTCTTCTTCATCTTCTGCTAATATTTCTTCTTCCTTCTTCTTCATTCCTCCTCCTCTTTCTTTCTTCTTTGTCTTCTTTTCTTCTTCTAATTCTACTTTTTTTTTTCTTTCTTCTTCCAACTTCATTCTTCTTCTTCTTTCTTTGTCCTGCTTCATTCTTCTTCTCCTTCGCCTTTCTTCATTCCTCTTCTATCTTCTTCATTTCTTTCTTCTTCTTTTCTTCTTCCTTATTTTTTCTTCTTTCTTCCTCTTTCTGTCGTCTTCTTTTCGTCTTTCTTCTTCTTTGTACAATGTTGCAATTTAAAATCTATTTACAAAACACGACTGTTACATTTACAAATTTGATAACCTGAACTTTATGACATTTGCTGAAGCTCTGTGTATCATAACAATTGCTTTTTTTCAAGAAAATTCACATTTTATCATCCTCTCCTCCATCTCAATGCTACTGATCTCCTGCAGCCTCTTTCAGGTGACCAATGTGTACCAGCATGGCTGCTTGTAGTCTCCACCATGGGAGCATTTGACAGAATGACAATGATGGAACACTAGCAGGTGATAGGGACAGTTTGTTGTCACCCCATAACAGGAAGTGCCTGAACAAGGACCATCGTGGATTTTTTAAAAAAAATGTTGCAGATGATTGAAAATGACTTATGAGTGTTGCCACCCAATAACAGGGAGTGTCTATTTAAGCTTCATGGCAGGATCATCATATCTACATGTACTTTCTTCGAGGGCATCTATATACACTAAATAACCAAAAGTATTGGGACGCCTGCCTTTACACGCACATGAACTTTAATGGCATCCCAGTCTCAGTCTGGCCATAGATGTTCAACTTTTGTTGCACAATTTTCAAAGCTAAACAACACTTTCACTTGTATCCAGTTAGGCAGGCCTTTGCACTACATAGGTGAAGGTAAATTTCAAGAAAATTGTATCATTAATGGCCAGTCTTAGTCTGTAGGGTTCAATATTGAGTTGGTCCACCCTTTGCAGCTATAACAGCTTCAACTCTTCTGGGAAGACTGTCCACAAGGTTTAGGAGTGTCTATGGGAATGTTTGACCATTTTTCCAGAAGCACATTTGTGAGGTCAGGTACTGATGTTGGACGAAAAGGCCTGGCTTCCCAGTCTCCGTTCTACTTCATCCCAAAGGTGTTCTATCGGGTTGAGGTCAGGACTCTGTGCAGGCCAGTCAAGTTCCTCTCAAACATTCCAAACTCGCTCATCTATGTCTTTATGGACCTTGCTTTGTGCAGTGGTGTGCAGTCATGTTGGAACAGGAAGGGGCCATCCCCAAACTGTTCCCACAAAGTTGGGAGCATGAAATTGTCCAAAATGTCTTGGTATGCTGACGCCTTAAGAGTTCCCTTCACTGGAACTAAGGGGCCAAGCCCAACCCCTGAAAAACAAACCCACACCATAATCCCCTCTCTTTGGACTGGCTTCCTGACAGTGACAACGCAGGACCCTATCTAGGCAATGGGTGTCAGCACAGCCGCTTGTAGCCTCCATCAGGGGTGCATGTGACAGGGTGACAACGCAGGAGTCCAATTGGGAGACAGGGACATTGTGTTGTCACAGCATAACAGGAAGTGCCTGAGCTGCCACGTATATACAAGGGGTTAAGGATTATATAAGATTGTAGCAATTTACTATAACAATCTTTTTATTTTTGATCATTTATGCGGATTTTATACTTCACTTTATCGCGGTTCCCCCGAGGAAGGACCGTGTCACCTGTCACATGCTGGGAGGGGGGTCACCAAGAAATCTTGTGATATCTCTATCATGTTACAGGCTAGGATTTATCACCCTCTTTCATAGCAGAAGGCTGACCTCACCGGTCCCCAGTTATAAGCCATGACGGTATCGTCACACCATGAAGATGTTATCATTAATTCTGATGTCTTCCTTGTTTTCACAGATCCGGTGTGTGCGAGGGGCTTCCGATGGAGCAATGATCTGGAGAGGTGTAAAGACTGCCGGCTCTGCGAGATTTCCAGCAAGGACGACTTCTGTCAGACATGTAAGAGACTGCTCGGGGCTCCGGGGACACTGAGATGGTTTACAGCAGTGGTGGTCAACTTTCCTGATATGGGGGGGGGGCATGAGTGCGGCCCCGGACCTCACCAAGGGGCCGCGCATAAAATTCTGTGAATATTCAGTCTCAGAGAGTGCAGACATGACACAGGAGAGGGTCAGAGACTGCAGACATGATACAGGAGATGGTCAGAGACTGCAGACATACAACAGGAGATGGTCAGAGACTGCAGACATGATACAAGAGATGGTCAAAGACTGCAAACATGATACAAGAGATGGTCAGAGACTGCAGACATGATACAGGAGATGGTCAGAGACTGCAAACATGGTACAGGAGATGGTCAGAGACTGCGGACATGATACAGGAGAGGGTCAGAGACTGCAGATATGATACAAGAGATGGTCAGAGATTGCAGACATGATACAAGAGATGGTCAGAGACTGCGGACATGATACAAGAGATGGTCAGAGACTGCAGACATGATACAGGAGAGGGTCAGAGACTGCAGACATGATACAGGAGATGGTCAGAGACTGCAGACATGATACAGGAGATGGTCAGAGAGTGCAGACATGATACAAGAGATGGTCAGAGACTGCAGACATGATACAAGAGATGGTCAGAGACTGCAGACATGATACAAGAGATGGTCAGAGACTGCAGACATGATACAGGAGATGGTCAGAGACTGCAGACATGATACAGGAGATGGTCAGAGACTGCAGACATGATACAGGAGATGGTCAGAGAGTGCAGACATGATACAAGAGATGGTCAGAGACTGCAGACATGATACAAGAGATGGTCAGAGACTGCAGACATGATACAGGAGATGGTCAGAGACTGCATACATGATACAGGAGATGGTCAGAGACTGCAGAAATGATACAGGAGATGGTCAGAGAGTGCAGAAATGATACAGGAGAGGGTCAGAGACTGCAGACATGATACAGGAGATGGTCAGAGACTGCAGACATGATACAGGAGATGGTCAGAGAGTGCAGACATGATACAAGAGATGGTCAGAGACTGCAGACATGATACAAGAGATGGTCAGAGACTGCAGACATGATACAAGAGATGGTCAGAGACTGCAGACATGATACAAGAGATGGTCAGAGACTGCAGACATGATACAAGAGATGGTCAGAGACTGCAGACATGATACAGGAGATGGTCAGAGACTGCATACATGATACAGGAGATGGTCAGAGACTGCAGAAATGATACAGGAGATGGTCAGAGAGTGCAGAAATGATACAGGAGATGGTCAGAGACTGCAAACATGATACAGGAGATGGTCAGAGACTGCAGACATGATACAAGAGATGGTCAGAGACTGCAGACATGATACAGGAGAGGGTCAGAGACTGCAGACATGGTACAGGAGATGGTCAGAGACTGCAAACATGATACAGGAGATGGTCAGAGACTGCAGACATGATACAGGAGATGGTCAGAGACTGCAGAAATGATACAGGAGATGGTCAGAGAGTGCAGAAATGATACAGGAGATGGTCAGAGACTGCAGAAATGATACAGGAGATGGTCAGAGAGTGCAGAAATGATACAGGAGATGGTCAGAGACTGCAGAAATGATACAGGAGATGGTCAGAGAGTGCAGAAATGATACAGGAGATGATCAGAGACTGCAAACATGATACAGGAGATGGTCAGAGACTGCAGACATGATACAAGAGATGGTCAGAGACTGCAGACATGATACAGGAGAGGGTCAGAGACTGCAGACATGGTACAGGAGATGGTCAGAGACTGCAAACATGATACAGGAGATGGTCAGAGACTGCAGACATAATACAGGAGATGATCAGAGGCTGCAGACATGATACAGGAGATGGTCAGAAACTGCATAAATTGTACAGAAGATGGTCAGAGACTGCAGACATGATACAGGAGAGGGTCAGAGACTGCAGACATGGTACAGGAGATGGTCAGAGACTGCAAACATGATACAGGAGATGGTCAGAGACTGCAGACATAATACAGGAGATGATCAGAGGCTGCAGACATGATACAGGAGATGGTCAGAAACTGCATAAATTGTACAGAAGATGGTCAGAGACTTCAGACATGATACAGGAGATGGTCAGAGACTGCAGACATGACACAGGAGATAGAGACTGCAAAAATTATACAAGAGATGGTCAGAGACTGCAGACATTATAAAAGAGACGCTGTGGCTGAGACTGGGACATCAATGATGGGGAGCTGTGACATTACTAATGAAGAGGCGGAGCTGTGGCATAACTGATGAGGAGGCGGGGCTGTGACACACAGATTCTTGATAGCAGGCTCAGATAAAAGTGGTGTTGGGTTCTTATAAAGAACAGGAGAGTGTATGAGAGCAGAGAGTGTCGGAGAGTCGCCGTTCACAGGAAGTTCTGACACTTTCTTGTTGTATTCTCTTTCAGGCGATTCTCAGGATAAACAAGCGGATTTCCCGTTGTTGTGGGTCATCGTGAGCGTCGCTGTCGCAGCTTTCGTATTCACCTTCGTCATCACCCTCACCATATACCTGATCCACTGCCGCAGGAAAAACAAGTTCACCAGTGAGTGCAGAACAGACCTTCCTTCCCTTCCTACCTCCAACCTTTCCAAATCCTAACAAAGTCTGCTGTCTGTGTCCAAACCAGGAAGATTCCCCCTGTCTATCTGCTCTGTCACCCCAAAATAAAAAAGAAATAAATAGAATGATACAGTTGTCACCAGAACAGGAAGTGGGGGGAAATTCTTTCAATGGGGACACCTGTTTCAAAGAAATTTTACCTTTGGAAATATTTGTTTTTAATCTCCTATTGCACCTCCAGGGACAGGAAGTGAAGAGAAATGTCACTGATGGGGACACCAGTAGCAGTAAAAACCTGACTGTGGTTCAAACCCTTTAACCACTTTCCGACCGCCCGCCGCAGATCTACTGCGGCAGGCTGGCTTGGCTACGCCAACCTCCGTACCTGTAGCAGTTCACGAGAGCCCTCCTGTGCCAGCGGGGAAGCGATCCACGGGGCCGGCGGCCAGGATTGCTGCCTGCCACATGCGGTCGCTCCGTGCTGAGAGAGAAGGACGGTCGGGTGTTGTAAACACAGCTGACTGTTCTTCTCTCTGGAATGAACACAGAGCGCCTGTGATCCTTCTATATAGGATCGCAGGTCTTTATGATCATTTCACAAGTACCTCCCCCCCACAGTTAGAAATCACTCCCCTAGGCTCACATCTCCCCTGGGTTAACCTTTTCCCTGCCAGTGTCATTATTACAGTAACAGTGCATATTTTTAGCACTGATTACTGTAGTAATGTCACTGGTCCCCCCAAAAGTGTCAAAAATGTCAGTTAGGGGTCCGATCTGTCCACCGCAATGTCGCAGTCCCACTAAAAATCGCAGATCGCTGCCATTACTAGTAAAAAAAATAAAAAAAATAGAAATAACCGAAATCTTTCCCCAATTTGTACACACGATAACTTTTGCGCAAACCAATTAATATACAATTATTGGGATTTTTTCTTTACCAAAAATATGTAGCAAAATGCAAATTGGCCTAAAATGATGAAAAAATCAGATTTATTTTCTTCTTTTAATTTTGGGAATATTATATAGCAGAATGTGAAAAAAAAATATATATTTTTTTCCAGAATTGTCGCTCTTTTTTTGTTTACAGCGCAAAAAAAAAAAAAAAAATCACACAGGGGATCAAATACCACCAAAAAAAAATCTCTATTTGTGGGGAAAAAAGGACATCAATATTATTGAAAATGATTAAAATGATGAAAAAAATTAGATTTTTAAATACTTTTTTTTTTGGGAATGTCATATAGCAGAAAGTGAAAAAATATTGTTTTTTCAGAATTGTCGCTCTTTTTTTGTTTATAGCCCAATAAATAAAAACCGCACAGGTGATCAAATACCACCAAAAGAAAGCTCTATTTTGGGAAAAGGACATCAATTTTATTTGGGTACAGTGTTGCATGACCGCGCAATTGTCAGTTAAAGTAACGCAGTGCCGAATCGCAAAAAATGGTCTGGTCATTAAGGGGGAAAACCTTCCGGTCCAGAAGTGGTTAAACCTTTTTCACTTTAATTTCTGCCATTTACACATACTGGACTTTTAGGCCCCTTTCACACACTCCGTCCGTTGGACGGAGTCCGTTTTTCTCAGCGGGGGATCGAGCCGCCGATCCCCCGCTGAGCAGCAGGAGGACAGCTGTGTCTCCGCGCTGTGTGCGGAGACAGCTGACAGTTCCCCATGCATCTCTATGGGGGAGATCGGATGTCAACGGACCGTCAGTCCGTTCTCACCCGATCCCATCCGATCCGATCCGCTGGACGGATGGAAAATAGGGTTTCTATCCGTCCAGATTTGACGGATCGGATCGGGTCGGATGTCAGCGGACATGTCTCCGCTGACATCCGATGCCCCATAGGAATGCATGGGGGGACCGTTCAGATCCGCCAAAAAAACGGACAGGCGGATCTGAACGGTCCGCCTGTGTGAAAGGGGTCTTAGTGACAACGTACGGGGGAAGGGGGGGGGATGCAACTCTGCCAATCAGATTTAAAACCATCTGGAAGAGTTGCAGAGTTGCATTTCCCATACCTCCATACGTTGTCACTTAGAAGACCAGTATGTGCAAATGGCAGAAATTAAAGTGAAACTTCAGCCAAAAGATTTCTTTTTAATTTTAGAAGGAGCAGTGAAGGGTTTAAATCCCAGTCAGGATTTTACCGCTATTGGTGTCCCCATCAATGACATTTCTCTTCACTTCCTGTACCTGAAGATGCAAAAGGAAATTAAAACAAATCTTTCCAAAGGGCAAATGTCTTTGAAATTGGTGTATCCATTGGAAGATTAAATTATTGTCCTTAAGGCAGAACAAAAAGCAAAACTTTTTTTTATTTCATTTTGGATGGGTTATAACCCATCAGTTTTTTTTTTTATTTTTGCTATCCCATCAGGGAGATTTCCTTTCACTTCCTCTCCTGTAGCTGAAACAGGAAGTAAGAGGAAATCCCTCTGATAAGGAATCCCTGGTTTTCGCCTGAGCCAGTGTCCCCATTGGAAGATTTTCCCTCTTTTCCTGTTCTGGAGACAACCAAAAATTTGGGATTTTCTCTCCCTTTCACTCTCAGCGTTACAAATAGAGAGGGCGACTCTCCATAATGGGGGACACAGAATGCAACCTGACAGGGGTTCTAATTCCTCCCCACTCTATCCAAAACTAACAAAATGCCTTTAGTGATACTTTGATACATTTAAATTACTATATTTATTTAATGTGGGATGCTGGGCATTTTTTTAAAGTTGTAATAGTGTAGGAAAGGCACAGAAGCCATGTCAGGTTTTTATCATGTGAGGTCACTGAGACAGGAAGTGGGAAAAATACCTCCAGCGGGGACACAGACAATGATAAAAATGATAAAAACCTGACAGAGGTTCTAAGCCTTCCCTGTTCTATATATATATAAAAAAAAAAAGATAATGGGCTAATGTGCCAGTTTAAAGGAGAACTGCTATCTGAAGTGTTGGGTTGTGACATGTGAAGGGGACTCCTCAATCTCTGTCTAAAGTCCTTTTCTTGTTCTCTCCGCAGCCCCTATAGAGGAGACCGGAGCCCACTCCGCTGAGGAACTGCTCATACACTGAAGGTGAGATACTCTGCTAGGATTGCAGTATGTATTCCCAATTATACACCAGAGCAAAGCTCTGCAGGCTTGTATTAGCCACTGGGCCATAGTGCAATGCTCTGTAGGCTTGTTTTATCCAATAGACTATTTTGCAACGCTCTGCAGACATGTATTAGCCACAAGAACATAGTGCAATGCTCTGCAGGCTTGTATTATCCAATAGACTATATTGCAAAGCTCTGCAGGCTTGTGTTAGCCAATAGATGATAGTGCAATGCTCAGCAGTCTTGCATTAGCCAATAGACCATAGTGCAATGCTCTGCAGGCTTGCATTAGCCAAGAGACCATAGTGCAATGCTCTGCAGATTTGTATTAGCCACTAGACTATTGTGCAATGCTCTGCAGGCTTGTATTATCCAATAGACTATAGTGCAATGCTCTGCAGGCTTGTATTATTCAATAGACTATAATGCAATGCTCTGCAGGCTTGTATTAGCCAATAGATGATAGTGCAATGCTCTGCAGTCTTGCATTAGCCAAGAGACCATAGTGCAATGCTCTGCAGGCTTGGATTAGCCACTAGACTATAGTGCAATGCTCTGCAGGCTTGAATTAGCCACTAGACCATAGTGCAGTGCTCTGCAGGCTTGTATTATCCAATAGACTATATTGCAAAGCTCTGCAGGCTTGTATTAGCCAATAGATGATAGTGCAATGCTCTGCAGTCTTGCATTAGCCAAGAGACCATAGTGCAATGCTCTGCAGGCTTGCATTAGCCAATAGACCATAGTGCAATGCTCTGCATGCTTGTATTAGCCAATAGGCCATAGTGCAATGCTCTGCAGGCTAATATTAGCCCATAGACACTGATGCAGTGGTCTGCAGGCTTGTATTAACCCATAGACTATAGTGCAATGCTCTGCAGGCTTGAATTAGCCAATAGACCACAACGTAAGGCTCTGCAGGCTAATATTAGCCCATAGACCCTAATGCAGTGGTCTGCAGGCTTGTATCAACCCATAGACTATAGTGCAATGCTCTGCAGGCTTGTATTAGCCAATAGGCCATAGTGCAATGCTCTGCAGGCTTGTATTAGCCAATAGACCACAACGCAATGCTCTGCAGGCTTGTATTAGCCAATAATCCATAATCAGCTGTGGTAGGCGGCTTGTAGTCCTCAATGAACTGTCAGGGTGTTTGTTCGCTCTCATAGGTCACTGATTCTTCCTGTAGTGCAGAGAGAAGTTTGCAGGATCATAGAATTGCACCAATGATCTGCTGATTGTTGGGTTCAATGTTAAAGGTTGCAGTGTAAGAAAATAATAAATGCAAATGTTTTACCTGCCAAAAGATGTGCATTTATTTATTTATAAAAGGTGAATTTATCCTTTAGGTGCTGCAGGTGGGCATCTCCTGCATATTTAGAGGGGGGTCTGAATGGGGCCAAGAAAAGTTGGGGAGATGGGCTGACCACACATATTAGAGGCAGGGTTTGGGTGGGTCCAACCAGTAAGGAGGTATCTGCATGTTTACAGGCAGACTCTGGGCAGGACCAATCAGTACAATGAGCCAATGAGCATGATGGGCGGTCCCCGCATGTTTACAGGCAGACTCTGGGCAGGACCAATCAGCACAATGAGCCAACGAGCATGATGGACGGTCCCCACATGTTTACAGGCAGGCTCTGGGCAGGACCAATCAGTACAATGAGCCAATGAGCATGATGGGCGGTCCCCACATGTTTACAGACAGGCTCTGGGCAGGACCAATCAGTACAATGAGCGTGATGGGCGGTCCCCACATATTTACAGGCAGACTCTGGGCAGGACCAATCAGTACAATGAGCCAATGAGCATAATGGGCGGTGCCCGCATGTTTACAGGCAGACTCTGGGCAGGACCAATCAGCACAATGAGCCAATGAGCATGATGGGCGGTCCCCGCATGTTTACAGGCAGGCTCTGGGCAGGACCAATCAGTACAATGAGCGTGATGGGCGGTCCCTGCATGTTTACAGGCACGGTCTTGGTGAGGCCAACCAGTAAAGTGGGTGAGATGAATGGTAATCACATATTTAGAGGCAGGATCTGGGTTGGGCCAACCAGGAGAGTGGGTGAGATGGTCAGTCTCCACAGATTTAGGGATGGTGTGAATGGGGCCAACCAGTAATGTGGGCCCCGGCATATTTAGAGGCAGGGTTTGGGTATGACCCACCAGTTCAATGAGCATTATGGGTGGTCCCCACATATTTAGAGGCAAGGTCTGGATGAGACCAACCAGTAAAGTTGGCAAAATGGGCGGTCCCTGCATATTTAGAGGCGTGGTCTTGGTGAGGCCAACCAGTAAAGTGGGTGAGATGAATGGTAATCACATATTTAGAGGCAGGATCTTGGTGGGATGGTCAGTCTCCACAGATTTGGGGGGGGAGGGTGTGAATGGGGTCAACCAGTAATGTGGGCCCCCTGCATTTTTAGAGGCAGGGTTTGGGTATGACCAACCAGTTCAATGAGCATTATGGGTGGTCCCCACATATTTAGAGGCAAGGTCTTGATGAGACCAACCAGTAAATTGGGCAAGATGGGCGGTCCCTGCATATTTAGAGGCAGTATCTAGGTGGAGCCAGCCAATAAGGTGGGTGAGATGGGTGTTCCCCACATATTTAGAGGCAGGATCTGGATGAGACCAACCAATAAAGTGGGTGAGATGGTCAGACACGACATATTAAGAGGAAGGATCTTGATGGGACCAACTAGGTAAATGGGCGAGATGGACCATCCCCACATATTTAGAGGAGGATTTTGGTGGGTCCAACCATCAAATTGGGCAAGATGGCAGTCAGGGCATATTTGGAGGCAAGGTCTGGGTGAGACCAACCAATAAATTTGGTGAGATGGGTGGTTCCTGCATATTTAGAGTCAGTATCTACATCGGGACAACCAGTAAAGTTGGCACACTAGGTGTTCCCCACATGTTTAGAGACAGGGTCTTGATGGGGCCAACCAGTAAAGTGGTTGAGATGGTCAGTCTCCAGATATTTAATGGGGAAGGGGGTCTAAATGGAGCCAACCAGTAGAGTGGGCAAGATAGGCGGTCCCTGCGATTTTGAAGGCAGGGTTTGGCTGAGACCAACCAGTACAGTGAGCATGATGGTTGGACCCCACATATTTAAAGGCGTGGTTTGGGTGAGACCAACTAGTAAAGTGGGCAAGATGGGCAGTCCCTGCATATTTACTGTAGATGCAGTGTCTAGGTGGGGCCAACAAGAAAAGGGTGTTCCCCATATATTTAGAGGCAGGGTCTTGGTGAGGCCAACCAGTGAAGTGGGCAAGACAGGCTATCCCCACAAATTTAGGGGAGTGGTCTAGGGGAGACCAACCAGTAAAGTGGGTGAGCTTGGTGGTCCCTGCATATTTAAAGTCAGTATCTACGTGGGGCCAACCAGTAAAGTGGGCACAATAGGTGTTCCCCACATATTTAGAGACAGGGTCTTGGTGGGGTCAACAAGTAAAGTGGTTGAGATGGTCAGTCTCCAGATATTTAGTGGGGAAGGGGGTCTAAATGGAGCCAACCAGTAGAGTGGGCAAGATAGGTGGTCCCTGCTAATTTGAAGGCAAGGTTTGGCTGAGACCAACCAGTACAGTGAGTGTGATGGGTGGACCACCACAAATTTAAAGGCATGGTTTGGGTGAGACCAACTAGTAAAGTGGGCAAGACAGGCAGTCCCTGCATATTTAGATTCAGTGTCTAGGTGGGGCCAACAAGTAAAGTGGGCACGATGGGTGTTACCCACATATTTAGAGGCAGGGTCTTGGTAAGACCAACCAGTAAAGTCGGTGAGATGGGTGTTCCCCTCCATATTTAGAAGCAGGGTCTCAATGAGGCCAACCAGTGAAATGGGCAACATGGGCTGACCCGCACATTTAGAGGCGGGGTCTATGTGGGGCCAACCAGTACAGTAGGCATGACAGCAAGTCCCTAAAGATTTAGTGGCAGGGGCTAGATCTGGCCAACTAATAAAGGGGTGAGATTGGCATCCACTGCATATTTAGAGGCAGGGTCTTGGTGGGGAAAACCAGTAAAGGGGTGAGATGGGCGGTTCCTGTATAATTAGAGGCGGGGTCTGTGGGGAAAACCAGTAAAGGGGTGAGATGGGCGGTTCCTGTATAATTAGAGGCGGGGTCTGTGGGGAATCAAAGTTGACCTTCTCTGTAGTTTCCTCATTGTCATTCTTACTAATCGGGTCTTTCTCCCCTGCAGATCGCCATCATGGGAACATCCGAACACCTCCGAACAAGAAGGAAGCTGCTATCCAATCACTGTGTGTATATATATATGTATAGAAGGTGTATATATATATATCTATATATGTATAGATATATATATAAGATCCTGCGCAGGCGCACAACATGGATCTTTTTGTTTTTCTATTTAACCTTTTCTCGTCTTGTGGGGGCAGGGACGCATTGCAGAGCATGGCGTTCCCCTCTCCCCCTGGCCAGCGAGGGGTTAATGACGCTTCCTGCGCCCACCGTGAATCTTCAATCCGTTGTGTCCAATAAAAAGGTTCTCTTCCCATTCATCAGAATCGGAGCTCACTTCCCACCAGCGCACCCGCTCACATTCCTCCAAGACCGCCGCTAGGAAGGACGCCCCCGCCCCCCCTTTGTAAAGCCCAGACGGGCCTTAAAATAAAATTGTGTTTTGTTTTTATAAACCCGTTTCTGTTCATTTATTTATATTAGAAACAAAACTCAGAGATCAGCAAATATAGTCTATATACAAGATGATTGTTTATTGTCCCCCGGGGGGGGGGGTCTATATATATAAAATATTCCTAAGCATTCACACAAGCACCATGAATGAATGGCAGGTATGGTAATATGATTATCTTGCATGATCGGCAGCTCCATCTAGTGGCCATAATTGTATTTCAGGAAATTACGCCATTATGGCCACTAGATGGAGCTGAGGAATCTTAAGCATTCCCACAAAAACACCACTATTGAACACTATGATTATCTTGCATGATCGGCAGCTCCATCTAGTGGCCATAATGCATGATTATATTTATTGTTGTATTTCAGGAACATGCGCCCTTATGGCCACGAGATTAAACTGAGAAATCGTAAGCATGTAAACAAACACCACCACCACTGAACACTATAGGTTTTACAATATGATTATCTTACATGATTGGCAGCTCCATCTAGTGGCCATAATGCATATTTGTTTTTATTGTTGTATTTCAGGAACATATGCCATTATGGCCACTAGATGGAGCTGAGGAACCTTAAGCATTCACACAAACCCCACCACTGAACACTATTGGTTTTAAAATATGATTATCTTGCATGATCGGCAGCTCCATCTAGTGGCAATAATGCATATTTGTTTTTATTGATGTATTTCAGGAAAATACGCCATTATGGCCAGTAGATGGAGCTGACGAATCCTAAAGTGATTGTAAAGTCTCCTTTTTTTCCTATTAAAATAACAAACACTTACCTCCCCTGTGCAGTTGGTTTTTGCACAAAGCAGCACGGATCCTCCTCTTCTCGGTTCTCTCTTCGGTGCTTCTAGTCCCTCCATCCAGTCGAGTGCCCCCATAGCAAGCAGCTTGTTATGGGGGCACCCAAGCCGAGCTGCAGCTCTGTGTGTCCATTCAGACATGGAGCTGCCATTCAGCCCCGCCTCCTCTCTCTCCTGATTGGCTAAGTTTGATTGAAAGCAGCGGGAGCCAATGGCGCCACTGCTATGCCAATCAGGAGAGAGAGTCCCGGATGGCTAAGACACTTGTTGACATCGCTGGATAGAGAGGGGGCTCAGGTAAGTATTAGGGGGGCTGAGGCGGGCTGCTGCACACAGAAGGATTTTTATCTTAGAGCATAGAATGCACCTTCTGACTTTAGGCATTCACACAAGCACCACCACTGAACACTATAAGTTTTGCAATATGATTCTCTTGCATGGTCGGTAGCTCCATCTAGTGGCCATAATGCATGATTATTTTTATTGCTGTGTTTCAGGAACATATGCCATTATGGGAAAAAGCCAGTGGTGTACATAGCCCAGGGGTGCCTTAATTCTCACTGGTGAGGGGCAGCTCGCCTTGAGTTTTTCGGCACCTTGGTCACTGCACCATACACACTTTTTTCACACCTGCCTCTTGGGACGGGCCTTTTGGCTCGGACCAGAGTAATTTTTTTTATTCCTGGCCGGAAGGCCTGCCATGGTACCTCGCTATGGCACCATAGCACTTTCCCCACTTCCCTTTCCCCACCTTTTTGTTTGTGTGTGTTTTCTTTGTTGTAGTGTCACTGCACTTTCACCTTTTTTTCCTTGCACGATGAGTAGGATGTGGGTCCTCTGGCCCAGCCTTGAAAGTCTTGGGAGGGGGTGGATATGGCCTTCTGGCTTAGTTCGCCCTCTCTCATGTGGTCTCCCTTCGGGGGAGCCCCACCAATACTTGGGGTGGGCTGTTTCGGCAGTCCCCCTGGAGAATGGGGTTTGCCTGGTTTCGGCCAGGCAGACCATTGGAAGTACCTCAGTCCCTGTCAGGAGTCTTGCGCCCCGGGGGATCAAGGTCAGGGTCCAACCTCTTCGGAGGGAAGACCATTTCGCACACCCTGTGCACTTTTTGTGTTTCCCACGTTTGCGTGTGTGCACTTTTTTATGCACCGGGTGATAGTCTTGAGTGTGTTCACTCACCACGGTCTTTAAAAGAAAAATATGCCATTATGGCCACTAGATGGAGCTGAGGAATCTTAAGCATTCACACAAGCACCACCACTGAACTCTATAGGTTTTGCAATATTATAATCTCGCATGATCGGCAGCTCCATCTAGTGGCCATAATGCAAACACTTTTTCATTAAGGTATTTCAGGAAAACAAGGCATTATGGCCACTAGATGGAGCTAGTTATCAAAAGAGGTTATCATATAAGAAAAAATACAGGGATTATTCATTGCTTAATACATAGATCCCTTGGTGTGCTTTGTGTATTTCTTCCAGATCTGTGCAGTCATCCAGTGTTTTCCTGTAATAAAGGCCCCTCACTGCTGCTCTCTCTCCTTGTGCAGGGTGGCTGGCCTTGCCTCATTCCCCTCCTGTAGTTTTCTGCAGGCAACCTGTAGTGGGTGGGGCCTGCTGGGCCCCTCCCACAGTTCAACTCTCTACACGGGCTATGTACAGCACGGTGATGATGCCACTGCTACTTTTACAAAGTAATATCTGGGTTTGCAAAGGCATTTGGCGCACACAAAGTGGATTTATATCCTTTGTGACTATTAAGGAATGTCTTTAAATAAAAGTGTTTGTGATTGGAGTTCAACTTTAAAAGAGAAACAGAAGTTGTGGCCTGTGACTAATAGAGCTGGATTGTCTTGTCACACTGGCTATGCAACCCACAAGTGAAATAACAGCTTCAATCTAAAACTTTGCACACAGTCGTTGTGATCCCTTATTGATTCTCTTTAAAGCCCAGACCTTCCGGTGTACTGTGTTGGAGAAAAATAGTGAATGCATACCTGCCAACTTTTTGAGATGGGAACGAGGGACACCCATTAGCAAAGTATGAATGCATAGGACACACCCCCCTGCCACGCCCCCTTAAAGGAGAATTATATAAAAAAATGATTAGTTAAACCCACAAGTGCGTTTTCTTTTACCACTACTATTCCTTTATATTAACTTATGAAACTTACAAATGCAGCAATGTAGAAATTGGATGAAAGGTTTAGCACTGGGAAAGACTTTTTGAAAGATAAAAAGTGCATTTTATGTAGATCAGAGCAAAATGAGGGAGAAATGAGGAGGAAAGAGGGACAGAGGGAGTTTGTTCCAAATCAGGGACAGTCCCTCGTAAATTAGGGACAGTTGGGAGCTTTGTGAATGTCTGAATTTTTGTCCATTCCAGTGCACTGGCAGGAAATATGTATATGGGCTGCACGCAATGCACAGCAACGTCCGGTGCGAATTGTCTTTCACCATTCTCGCCAAAAGGAAACAAATCTAAGTTCTGAGTGGAGTTCAACTTTAAAACGATTGTAAAAGTCTATCTAGTGGCCATAATGCATAATTGTTTTTATTGATGTTTTTCTGGAAAATACAGCATTATGGCCACTAGATGGAGCTGACGAATCTTAAAGTGATTGTAAAGTTTCCTTTTTTTCTATTTAAATAATAAACATGTCATACTTACCTCCTCTGTGCAGTTGGTTTTGCACAGAGCAGCCGGGATCCTCCTCTTCTCGGGTCCCTCTTCTGCTCTCCTGGTCCCTCCCTCCTGTTCATTGCCCCCACAGCAAGCAGCTTGCTATGGGGGCACCCAAACCGAGTTACAGCTCTCTGCGTCCAATCAGACACGGAGCTTGACCCGACCCTGCCCCCTCTCTCTCCTGATTGGCTAGCTGACTTTGATTGACAGCAGCGGCAGCCAATGGCCCTGCTGTGTCAGCGAATCAGGAGGGAGAATCTTGGATGGCTGAGACACTTGTGGACATCACTGGACAGAGAGGGACCTCAGGTAAGTGTGAGGGGGGCCGAGGGGGAAGCTGCGCCCAGAAGGTTTTTTATCTTAATCGCATAGAATGTACCTTCTGCCATTACATGTCCTTTAAAAAACTGTCTGTTCACCATTTACTTTCTTTTTATTTTATGGGTTGCAAATTACAGTGTGATAGCGCCCCCTGCTGCCTTTTCTCTTTATCAGCTACTGTTTAGCCCTTAAAGCGGTTGTAAACCCAAAGAACAAAAAAAAAAAAAAAAAACCTGCAAGACAAAGGCATAATGAGCTAGTATGCATCGCATACTAGCCCATTATGTGTAACTTACCTTAGAACGAAGCCCCGACACGGACCCCCGGACATCGCTGCGGGCGCTGCCATGATCCCTCGCCGTCTCTTCCGGGATCGGCGGCTCCGGCGCGGTGATTGGCTGGAAGAGACGGCTCCGGCGCGATGATTGGCCGGAGCCGCGATGACGCCACTCCCGCGCATGCGCGCGGGAGTGATTTTCCGGCAAGCTCACGGCAAATAGATTGAAAGTCCCCCCGGACCTTCAGAGCGCATGCGCCGCTCGCGCGAGCGGCTGCATGCACTGTAAATATCTCCTAAACCATGTCGGTTTAGGAGATATTATTTGTACCTACAGGTAAGCCTTATTATAGGCTTACCTGTAGGTAAAAGTGTCAAAAAGCGGGATACTACCGCTTTAATTCACAAGGAATGCACAAGGAATGCAATACCAAATCTGGCCAGTAGATGGAGACAATACACTGACTGAGCTAGATGATCCAGCCAGAGGATTTCACAATTGGGTCAGATATTAGAGAAGGAAGTGAGAATGAGTCACATGTCATTGGCACAGACTTTATGACTAAAGAATAGACAAAAAGGTTAACCCCAAGGATCAGCTGCAACATGCATACCTAATCTTTAATTCAATTCAATTACAACAATTATAGAATAATTACATCCTGAATCCACCCAGAACTGGCATTCCCATTATGGATTGGGCATTGGAGGTAAACATTTGGCTAGCTTCTCATTATGGAAATGTTAACAGCTGCAATTGCTTGTGTCCCCTCCAAAGGCCATAAAGAATGTGTCACTGTCTTACTTGTTTTCACATTCTGCGGTACGCAACCTTACAGAGGCGGCGATCTACCTGAGCACCATGGGAGAAGTCAAAGATCACCAGGCACTGTGTCACTTCCTCACATCTGATTTAAACCTTGAATTGCCGCACTACTGCGTCCCAACCGTGTGCATTGCATGCATTCATGGGTTTAAATCAGGTAGTGAGGAGGCAACATGCAGTATATCACAAAAGTTAGTACACCCCTCACATTTTTGTAAATATATTATTCTATCTTTTCATGTGACAACACAGAAGAAATGACACTTTGCTAAAATGTAAAGTAGTGAGTGTACAGCTTGTATAACAGTGTAAATTTGCTGTCCCCTCAAAATAACTCAACACACAGCCATTAATGTCTAAACCGCTGGCAACAAAAGTTAGTACACCCCAAAGTAAGCATGTCCAAATTGGGCCCAATTAGCCATTTTCCCTCCCCGGTGTCATGTGACTCGTTAGTGTTACAAGGTCTCAGGTGTGAATGGGGAGCAGGTGTGTTAGATTTGGTGTTATCGCTCTCACTCTCTCATACTGGTCACTGGAAGTTCAACATGGCACCTCATGGCAAAGAACTTTCACCCCTAAGTGAAACTGTCCAAATTGGGCCCAAAGTGTCAATATTTTGTGTGGCCACCATCATTTTCCAGCACTGCCTTAACCCTCTTGGGCATAGAGTTCACCAGAGTTTCACAGGTTGCCACTGGAGTCCTCTTCCACTCCTCTATGATGACATCACGTAGCTGGTGGATGTTAGAGGATGCCTCATAGATGCTCAATAGGGTTTAGGTCTGGGGACATGCTTGCACAGTCCACCCTTTACCCTCAGCCTCTTTAGCAAGGCAGTGGTCATCTTGGAGGTGTGTTTGGGGTCGTTATGTTGGAATATTGCCCTGCGGCCCAGTCTCTGAAGGGAGGGGATCATGCTCTGCTTCAGTATGTCACAGTACATGTTGGCATTCATGGTCCCCTCAATGAACTGTAGCTCCCCAGTGCCGGCAGCACTCATGCAGCCCCAGACCATGACAGTCCCACCACCATGCTTGACTGTAGGAAAGACACACTTGTCTTTGTACTCCTCACCTGGTTGCCGCCACACACGCTTGACACCATCTGAACCAAATAAGTTTATCTTGGTCTCATCAGACCACAGGACATGGTTCCAGTAATCCATGTCCTTAGTCTGCTTGTCTTCAGCAAACTGTTTGCGGGCTTTCTTGTGCATCATCTTTAGAAGAGGCTTCCTTCTGGGATGACAGCCATGCAGACCAATTTGATGCAGTGTGCGGCGTATGGTCTGAGCACTGACAGGCTGACCCCCCATCCCTTCAACCTCTGCAGCAATGCTGGCAGCACCCATACTTCAATTTCCCAAAGACAACATCTGGATATGACGCTGAGCACGTGCACTCAACTTCTTTGGTCGACCATGGCGAGGCTTGTTCTGAGTGGAACCTGTCCTGTTAAACCACTGTATGGTCTTGGCCACCGTGCTGCAGCTCAGTTTCAGGGTCTTGCCAATCTTCTTATAGCCTAGACCAGTGATGGCGAACCTTGGCACTCCAGATGTTTTGGAACTACATTTCCCATGATGCTCAACTACACTGTAGAGTGCATTAGCATTATGGGAAATGTAGTTCCAAAACATCTGGGGTGCCAAGGTTCACCATCACTGGCCTAGACCATCTTTATGTAGAGCAACAATTCTTTTTTCAGATCCTCAGAGTGGAGGGGCACAGTGGGGGTTGAGGGTTCCTTAGAGTCTGAGGACACTGTAGGAGGTTGAGGGGCACAGTGGGGGTTGAGGGTTCCCAGGGGGCTCGGGACACTGTGGAAGGTCGAGGGGCACTGCGGGGCTGGAAGATTTCCAGGGGACTCAGGACACTGTGGGAGGATGAGGGGCACAGTGGGGGTTTAAGTTTCCCAGGGGTCTTGGGATACTGTGGGAGGTTGAGGGGCACTGTGGGGGTGAGGGTTCCCAGGGGTCTGAGGACACTGTGGGAGGTTGAGGGGCGCTGTGGGAGTTTAGGGTTCCCAGGGGGCTGGGAACACTGTGGGAGGTTGAGGGGCACAGTGGGGATTGAAGGTTCCCAGGAGTCTTGGGACACTGTGGGAGGCTGAGGGACACTGTGGGGGTTGAAGGTTCCCAGGAGTCTTGGGACACTGTGGGAGGCTGAGGGGCACTGTGGGGGTTGAAGGTTTCCAGGGGTCTGAGGACACTGTGGGAGGTTGAGGGGCACTGCGGGAGTTGAAGGTTCCCAGGGGTCTGAGGACACTGTGGGAGGTTGAGGGACACTGTGGGAGTTGAAGGTTCCCAGGGGGCTCGGGACACTGTGGGAGGTTTAGGGGCACTATGGGGGTTGAGGGCTCCCAGGGGTCTCAGGTCACTGTGGGAGGTTGAAAGGCATGGTGGACCACTATAGGAGGTTAAGTGGTACTATGTGAGCTTGGAGGCACTGTAAGAGGTTAGGGGACCTGCTGGAGGCCCAGGAGGAGAGAGGCCATGTCCGGGATGACAACCACTGCTCTAATGCCATTGAAGTACAGTTAGCCTCTGGCTAATGGCTGACAGCAGTTGGCTAAACTTAGTTTCACACTAACCGCCAATATCGTCAGGTTTACTTTCTATATATAGGTGGGTTGTTAGTATCAGTGGCATTTTTTTAATTTTCTTTAACTGTAATATTAACATTTTGGGATTGTGTGGCCCCTCTTATTGCTGTGGCTATACGATAGCCCTGGTTACCACCCAGCTTAGCCCCATTACAATCAGACAGCTGTCTCCCTTCTAATTCAGACGCCATCCTATTCTAGTCACATAAAGTTATGGGGACGTATTGGTCACATGGTCTCTGCTGGAGGGGGTTGAAGTAGACAGCTGGATACTCAGTGGATCTGCTGAACGCTTACTTTTTATCCAGCAGAGATCACATGACAGATGCCCCGGCACTGGAAGAGTTCTAACATGGAAGAATTAGATACAATGTGTTTGATGTGTCTTTTGTTTCTTGTAGTCTATGTAGGAGTGGCCATTATTACACAAGGCATTGGTTACACAGGTCCTCTTTAAATGGGCCGTATAGAGGTTTTGGTTATTTATTTTTTTCTTTATATTGGCCAGGACTAAAAAGATAAACCATAAAAAATATTGCATGCACTACCATTTTTTTGTCAGCAGGTGGTGCCTATCCTTGTCAGCTGAATGCTTTAGTCATTAAATTCACATACAGTAGTCGCTGATAGTTTAATCCTAGCTCAACCTTCTGGACATTTGGAGACATAAGTGTGGCCCCTGACATCTTTAAAGTGCCACAAGTAACATTAAAAAAATGTAATTCTACAGAAAGCTGTCAGAGACTGCAGACATAACAGGATAGGTTTAGAGACTGTGGGCATAGTGTAAGAGATGGTCAGAGGCCAAGAACATGCTACAAGAGATGGTCAGAGGCTATGGGCATGCTACTAGAGATGGTCAGAGACTATGGGCATGCTACAAGAGATGGTCAGAGACTATAGGCATGCTACTAGAGATGGTCAGAGACTATAGGCATGCTACAAGAGATGGTCAGAGACTATGGGCATGCTACAAGAGATGGTCAGAGGCTATGGGCACGCTACTGGAGATGGTCAGAGACTATGGGCACGCTACAAGAGATGGTCAGAGACTATGGGCATGCTACTAGAGATGGTCAGAGACTATAGGCATGCTACAAGAGATGGTCAGAGACTATAGGCATGCTACAAGAGATGGTCAGAGACTATGGTCATGCTACTAGAGATGGTCAGAGACTATAGGCATGCTACAAGAGATGGTCAGAGACTATGGGCATGCTACTAGAGATGGTCAGAGACTATAGGCATGCTACAAGAGATGGTCAGAGACTATGGGCATGCTACTAGAGATGGTCAGAGACTATGGGCATGCTACTAGAGATGGTCAGAGACTATAGGCATGCTACAAGAGATGGTCAGAGGCTATGGGCAGGCTACAAGAGATGGTCAGAGGCTATGGGCAGGCTACAAGAGATGGTCATAGGCTATGGGTTTGCAACAAGAGATGGTCAGAGGTTAAGTGCATTCTACAAGAGATGGTTAAAGAATATGGGCATGCTACAGGAAACAGTCAGAGGCTATGGGCATGCTACAAGAGATGGTCAGAGACTGAACATGCTGTAGGAGTTGTTGGAGACGGGGGGCATGCTTTAACAGACATATCACAGACATTTGGTGGGACTGCTGGAGATCACCACTATTACAGGGCAGTAGGAGAACACCGGTCACCGTATTCAGGGGCCTAAAGGGCCATATACCAAAGGGCCACCACCAGGGGTCTAATCATTGATCTCAAAGCAGCCAGGTGTTACCAACATTACCCCTTCTCTTATCCCCGCATGACATGGGGGGGGGGGGGATGTCATACAAACATTGGAGTGTAAAAGCTTCACAACGCAGACTTAAAGAGGAAGTAATCCCTCCTCTGACACTTGTACCTATAGGTAAGCCTATATTAAGACTTACCTATAGGTACTGTAAATATCTCCTAAACATGTACCGTTTAGGAGATATTTACCTTACATGCAGCCAGTGACGTCACTGGCGCATGTGCTCTGAAGGAACGGCCGCTGGTGCCGTTCCCCCAGAGTCCCGTGCCGTGACTGTCGGCTCCCGCCAATCAGGTGACGGGAGTGACGTCACCGCGGCTCCGGCCAATCAGGTGACCGGATGCCGCGATCTCGGAAGAAGGGTGACTGGACATGTCGCCCGTCATAGAGGTGAGTGAGCGGCACTGCGGGGGCTCGTTCTAAGGTAAGTATTGCATAATGAGCTAATATGCGATGCATACTAGCTCATTATGTCTTTCTCTTGCAGGGTGAAAAAAAAAAAAATATGCAAGTTTACAACCTCTTTAAGTCTGCAGTCCTGCCCAGAAGCACTGTGAAAGGCCTGCTTAATTTATGTTGCCGGCAGCCTCCCTTGACCCTATCTGGCGTGTTGCTGGGTACTGACATACACTACCCGCCCCCAGCTGAGAATGACAGGGAATGGCGGTGTCTATGACATGAGCTCTTATCGCGGTGCCCAGACAAAATCGCGTCACAACCTGGATCTCGTCCTGCAGGTTCTGGAGGGGGGGAGGGGGGTTTTTGTGGAAGTGAAGCAAATCTGGCAAGATAACAATAAAAAGTTCATGAGACTCACTGCCGACTGAACTTTCTGCTTCTTATAAACTGTCTTAAAGAGATCCGTCACCAATTCTAACATTGCAGGTAAAAGCACAGAACAATCCAGTATAGGACGTACTTACCTTTCCATAAATGACTTTTATTGCAACATGCATTTGGAATTGGTAACAAATGTAACCAAATGTAACCAAGCACAGCTCCCTCTTTTTCTCGTGA
This sequence comes from Pelophylax lessonae, assembly GCF_965119305.1. Lineage (NCBI taxonomy): Eukaryota > Metazoa > Chordata > Amphibia > Anura > Ranidae > Pelophylax > Pelophylax lessonae. Next base: position 31,765,625 of record NC_138773.1, on the reverse strand, counting down.
CAGCCTCTTCTTATTCTGGGAGTATCCAAATACTGTCTGTGCTGACCCAGCTCCTCCACCCCTTCACTTTCCTATATAACCTATGTAGCTCCTGTAGAAGCAGCAAAAAGGAATAGTATAGAAAGTATCTGGTCTGATCATATGCTTTCTCTGGATGAATGCCAGGTCAATCTTTTCTACTGTTGCAGGCTTTCCTTCTGGGCATTTCTGTATGATGGATTCTGTCCTTTGATCCCCTGTCTGGGGCGCCCTTTCCTGTATATTGCACCCCTTGCTTGGAATCCACAGATTGGTTCCTCTCCCTGCAGTGGGCTATACAGGGAGGTTGTCATGTACCTGGAGATGGAGCCTGGCATGGAGAGGAAGGCGATCTCTTACACCTCCGGCCTGGTACCCCTGATAATGTAAACAGGAGGCATGGAAGCCTGCAGTGGCATGAGTGCCTAGAAGTTCAGATGGTGAAGGCTGCAGATGTGAGGTCTGTGCTTACTTGGATGCAGGCTGGTTAGTGACGCAGGGCAGCAGGTACTTGGCAGGCTGGCCGGTGGCAGACAGCAGGCACTTGGCAGGCTGGCAGGTGGCAAACAGCAGGGACTTGGCAGGCTGGCAGACAGCAGGTACTTGGCAGGCTGGAGGGTGGCAGACAGCAGGGACTTGGCAGGCTGGCAGACAGCAGGTACTTGGCAGGCTGGTGGGTGGCAGACAGCAGGTACTTGGCAGGCTGGTGGGTGGCAGACAGCAGGTACTTGGCAGGCTGGCAGGTGGCAGACAGCAGGTACTTGGCAGGCTAACAGGTCACAGGCAGCAGGCATTTGGCAGGCTGGCGGGTGGCAGACAGCAGGTACTTGGCAGGCTGGCAGACAGCAGGTATTTGGCAGGCTGGTGGGTGGCAGACAGCAGGTACTTGGCAGGCTGAGGCTGGCGGATGGCAGACAGCAGGTACTTGGCAGGCTGGCAGGTGGCAGACAGCAGGTACTTGGCAGGCTGGCCGGTGGCAGACAGCAGGCACTTGGCAGGCTGGCAGGTGGCAAACAGCAGGGACTTGGCAGGCTGGCAGACAGCAGGTACTTGGCAGGCTGGAGGGTGGCAGACAGCAGGGACTTGGCAGGCTGGCAGACAGCAGGTACTTGGCAGGCTGGTGGGTGGCAGACAGCAGGTACTTGGCAGGCTGGTGGGTGGCAGACAGCAGGTACTTGGCAGGCTGGCAGGTGGCAGACAGCAGGTACTTGGCAGGCTAACAGGTCACAGGCAGCAGGCATTTGGCAGGCTGGCGGGTGGCAGACAGCAGGTACTTGGCAGGCTGGCAGACAGCAGGTATTTGGCAGGCTGGTGGGTGGCAGACAGCAGGTACTTGGCAGGCTGAGGCTGGCGGATGGCAGACAGCAGGTACTTGGCAGGCTGGCAGGTGGCAGACAGCAGGTACTTGGCAGGCTGGCAGACAGCAGGTAATTGGCAGGCTGGCAGGTGGCAAACAGCAGGGACTTGGCAGGCTGGCAGACAGCAGGTACTTGGCAGGCTGGCGGGTGGTAGACAGCAGGTACTTGGCAGGCTGGCGGGTGGTAGACAGCAGGTACTTGGCAGGCTGGCTGGTCACAGGCAGCAGGTACTTGGCAGGCTGGAGGGTGGCAGACAGCAGGGACTTGACAGGCTGGCAGACAGCAGGTAATTGGCAGGCTGGCGGGTGGCAGACAACAGGTACTTGGCAGGCTGGTGGGTGGCAGACAGCAGGTACTTGGCAGGCTGGTGGGTGGCAGACAGGAGGTACTTGGCAGGCTGGTGGGTGGCAGACAGCAGGCATTTGGCAGGCTGGCGGGTGGCAGACAGCAGGTACTTGGCAGGCTGGCAGACAGCAGGTATTTGGCAGGCTGGCAGGTGGCAGACAGCAGGTACTTGGCAGGCTGGTAGGTGGCAGACAGCAGGTACTTGGCAGGCTGGCAGACAGCAGGTATTTGGCAGGCTGGCAGGTGGCAGACAGCAGGTACTTGGCAGGCTGGCAGACAGCAGGTATTTGGCAGGCTGGCAGGTGGCAGACAGCAGGTACTTGGCAGGCTGGTAGGTGGCAGACAGGAGGTACTTGGCAGGCTGGCAGACAGCAGGTATTTGGCAGGCTGGTGGGTGGCAGACAGCAGGTACTTGGCAGGCTGGCAGGTGGCAGACAGCAGGTACTTGGCAGGCTAACAGGTCACAGGCAGCAGGCATTTGGCAGGCTGGCAGGTGGCAGACAGCAGGTACTTGGCAGGCTGGCAGACAGCAGGTATTTGGCAGGCTGGTGGGTGGCAGACAGCAGGTACTTGGCAGGCTGAGGCTGGCGGATGGCAGACAGCAGGTACTTGGCAGGCTGGCAGACAGCAGGTATTTGGCAGGCTGGTGGGTGGCAGACAGCAGGTACTTGGCAGGCTGAGGTTGGCGGATGGCAGACAGCAGGTACTTGGCAGGCTGGCAGACAGCAGGTATTTGGTAGGCTGGTGGGTGGCAGACAGGAGGTACTTGGCAGGCTGGTGGGTGGCAGACAGCAGGTACTTGGCAGGCTGGCAGACAGCAGGTATTTGGCAGGCTGGTGGGTGGCAGACAGCAGGTACTTGGCAGGCTGGCAGGTGGCAGACAGCAGGTACTTGGCAGGCTAACAGGTCACAGGCAGCAGGCATTTGGCAGGCTGGCAGGTGGCAGACAGCAGGTACTTGGCAGGCTGGCAGACAGCAGGTATTTGGCAGGCTGGTGGGTGGCAGACAGCAGGTACTTGGCAGGCTGAGGCTGGCGGATGGCAGACAGCAGGTACTTGGCAGGCTGGCAGACAGCAGGTATTTGGCAGGCTGGTGGGTGGCAGACAGCAGGTACTTGGCAGGCTGAGGCTGGCGGATGGCAGACAGCAGGTACTTGGCAGGCTGGCAGACAGCAGGTATTTGGTAGGCTGGTGGGTGGCAGACAGGAGGTACTTGGCAGGCTGAGGCTGGCAGATGGCAGACAGCAGGTAGTTGGCAGGCTGGCGGGTGGCAGACAGCAGGTATAAGGGTGGCCGGTTACACAGCATGGTCAGGCAAGCTGGGTCGGTAACTAGCAGGCATGTCAGGAAAAGAGCAGAAGGCAGCAGAGAAGCCAGGTTCAGGCTGGAGTTGGCAACAGCAAACAGGCAGACAGAGGGATAAAACAGAGACTTTGTCGAATAGCATATATATATATATTTATTTATTTTTTTGGGGGGGATTCTAAGTAATTTTCTAGCAAAAAATACTGATTTTTAACTTGTAAGCAACAAAATGTCAGAAAAAGGCTTAGAAATGAAGGGGTTAAAGTTCTTCTCAAAAATTAAAAAAAAAGGAAAGCACACCTTTTATTTTTTCACCACAGTATGCAAAAACTCAGACGGGTTTCAGGGGCTCGAAACGACTTCATCAGGGGTTTGTGTGATGGCAGAACATGCAAAACTTTCCCTAGATAACTTTAGGAGGGTAAGGAGGGCTGAAGGTAAAGTGACGGTGTCCCCCTGTGGTACAACGACCACATTATGCAAAGCAGTGGGGGCGGGGTTAGTCTGGGCTTTCTAGAGACCTGGAAGGTGAAGGAGGATTTTAGAATGGAGGTACCATGGTGCTGTGCAGAAGGACTGAATGACGCTGGAGGAACCGGCAGGCATTTCTTATTTCTTGGCAATGGGCCCAATGTCATCCATTGAACTAGGGGACAGTTTTGCTTGGCGTGCGTCCTGGATTGTTCCCCCCTCCCCCCACTGTTTGTATAATGTACTCTGGACTTTCCAGACACGCACCGTTCCAGCCATAAATCTGATCCCAATTCATCAAAGGGTAGAAGAATTAAAGGCACCCTACAGCGTACTTAAAGGGACTTCAAACAATCACCTAGTAAAACACATTCAGTTTAAAATAGAAATTAAAACATTTTTGTATAGATATAAAAAAGAAAAAAAAAAAAAAAAAAAAAAGGTATTTATATTTGTATGATACCATACCCTCTGTTCTCAGCTGCATAAGAGATGAGGGGAGGGGAAACAGCAGCAAACTGAGCTTCCCAGTGAATGGCTGTACAGCAGGGGCGTGTCAGGACAAGTCTGATCATTGGAGGAGAGTACACCGAGTTCTCAGCACAGCTAGAGAACTCACCACGCTGTGCTCTCCTGCTTAGTGTGGTCAGTTTTTAATAGGAAAGCAGAGGGACTGGCAGAAACACCAGGGATTTCACACAAAGGAAGCAATACAAAGAACAGGAGACTCTCATACCCGTACATGGTACAGCAGCCACATACCAGGAATATGACGTTTTGGGGTAGAAGCTTTAAAGGGATAGTAAAGGCAGAAGGTGCATTCTATGCATTAGGATAAAAATACCTTCTAAGTGCAGCAGCCCCCCTAAGGCCCCTTTCACACAGGCGGACCGTTCAGATCCGCCTGTCCGTTTTTTTGGCAGATCTGAACGGTCCCCCCATGCATCTCTATGGGGCATCGGATGTCAGCAGAGACATGTCCGCTGACATCCGATCCGATTCTGTCCGTGAAATCCGGACGGAAGGAAACCCTATTTTCCATCCATCCAGCGGATCGGATCGGATGAGAACAGACAGACGGTCCGTTATCATCCGATTCCCCCATAGAGGACAGCGGGGACCTGACAGCTCTGTCTCTGCACACAGTGCGGAGACAGAGCTGCCATCCGCCTGCTCAGCTGGGGATCGGCGGATCGATCCCCACTGAGAAAAACGGAGTCCATCCGACGGACTCCCCTGTGTGAAAGGGGCCTTATCTTTATCCAGTGATGTTGCAGGAGTGTCTCAGCTGCCCGGGACTCCCCTCCTTATAGGCTAAGACAGAAGTATGGCGTGATTGGCTCTTGGCTGGCTGTCAAAGTCAGCCAGCCAATCAGGAGAGAGAGGAGGAGGGGCCAGGTCGTGGCTCTGTGTCTGAATGGACACAGCTGTAACTCAGCTCAGGTGCCCCCATAGCAAGCTGCTTGCTGTGGGGGCACTCAACAGGGAGGGGCCAGGAGCACCGAAAAGGGACCTGAGAAGAGGAGGAGCCAGGCTGCTCTGAGCAAAACCAACTGCACAGAGGAGGTAAGTATAACGTTTGTTATAAAAAATAAAAAAAACAGCGAGACTTTACAATCACTTTTAGGCCTCTTGCACACTGCAACTTAACCACTTACTACCCGTCAAATGACGGCAGAGCGGTGTAGCTATTATCCTGGGACGCCGTCATATGACAGCGCACCAGAACAGCCTCTCATGGCGATCGTGACTACGCTGTGTTGCTAGGATACGGCGCGATCCCGATAAAGAGTCAATGACATGACTCTTTACCCATGTGATCGGCTGTGTCCAATCACAGCCGGTCACATGTAAATGAGGAAGTGCCGTTATTCGGCTCACACTGTCAGTGTGTGAGGCAAGGAGAACCGATCAGCGGCTCTTCCTCATAGGGGACGTAGGGAAATGTGATCACCAGTGCCCTGATTAAACAAGAGTGAAATAAAGTGCCATAACTGCCCACCATCAGTGCCCACAGTGCCCATAGTGCTGCCAGTCAGTGCCCATCAGTGCCTGCTCATCTAGGCACTGACTGGCAGCACTATGGGCACTGAGTGTGGGCACTGATGGTGCTGCCCATCAGTGTCGCCCATCAGTGCCACCCGTCAGTGGCCATCACAGGCCACTGACGGGTGGCCATCACAGTGCCCCGACACTCCCCACTTTCCTGGACTCCTGGCTGTGATTGGTCCAGACTCCAGCCTGGACCAATCACAGGAGGACATCCCGGGACGGTCCTGGTCACGTGACGCGTGGGGGCGGTGCACCGCCCCGGCGTCATGTCCTTCCCGCCCGCAGACGGAGTGCTACCCGTCAGTGGCCATCAGTGCCACCTGTCAGTGCCGCCTCTCAGTGCCCATCAGTGCCACATCTCAGTGCCACCTATCAGTGCTCATCAGTGTGGCATATTAGTACCTCCTCATCAGTGCCCATCAGTGCAGCCTATCAGTGCCCATCAGTGCAGCCTCATCAGCGCACATCAGTGAAGCAGAAAAATTTATTTATTTTCAAAATTTACACAGAAAATAAGAAAAACTTTTTTTTTTCAACATTTTCTGTTTTTTTTCCTTTTTTTTTGTAAGAAATAAAAAACCCAGAGATTATTAAATACCACCAAAAGAAAGCTCTATTTGTGTGAAAAAAATGATAAAGATTTCATATGGGTACAGTGTAGCATGACCGTGCAATTGTCATTGAAAGTGTGAGAGCGCTGAAAGCTGAAAATTGGCCTGGGCAGGAAGGGGGTGAAAGTGCCCGGTAGGCAAGTGGTTAAAAATGCTCAGTATAGCTTTTTTTTCTGAGCTAAAATACAGCCCATTCATTGTAATGTGCCTGTGCACACAGGCGCGTAAATGAGCGCTTTGTACTCTTCAGTAAGAACAAAATAGAAAAATCTGCATTTTTGGACAGTAATTTACGCCTAATACGCACGAATGAACGCACACGAACATACTGTTGATCTGAAAAATGCTAATTTGCATATTTAAAAAAAAAAAAAAATGTGAGAATACATTTGTGCGAAAAGACGCAAATTTGCGTGAACGCATTTAAATAAGTAAAATTTACGGCTGAAAAAGGAGATGCTCAAACCGGAGTATCGTGTGTAAGAGGCCTTAGGCATGCCAAAAAAGCCCCTCAGTCAGTACGTCATTTTGGCATGCCGAAAAATGCAAATATATTCTTTACTCCTCTCTGTTCCAGTTACTATTTCACCAATAAATCAAATAACACACAATTGTTCCTTATTAAAACATTTATTTGAAGTAGTCTCTCTTCAAAACAGTACAATTAGTATTTGCATATAAGGAAGTGATTCTGTGCCCCCCCCCCCCCCCCAGATTAACACAAACAAAGTATATAATAAAAGCCCCTCCCCCCCTAGCCCCTTGATCCGGTGCTAGCAGAAAATAAGCAGAAAGCCAAAAGAAGAAACACATTAATGACTATGATATGGTTATATACGGTATATACAGAAGAACCACACGATATATCAGAAAAAAAAAAATGTTATACATTGTATTGGGTCCCCTGTGCCTATAACTGCCAGGTCTTGAATCACACAACTAACCTGCGATCCTCATTCCTGTTCCGTATTACTAGAGTGAACTTACACTTATCACTTGTTCCAATTCCATTATCAGCAACCAAAAGTCTAACTCCAAGCCCCGCCCCTGAGGACCCCCATCCTTACATTCAACATTATCATTCAACCTGGAAGACTGAGGACATCTTGTGGCAGAAAAGAAGAACTGCGGGCCTGTAGATGAAGACATGTCTTAGCAAAATCCCCATTTCTGTTTTTAGTTTTAGGGGGAACTTATGAAAAAAAGAGAACATTAGCCTGGAGATGTTCTAATTGCTGGTGTAGAATGAAAGAACTACTAATCATCGCCCTTGTAGATATAACAAGCACAGTATGGGGCATAGTGTTGGAGCCAGATCACATTAATTCTAGATGCCACATTTTTCTGTTTAACACACAACTACTTCATGTTGCATTTCACAGCTAGGATGTAAGTGTGTTCTGTGTGTCAGACCTGACGAGTTCCAAGAGTGGAAAAATGTAAATGGCTGCGTATGACTGCCAGGGCCGTCTAACACAGGCCAAAAGGGGCAGCTGCCCTGGGCCCAGTCATTATTGTGGGGCCCAAAGCAGCTGCCTCTTGAGCCCCCCACTGCTTGCAAACAGTTGATAAGTGAATTTGGATGGGCCCAAAAAAATGTTTGCCCAGGGTCCAATCAGTATTTAAGACGGCCCTGATGACTGCGGCAGTTAAAGGCACCGGGGCGCCATCTTTGTCCTTAGTGAAGTGCTTCTTTACAACTCAAACATTTCTAATGATTGGCGATACAAATTTCAGTTTCCACAGGATGTACTAAACACAAATCACTTCCAATTGTCTGTCATTTTATTTTTAAATACAATTTGATATAATGAAAAAAAATTAGCATTCACAGATATGACACCCTCAGGGCAAAAGAGTCACAGGAAGAAAAGTGTACGCCGCTCAAAGGGTTTCCCACAGATGTCTGTAGTCCATCCGCTCATTGGTGATCTCCAGCAAATTTACATTTTCTAGTAGAGCTTAGAATGGTATAAAATAGAGTTTAATTATGGTGTGTCCCCAGGAGGGAGATTCGCCCTAATTTCCTGTGTCCCTAAGTCTGAGATTTTCCTTCACTTCCTGTCCTGGTGATGAACAGGAAGTTTCCTCTATGGGAAAACGTCTATAGGCTGTAAAGTCACCAAAGGTGGAAAAACCCCTTTAAGAGGTCCCCCAGGCTTTATGAGGGTACCCAGTCCTTAACCAGCTTACCACAGGTTCTCCCAGCAAGGCTCCTGACTGTATGGTAACGTATCTGTGAATGCGGAAAGTCACGTTTTTATAAATTGTAATTACCATTTGGGTTCTTGGCACAATAATTAATGACCATTTATAATATTGCCATTAAACTCCTATTATGAAAACCGGACACAGACCCGGATTTGGAGGGGGATGCGGGACAATATTCTAGCAACAATTCCACCCCAGATGCAGGTCATGTGACCGGCGAAGTGCTGTAATTACTGAAAATACTTCAATGTTCACACAAGATAATTCCAGGCAACAGATGCAGTTTAAGAGAGGCGGAGCAAAGTCAAATCAGCGAAGAGCTAAGGACTAATCAAGAAGCCTGAACTGGATGATAACGCGACTTTCTGGTGGAGCAAGTCCAGTTCTCGCCAGCAGGTGTCGACGCTGGGCTACGATCCGATGGAATGCTTTGTTCTGTATGATTGGCTGCAGGATAGAAAAATAGGCAACTTTGTGATCAGATGAGCAAACAGGCGATCATGGGCTATATAAGTATTTCTGTACTCTTTATGAATCATGTATGTTTATAATGGGTGTATGTTTAGGTTTTTATAGGAAGCACTACAGTTTATTTAAATTGATCTATTAACCACTTCCAGACCGCTTACGTTATATTTACTGTGGTAGACTGGCTCGTACAGGCAAAACTACGTAGGTCCAGGCCGCTCGCCTGGGGGCAGCTAGGGGGTGAGCGCGGGCTCCCACCCCCGATCGTCAGTGGGGAAGCCAATGCGGGTGTCAGGTGGCTCTGATTGCCGCCTGACACCCGCGATCGTTCCCAGCTGAGAGAGAAGAACGGTCAGCTGTTGTAAACACGGCCGACCGTTCTCCCTGGGATGATCACAGAGCCCTGTGATCCTTATATATAGGATCACAGGTCTCTATGATCATTTCACAAGCCCCGCCCCCATACAGTTAGAATCACTCCCCTAGGCTCACACACAGCCGACCGTCCTTCTCCCTGGAATGATCGCAGAGCTCATGTAATCCTATATAGGATCGCATGTCTCGGTGATCATTTCACAAGCCCCGCCCCCATACAGTTAGAATCACTCCCCTAGGCTCACACTTAACCCCTTGATCACCCACAGTGTTAACCTCTTCCCTGCCAGTGTAATTTTTTACAGTAACAGTGCATATTTTTAGCACTGATTACTGTAGTAATGTCTCTGGTACCCCCAAAAGTGTCAAAAATGTCAGTTAGGGGACCGATCTGTCGACCGCAATGTCGCAGTCCCGCCCAAAAAAAAAAAATAAAAAATCGCAGATTGCTGCCATTACTAGTAAAAAAAACAATAAAAATGACAAATCTTTCCCGTAGTTAGTAGACGCAATAACTTATGCACAAACCAATCAAAATACGCTTGTGATTTTTTTTTTTTAACCAAAAATATGTAGCAAAAAACAAATTGGCCTAAAATGTTAAAAAATTTTGATTTTTACATTTTTTGTTTTGAGAATGTTATATAGCAGAATGTGAAAAATATTGTTTTTTTTTCAAATTGTCGCTCTTTTTTGTTTATAGCGCAAAAAATAAAATCACGCAGGTGATCAAATACCACCAAAAGAAAGCTCTGTTTGTGGGGAAAAAAAGGACATCAATTTTATTTGGGTACAGCGTCGCACGACCGCGCAATTGTCCATTAAAGTAACGCAGTGCCGAATCGCAAAATATGGCCTGGTCATTAAGGGGGAAAATCCCCCTGAGACTGGGACGGAGATTTGTCTTCCAACAAGACAATGATCCAAAACAAAGCAAAATCTACAATGGAATGGTTCACAAATAAACATATCCAGGTGTTAGAATGGCCAAGTCAAAGTCCAGACCTGAATCCAATCGAGAATCTGTGGAAAGAACTGAAAACTGCTGTTCACAAATGCTCTGCATCCAACCTCACTGAGCTCGAGCTGTTTTGCAGGGAGGAATGGGCAAAAATGTCAGTCTCTCGATGTGCAAAACTGATAGAGACATACCCCAAGCGACTTACAGCTGTAATCGCAGCAAAAGGTGGCTCTACAAAGTATTAACTTAAGGGGGCTGAATAATTTTGCACGCCCAATTTTTCAGTTTTTTATTTGTTAAAAAAGTTTGAAATATCCAAAAAATTTCGTTCTACTTCATGATTGTGTCCCACTTGTTGTTGATTCTTCACAAAAAATGACAGTTTTATATCTTTATGTTTGAAGCCTGAAATGTGGCAAAAGGTCGAAAAGTTCAAGGGGGCCGAATACGTCGCAAGGCACTGTATCTATTGCAATTTAAAGCTGGCCATACATGTTACAATCTGATCGCAAAACCTCTCTCCATCCCTCCCATCCAGTGTGTGAGCCTACAGAAGGACGAATTCCGAGGAAAACAAAAAAATACCCTTGAAGTGCTCATTGATGTCGAAGGTACCAGGAAATCTGACTTCTGCTTACTTTACCCTTCGCTCCCCTGGCAGCCTGCGATCAAATCATTTCCCTGATGATTTGGCGTGTGGGTGGGCTCTTAGTGTCACTGCATACAAGGCAAATGTGTGACATAAAAAATTGCAACACCCATCATATTATTCTACAGGACCTCTGCTGAAAAAATAAATAAATAATTGATATATAAAGATATATATATATATATATATATATATATATATATATATATATATATATATATATATATATATACATACATACATACATACATACATACACACACACACACACAGTATATATATATATATATATATATATATATATACATATATATACATATATACATATATATACATACATATATATATATATATATATATATATATATATATATATATATTATATATATATATATATATATATATATATATATATATATGGGATTCTAAGTAATTTTCTAGCAAAAAAAAAAGTAGGTTTTTACATGTAGGAGCAAAGTGTTAGAATTGGCCTGGATACATAGTAGTAAAAAAAAAAAACAGACGACATGTAGATATAAATACCTTTTTTAGCATCTCACATCAGAGGATCTGGAAAGAGAACACGGGGAGAACATAAGTACATATCCAGCATCCGGCATCCAGCCTGCCTATACAATCTCTTGTCTAAACAATCAGCCTTCTTACATCATTGTGTGTGGTTCTGTCTCCAGCCATATATTGTTATTATCTCCTAGCTGGGTGTAGCCACTAACCAAAATTATATTTCCATATATTACTGAGATCCCAGCTCCGCCCACCTGACATGGCCATTTTTTTTAAGCTCTTACTCTCGTTAACTTTCTCCAAATTGCAGCTGGAGTGGTGAGAATTCATGGTGACCAGGGATATTTTCAGGGGCTAAAGTTGTAAAATATTATCACCGGTGTCTTCGAGAACCAGCAGCTGGTTCAACCAACCAGTGTCCTCGTACCCGAAAGCAAAGCCCAATCCTAGGTATTTCAAAGTGAACTGTTATAATGAAGATCTGATCAAGAGATATAGTGAAAAGATGGCGGCTAAAGTTACGTGCCTATCTCAACATCTATAAAGGACAAGCTTGAGCCCATCCCCTCTCACCACATAGTTACATAGTTTGTGAGGTCGAAAAAAGACACCAGTCCATCCAGTTCAACCTATGATGTGTGTGTGTGTTTGCTGTTAACCGTACATTGTATACCCCTGTATGTTGTACATTGTATACCCCTGTATGTTGTACATTGTATACCCCTGTATGTTGTACATTGTATACCCCTGTATGTTGTACATTGTATACCCCTGTATGTTGTACATTGTATACCCTGTATGTTGTACATTGTATACCCCTCTATGTTGTACATTGTATACCCCTCTATGTTGTACATTGTATACCCCTCTATGTTGTACATTGTATACCCCTCTATGTTGTACATTGTATACCCCTCTATGTTGTACATTGTATACCCCTCTATGTTGTACATTGTATACCCCCTGTATGTTGTACATTGTATACCCTGTATTTTGTACATTGTATACCCCTCTATGTTGTACATTGTATACCCCTCTATGTTGTACATTGTATACCCCTCTATGTTGTACATTGTATACCCCTCTATGTTGTACATTGTATACCCCTCTATGTTGTACATTGTATACCCCTGTATGTTGTACATTGTATACCCCTGTATGTTGTACATTGTATACCCCTGTATGTTGTACATTGTATACCCCTGTATGTTGTACATGGTATACCCCTCTATGTTGTACATTGTATACCCCTCTATGTTGTACATTGTATACCCCTCTATGTTGTACATTGTATACCCCTCTATGTTGTACATTGTATACCCTTCTATGTTGTACATTGTATACCCCTCTATGTTGTACATTGTATACCCCTGTATGTTGTGGTCTTTAAGGTGCCCATCTAATAGTTTTTTGGAACTATCGATGCTCCCTGCTGATACCACTGCTTGTGGAAGAGAATTCCACATCCTTACTGCTCTGACAGTGAAGAACCCCCTACATATTTTAAGGTAAACCATTTTTCACAACCTCACTTCTGGTCAGGGAGGTCACCATTACATTAAAAGACCAATAGGAACAGACATGTAGATACTCTTGTGGACCCCTAACCCCCCATTAATGCCCCTACTCCACCTCCTGCTCTTTATATTAGACAGTATCTCCATATGGATGCCACCCACCCTGAGCTGTCACCTGTATGGCTACTAAAGGGTAAGTTCACCTTTTCATGGAAAATGAAAAAGTGAACTAGTCCCAACTATCCCGGCCACCCCTCCAGACCCCACTGCACATAGCGGCTGTGATGCGCCATGTGCTGCCAGCTAAGTGGTTCACACACCGCATTACACAGCCCCGGAGAGAGCGTCCATTATAATGCTCACAATGTCAAGCTCTCATTGGTCACAGTGGCCAAGTGTTTCTTTTCTCTGGATCACCTTAACAGAAGAAGTCTCAGATGAGCTTCTCATGATGAATACTCACTCTGGGGCTACATATTGTTGTGTATGGACTACACCGACAGCATGGCCTCTATGTGCAGCAAGGTCTAGGGGAGTAGCTGGGATACTTGAAGTAAGTTCACGTTTTTAATTTTTTTTTTTTAAAGTGAACTCTCCCTTTAAGTACCTTTCCTCCCACCCGCTAGCTAACATATCAGCCACTCCCACCTCAAGCCTGATTTTACCTTACAACTGGTGTGTAGCAAATTGGGAAGGCTAGATTTGGGGTGAAGGAATGTGCAAATACACTAAATGCTGATTTCATATGATTGGCTGGATGTAACCATTGATGACAACGTTCCCCACTGAGGTTGGCACCCCCATGATGTAACATACCGAGGCGGTAGGTCTTGAGACTTCCATCGTTGTGTCTGACATTACAGCTGTAATCCACCCCTTCCTGTGGTACGAAATCCACGGACTTAGTGAGGTAATAGGCCCAGTCCTCCTTGAAGGTCATGTCAGATTGCTGAGAGTTGGGAATTTCCTTGTCACCTGCCTTCAGCTGAAGCTCAATGCGGGGAGGATGGAAATCAGTGCAATGACACAGAAGCTGATTCTTCTTCCCATATTCCACAGGATGACGGGTGTACACATAGACTTGTGGGGGCTCTGGAAGAGAGAAGATGGTAAAGGAGTGAGTATTCTCTTTATTTACTATGTTCAGGGCGAAAAATACAATTCACTGACTAGAGACCAGTGACATCACTGAGAATGCAGCCTATCACTAGAGAGCAGTGACATCACTGAGAATGCAGCCTATCCAATCACTAGAGACCGGTGACATCACTGAGAATACAGCCTATCCATTCACTAGAGACCAGTGACATCACTGAGAATGCAGCCTATCCATTTCTAGACAGCAGTGACATCACTGAGAATGCAGCCTATCCATTCACTAGAGAGCAGTGACATCACTGAGAATGCAGCCTATCCATTCACTAGAGAGCAGTGACATCACTGAGAATGCAGCCTATCCATTCACTAGAGAGCAGTGACATCACTGAGAATGCAGCCTATCCATTCACTAGAGAGCAGTGACATCACTGAGAATGCAGCCTATCCATTCACTAGAGAGCAGTGACATCACTGAGAATGCAGCCTATCCATTCACTAGAGAGCAGTGACATCACTGAGAATGCAGCCTATCCATTCACTAGAGAGCAGTGACATCACTGAGAATGCAGAATATCCATTCACTAGAGTCCAGTGACATCACTGAGAATGCAGCCTATCTATTCACTAGAGACCGGTGACATCACTGAGAATGCAGCCTATCCATTCACTAGAGACCGGTGACATCACTGAGAATGCAGCCTATCCAATCACTAGAGACCGGTGACATCACTGAGAATGCAGCCTATCACTAGAGACCGGTGACATCACTGAGAATGCAGCCTATCACTAGAGACCGGTGACATCACTGAGAATGCAGCCTATCCATTCACTAGAGACCGGTGACATCACTGAGAATGCAGCCTATCACTAGAGACCGGTGACATCACTGAGAATGCAGCCTATCCATTACTAGAGACCGGTGACATCACTGAGAATGCAGCCTATCCATTACTAGAGAGCAGTGACATCACTGAGAATGCAGCCTATCCATTACTAGAGACCGGTGACATCACTGAGAATGTAGCCTATCCATTACTAGAGACCGGTGACATCACTGAGAATGCAGCCTATCCATTCACTAGAGACCGGTGACATCACTGAGAATGCAGCCTATCCATTCACTAGAGAGCAGTGACATCACTGAGAATGCAGCCTAGCCAATCACTAGAGACCGGTGACATCACTGGGAATGCAGCCTATCCAATCACTAGAGACCAGTGACATCTTTCTCCCCCTCTTAGACTTCTTCAACCCCCACCCCCCATGTCTTGCTCTTCTCAATTCTGATTTTCTCTCATCTCTCCTCTTCTTTCTCACATGAAAAATGTAATTTATTTGTTTTCCCAGGAGACCAAGTATAGCATTCTGAGCCCCCTAAAGGCACCCCCTAATCCTGTAGCCTCCCCCATTCGGAAACCTCAGGCAGCGCTGACCATTCAATCATTATAGTGTCAGATCTTCCAGCATTGCGGGGCTGTGCAATCTATGTGCTGGCTGCTTTTACCTACATCCAATCCCACAGCCCCACATCGCTGAGCGATCCTTAGATTTTATGAATAAGTGATCAGTGATATGGGGCCGGCGCCGTGTATGACACAGCACTGATCATTCCATAAACAGAAGTGAAAGAATGCTCAGTACTGCGGGGCTGTGCGATTCATCGGCCGGGGCTGGGTACATTTACATCCAGCTGCAGACCGACATGTCACGCTTTAAAATTGCGTACACTTGTGGAATGGCGACAAACTACAGGACCTAAAAATCTCCATAGGCAACGCTTTAAAAAAATGTAACGGTTACCAGTTTAGAGTTCCAGAGGTGGTTCAATGCCTCACATGTGTGATTTGAACACCATTTACATGTGCGGGCACGACTTGCGCATGAGTTCGCTTCTGCGCCTGAGAGCGGAGGAACAGGGCGCTTTTTTCTCTTAATTTTATTTTTACACTGTCCCATTTAAAAAAATAAAAATAAAATCTGGTCACTTTTATTGCTATCACAAGGAATGTAAACATCCCTTGTGACAGTAATATGCAGTGACAGGTACTCTTTATGGAGGGATCGGGGCTCTAAAAGACCCCAAACCCCTCCACTACACTTCAAAGCATTCAAAATGCCAAGTGTGGCTGTTTTGAATGCTGTCTTTTTATCTGGCGTCTTTAAGGCGAGCAGTCTCTTGTTAAGGGAGCAGTCTCTTGTTGCTGTGGGGGGGGGGGGGGGTGTCCTATTTTGCTGGAGGGTCAATGGTTGCTGGGAGGATCTGCTGTTGAGGGAGGAGTCTACTGTTGCTGGCTGTTGGAGGGTCTATTGTTGCTGGCTGTTGGGAGGGTCTATTGTTGCTGGCTGTTGGAGGGTCTATTATTGCTGGCTGTTGAGGGTCTATTAATGCTGGCTGTTGGGAGATCTATTGTTGCTGGTAGGGGTCTATTGTTCCTGGAGTGGATCCGTTGCTGGCAGGGGTCTATTGTTCCTGGAGTGGATCCGTTGCTGGCAGGGGTCTATTGTTCCTGGAGTGGATCTGTTGCTGGCAGGGGTCTATTGTTCCTGGAGTGGATCTGTTGCTGGCAGGGGTCTATTGTTCCTGGAGTGGATCTGTTGCTGGCAGAGGTCTATTGTTCCTGGAGTGGATCTGTTGCTGGCAGGGGTCTATTGTTCCAGGAGTGGATCTGTTGCTGGCAGGGGTCTATTGTTCCTGGAGTGGATCTGTTGCTGGCAGGGGTCTATTGTTCCTGGAGTGGATCTGTTGCTGGCAGAGGTCTATTGTTCCTGGAGTGGATCTGTTGCTCGTAGGGGTCTATTGTTCCTGGAGTGGATCTGTTGCTGGCAGAGGTCTATTGTTCCTGGAGTGGATCTGTTGCTGGCAGAGGTCTATTGTTCCTGGAGTGGATCTGTTGCTGGCAGAGGTCTATTGTTCCTGGAGTGGATCTGTTGCTGGCAGGGGTCTATTGTTCCTGGAGTGGGTCTGTTGCTGGTAGGGGTCTATTGTTTCTGGAGTGGATCTGTTGCTGGTAGGGGTCTATTGTTCCTGGAGTGGATCTGTTGCTCGTAGGGGTCTATTGTTCCTGGAGTGGATCTGTTGCTGGCAGGGGTCTATTGTTCCTGGAGTGGATCTGTTGCTGGTAGGGGTCTATTGTTCCTGGAGTGGATCTGTTGCTGGTAGGGGTCTATTGTTCCTGGAGTGGATCTGTTGCTCGTAGGGGTCTATTGTTCCTGGAGTGGATCTGTTGCTCGTAGGGGTCTATTGTTCCTGGAGTGGATCTGTTGCTGGCAGGGGTCTATTGTTCCTGGAGTGGATCTGTTGCTGGCAGGGGTCTATTGTTCCTGGAGTGGATCTGTTGCTCATAGGGGTCTATTGTTCCTGGAGTGGAACTGTTGCTGGCAGGGGTCTATTGTTCCTGGAGTGGATCTGTTGCTGGCAGGGGTCTATTGTTCCTGCAGTGGATCTGTTGCTGGCAGGCGTCTATTGTTCCTGCAGTGGATCTGTTGCTGGCAGGCGTCTATTGTTCCTGGAGTGGATCTGTTGCTGGCAGGGATCTATTGTTCCTGGAGTGGATCTGTTAGGGAGTATTTTTGCAGGAGGTCTTTTGTTCCCGAAGGGATCTGTTGTTGCTGGGGGGTATTGTTGCTGAAGAAATCTATTTTTGATTAGGAGGCCATTTTTGTTGGCTGCAGGGGATCTATTGTACTCCTTTTGATATTCCATGTGGACATGGCGCCCATGTGCCTCGCTGGGCAGCTGATGGGATGTGTGGAGAGCGCTCGCTGTACATTCTGAACACAAAGCCTATGCTTTCAATGACAATTCTTGGTCCAGGTAAAGATCGGTAGCCGGCGTATCCAGCTTCCAATCATGTGACCGATAGTGGTCCTATAATTGCCAATCCTTCCAGTCCCCGGGGTATTCCAAACTATTTCAAAGGATATGGGAAGGGGTTAACACTGAATAAATAAACTGCATAATAATCGTTTTCTAGGAATCGAAACTGCAATTTTCACAGAGAACTGCCAGGCACTGCTGCTTAAATCTTCCTCTATAATTAGATATCAGTTCTGGAAATTCCCCAATTCTTGCCGGGGATTTTCTTTTTGGTCACCAAATAGAATGAGGAATGGGATTTTTTTTTTTTTAATGGTGAATGATCGGATCTTAGAACTGCTCGGGACAATGTGACACAAGAATTACCGGATGAGCGATCAGAACCATTGTAACAAAACTCTGCAGTGTCTGTGATATGGCCAGCATGCGGGGCATTATTCTTCAAATGGAGAAAAAAAAAAAGTGTATTTGTTTATCAGTCAAGCGAAGAACTGTGAACACAGCGTCTGGCAGGAAACGCTCGATGTAAAATGGTGGCAGACGTTAGAAGGAAACCCAGACTGCTGATATACAGCCAAGCTTATCTGCTGCCTCTACATAGGGCGGGGGGGATTCTGAAGGTCCCATCATTTTTGGGTGGATTTTTTCCTTCATAACATTAACCTCATAGTAAGATTTTAAGGCTTCAGAGCTAAAACAATATATTTAACCACTTAAAAGCATATGTAGTCACTGATGGCGGCCATGCTGGGCAGAAGAATGTCACGATAAAGGTTCAATTACAGGACAATTCTTACCACTTTGGGGGGGGGGGGGGGGGGAATGGGAAATTTCAATATTGGAATTTTTTCTTTCTATTCATGTCTCCGCAGTAAAGCGTATACAGACAGACGGGCACTTTATATATATATATACACACATACATACATACACACATATACACACACACATATAAACACACACACACACACACACATATATACACACACATACATACATATACATACATACATATACATACATACATACATATACACACATACATACATATACATACATACACATACATACATACACACATACACATACATACATACACACACATACACACACATATATACACATACACACACACACACATACATACACACACATATATATATATATATACACACACACATGATACACACATATATACACACATACATACATACACATACATACACACATATATATATATACACATGATACATACATATATACACACATACACATACATACAGTACATATACAGTGCCTTGCGAAAGTATTCGGCCCCCTTGAAATTTTCGACCATTTGCAACATTTCAGGCTTCAAACATAAAGATATAAAACTGTAATTTTTTGTGAAGAATTAACAAGTGGGACACAATCATGAAGTGGAACGAAATTTATTGGATATTTCAAACTTTTTTAACAAATAAAAAACTAAAAATTGGGCGTGCAAAATTATTCAGCCCCCTTAAGTTAATACTTTGTAGCGCCACCTTTTGCTGCGATTACAGCTGTAAGTCGCTTGGGGTAAGTCTCTATCAGTTTTGCACATTGAGAGACTGAAATTTTTGCCCATTCCTCCTTGCAAAACAGCTCGAGCTCAGTGAGGTTGGATGGAGAGCGTTTGTGAACAGCAGTTTTCAGTTCTTTCCACAGATTCTCGATTGGATTCATTTCTGGACTTTGACTTGGCCATTCTAACACCTGGATATGTTTATTTGTGAACCAATCCATTGTAGATTTTGCTTTATGTTTTGGATCATTGTCTTGTTGGAAGACAAATCTCCGTCCCAGTCTCAGGTCTTTTGCAGACTCCATCAGGTTTTCTTCCAGAATGGTCCTGTATTTGGCTCCATCCATCTTCCCATCAATTTTAACCATCTTCCCTGTCCCTGCTGAAGAAAAGCAGGCCCAAACCATGATGCTGCCACCACCATGTCTGACAGTGGGGATGGTGTGTTCAGGGTGATGAGCTGTGTTGCTTTTACGCCAAACATAACGTTTTGCATTGTTGCCAAAAAGTTTGATTTTGGTTTCATCTGACCAGAGCCCCTTCTTCCACATGTTTGGTGTCTCCCAGGTGGCTTGTGGCAAACTTTAAACAACATTTTTTATGGATATCTTTAAGAAATGGCTTTCTTCTTGCCACTTCCATAAAGGCCAGATTTGTGCAGTATACGACTGATTGTTGTCCTATGGACAGAGTCTCCCACCTCAGCTGTAGATCTCTGCAGTTCATCCAGAGTGATCATGGGCCTCTTGGCTGCATCTCTGATCAGTCTTCTCCTTGTATGAGCTGAAAGTTTAGAGGGACGGCCAGGTCTTCGTAGATTTGCAGTGGTCTGATACTCCTTCCATTTCAATATTATCGCTTGCACAGTGCTCCTTGGGATGTTTAAAGCTTGGGAAATATTTTTGTATCCAAATCCGGCTTTAAACTTCTCCACAACACCTGCCTGGTGTGTTCCTTGTTCTTCATGATGTTCTCTGCGCTTTAAACAGACCTCTGAGACTATCACAGTGCAGGTGCATTTATACGGAGACTTGATTACACACAGGTGGATTCTATTTATCATCATTAGTCATTTAGGTCAACATTGGATCATTCAGAGATCCTCACTGAACTTCTGGAGAGAGTTTGCTGCACTGAAAGTAAAGGGGCTGAATAATTTTGCACGCCCAATTTTTCAGTTTTTTATTTGTTAACAAAGTTTGAATTATCCAATAAATTTCATTCAACTTCATGATTGTGTCCCACTTGTTGTTGATTCTTCACAAAAAATTACAGTTTTACATCTTTATGTTTGAAGCCTGAAATGTGGCAAAAGGTCACAAAGTTCAAGGGGGCCGAATACTTTCGCAAGGCACTGTGTATATATATATATATATATATATATATACACACACACACACACACACACACTATATATATATATATATATATATATATATATATATATATATATATATACATACATATATACACACACACACACATGCACACACATACACATACACACACATGTATACATGTATATAGTTGCTAAATATATGTTATATTTATATATATATAGACACAAAATATGTATATAGGTGACTAAATAATATATGTGAATTTTTTCATTTTTAATAAATTAGCAAAGATTTCAAAGTTCTTTCACGTTGTTCTTATGCGGGATTGTTTGTAGAATTTTGAGGAAAAGAATGAATTTAATCAATTTTGGAATAAGGCTGTAACATAACAAAATGTGGAAAAAGTGAAGCGCTGTGAATACTTTCTGGATTCACTATATATATATATATATATATATATATATATATACACACCCACTACATGTATATAGTTGATAAATATATGTTATATTTATATATAGACACACAATATGTATATAGGCAACAAAATATTGTGATTTCTTTTAATTTTTTATTTTTAATAAATTTGCAAAAAATTCAAACAAACTTCTCTCGCCTTGTCATTATGGGGGATTGTTTGTAGAATTTTGAGGAAAATAATGAGAATAATCCATTTTGGATTAAGGCTGTAACATAAGAGAATGTGGAAAAAGTGAAGCACTGTGAATACTTTCCGGATTCAATAGTCCTAATAATTGTTAGCGCCACCCAAAATGTGACAAGATGCGCAGTTTTGTGCACTAAAAAGTGCGCCAGCTGCACGGTTACAAAATGGCACCGATCAGAAAGATATTTGAGCTTCTCTCCCAGTGTGATAAGTGTTGGGCCGACTACTGAAATATTATGTGAAATCACAGATATGGGTGACGCCCTACACAGTGTAAATGGGGGATTAGTAGAAATAAAGGTCTGCCGGCCAACGCTGTTGTCGTCAGTTCACTAATATGGCTACAATCACCATGACCGTTCCTGGACCATGAGATCCCGGCATGTACGGCCGGATCCAGAAACCAACAGAAGGCTCCAGCAGGAAATCAGAAGACACCGTCCATGAAATGTCTGTACAGGACAGTCCCGCATTAATGATAAAGGGGCGTTTGAAATAATACAGCCAGGAATTATTAATTATTATTATTATACAGGATTTATATAGTATCAATAGTTTGCTCAGCGCTTTACAGCATAAGGACAGACAGTTCAGTTACATTACAATTCAATAGAGGAGGAATCAGAGGGCCCTGACCATTAGAGCTTACAATCTAGGAGATATGAGACTGTATAGAGAACAGGACTGATCATGGCTCCGGAGGGGAGGAGGGGGGAGGGGGTGATTTCTGGGAAATGGAGAGAAAGTGAAAGTAGGATCGGCCGACATTATACTGATATAAAGTATTATATTCTTCTACAGTCTACAGAAACACCAAGAGACTGCTACCAGAGGATTGGAGATATTGGAGGGGCAATGAGAGTGCCAGAGAGAGAGAGAGGGGCGCAATGAGAGTGCCAGAGAGAGAGAGGGGCGCAATGAGAGTGCCAGAGAGAGAGAGGGGCGCAATGAGAGTGCCAGAGAGAGAGAGAGGGGCGCAATGAGAGTGCCAGAGAGAGAGAGAGGGGCGCAATGAGAGTGCCAGAGAGAGAGAGGGGCGCAATGAGAGTGCCAGAGAGAGAGAGGGGCGCAATGAGAGTGCCAGAGAGAGAGAGGGGCGCAATGAGAGTGCCAGAGAGAGAGAGAGGGGCAATGAGAGTGCCAGAGAGAGAGGGGCAATGAGAGTGCCAGAGAGAGAGAGAGGGGCGCAATGAGAGTGCCAGAGAGAGAGAGAGGGGCGCAATGAGAGTGCCAGAGAGAGAGAGAGGGGCAATGAGAGTGCCAGAGAGAGGGGCAAAGAGAGTGCCAGAGAGAGAGAGGGGCAAAGAGAGTGCCAGAGAGAGAGAGGGGCAATGAGAGTGCCAGAGAGAGAGAGGGGCAATGAGAGTGCCAGAGAGAGAGAGGGGCAATGAGAGTGCCAGAGAGAGGGGCAAAGAGTGCCAGAGAGAGAGGGGCAAAGAGAGTGCCAGAGAGAGAGAGAGAGGGGCAAAGAGAGTGCCAGAGAGAGAGAGGGGCAATGAGAGTGCCAGAGAGAGAGAGAGAGAGAGAGGGGCAATGAGAGTGTCAGAGAGAGAGAGGGGCAATGAGAGTGTCAGAGAGAGAGAGGGGCAATGAGAGTGCCAGAGAGAGAGAGAGAGAGAGAGGGGCAATGAGAGTGTCAGAGAGAGAGAGGGGCAATGAGAGTGTCAGAGAGAGAGAGAGAGGGGCAATGAGAGTGCCAGAGAGAGAGAGGGGCAATGAGAGTGTCAGAGAGAGAGAGAGAGGGGCAATGAGAGTGCCAGAGAGAGAGAGGGGCAATGAGAGTGTCAGAGAGAGAGAGAGAGGGGCAATGAGAGTGCCAGAGAGAGAGAGAGAGGGGCAAAGAGTGTCAGAGAGATGGAGAATGTGTCAGTGAAAGAGAGAGAGTACAAAAGAAAGGAAATAGGATTGTAGATCATAGAGGGACATAAACATAGAAGTGTGTGGAGGGGGAAATACAGGGAGATGGGGGGGGGGGGGATAAGAGGAAATGAATATTGTGATAAAGCTATTGTGAATATTAGATAGAAATCAGGACACCCTCCATAGTGTATAGAAGGGGGGGGGGGGGGAGACACAGAACACATTAGTTTGTATAAATCATGTAGATGTGACAGTAAGCATGGAGTTGTTGACATTTCCCCCTATATGTGTGTATGGTGTCACCCCCTCTATATGTGTGTCTGGTGTCACCCCCTCTATATGTCTGTATGGTGTCACCGCTCTGTCCCAGGCTCAGTCCCCGAACTTATAGTAGAAGTCGGTGTAGAGGTCGGTGGTGTGGTGTGGTGTGGTGTGGTGTGGTGTGGTGTCCCCCCCTCCCCCCGGTCCACAAACAACACTGAGTACTTACTGACATTAGTGGTGTCCCCCATCACCACCCCGACCACCAGAGCCAGGACACCGCACACCAGAACACCTCTCATCTTCTCTTCTCTATCGCTCTCTATCGCTCTCTGTACCGCCCGCCTGTCTCCGCTCTTTATATACTTCCCTATTTCCACCAATCACAGGCCGAGCTATAAGCGCGTCACCAGTCTCTAAGTAAGCTAGCAGTGGTAAGGTTGTGTAGCGCGATGAGTGCGCAGGATGATCTCTGTATACCGGGAGAGTAACAATGTATCCACTGATATGAGACAATGTATCATTTATATTATTACCCCGACATTTCTGTCCTATGAAGGCTGCCACAGCAGGAAGGGCCCCTCATATAATAACACAATGCAATATATTATATAACATGGATCCATAGTGCACAGACCATGGTGTGGCCCAGTGATTGTGTCACTGCTACTTTATATGGTGACATGTGGGTTTGGGGTCACACAAAGTGAATTCATTCCCTCTGCGGCTGATGAGATCTTTATTTAATGTGTAACCATAGGCAACACTTTTATTTTTTTTTATAGAGTTATAACTTCTGTCAGTTTTTTTGCCATCTGTGTCCCATTGGGGAGATTTCCCTTCATTTCCTGTCCCATAGCCAAACTGGAAGTGAGAAGAAACCCCTCCAAAGTGAGGGAATCCCCGGAACTAGTGTCTCCATTGGAAGATTTCCCCTCTATTCCTGTTCTGGGGACAACCCAAAAATGTAAGATTTTCTTTTACTTTCACTTTTGATGATAATGATAATCAGAAAAATAGAGGCACAGACAACAATAGAAACCTGAGAAGGGTTCTAATCCCTCTCCACTCTCAGGGCCGGGACAAGGGGTGGGCAGGAGGGACAGCTGTCCTTGGTACTGTGGTATCATGTGAGGTTTGGGGGCATCCAGGGCTGGGACAAGGGGAGGTAGTGCCCCTATACAGTGCGGTCCCCTTATATCAGTGCCCCTATACAGTGCGGTCCCCTTTATATCAGTGCCCCTATACAGTGCGGCAGTGGTGTATTTAGGTTTTGTGCTGCCCTAGGCCTGACTAAACTTGTGCACCCCCTAATTTAAATATGACCCACCCCTTCCTGTAAAGGCCACACCCCTTGCTGTTTATGACCCACCCTGTCATCTGTAAACCACAGACCATAACCACAGTCTATCACTGCCCATCAGCATAGCTTCATCAGTTCCCATAAGTTTAGCCTCATCAGTGCAGCCTTATCAGTGCCGCCTCTTTACTCATATCAGTGTGGCCTCATCAGTGGTCACCAGTGCAGCCCCATCAGTGGCCATTAGTACAGCCTTATGTCACAGGATTAGTAAGATTACTCTTTTAAGATATTTGGACTTGTGTTTGCTGCCACTGATTGTAATTATAAGATTATTTCACTTACTTGTATAATAAATAGGAAGTCCATAGTCATTATACAAATAGTTAAATATTTTTTTGCTGCCCCCCTGCAAAGTGCTGCCCTAGGCCTGGGCCTTGTTGGCCTAGGCCAGGATACAGCACTGCAGTGCGGTCCCCTTTATATCAGTGCCCCTATACAGTACGGTCCCCTTTATATCAGTGCCCCTATACACTGCGGTCCCCTTTATATCAGTGCCCCTATACAGTGCAGTCCCCTTTATATCAGTGCCCCTATACAGTGTGGTCCCCTTTATATCAGTGCCCCTATACAGTGCGGTCCCCTTTATATCAGTGCCCCTATACAGTGTGGTCCCCTTTATATCAGTGCTCCTATAAAGTGTGGTTCCCTTTATATCAGTGCTCCTATACAGTGCAGTCCCCTTTATATCAATGCTCCTATAAAGTGCAGTCCCCTTTATATCAGTGCTCCTATACACTGCGGTCCCCTTTATATCAATGCTCCTATAAAGTGCAGTCCCCTTTATATCAGTGCTCCTATACACTGCGGTCCCCTTTATATCAATGCTCCTATAAAGTGCAGTCCCCTTTATATCAGTGCTCCTATACACTGCGGTCCCCTTTATATCAGTGCCCCTATAAAGTGCGGTCCCCTTTATATCAGTGCCCCTATACAGTGCGGACCCCTTTGAATCAATGCCCCTATACAGTGCAGTCCCCTTGATATCAATGCCCCTATACAGTGCGGTCCCCTATATATCAGTGCCCCTATACAGTGCGGTCCCCTTTATATCAGTGCCCCTATACAGTGCTGTCCCCTTATTATCACAGTGCCTCTATACAGTGCGGACCCCTTTGAATCAATGCCCCTATACAGTGTGCTCCCCTTATATCAGTGCTCCTATACAGTGTGGTCCCCTTATATCAGTGCCCCTATACAGTGCTGTCCCCTTATTATCACAGTGCCCCTATACAGTGCAGACCCCTTTGAATCAATGCCCCTATACAGTGTGGTCCCCTTATATCAGTGCTCCTATACAGTGTGGTCCCCTTATATCAGTGCTCCTATACAGTGCGGTCCCCTTTATATCAGTACCCCTATACAGTGCGGTCCCCTTTATATCAGTGCCCCTATACAGTGCTGTCCCCTTATTATCACAGTGCCCCTATACAGTGCAGACCCCTTTGAATCAATGCCCCTATACAGTGTGGTCCCCTTATATCAGTGCTCCTATACAGTGCGGTCCCCTTTATATCAGTGCTCCTATACAGTGTGGTCCCCTTTATATCAGTGCTCCTATACAGTGCTGTCCCCTTTATATCAGTGCCCCTATACAGTGCGGTCCCCTTTTTTTTATCAGTGCCCCTATACAGTGTGGTCCCCTTTATAATAGTGCCCATATACAGTGCAGCTCACTTTATATCAGTGCCCCTATACAGTGTGGTCCCTTTTATATTAGTGCTCCTATACAGTGCGGTCCCCTTTATATCAGTGCACCTATACAGTGCGGTCCCCTTTATATCAGTGCCCCTATCCAGTGCGTCCTCCTTTATATCAGTGCCCCTATACAGTGCGGTCCCCTTTATATCAGTGCCCCTATACAGTGCAGTCCCCTATATATCAGTGCCCCTATACAGTGCAGACCCCTTTAAATCAATGCCCATATACAGTGCGGTCCCCTTTATATCAGTGCCCCTATACAGTGCGGTCCCCTTTATATCAGTGCCTCTATACAGTGCGGACCCCTTTGAATCAATGCCCCTATACAGTGCTGTCCCCTTTATATCAGTGCCCCTATACAGTGCGGTCCCCTTTATATCAGTGCCCCTATACAGTGCGGTCCCCTTTATATCATTTCTCCTATACAGTACGGTCCCCTTTATATCAGTGCCCCTATACAGTACGGTCCCCTTTATATCATTGCTCCTATACAGTGCCCCTATAAAGTGCGGTCCCCTTTATATCAGTGCCCCTATACAGTGCGGTCCCCTTTATATCATTGCTCCTATACAGTGCCCCTATACAGTGCGGTTCCCTTTATATCAGTGCCTCTATACAGTGCGGACCCCTTTGAATCAATGCCCCTATACAGTGCGGCCCCCTATATATCAGTGCCCCTATAAAGTGCGGTCCCCTTTATATCAGTGCCCCTATACAGTGCAGTCCACTTTATATCAGTGCCCCTATACAGTGCGGTCCCCTTTATATCAGTGCCCCTATACAGTGCAGTCCAATTTATATCAGTGCCCCCATACAGTGCAGTCCACTTTATATCAGTGCTCCTATACAGTGCGGTCCCCTTTATATCAGTGCCCCTATACAGTGCAGTCCAATTTATATCAGTGCCCCCATACAGTGCGGTCCCCTTTATATCATTGCTCCTATACAGTGCGGACCCCTTTGAATCAATGCCCATACACAGTGCGGTCCCCTTTATATCAGTGCCCCTATAAAGTGCAGGCCCCTTTATATCAGTGCCTCTATACAGTGCGGACCCCTTTGAATCAATGCCCCTATACAGTGCGGTCCCCTTTATATCAGTGCCCCTATACAGTGCAGTCCACTTTATATCAGTGCCCCCATACAGTGCGGTCCCCTTTATATCATTGCTCCTATACAGTACGGTCCCCTTTATATCAGTGCCCCTATACAGTGTGGTCCCCTTTATATCAGTGCCCCTATACAGTGCGGTCCCCTTTATATCAGTGCTCCTATACAGTGCGGTCCCCTTTATATCAGTGTCCCTATACAGTGTGGTCCCCTTATTATCTCAGTGCCCCTATACAGTGTGGTCCCCTTTATATCAGTGCCCCTATACAGTGCAGTCCCCTTTATATCAGTGCCCCTATACAGTGCAGTCCCCTTATTATCTCAGTGCCCCTATACAGTGCGGTCCCCTTATTATCTCAGTGCCCCTATACAGTGCGGTCCCCTTATTATCTCAGTGCCCCCTTGTGATCTCTGCACCCCCTGCACAATCCTTCCTTCGGTAGGGCAGATATAGGATTCAGCCTGTGTGTCCTCTCCAGGGTCCTCCTATCAGTAGAGCGGGGGGTGGGAGGAGCTGCAGATCCAGGCGGAGGGCGGGAGCTGCCCAACTTATCATGTTTACATGCGGATGATTACCCACCTGGTAATATGAAGAGACTCCCGCTCTCTGTGCAGATCTCCAGCTCCCCCCGCCCCCCGCTCTGCTGATAGGATGACATCATTGGCGGGAGAGAAGACACTGGCAAAGCCACATATCGGAAGGTGAGCGGCGACCACGGTCTGTAATCGGCCCTTCCGGACTGCGGTCACCACTTGCTTCTTACTGCACGGCCCAGTCCTCAACAGACCACTCTTATTAGGACATGCCGCCTGATGGTCCCGGCCCACCAGGCACATGCCAGGAGTGCCCTATGACCAGTCCGGGCCTGGCGTCAGACATTTGTGAACTGCGCAGATACCGGGATTGATCCGATCGTCTCATCTCTGAGCCACAATCTTTGCCCAAGAAGTAGACAGTCACCCTGGATAATGTCTGAACAAAGATGGCGCCATCCTTCTATAGCGGGGGCATCAAACTTGACTTCATTGTGTGCCGCATCAGCATTATGGTCACCCTTAAAAGGCTGGTTGTCTCTGTAAGACTAGATGTCCAGAGCACCCCCCCCCCCACATCAGATACCAAGAGCCCCACCCATATGAAGTCAAGGATCCCCCACCCTTCCTTACATCACAGTGGGGACAGAGCTGGGGAAGAAGCAAGTGCAGGGTCTGGAGGAGGACCAGAGGAGGGCTGGAGTCTTCTGAATGCTGAGACCAGGGGAGGTGGAGACGAGGGGTTGCTGCAGCTGCACAGAGAGGCGCAGGATCTGAAGGAGGAGTTCTATCCTCCTTTCTGCTACTGACTGCTGAGAAAGGGGGTATGCTGCAGGAGACATGTGAGGGCCACATGAAATGACCTGGAGGGCCGAATTCGGCCCGCGGGCCTTATGTTTGACATATGTGTGTTCTAGAGAGGAAAGCATATGAAGACATTCTCAGGGGGAGTGCTGTGGTCTCTGGAAGGGTGACACCGACACATTACTCAGCATGCTGCACATATCATGAAGGAATATATCTTGGAATGCTTTAACCACTTCTGGACCGGAAGGATTTGCCCCCTTAACCGCTTGCCGACCGCCGCAAGTACATATACTGCGGCGGTCAGCCCCGTGCAGGCAAAGTGATGTATGGGTACGTCACTCGCCTGTGAGCCAATAGGGGGCGAGCGCGCGCCGCCGGAGGCGCACTCCTGCCCCCGCTCGTTCACGGACACCTCCGCGCGATTGACCGGCGGACCCGATGTCTGCCAGTCACTCACGATCGTCAGTTACAGAGGGAGAAAGGCAGGCGGCTAATGTAAACAAAGCCGCCTGTCATTCTCCCTGGTGTAACAGCACAGATCATACGATCCTGCTATGTAGGATTGTATGTCTCTGTGGTTATATGAAAAGCCACGCCCCTTTACAGTTAGAAACACGCCCCTAGGGACACACTTAGCCACTGCATCACTAATAAAGTTAACCCTTTCACTGCCAGTGTCATTTTTACAGTAACAGTGCATATTTATAGCACTGATTACTGTAGTAATGTCACTGGTAACCCCAAAAGTGTCAAAAATGTCAGTCAAGGGTCCGATCTGTCCGCCGCAATGTCGCAGTCCCGCAAATAAAATCACAGATCGCCGCCATTACTCGTTAAAAAAAAAACAATAAAAATGACAAATCTTTCCCTTAGTTAGTAAACGCAATAACGTTTGCGCAAACCAATCAAAATACGCTCATTGCGATTTTTTTTTACCAAAAATATGTAGCAGAAAACAAATTGGCCAAAAATGTTAAACAATTTTGATTTTTACATTTTTTTGGGGGGGGAATTTCATATAAAAAAATGTGAAAAATATTGTTATTTTTGCAAAATTGTCGCTATTTTTTTGTTTATAGCGCATGATCAAAAAATCGCACAGGTGATCAAATACCACCAAAAGAAAGCTCTGTTTGTGGGAATAAAAGGACATCAATTTCGTTTAGGTACAGCGTCGCACGGCCGCGCAATTGTCCGTTAAAGTCACGCAGTGCCGAATCCCAAAATAGGGCCTGGTCAGGAAGGGGATAAAATCTTCCGGGGCTTAAGTGGTTAATGACAAGGCCATATTCTGCGATTTGGCACTGCGTTACTTTATTGGACAATTGTGCGGTCGTTGATGTCCTTATTTCCCACAAATAGAGCTTTCTTTTGGTGGTATTTGATCACCTGTGCGATTTTTATTCTTTGCGCTATAAACAAAAAAGAGCGACAATTGTGAAAAAAAAAACAATATTTTTCACATTCTGCTATATAACATTCTCAAAAAAAATGTAAAAATCAAAATTGTTTAACATTTTAGGCCAATTTGTTTTCTGCTACATATTTTTCGTAAAAAAAAAAAAATCCCAATAAGCATATTTTGATTGGTTTGCGCAAAAGTTATAGCGTTTACTAACTACAGGAAAGATTTGTAATTTTTATTGGTTTTTTTTACTAGTAAAAGCGGCGATCTGTGATTTTTAGCGGGACTGTGACATTGCTGCGGACAGATCGGACCCTTGACTGACATTTTTGACACTTTTGGGGGGACCAGTGACATTACTACAGTAATCAGTGCTATAAATATGCACTGTCACTGTAATATTGACACTGGCAGGGAAGGGGTTAACTCAGGGGCAATCAAAGGGTTAAATGTGAGCCTAGGGGAGTGTTTTCTAACTGTATGGGGACATGGCTTGTGAAATGATCATAGAGACCTGTGATCCTATATAGAAGGATCAGATGAGCTCTGTGATCATTCCAGGGAGAAGAACGGTCAGCTGTGTTTATAACAGCCGATCGTTCTTCTCTCTCAGCGGGGAGCGATCGCGGGTGTCAGGCGGCAATCGGAGCTGCCTGCCCGTGCATCGGCGTCCCCGCTGCCGAGTGGGGGCGCCGCCGGCGGCACACGCTTGCCCCCTAGCTGCAGGCACGCTACTGACGTATTTCTACGTCGGTTCGCGCAGGAGTGGCTGCCTGTCGCAGTAAAACTACGGCGGGTGGTCGTTAACCGGTTAAGGGTTAAATAATGATGTATAAGCTCAGCACTTAAAGTGGTAATAGGTCCCACTATAAAATATAGGGGGGTACTTATAAATGTGTTTACACAAGCAGGACCTGGGCAAGGGTGGGCAGGAGGGGGCGGCTGCCCTGGGCGCAATGGTTTATTGCAGGGATGAGAGCGCCCTCATCCTAACCCTAAGAAGGTAAAGGGGGGGGGGGGTGCAGTTTGGCATCTTTGCCCTGGGCACTGGATGACCTTGCCACTGCACTGTACACAAGATTCACCCAACTTACACCCAGGATTCACACACAATGGATTGGATTTGATTGGTTAAAGTGTGAATGTGGGGTGAATGCTGTGTGATCCCAGTCATTGTATACAGTATACGGTGTATTCTCTTCCTATGACTCTGTGCTTTTTGTTGCTTTCACTTTCCCTCTGGCTGGGTGTGTCGGCCCGTCGCGCACACAAACAACTCTCGGAAAGTCCCTCAGATTTTCTAGAACATGCTGCTGCCTCACCTACAGAAGTGCCTGCAATAAAAACTGTCCACATTGCCTATAGACAGTCTATTGTTAGGCTGGCTGTACACTTCATTTCTTTTTTTTTTCTGTTCAGCCAACTGGCTGCTGAAAAACAAAACAAAAAAAAAACAACAGATTTTTCCATCCACATAAAGAAGGTGGGTGGAGGGACCCCCTGCGAGCAAATTGTACTCTGACAGC
Organism: Pelophylax lessonae; assembly: GCF_965119305.1. Taxonomy (NCBI): domain Eukaryota; kingdom Metazoa; phylum Chordata; class Amphibia; order Anura; family Ranidae; genus Pelophylax; species Pelophylax lessonae. The sequence continues at coordinate 31,733,728 of NC_138773.1, read as the reverse complement.
CGGACCTGGCGCTGTCAGAGTACAGCAATCAGCAGCTGCAGCCACTGTTCTATCAGAAAACCCTACCCCATCAGATTTCCCTACCTACGTCATTTCCAGTGCGGGTTCGTCATGCACCAGCTGTAGCCGTGTCACATGTCCTGCTGCGCATGAGTGGGCGCATGTGCACCAACGGATCAGGCAGCGGCATCTCTTATAACAAACATACAGCCGATTCCAATGGCATACAATGCGCCGAGCCAACAATGGGACAATCCTATTCCCTACCTACACGCGCAAGCCCACTGTCTCATTGTCGGGTCAGCGCAGTGTGGGCAATGGAGATCGGATTGTCGGGTCAGCGCAGTGTGGGCCATGGAGATCGGATTGTCGGGTCAGCGCAGTGTGGGCCATGGAGATCGGATTGTCGGGTCAGCGCAGTGTGGGCCATGGAGATCGGATTGTCGGGTCAGCGCAGTGTGGGGCATGGAGATCGGATTGTCGGGTCAGCGCAGTGTGGGCAATGGAGATCGGATTGTCGGGTCAGCGCAGTGTGGGCAACGGAGATCGGATTGTCGGGTCAGCGTAGTGTGGGGCATGGAGATCGGATTGTCGGGTCAGCGCAGTGTGGGGCATGGAGATCGGATTGTCGGGTCAGCTCAGTGTGGGCAATGGAGATCGGATTGTCGGGTCAGCGCAGTGTGGGCAACGGAGATCGGATTGTCGGGTCAGCGCAGTGTGGGGCATGGAGATCGGATTGTCGGGTCAGCGCAGTGTGGGCAACGGAGATCGGATTGTCGGGTCAGCGCAGTGTGGGGCATGGAGATCGGATTGTCGGGTCAGCGCAGTGTGGGGCATGGAGATCGGATTGTCGGGTCAGCGCAGTGTGGGCAATGGAGATCGGATTGTCGGGTCAGCGCAGTGTGGGCAACGGAGATCGGATTGTCGGGTCAGCGCAGTGTGGGGCATGGAGATCGGATTGTCGGGTCAGCGCAGTGTGGGGCATGGAGATCGGATTGTCGGGTCAGCGCAGTGTGGGCAATGGAGATCGGATTGTCGGGTCAGCGCAGTGTGGGCAACGGAGATCGGATTGTCGGGTCAGCGCAGTGTGGGGCATGGAGATCGGATTGTCGGGTCAGCGCAGTGTGGGCAACGGAGATCGGATTGTCGGGTCAGCGCAGTGTGAGGCATGGAGATCGGATTGTCGGGTCAGCGCAGTGTGGGGCATGGAGATCGGATTGTCGGGTCAGCGCAGTGTGGGCCATGGAGATCGGATTGTCGGGTCAGCGCAGTGTGGGCCATGGAGATCGGATTGTCGGGTCAGCGCAGTGTGGGGCATGGAGATCGGATTGTCGGGTCAGCGCAGTGTGGGCAATGGAGATCGGATTGTCGGGTCAGCGCAGTGTGGGCAACGGAGATCGGATTGTCGGGTCAGCGCAGTGTGGGGCATGGAGATCGGATTGTCGGGTCAGCGCAGTGTGGGGCATGGAGATCGGATTGTCGGGTCAGCGCAGTGTGGGCAATGGAGATCGGATTGTCGGGTCAGCGCAGTGTGGGCAACGGAGATCGGATTGTCGGGTCAGCGCAGTGTGGGGCATGGAGATCGGATTGTCGGGTCAGCGCAGTGTGGGCAACGGAGATCGGATTGTCGGGTCAGCGCAGTGTGAGGCATGGAGATCGGATTGTCGGGTCAGCGCAGTGTGGGGCATGGAGATCGGATTGTCGGGTCAGCGCAGTGTGGGGCATGGAGATCGGATTGTCGGGTCAGCGCAGTGTGGGGCATGGAGATCAGATTGTAGGCTCGACGCAGTGTGGGGCATGGAGATCGGATTGTCGGGTCAGCGCAGTGTGGGGCATGGAGATCGGATTGTCGGGTCAGCGCAGTGTGGGGCATGGAGATTGGATTGTAGGCTCGGCGCAGTGTGGGGCATGGAGATCGGATTGTCGGGTCAGCGCAGTGTGGGGCATGGAGATTTAATTGTAGGCTCGGCGCAGTGTGGGGCATGGAGATCGGATTGTCGGGTCAGCGCAGTGTGGGGCATGGAGATCGGATTGTCGGGTCAGCGCAGTGGGGGGCAATGGAGATCGGATTGTCGGGTCAGCGCAGTGTGGGCTATGGAGATCGGATTGTTGGGTCAGCGCAGTGTGGGCCATGGAGATCGGATTGTCGGGTAAGCGCAGTGTGGGCTATGGAGATCGGATTGTCGGGACAGTGCAGTGTGGCCAATGGAGATCGGATTGTCGGGTCAGCGCAGTGTGGGGCATGGAGATCGGATTGTTGGGTCAGCGCAGTGTGGGCAATGGAGATCGGATTGTCGGGTCAGCGCAGTGTGGGCAATGGAGATCGGATTGTTGGGTCAGCGCAGTGTGGGCAATGGAGATCGGATTGTCGGGTCAGCGCAGTGTGGGGCATGGAGATTGGATTGTCGGCTCGGCGCAGTGTGGGGCATGGAGATCGGATTGTCGGGTCAGCGCAGTGTGGGGCATGGAGATCGGATTGTCGGGTCAGCACAGTGTGGGGCATGGAGATCGGATTGTCGGGTCAGCACAGTGTGGGGCATGGAGATCGGATTGTCGAGTCAGCGCAGTGTGGGGCATGGAGATCGGATTGTCGGGTCAGCGCAGTGTGGGGCATGGAGATTGGATTGTCGGCTCGGTGCAGTGTGGGGCATGGAGATCGGATTGTCGGGTCAGCGCAGTGTGGGCTATGGAGATCGGATTGTCGGGACAGTGCAGTGTGAGCAATGGAGATCGGATTGTCGGGTCAGCGCAGTGTGGGCCATGGAGATCGGATTGTCGGGTCAGCGCAGTGTGGGCAATAGAGATCGGATTGTCGGGTCAGCGCAGTGTGGGGCATGGAGATCGGATTGTCGGGTCAGCGCAGTGTGGGGCATGGAGATTGGATTGTCGGCTTGGCGCAGTGTGGGGCATGGAGATCGGATTGTCGGGTCAGCGCAGTGTGGGGCATGGAGATCGGATTGTCGGGTCAGCGCAGTGTGGGGCATGGAGATCGGATTGTCGGGTCAGCGCAGTGTGGGGCATGGAGATCGGATTGTCGGGTCAGCGCAGTGTGGGGCATGGAGATCAGATTGTAGGCTCGACGCAGTGTGGGGCATGGAGATCGGATTGTCGGGTCAGCACAGTGTGGGGCATGGAGATTGGATTGTCGGCTCGGTGCAGTGTGGGGCATGGAGATCGGATTGTCGGGTCAGCGCAGTGGGGGGCATGGAGATCGGATTGTCGGGTCGGCGCAGTGTCGGCTCAGTGTAGTGTCGGGTCAGTGCAGTGTGGGCCATGGAGATCGGATTGTCGGGTCAGCGCAGTGTGTGCCATGGCGATCGGATGGATGTTTGTGATAAGAGACCCTGCTGCCCGCCCGTTGGTGCTGTTGGTGCGCATGCACACTAGGACTTTTGCCTGACCCCTTACGATGTTATCAGAATTCCCTACCTATTCTGCGCATGCGCAATAGGATGTGTGACACGGCTACAAGCTGCTGCATGACGAATCCACAGCTGATCTCACCCGGAAATGATGTAGGTAGGGAAATCTGACGGGGTAGGGAAATCTGATAGAACACCGCCGATCGAGAAAACCTTTCCAACAATAAAAGAAGGTGATCAGTCAGAATGGTGATCAGCGTATGGCCAGCTGAACCTATTCCTGCCCAGCCTATAGTAGACTGAAGGCCAGACGGGCCTCTTGTCAATCATATGACGTCCTCCTGGATCGCGCCTGTCGGGCCATGCTGTGGTATGACCTGTCACTTGCTGTAACCAATCACATGACCAGTGGCGGCCCATCCATTAGGACTGCAGGGACGCCCACCCCCCCCTAATCCATGCGCCCGGCCCCCAATCTACATGCAGGACGCTGGGCGCATGGATTCCAATGGGTTTTTTTTTTTTTTTTAGGAGCACATGAAGAGGGAGCACTTTAACCAGTTATCCCCAGGAAGGTTTTACCCCCTTAATGACAAGGCCATATTTGGCGATTCAGCACTGTGTTACTTTAACTGAAAATTGGCGGTTGTGCGACGCTGTACCCAAATAAAATTTACGTCCTTCTTTCCCCACAAATAGAGATTTCTTATGGTGGTATGTGATCACCTGTGCGATTTTTATTTTTTGTGCTATAAACAAAAAAAGAGCGACAATTCTAAAAAAATAAAAAAAATATATATTTTTCACATTCTGCTTTATAACATTCGCAAAAAAAAAATGTAAAAATCAAAATGTTTTCATCCTTTTAGGACAATTTGTTTTCTGCTACATATTTTTGGTAAAAAAAAAATCGCAATAATCGTATTTTGATTGGTTTGCACAAAAGTTATCGCGTCTACAAATCTCGGGGAAATATTTCTGTCATTTTTATTTTTTTTTTTCCTTTTTACTAGTAATGGCGGCGATCTGCGATTTTTAGTGGGACTGCGACATTGCGGCAGACAGATCGGATCCCGGTAGAAATATGACAGGTAAAATAGGCAGAGCTGGGTAAATCCCAGGACTGGATGGACAGAGATATGACAGGTAAAACAGGCAGAGCTGGGTAAATCTCAGGACTGGATGGACAGAGATATGACAGGTAAAACAGGCAGAGCTGGGTAAATATCAGGACTGGATGGACAGAGATATGAGAGGTAAAACAGGCAGAGCTGGGTAAATATCAGGACTGGATGGACAGAGATCTGACAGGTAAAACAGGCAGAGCTGGGTAAATCCCAGGACTGGATGGACAGAGATCTGACAGGTAAAACAGGCAGAGCTGGGTAAATCTCAGGACTGGATGGACAGAAATGTGACAGGTAAAACAGGCAGAGCTGGGTACCTTCAGGACTGGATGGGCAGAGCAGAGATATGACAGGTAAAACAGGCAGAGCTGGGTAAATCTCAGGACTGGATGGACAGAGATCTGACAGGTAAAACAGGCAGAGCTGGGTAAATCCCAGGACTGAATGGACAGAAATGTGACAAGTAAAACAGGCAGAGCTGGGTACTTTCAGGACTGGATGGACAGAGATATGACAGGCAGAGCTGTGTAAATCTCAGGACTGGATGGACAGTCCTTTGCAGAACAGATTGGATATATTTCTATGATCTGTGATACAGACAATGACACATGGAGTGTATACAATGTATCCAATGTCTCCATCTGCTGCTCTCTGTCGCCATCTCTGGTCAGATGCGTAGCAGCAGCGTGACTCAATAGCCGGGAAGTCACGTGATTTTCTATAATCCGATACAGACGCCTTCCGCGCTTTCCTCCAGCGTCTAACAAGTCTCAGCAGCCATGGTGAGAGCCAATCCCGTTGCAGCGTTCAGTCACATGACATCTGTGATACTACAAGACTTTCAGATTGCATGCCTTCCCTCCAGTCTTGCACAGTTGTAGCGGCTCCTCTCCTCTCCTGAAATGTCTTCCTCTGATTTCCCTGCACACTGTGAGCTTTGTGAATGCAGCCTTATGGGCCATACACACTATAAGATTTTCTGAAGACTTTTTCCTTTAGACTTACCAAAACCATATAATATGAGGTCAAACCTAAACACTTTCAATTTGTATGCAATCTGGCAGGCCCTTTCACTACATAGAAAAGGTAAATCTGAAGGAAATCTGACCACAAAAGTTGGATAGTGTGTATCCAGCTTTAGGCTGGCCACACATTATACAATTTTCCTTTAGATTCACCAAAACCATATAATAGGAGGTCACCCCTAAACATTTATCATTTGTATGCAATCAGGCAGTTGAAGATAAATTTAAAATATTTTTTTAGATTTCTGTAGACAGAAATTGTACAGAAATTGTATAACGTGTGGCCAGCTTTAGATTCAGCTTCTTGTAATCTCTTCTACAGTAGCACTCAGACTGGAAGAGGGAGGGGCAGGAGAGGGAGCCAATCGGGTGCCTACAATTTGCATTAGAAGCTGCTGCAAGTAAGACAGAGCCCATCTCATTTCCTGGCTGGAGGACATCCAACATCATCAAGCCTTTCCTCCCCAGCCTGACTGTCCCTTGCCCACCTTTTTTTATTCACTTCAGTTCTTTCAATTATAAGGCCCCTTACACACAGGGGGACCGTTCAGATCCCCCTGTCAGTTTTTTTGGCGGATCGGAATGGTCACCCCATGCATCTCTATGGGGCATCGGATGTCAGCGGAGACATGTCCACTGACATCCGATCTGTCTAATCTGGACGGATGGAAACCCTATTTTCAATCCATCCAGCGGACCGTTGGTCCGTTCCCATCCGATTGCCCTATAGAGAAGAATGGGGAACTGACAGCTGTGTCTCTGCACAAAGCCCGGAGACACAGCTGTCATCCTCCTGCTCAGCGGGGGATCTGCGGATCGATCCCCCGCTGAGATAAACGGAGTCTGTCCAACGGATGGGCTGTGTGAAAGGGGCCTTAAGGTAATCTGGTCAGTTAAGTAGAGGAGGGGGTTTTTAATCAGTTTCAGCTGCTTTGGTGTTAATTAAATTAACAACAGGGGCACTAGATGGGCAACAATGAGATGACCTTTAGAACAGGAATGGTTTTACAGGTGGAGGCCACTGACATTTTTATTTCCCTACTCATCTTTTCTGACTGTTTTTTACTAGTTTTGCATTTGGCTAGGGTCAGTGTCACTGCTGGTAGCCAGGGCCGGACTGGCCTACCGGGATATCGGGAAATTTCCCGGTGGGGCCACTTTAAGAAAGGGCCGCTTTAAAGATGGGGCCGCTGATTACCGCTGCAGCCCCGGCCCACTGCAGCGATCCAGCGACAGATATCTTCTTTTCTACGCCAGCCGCTGTGAGTGGCGGCATGACGTCACATCTGGTGGGCGGGCGGCGGCTGCGCGGTGGTGTATAGATCATCTCCTGCATGACAATGGCGCCGATCCCTCCACATGCCAGGCGCCGCCAGCAGCATCAGTGAGCGAGCGGAGTGGAGCAGAACCTGAGCTGCACATGTAGACTGTCAGGTAAGACCGCGCATTCGCAGAGAACGCAGGGGACGCCGCAGCAGAAGTTAACCGAGTTTATAAATGGACTGTTCCCTATTAATTTAATCTGGTACAGGAGGGGTAATTCGCTGGGTCACGGACGAGCGCCGCTGATTAGCTCTCTGGGGAAAACATGGAGAATTTCTGCAATCAAAGCGAGAGCTAAATACTGTATACAAATGTTATGACATCAGCAAACGCATATAAAGTAAGGCTAACTTCAACTGACAGACCATAATACTTTGTTTTATCATTAAAATGTATATGTCCTCAAAATTGTATTGTCATTGTATCTGTCTATTTCATTGGTGAAGCAGCACAGCAGTCCTAGCTTATCTTACAGCACAGGGGTCCTGGGTCCAAATTTCAGAAAGAACCCGGAAAACTGCAGTTACATGGAATGTATACATTCTTCCATACTTTTACCCAAAATCTGGTAAATGAATTATCTTTCATCTTGAATTATGGCAGATGGCTTTAGAACTGTATTGGGGGGGGGATAAGGGATGGGGTTAATGTGGATTATTTAGCCACTTAAGCCCCGGAAGATTTTACCCCCATTCCGACCAGGGGGTATTTTGCGATTCGGCACTGCGTGACTTTAACGGAGAATTGCGCGGTCGTGCGACGCTGTACCTAAACGAATTTGGCGTCCTTTTTTTCCCACAAACAGAGCTTTCTTTTGGTGGTATTTGATCACCTGTGCGATTTTTTGATCACGCGCTATAAACAAAAAAAGAGCGTCCATTTTGCAAAAATAGCAATATTTTTCCCTTTTTTTTATATGAAATTCCCCCCAAAAAAAATGTAAAAATCAAAATTTTTTAAAATTTTCGGCCAATTTGTTTTATGCTACCTATGTTTGGTAAAAAAAATCGCAAAAAGCGTATTTTGATTGGTTTGCGCAAAAGTTATTGCGTTTACTAACTAAGGGAAAGATTTTTGTCATTTTTGTTGTTTTTTTTTTAACGCGTAATGGCGGCGATCTGCGATTTTTTTTGCGGTACTGCGACATTGCGGCGGACAGATCGGACCCTTGACTGACATTTTTGACACTTTTGGGGTTACCAGTGACATTTCTACAGTAATCAGTGCTATACATATGCACTGTTAATGTAAAAATGACACTGGCAGGGAAGGGGTTAACTTTATTTGAGAGGGAGGGGCTGTAGAGTGATCAACGGATCTACATAGTAGATCCATGTGATCAGCTCTCATACAGCGAGGAGAATGACAGGCAGCTTGTTTACACAAGCTGCCTGACTTTCTCCCTCTCCCCCGCCGATCGCAGAGTGGCCGGCGGACATCGGGTCCGCCGGTCACACGCGCGGGGGGGTCCGTGACCACTCGGGAGCGGGAGCGCGCCTCCGGGGGCGCGCGCTCGCTCCCTAGACCCTCACAAGCAAGCGATGTAGCCCTACGTCACTTTGCCTGTGAGGGGCTGACCGCCGACGTAGATAGTCGTGCGGCGGTCGGCAAGTGGTTAATGTATATATAAACCCCATCACTAAAAGCTCATATAAGCTTTAACATGTTAATGTAATTTAAAAAGTCTTCTTCAATATTTTTCTTGCAAATCGTGTTTTATTACGGGTAATACAAATAATACATTTTCACATATAAAATATAGGCTGGGGAGCAAATACAAGAGGTGAGCCATGGTGTCTCGACGGAGAAAGAAAGCAAAACAAGCGAGGCATGAGGTCATGGCAATATCCCCTGCATGGATTCCTGCTAGACTTTAAAGCGAAGTTCCGGGCACAAAATCGACCTTTTTTTTTTGTGCCCATCCCTTGGTCTCCTTCACCTGAAAAGGAATTGGATAGTTAGGTTTTTTTTTTTTTTTTTTTACTTACCTTGTAATTGTAGAAAGAAATACTAACCTTTCGTCACTTCCTCCCTCTGCGGCCGCGGCCCGCGCCGTCTCTTCCGGTTTGCAATGATTCCTGGGAGCTGAACGTCATCTCTCCCAGGAATCAATGTGATGGCACCGGCCCCGCTCGTCACTTCCAGGGCGACGCCGCATTCACTGCTAAACAGCTTCTGGGCATGTCCAGAAGCTGTGGAGGAATGCGGCGCCGCGCCGGAAGTGACGAGAGGGGCCGGTGAAGGCGCATTCTGGGAGAAGAAGACGCGGAAGAAGACGCAGAAGAGGATCACGCCGGCTTCAGCTGCCCACAATAGAGATGGCAACGCTGGAGAAGAAATTTTAAAAGTAAGTATTTCTTCTTGCAGGTAAGTGCGAACCGGGACAGATCAGAGGCTAGCCATTGTGGAATGTACTAGCCCTGACTGTCCCGGGGGTATGTTTGTTGAAATTTTGTTTTTGTGCCCGGAATTCCACTTTAAGAAGCTTTAATAGTATTATTATAGAAGGGGGGAGAAAGAATAGCTAGAGAAAAAAGGGGGGGGGGAGAATAGGAGAATGAGAGGAGAGGGGGGGGGAGTAAAAAAAAAAAAGTAGGGGGAGGGGGCCGGGGGGAACAGCATTGTATTAGGACCCCTAATACAATGCTGTCCCCCCCTGGTCCCCTCCCCCCTAATACAATGCTGATCTCACCACCCCCCCCCCCCGAAATTTAGGGGAGGGGGGAACATTAGGGGAGGGGGTCAGCATTGTATTAGGGGGAGGGGGATCAGCATTGTATTAATAATAAAGGGTCTAATCTTGATGATTGCTCCACGTTTACAACTTTTTTTTTTTTTGCTCTTTATATATAAGTCCTTTGGGTGCTTTTATATCCGTCTTATCTCTAAATAATGCACTCATTAAATGTGCTTTAAAATGTATGATTTTACCTTTTATGAACAAGAAAATGACATTGTGCTGGTATGACGACGCAATGCTATGGGGCTGGTATGTAATTTTTTTCAAGGGCTGGTTTTCATACCCAGTCCGGCCCTGCTGGTAGCATGGGGCAACACCTGGACCCTATAGAGGTTGCACAGGCAGTCCAACTCCTTCAGGATGGCACAACAATACATTCCATTGCCAGAAGGTTTGCTATGTCTCCCAGCACAGTCTCAGGAGCATGGAGGAGATTCCAGGAGACAGGCAGTTACTCTAGGAGAGCTGGACAGGACCGTAGAAGGACCTTAACCCATCAGCAGGACCGGTATCTGCTCCTTTGTACAAGGAGGAACAGGAGGAGCACTGCCAGAGCCCTACAAAATGATCTCCAGTAGGCCACTGGTGTGAATGTCTCTGACCAAACAATCAGAAACAATCTTCATGAGGGTTGCCTGAGGGCCCGACTTCCTCTAGTGGGCCCTCTGCTCACTGCCTGGCACTGTGGAGCTCAACTGGCATTTGCCATTGAACACCAGAATTGGAAGGTCAGCCACTGGCACCCTGTGCTTTTCACAGATGAGAGCAGGTTCACTCTGAGCACATGTGACAGACATGAAAGGGTGTGGAGAAGCCGTGGAGAATGTCATGCTGCCTGTAACATCGTTCAGAATGATCAGGTTTGGTGGTTGGTCAGTGATGGTCTGGAGGGGCATATCCATGAAGGGACGCACAGACCTCTACAGGATAGACAATGGCACCCTGACTGCAATTAAGTATTGGGATGAAATCCTTGGACCCATAGTCAGACCCTACACTGGTGCAGTGGGTCCTTGGTTCCTCTTGGTGCACCTCAATGCCCAGCCTCATGTGGAGAGAGTATGCAGCCGGTTCCTGGAGGATGAAGGAATTGATACCATTGAATGACCCCCAACGCTCGCCTTACCTAAATCCAATAGAACACCTCTGAGACATTATGTTTCGGTCCATCCGACGCTGCCAGGTTGCACCTCAGTCTGCTCAGAAGTTCAGTGATGCCCTGGTCCAGATCTGGGAGGAAATACCCCAGGACACCATCCGTCGTCTCATTGGGAGCATGCCCCGTTGTTGTCAGGCATGCATACAAGCACGTGGGGGCCATACACACTACTACCAATTTGAATTCAAGACTAATTTCGGTCAAATGTAATTTTGTTATTTCTGAATCATTTAACCACTAGTTACTGTGTCAGGTTGGCTCTATTGCGCATAACGGCATACCTCTACGTTGTTTTGTGCAATAGCCAGCGACATAGTTGCCAACATTTTAAAAAAATTTCCAGGGACACTTTGCAGCACAGCTATCAATTACCACACCCACTTCCCTGAAGCCCCGCCCACTCTGCATAATGAATCCCGCCTATTTATCAGATTATAGGGTCTACTCAATATAGAGAGAATTACAGAAAATTATAAAGGAAATTTCAAACTTAAGGCCACAGTAGCAGAGTTGGAATAATTCTCCCATTCAGCTGCACTACTTCTGCGTAACATTTATGGGCAGCCCGATAAACAGGCGCTTCCAGTGACAATATAAATTACCCGGGACAGGCTCCTATTTGCAGGGCTAAGAATAATGGTGTATACTTGAACATATAAAAAAAATGCAACATATGAGTTGGATAATGTGTGTCCAATCAAATAATGAATAAAAAGAATGTCCAACTGGAATAATAGTCCCAAGTGAATAAAGTGATAAAGAGAAGTCCAACATATATAACATGATCACAGTGTGCAGCAAATCCCAACCTCGACAAGGAGTAATTGTATGCGCTCACCAGAAAGATAGGACCCAGATACCGTATAGCATGTGGGTCATACAGGCTGTTATAATGTATGATGGATGCTCCGAATAGATGAGAAGTCCTCAGAAGTATCCGTATGGACCAGCAACAGGAATGGGCAAACAGAATTCCAGCTCCGACATTGGTAAGGATATAAACCAAAAAGGGATAGACATAGTGTAATATTGCTAAAAATAATTTAATAAAAAACATAGCAAATACACTTACAAACATCCCATGGTAATGAGCACATCAAGGATATATATAGCAGGGCTGACAATAGTGTAATCATCTTAACGCGTTTCAGCAGAGATGCCTTTCTCAAAAGATAATGCCAGCCAAGATGAAACCTTGCTTAGCAGAAACACAGGATCTCGGTCTTCCTTACTAGTAGAATGCGGTTCTGCCTCTCTTCAAGCAATCGCCGGGTTCCCATCTACAAACTATGGTATATTTGTATTTATTTATTTAACAATAATGGCAGCGATTAGCGACTTATATAGCGGGACTGTGACATTGCGGTGGACAAATCGGACACCAAGTGACACTTTTTTGGGGACCAGTGACACTAATACAGTGATCAGTGATAAAAAAATATGCACTGTCACTGTACTAATGACACTAGCTAGGAAGGGGTTACCACCAGGGGCGATCAAAGGGTTAATGTGTTCCTAGGGAGTGCTTACTCACTGTGAGGGAGGTGCTTTTACTACTTGAAGATATGGATTCGTGTCCCTGTTTCACAGAAGCACAGGATCCATGCTTTCCCTACTGACAGAATGACATTCTGCCTTGTTTACATAGCCAGACTGTCATTCTGTCAGTGTACCGAATGATCGGCGGGTCCCGGTGGACATCGAGCCCACGGGACCCGCCGATCAGCTTCTGCTGTGTAAAATCACAGCGGAAGCGAGCTGCCGTTGGCACGCTCTCGCACACAAGACCCAGAAGTGCAGAATTATATATATATATATGTGTGATTCTACACAGAGCGGCCGCCCTGTAGAAGTAAATCTGCTATGGGTCGGTCATAAAGTCGTTAAGGATTTAGAGAAGATCTGTAAAGAAGAGTGGACCAAAATCTCTCCTGAGATGTGTGCAAACCTGGTAACCAACTACAAGAAACGTTTTACCTCTGTGCTTGCCAACAAGGGTTTCTCCACCAACTACTAAGTCATGTTTTGCTTGGGGATCAAATACTTATTTTACTCACTGAACTGCAATTCAATTTATAACATTTGTATTGTGTGTTCTTTTCTGGATTTTTGGTTGATATTCTGTCGCTATCATTACCACTTCCCGAAAAACGACATACCTGTACCTCATTTTGTTGAAGTGGTTGTACCGGAGTGATGCCCGCAGCTAGAAATATAACCCCAGTACCGTTTATTAGAGCCGGCTGTCAACTTTCAAGCAGAGGCATACCTAGCCTGTGGCCTGCTCCTCGCCTGCGGCAAAACAGAGGAAGCCTTGGTGGCCGGCACATATTAGAATGTGTAGGTAGGCGTCCTTGATGTCGATAGAAGCGAGATGAAATCCCCCTGACATAGGGACGCCACTACCATGTGAATGAACTCGACGCAGAACTCCTGTAATCGCACAAGCAGTTTAGCGCTTTGAGGTCCAGAATTGGACGTACCTAGCTTTCATTCCTAGGAACTGTAAAGTGGTTAAAGTAAAAAACCCCTGAAAACGTTCTGAAATTGGAAACAGAACAATCCCCCCTTGAAGGAACAAATCTTGCACTACCCCAAAGAGACCTGTAAGTGATCTGGGGACAAGTTCAGGTTGGAAGGGAAGAACCCTTCCGGAGGATAATACCGAACTCTATCTTGTAGCCTGACCGAAAACCTTTGTGGACCTTACATGTCCTATACCAGGGAGGTCCATGGATCTGGAAACCAGCAAAGATGCCCCCCCCACCCCAGATACGGGTGAGGGCATCCCTTCATGCAAAGGCAGCCTCGTCCACAGGTCTGGAAGAGCCTGCTCATGGCTTGCTAGACCAGGTCCTCTTGGAACCTCCGGTGGAGACCCTGACTATTGATCCCTTGTCTTGAGACCTGAGGGACGAAAAACCTCTTCTGAGCCAAGGAGAAGGGCCCATGTCTACGATGGGGCTCCTTGCCCTTGGTAGCCTCCAGAAGAAGAGTACTCTTCCCCCCTGTGAGTCCCTTAACAATGTCATCCAAGGAAGATCCAAAACCGGCGATCCCCTACAAGGGGAAGATCAGATAAGGCCTTCTTAGAAGTCTGGTCCGCAGACCAGTATTTTGGCCAGATAACACACCGAAGGACCACTGTTGCTACAGACAGCCTAGAAATCAAAGGAGCCGCATCCAGAGGCATCACAGATAAACTGTAGTCCATGGATCAACTGATCCTCCAGCTCCACAAAGACAGGGGGAAGCTGTTTCCCATCCAGGTCCCAGCGTAAAAGTTTAGCCCACTTGGGTAGAGCTTGCGACACCAGGGCAATAGTAAATTCTGGCCTAAGTGCTGAACCAGCCACAACGAACATATGGTGGGCCAGAACCTCTGCCCTCCTATCAGCTGGATATTTAAAGGCAGGGGACTCCTCAACCGGAATGAATGTAGCTATATTTAACCTGGAAACCGACGAGTCCACTGCAGGTGGGACCATCCACCTTTATAGCAGTCAGTCCTCATAAGGACACCGCAAGCAAAATGCGCCTAGGAACCACTGCGTTTTGGACAACCCCATTGTTTTCTGACAATGTTGTCAAAGTAAGCGCAAAGGGGAACACCCACGCTGCTTTGGAAGGCCTGTGGGTGCCAAAAAGGACCGGCGCCTCTGACGCAGCATCAGTCGCAACATTATTTTTTAAAGTGTCATGCACTGACACAAACAGTGCATCCACCAGTGCCTTTTCATGCGCGGCTAGAGCAGCAGAGGAATCATGCTCACTATCTGAGCACTCAGGGTGTGTGGACGCAGGCCCAGTAGGGTCGCTATATACTAAGCTCACCCGGAAAACATAACAATGAGGGGAGGCCGCCGACTTCGATCCCGCAAAGGGATTGCCGACCAAGGGCCCACAAATGGACCACCTAACTGACCCCACAAAAAAAACAAGGGGTCACCTTCCAAGCCCTCCATAGAGGGAATAACAGAAAATAGCCCCCTTAAGAGGGTGGCCCGCCATGACGCCGACAAGCAGGCAGGGTACCCTGATGGTCCCGCAGCGCTAAAAGGGGTAGGTGCCCCACACAATAATGGCGGCAAGGCTGTCATTAAAAAATGAATCGCCCCCCCGCCACTGCGCCACCCCATCCAAGGGAGGCTCCAAGCTGACCACATGGCTTAGCAGGCCACAAGCCACGACCTAAATTTTTGTGGAGGCCCAGCCGCAAGTGCATGTATGCCAGCCCAGCAGATGCCCAAAGGAAGAGTGGGGGCTACATTTTTGTGGGCGCCAAGCCACTTGAATGTGAGCCCCAGCAGAACCGACCACCCAGGGGCAGCGGAGGGGAGAGCGGATGCCCACACGGGAGGCAGTGGCTTCAGCCATCCTCACAGGGGCCACCTTACATAGTGGTGTCTTGACATCATTTTCGTGTACTCGGCGGCGCCGAATTTAAAGAAATGGAGACTCGGTCAGATGGCGGCGGTGCAGATGGAGACCCAGTCTGACGCTGGCGGTGAAGGCAGGATGCCCGGGTCTCCCGGTGGGACAGGAGAGCCGCGGAAGGCGGCGGGAGGGGGGGGGACGTCCCCTCCTGCTCCTTGGAATGACAGCCGCGAGGCTTCTCAGCCGCATCGGTTGTCATTACAAGACAGCCGACTGTCGGCTATGGACACCGGTACCGGGGAGATACCTCTAGCTGCAGGCATCACCCCAGTTCAAGTACTTTCCCGAAATATCAGCAATATCGGTAAATCAAAAGGCCAATTCCGATATATCGGGGAAAGTGCATACCGGCCCTCAATATATCGGCTTTGCCGATAATCGGTTGATCCCTACTTTGCAGCACAGCTATCAATTACTTACCACACCCACTTTCACGAAGCTCCGCCCACTCCGCATAATTAATCCTTGCCTACTTATCATCAGATTATAGAGTCTACTCAATAAAGAGAGAATTACAGGGAATTGAAAAGGGAATTTCAAATTTAAGGCCACAGAAGCAGTGTTGGAATAATTCTCCCATTCAGCTGCACTACTGCTGCCTAAAGTTTAAAATTCTCATCACAATTCCCTGCAATTCTAAAGTGTGAAATGTGCTCAGGTGTGACCGTAGAAAAAATGTAATATGGAAATATAAATAAAGTGCAAGGTGTAAATAAGTGCGATAAAATCTCATTATACTATATAATTATGTTTTTTATGTACACGTTTGTTTGTTTTGGCTCTCTTGCTGACAGAGTCTGTAGAAATAAAAAGAAAAACTCCAAATGTGACAATATAAAGAATATGGTAAAGAATCCTATAACATTATACAATACTTAAAACATTTTATGAATGGACTTTTGGCATTTGTTTCTTTAAAAAAAACAGAATTGCTTTTCGGAATATTGAGGATCCCTGTGTGGAGAGAAGTACAGAACACATTAAATTGCAGATGTTTTTTTATCCCAATCAGAAACATTGAGAACATGGCACTTTACTTCAGGGAAGGTGCAAACTCCACATACAAACATCGCTTCTAATTGCAATCGGATGGTGACTCTTTCTAGTTAAACAATGAGAAATACCTTATAGCTGGGGGATTTCCTGCTCTTCTCCTGAAGTCCCATGCTGTGCCTTGGCAGCTTTCGAGTTCTTCTCTGCTCTGCTGTGGCGGCGACGTTAAATAAAAAATGGCGCCAGGCAGCGCCATAACGTAACTGCGCATGCGCCCGCCCGGCGCATGCACAGTTACATTGTCAGCCCGCAACCATTTTTTTTTTACGAGGACACTGACTGCCCGTAACTGCCTTTTTTTCAGGCAGCATGATTAACAGGCCGAGACAAAGTAAGTTACCTGGGACTGGCTCATATTTGCCGGGCCTGTCGCAGCAAAAATGGGACAGTTGGCAGGTATGCTATAGCTGAGTGTATACCCCTGGGACTGCCTGCCCATAAGCGTAGTCAAGCTTTTTCCTACCTAGTGTCCCACTCCTGTAGGGGGCAGTATAATGCAATGGTTAAGAAGAATCAGGAGCGGTGTACGGCAATAAACAAAAGAGAAACCTTTTTTCCCTTTTTATAAGGGATCACATTCCCTCTGTTCTCAGCTGCACACGAGCTGGGGGGGGGGGGAGAAGCAACAGCACACTGATCTTCCAGTGAATATTTCTGCAGGGGCGCGTGTCAGGACAAGTCTGATCATTGGAGGAGAGTACACTGAGTTCCCAGCACAGCTAGAGAACTGACCACAGTGTGCTCTCCTGCTTAGTGTGGTCATTTGGTAATAGGAAAGCAGAGGCACTGGCAGGAACACCAGAGATTTTACACAAAGGAAGCACAGTGGTGTAGTGGTTGGCACTTTCACCTAGCAGCAAGAGGGTCAGTGGTTCGAATCCCAACCACGACACTACCTGCCTGGAGTTTGCATGTTCTCCCTGTGCCTGCGTGGGTTTCCTCTGGGTACTCCGGTTTCCTCCCACACTCCAAAGACATGCTGGTAGGTTAATTGGATCCTGTATAAAAAAAAAAATTGGCCCTACTGTGTATGTGTGTATGTTAGTTAGGGACCTTAGATTGTAAGCTCCTTAGGGCAGGGACTGATGTAAATGTACAATGTACAATGTATATGTAAAGAGCTGTGTAAATTGACAGCGCTATATAAGTACCTGAAATAATAATAATAATAATACAAAGAGAACTGGAGACTTCCTTACACAAGTACATGGTACAGAACATATCAGTAATTGAAATGTTGGGGTAACAAATGCTTTAAAGAGATTGTAAAGGCAGAAGGTGCATTCCATGCATTAGGATAGAAAACGTTCTGAGTGCAGCACCCCTAATACTTACCTGAGCCCATCTTTATCCAGCGATGTTGCAGGAGTGTCTCAGCTGCCCGGGACTCCCCTCATAGGCAAAAACAGCACCGCGGTGCGACTGGCTCCCGCTGCTGTCAATCAAAGTCAGTCATCCAATCAGGAGAGAGAGAGGGGGCCGGGCCATGTTGTGGCTCTGTGTCTGAATGGACACAGGGAGCTGTAACTCGGCTCGGGAGCCCCCATAGCAAGCTGCTTGCTGTGGGGGCACTCAATCAGGAGGAAGGGGCCAGAGCACAGAAGAGGGACCCAAGAAGAGGAGGATCCAGGCCACTCTGTGCCAATCCACTGCATAGAGGAGGGAAGAATAAAAAAGGAGACTTTACAATCACTTTAAGGCATGCCAAAATAGCCCCTCAGTCAGTATGTTATTTTAGCATGCCGAAAATGCAAATATATTCTTTAATTCTCTCTATTAAAGTTACTATTTCACCAATAAATCAAATACCACACAATTGTTCCTTATTAAAACATTTATTTGAAGTAGTCTCTTCAACAGTACAATTAGTACTTGTAAATAGGGAATTACAAATTATGTGCCCTCCCCCCCACCCCAGATTAACAAAAACAGAATGTATAATAAAAGGTCCCCCCCCCCCCCCCCCGCAAGTCCCTTGATCCAGTGCTAGCAGAAAATAAGCAGAGAGCCAAAGAAGAAACATCAGAAACTTAATTTTGACTATGATATGGTTATATACGGTATATACAGAAGGACCACACTAACTCTGGATTCATACCAAAACCCGATATCATACTGTCAGGGTCCGGACTAACGGCAGGTGACTGTACTGGAGGTGGATCCTCTGTGTCAGTGAGGGATTGGCATGGACCGTACTAGAGGACCGGTTCTAAGTTACTACCGGTTTTCACCAGAGCCCGCCGCAAGGCGGGATGGACTTGCTGCGGCGGTAGCAACCAGGTCGTATCCTCCGGTAACGGCTCAACCTCAAAGACAGCTGATTCAGGCGCAGTACAGAAGGACAAGGCAAAGGCAGGGTCAGATGGAGCAAAAGGTCAAGGCAGGCGGCAACGGTTCGTAGTCAGGGGCAACAGCAGAAGGTCTGATACACAGGCAGGGAAAAATACACCAAAAGCTTTCTCAAGGCACAAAAGGCAACAAGATCCGGCAAGGACAGGAAGGGGAAGAGGGTTTTTATATGATATGGTACTGATTGGACCAGGCACCAATTTCAATGCAGCGGCGCGTGCGCGCCCTAGGGGGCGGGGCCACGCGCGCCGGGAGAAGGAAGGAACCCGGCGTGTGCCGAGATGACGGGGCCCGGCGGGTGAGTAGTGCAGATGCAGGGGGAACACCGTTCACGGTCGGGGACGATGACCGGAGCGCTGCAGCCCGCGGGACGCCTCGAGTGCTCCGGGGAAGCCACGGGACCCGGAGCACTCGGCGGCGTTACACATACCAGAAAAAAAAAATGTTATACATTGTATTGGGTCCCCCGTGCCTATAACTGCTAGGTCTTGAATCACACAACTAACCTGCGATTACTTACTGATTTCACAACGCAAGGGACACAAGTAGCATCTTGTAAATGTGCACAATTCTAATACTCATTCCTGTTCCGTATTACTAGAGTGACTTACACTACAGAGAATAACTTGTTCCAATTCCATTATCAGCAACTAAAGTCTAACTCCAAGCCCCGCCCCTGGGGACCCCCATCCTTTCATTGGACATTATCATTCAACCTGGAAGACTGAGGACATCTTGTGGCAGAAAAGAAGAACTGCGGGCCTGTAGAAGAGGACATGTCTCAGCCAGCCCATTTCTGTTTTTAATTGTAGGGGGAACTTTTATGAAAAAAGAGAACATTAGCCTGGAGATGTTCTAACTGCTGGTGTAGAATGAAAGAACTACTAATCATCACCCTTTCAGATAAAAAAAAGCATGGTATGGTGCATAGTGTTGGAACAGTCTCTGATTGTTGCATTTCACAGCCAGGATGTAAGTGTGTTCTGTGTTGGGGAAAACTGGGCCAGGGGCAGAGGGAAAATTGCCCCCCCTCCGGGCCACTGTAATGATGCCCTGTAAAAAGGATGCACTGCTTCTGCCACAGACATGCCTAAAGGATTCCTAGTGAAGAGAAGTAAAAAATCCCTGCTGCTGACCTACTGAGTGCGGGATGAAGACAATGACAGAGCGCAGGCACCCCCCCAGCACTGTGTCTGAGCAGAGGCCGGTTCCATGCCCCACTGGAGACTCTCCTCCCCTAGCCAGTCCCAACCAAGCTGTCCCAACTCCTTCCAACTGCCCCCTGTTGGCCAGGTCGTGAACCCGGATTTGGCCAGTGAGTAGAGATTACCTGGAGCAGGGCTTCAGTCTGGAATGGGGGTCAGGAGGAGGCCGGGAAGAGGGAGAGTGGGAGGGGGCGAGTCACTGCACCATGGGCCTCTGGTTTGTACTTTCCCCCTGGGCCAAAGTTGCCAGTCAGCCCCTGGTTCTCTGTGTCAGACCTGACGAGTTACAAGGTACAAGAGTGGAAAAATGTAAATGGCTGTTAAAGACACGGGGACACCATCATTGTCCTTAGTGAAGTGCTTCTTTACAACTTCTTTTTAATGATTGGTGATGAAAAATTTCAGTTTTCACAGGATGTACTAAACACAAATCACTTCCAATTGTCTGTCATTTTATCTTTAAATAGTTTCAGGGTTTTGGCCATCTTCTTATAGCCTAGGCCAGTGTTTCTCAACTCCGGTCCTCAGGGCAGGTTTGCAAGAAAACTGAAATATATCACAGGTGATATAATTTGCTGCTCAGTGATTGCAGTATTCTAGTCTGCATCTCCCCAAGGTAATACTTAAAATCTGGCCTGTTAGTGTGCCCTGAGGACCGGAGTTGAGAAACATTGGCCTAGGCGATCTTTATGTAGAGCAACAATTTTTTTTTTTTTTTTTTAGATCCCCAGAGAACTCTTTGCCATGAGGTGCCATGTTGAACTTCCAGTGACCAGTATGAGAGAGTGAGAGCGATAACACAAAATTTAACACACTTGCTGACCATTCGGGCAGAAAATATGGCTAATTGGACCCTATTTGGACATTTTCACTTAGGGGTGTACTCACTTTTGTTGCCAGCGGTTTAGACATTAATGGCTGTGTGTTGAGTTATTTTGGGGGGGACAGCAAATTTACACTGTTATACAAGCTGTACACTCACTACTTTACATTGTAGCAAAGTGTAATTTCTTCAGTGTTGTCACATGAAAAGATAGAATAAAATATTTACAAAAATGTGAGGGATGTACTCAATTTTGTGAGATACTGTAATTCCAGGCAACAGATGCAGTTTAAGAGAGGCAAAACAAATTCAAGTCAGCGAAGAGCTAAGAACAAATCAGCGAAGAGCTAAGAACAAATCAACAAGAAGCCGAACTGGTTGATAACACGACTTTCTGGTGGAGCAAATCCAGTTCTCGCCAGCAGGTGTCGACGCTGGCCAACGATGCGGTGGAATGCTTTCTTCTGTACGATTGGCTGCAGGATTGAAAAATAGGCAAATTTGTGATCAGATGAGCAAAAAGGCAATCATGGGCTATATATGCATTTCTGTACTTTTTATGAGTCATGTATGTTTATAATGGGTGTATGATTAGGTTTTTATAGGAAGCGCTACATTGTTTTTTTTATTGATCTTTTAAAGGTACACACCAACCAAAAATATAAAAAAAATTGTTTAAATTGGCTTACTCTTTAGAATCCTGGCTTATACTGTATATCTATTGCATTTTAAAGCTGGCCATACATGTTACAATCTGATCGCAAAATCTCTATATATAGTGTGAGCCTACAGAAGGTTGAACCCCCGAGGAAAACAAAAAATACCCTTGCAGTGCTCATTGATACTGAAGGCCTAAAGCAATAGTAAAGTCATTAATAGATAAAAACACCGGTCCTCCTGCAGGTTTAACCAATTAATGACTTTACTATTGCTTTAGGCCTGGTTCACATGTATGCGGGTTGGGGGCCCACATTTGCACAGGCATAGCAGCCCATTGATGTGAATGGGCTTGAGCTGCTATGCCTGCGTTTTCAGCTGAAAAAAGGTGCATGCAGAATTTAAAAAAAATGCAGTGGCCATGAAATCCATCCTTCTTTTGCACCATGCGACTTACCTGCCGTTGCTGCACACGCAAACTGTTTTTAAATGCCGTGCCCACGTATACAAAAAATGCAGAAAGCTTGCCAGAGCAGGAACTGCAGGTTAGTCGCATGGTGCAAAAGCAGGATGGATTTCAAGGCCACTGAACTTTAAAAAAATGCTGCATGCACCTTTTTTCTGCGGAAAATGAGGGCATAGCAGCCCGTTCAAATCAATGGGCTGCTATGCCTGTGCAAATGTGGGCCGCCAACCCGCATACATGTGAACCACCAACCCGCATACATGTGAACCGCCAACCCGCATACATGTGAACCACCAACCCGCATACATGTGAACCAGGCCTAAAGCAACAGTAAAGTAATTTATAAACAACACCTCCTTCAGGTTTAACCACTTCTTGACCACAAGGATTTGCCCTCTTAATGACCAGGCCATCGGATCGGAGCCGATTGCCAGGACCAGTTATCACCAGTTAGGCCAGACACTGCTTGATGACCTATTTTAGGCCTGGTTCACAGAGTCTGTACTGACTGACTATATAATAATGTGCACAAGTGAACCAAAGCCCCTAAATTCAGCAATGAAATTGAAGTGAGGTGGAAATTTAATAATTTAAATTTAATAATAGAATACCGTGATAATACCGTATACCGTGGCAAAACCTTAATCAATTAATCGCAGCATGAAAATCTGATACCGTCACAAGCCTATTCTCCATTTAATTATTTTCCTGCCGATTTTTTTTTTTTTCAATTCTATTTTATAAACTATTAAAAAAAAAGTATTGGTACATGTTAAAAAAATGGTACAATTGGTACAAAAATGGTACAATACAATTGTTTGGGCACAGCGCTAGGAACCTATTTAATTGTTTATGCAAAAGGACATTGGCAGTATTAAATACATTTTGTTATGTTAGTTATAGACACTGCTGTCACGGTCTCCACCCTATGGAAAAATAAATATATAAATCCTAGATTGCAGTAGCCACTATCTATCACCAGATAGCACCCTCCCTTTTTGCAACAGCATTGTTTTCCACCTGCTTATATGGCCAAAAGTATGTGGACCCCCTCAAATGATTGGGGTGAGCTGACTTTAGTGAAGGGTACTGGTAATTCTATGGCATTCTATGGCATGCAAATCCATTTTAGCCAATTGTGCTCTTCAACCTTTGTGGCAAATTTAGTGAAGGCTCTTAATGCTCCACCATGACTGTTTGCCCCTGTGTACAAAGCCACCTCCTTATAGACATGGATTGAGGAGTTTGGTGTGGAGGAACTTGAGTGTCATGCACAGAGCCCTGACCTCATCCCTACTGAAAACCTTTGGGATGAATTGTTTGAACTGATTGTAAGCCAGGTCTTCTCATCCAACTTCAGTACCTGACCAGTAACGGTGTACTGCATCCGAGATGCTGCTTTCCAAGACCCAGAGAGCAATATTAGGCTTCGCTAACCAAGCCCCACTGATGCGTTTTGCCCTCCCACTGGGGCTTAGCCATAAAGGCACCTGAACTCACAATGTTTTAAGCTAAATGAGTACAAATTCCCACAGACCCACCTGAAAATCTTGTGGAAAGTCCTCCCAGAAGATTTGAGGTCGTAATAGCAGCAAATGAAGGCCAACTCCACATTAGTAGCCATAGTTTTGGATTATGATTATTATTCAGGATTTATATAGCGCCAACAGTATGCGCAGCCAACAAACTCAAATACGTGAGATGGTCAGGTGTCCACATTTTTGGTCATATTGTTCACCTGAAGTCAATTTTTGCTTAACTAATTCCCACCCGTAGGACGCCCATGCACCTACAGGCATCATCCCGGTATAAAGTTCTTCAGCCAAGGATTCAGTTTCTAGCAGAAGTAATTTGAGTGCCTAAATAGCCACTAGATTACTTCCGTGGGTGATGGAAGGGGGTCCCACCCCCCCCCCTTCCTGTGTCTGATGCATTGGAGGTCAAAGGAGAGATTTGGGACAAATGTACACTTAGGGGTGTACTCACTTTTGTTGCCAGCGGTTTAGACATTGATGGCTGTGTGTTGAGTAATTTTGAGGGGACAGCAAATTTACACTGTTAGGGCTCTTTCACACGGACGTTCCGTATGTCCATAAATCACCCCATCCTTTTGCGGGTGATATACGGACATAATGAATGTCTATGGGATTGCGGCTGTCAGCGGATGACCATCCGCTGACATCCAATTTTCGTCCTTTCAGTTCCAAAAAACGGAACAGAACCATATTTTTGTTCCATTTAAAAAACAGAACGGAAGCAAAATCGGATGTCAGCGGTGTCATCCGCTGACATCCGCAATGCCCATAGACATACATTATGTCCGTATATCATCCGCAAACGGATGGGATGATATGCAGACATACGGACCGGATGACACAAGTGTCATCCGTGTCCGTGAAAAAAAAAAAGTGCCGGAGCGGATCGCAATTAGGTCCGCTCCGTGTGAAAGAGCCCTTATACAAGCTGTATACTCACTACTTTACATTGTAGCAAAGTGTCATTTCTTCAGTGTTGTCACATGAAAAGATAGAATAAAATATTTACAAAAATGTGAGGGGTGTACTAACTTTTGTGAGTGAAATACTGTGTATATATATATATATATATATATATATATATATATATATATATTGTTTCGGGGTTCTACGTAGTTTTCTAGCAAAAAAAAAAGAAAGTAGGTTTTACATGTAGGAGCGAAGTGTTAGAATTGGCCCGGATACGAAGTAGTTAGAAAACACAGAGGACATGTAGATATAAATACCTTTTTTAGCATCTTACATCAGAGGATCTGGAAAGAGAACACGGGGAGAACATAAGTACATGGCATCCAGCCTGCCTATACAATCTCTTGTCTAAACAATCAGCCTTCTTACATCATTGTGTGTGGTTCTGTCTCCAGCCATATATTATTATTATCTCCTAGCTGGGTGTAGCCACTAACCAAAATTATATTTCCATATATTACTGAGATTCCAGCTCCGCCCACCTGACATGGCCATTTTTTTTTAAGCTCTTACTCTCGTTAACTTTCTCCAAAATGCAGCTGGAGTGGTGAGAATTCATGGTGACCAGGGAACGGCGGCTCCCATGCACATGCGCAGGAGTGATGTCATCGCGCCTCCGGCCAATCAGATGGCCGGAGGACACGAACCAGGAAGCAGGACGGCCGAACATGTCGGCCGGGTCACCGCTGAGCGGGAGGCACTGCTGGGGCTTCGTTCTAAGGTAAGTATTTCATAATGAGCTAGTATGCAGTGCACACTAGCTCATTATGCCTTTGTCTTACAGGGGTTTTTTTTTGGGGGGGGGGGGGGGTTTACAACATCTTTAAAGGGTAAGTTCACCTTTTCACGGATAATGAAAAAGTGACCTAGTCCCAACTATCCCGGCCACCCCTCCAGACCCCACTGCACATAGCGGCTGTGATGCGCCATGTGCTGCCAGTTTAGCGGTTCACACACCGCATTACACAGCCCGGGAGAGAGCGTCCATCATAAGGCTCACAATGTCAAGCTCTCATTGGTCATAGTGGCCAAGGGCTTCTTTCCTCTGGATAACCTTAGCAGAAGAAGTCTCAGATGCGCTTCTCATTGGTCAGTCAGTCCTGCACTGAGCCAGCACTTGTCATTGTGAGTGTTATGATGATTACTCACTTTGGGGCTACATATTGTTGTGTAAGGTCTACTACATGCATGGCCTCAATGTGCAACAAGGTCTAGGGGAGTAGATGGGATATTTGGAGTTA
Source organism: Pelophylax lessonae (assembly GCF_965119305.1). NCBI lineage: Eukaryota > Metazoa > Chordata > Amphibia > Anura > Ranidae > Pelophylax > Pelophylax lessonae. The sequence continues at coordinate 31,708,257 of NC_138773.1, read as the reverse complement.
GTTTACTTTTTAATTTTTTTAAAAAGTGAACTCTCCCCCTTTAAGTACCTTTCCTCCCACCTGCTAGCTAACATATCAGCCACTCCTACCTCAAGCCTGATTTTACCTTACAACTGGTGTGTAGCAAATTGGGAAGGCTAGATTTAGGGTGAAGGAATGTGTAAATACATTAAATGCTGTTTTCATATGATTGGCTGGATGTGACCTTTAATTACAACATTCCCCCATGATGTAACATACCGAGGTGGTAGGTCTTGAGAATTCCACCATTGAATCTGACACTACAGCTGTAATCCACCCCCTCCTGTGGTACAAATTCCACAGTTTTAGTGGTGTGAAATGCCCAGTCTTCCTTGAAGGGCACATCAGATTGAATAGAGTTGGGAATTTCCTTTTCATCTGCCATCAGATGGAGCTCAATGCGGGGAGGATAGAAGGCAGTGCAGTAACACACAAGTATATTCGTCTTCCCAAATTCCACAGGATAGTAGGTGTACACATAGACTCGTGGGGGCTCTGGAAGAGAGAAGATTGTTAAAGGAGTGCATATTCTCTTGATTTACTATGTTTAGGACTAAAAATACAATTTATGACTAAAGACCAGTGACATCACTGAGAATGCAGCCTATCCAATCACTAGAGACCGGTGACATCACTGAGAATGCAGCCTATCCATTCACTAGAGACCGGTGACATCACTGAGAATGCAGCCTATCCAATCACTAGAGACCGGTGACATCACTGAGAATGCAGCCTATCCAATCACTAGAGACCGGTGACATCACTGAGAAGGTAGCCTATCCAATCACTAGAGACCGGTGACATCACTGAGAATGCAGCCTATCCATTCACTAGAGACCGGTGACATCACTGAGAAGGTAGCCTATCCAATCACTAGAGACCGGTGACATCACTGAGAAGGTAGCCTATCCAATCACTAGAGACCGGTGACATCACTGAGAATGCAGCCTATTATTACTAGAGACTGTTGTGTTAATTTTATTAATATTTGTGTGGACATTTTTCAGGAAGATGTTTTATTTAAATTGCCAGTATGTCAACCAGTGTCGGTTTACCGGTATCCAGTGTCCACTATGCACAGCGAATATGGCTTTAACTGGCATTTAGGAAAGACTATTAGTTGTGGAAACCTTCCATTAAATGGAGACTGCATACCACTCGCCTGATCTCCCGAACGGCTACCACTGGAACGAACGCTGGTCCAGATCTATGGCAGTGAGATGCGAACTTCACCGCGCAAATTTATATTAGCCAGACGGGGCCCCCGGTATTCACTGGCGGAGATTTGTTTGTGATGTGGAATTTATTATCATTTTCATAAATATCTGCCCTTTAGCTGAAAAAATGGCTGGTAGCTTTCTATTATGCTTGATCCGCATGAAATACTGCTGCTATTTTCCTCTGCAGATATTGTCTCATTTACTGGAACAGTGACATAATCATTATCAAATATGGGTTTTATGAACTATATTATATAGGATCCACTCTAACAGGTTATGATGGGTGTGCATGCATATGTATTGGCAGGGCAGCATTCACGAGAATCAACGATAGTTCCATTGTATACTGTTTGGCAGCCATTTTTAGCAATACTGCATTATTTAGCTTTCACTTGACAGTTGGGAACTCTTGTACACGGTCAAGTTTGTGCAAAAGCATACACTCCCTTTTCCTATTGTACTTTTGAAAGTATACATTGTGACGGTGGCGGGTATCAGACCCCTGGCCTTCTCACCCAACTCGTGACTAGTGTTGAGCGAACACGGACTGTATTATTAGTGTTCGTACCGAATAATTGGATTTTTTGTACCCGAACACGGACACGGACACTTTACTGTATGTTCGGGTAAAAATCCGTGTTCGGTCGTTTTATTTCCGGGTTTTGCATGCTTTGGCGCTCTTTTCATGGCGGGCTTTCAACAGCCAATCAACAATCGTTTAACTGGTGTGCCTTAAGCCATCCCAGCCATGCCTGCAAATGTCTCAGTAGCTGTGATTGGCCGTCTGAAGCATGTGACCAAGTCTTTATAAGTTCCAGGCAGCCGCAGCGTCTTCATTCTGCTGCTTAGATCAGGGACAGAGCACACATCAACGTGCTGGCTGCTGATTAGGGAAAGACAGGCAGGAAAAAACAATTTGTGTCCGGATAGAATTGAGGGACAGGTCGGAGTGTTTAGGCAGGGCGAGTTGTAGGCATTTTAGGGATAGAGTCTGCTGAATTATAGGGTCAGTGTCTTCTACAAACTACAATCGATATTGCTGTGTGGGGGGTGGGGTCTGCACTCAATCCTGATCTACGATCTCTTCTCAATCCTGTTAGGGAGAGGCTGCTGCTGAATTTTAGGGTCAGAGTGTTCTACAAACTACAATCGATATTGCTGTGTGGGGTCTGCACTTAGTCCCGATCTACGATCTCTTCTCAATCCTGTTAGGGAGAGGCTGCTGCTGAATTTTGTGGGATAGGAGATAGGCAGGTGTCAGTGATCCACATCCATTTTTCTGTGTGTGAGCTGCAGTGAACACAATCTTTTTGGGCTGCAGTGAACACAATCTTTTTGGGGTGCAGTGAACAACGTCCTTTTTGGGGTGCAGTGAACAAAATCTTTTTGGGGTGCAGTGAACAAAATCCTTTTTGGGGTGCAGTGAACAACATCCTTTTTGGGGTGCAGTGAACACAATCTTTTTGGGGTGCAGTGAACAAAATCCTTTGTGGGGTGCAGTGAACACAATCTTTGTGGGGTGCAGTGAACACAATCTTTTTGGGGTGCAGTGAACAACATCCTTTTTGGGGTGCAGTGAACACAATCTTTGTGGGGTGCAGTGAACACAATCTTTTTGGGGTGCAGTGAACAAAATCCTTTTTGGGGTGCAGTGAACACAATCTTTGTGGGGTGCAGTGAACACAATCTTTTTGGGGTGGAGTGAACAAAATCCTTTTTGGGGTGCAGTGAACAACATCCTTTTTGGGGTGCAGTGAACAAAATCCTTTTTGGGGTGCAGTGAACACAATCTTTTTGGGGTGCAGTGAACAAAATCCTTTGTGGGGTGCAGTGAACACAATCTTTGTGGGGTACAGTGAACAGAATCTTTGTGGGGTGCAGTGAACACAATCTTTGGGGGTACAGTGAACACAATCTTTTTGGGGTGCAGTGAACAAAATCCTTTTTGGGGTGCAGTGAATACAATCTATGTGGGGTGCAGTGAACACAATCTTTTTGGGGTGGAGTGAACAAAATCCTTTTTGGGGTGCAGTGAACAACATCCTTTTTGGGGTGCAGTGAACAAAATCCTTTTTGGGGTGCAGTGAACACAATCTTTTTGGGGTGCAGTGAACAAAATCCTTTGTGGGGTGCAGTGAACACAATCTTTGTGGGGTGCAGTGAACACAATCTTTTTGGGGTGCAGTGAACAAAATCCTTTTTAGGGTGCAGTGAACAACATCCTTTTTGGGTGCAGTGAACAAAATCCTTTTTGGGGTGCAGTGAACACAATCTTTTTGGGGTGCAGTGAACAAAATCCTTTGTGGGGTGCAGTGAACACAATCTTTGTGGGGTACAGTGAACAGAATCTTTGTGGGGTGCAGTGAACACAATCTTTGGGGGGTACAGTGAACACAATCTTTTTGGGGTGCAGTGAACAAAATCCTTTGTGGGGTGCAGTGAACACAATCTTTGGGGGGTACAGTGAACACAATCTTTTTGGGGTGCAGTGAACAAAATCATTTGTGGGGTGCAGTGAACACAATCTTTTTGGGGTGCAGTGAACACAATCTTTTTGGGGTGCAGTGAACAAAATCCTTTTTGGGGTGCAGTGAACAACATCCTTTTTGGGGTGCAGTGAACACAATCTTTTTGGGGTGCAGTGAACAAAATCCTTTGTGGGGTGCAGTGAACACAATCTTTGTGGGGTACAGTGAACAGAATCTTTGTGGGGTGCAGTGAACACAATCTTTGGGGGGTACAGTGAACACAATCTTTTTGGGGTGCAGTGAACAAAATTCTTTGTGGGGTGCAGTGAACACAATCTTTGGGGGGTACAGTGAACACAATCTTTTTGGGGTGCAGTGAACAAAATCCTTTGTGGGGTGCAGTGAACACAATCTTTGTGGGGTGCAGTGAACACAATCTTTTTGGGGTGCAGTGAACAAAATCCTTTTTGGGGTGCAGTGAACAACATCCATTTTGGAGTGCAGTGAACACAATCTTTTTGGGGTGCAGTGAACAAAATCCTTTGTGGGGTGCAGTGAACACAATCTTTGTGGGGTACAGGGAACAGAATCTTTGTGGGGTGCAGTGAACACAATCTTTGGGGGGTACGGTGAACACAATCTTTTTGGGGTGCAGTGAACAAAATCCTTTTAGGGTGCAGTGAACACAATCTTTGTGGGGTGCAGTGAACAAAATCCTTTTTGAGGTGCAGTGAACACAATCTTTGTGGGGTGCAGTGAACACAATCTTTGTGGGGTACAGTGAACACAATCTCATACTTCTGAAGATTTGAGGGTGCTGCCTGTTCCATACTCCTCCTCCTACTGCTCAACCATCCTTTTATGGGTACAAACAATAGTAATTGGGGCCTAGTGTGGTTCTGTACGTGTTAGATACATACACTTTCTTTTTGATCATATTTTCTATTCCCCTATTCAATTAAATCCTTTGGGGATCAATTAAATTGCGTGATAGTCTGTTTCGGTACGTGTGAGATCCACCTTTCCAAGTTTTTGGGGTTCATCTCATACTTCTGAAGATTTGAGGGTGCTGCCTGTTCCATACTCCTCCTCCTACTGCTCAACCATCCTTTTAGGGGTACAAACAATAGTAATTGGGGCCTAGTGTGGTGGTGTACGTGTGAGATACATACACTTTCTTTTTGATCATATTTTCTATTCCGCTATTCAATTAAAACCTTTGGGGATCAATTAAATTGCGTGATAGTCTGTGTCGGTACGTGTGAGATCCACCTTTCCAAGTTTTTGGGGTTCATCTCATACTTCTGAAGATTTGAGGGTGCTGCCTGTTCCATACTCCTCCTCCTACTCCTCAACCATCCTTTTAGGGGTACAAACAATAGTAATTGGGGCCTAGTGTGGTGGTGTACGTGTGAGATACATACACTTTCTTTTTGATCATATTTTCTATTCCGCTATTCAATTAAAACCTTTGGGGATCAATTAAATTGCGTGATAGTCTGTGTCGGTACGTGTGAGATCCACCTTTCCAAGTTTTTGAGGTTCATCTCATACTTCTGAAGATTTGAGGGTGCTGTCTGTTCCATACTCCTCCTACTCCTCATCCATCCTTTTAGGGGTAGAAACAATAGTAATTGGGGCCTAGTGTGGTTTTGTACGTGCGAGATACATACACTTTTTTGGATCATATTTCCTATTCCGCTATTCAATAAAAACCTTTCTAGGGCAAGATCTTAAATTACAGAAATATGAGGAGACCGTCAAATAAGGGCCGTGGCCTGGGTCGTGGTGCTGCTGGTAGAGCTCCTGTTGCAAGGAGAGGACGTGGTCGATCTGTGCCAGCTACACGCACAAGTGAAACACCTTCCTCAAGTGTGAGTAGGCGACAGAACCTGCATCAGTATTTGGTAGGGCATCATACGCCCCTAGAAGTGATGAGGCCAGAACAAGTGGAGGCGATAGTAGATTGGTTTGCTGCTGACAGTGCCTCCAGTTCCTTCACATTGTCTCCCACCCAGTCTACTGCAGAAAGGTCACAGTTGGCACCTGCAGCCGATGTCCAACCGTCTTTCACCTCACCCCCTTGCAAATCAGGCAAGCAGTCTGAGCCCCAAGCCATACAGCAGTCTCTTCTTCTTTTTGATGACTCTGTCAGCAGGGTTTCCCAGGGCCATCCACCTAGCCCTGCCCCAGAAGTGGAAGAGATTGAGTGCAGCGATGCCCAACCACTTATTTCTCAAGATGAGTACATGCAAGGATCATCGCAGCACGTCTCCGATGATGACGAAACGCAGGTGCCAACTGCTGCGGCGTTCAGCATTGTGGAGACCGACAAGGAGGGCAGGGGTGAAGACTGGGTGGAAGATGATGTGGAGGACGATGAGGTCCTCGACCCCACATGGAATGAACGTCATGCAGGTGACCTGAGTAGTTTGGAGGAAGAGGTGGTGGTCGCACAGAGCCACCAGCACAGCAGAAGAGGGAGCAGGGTGCAGAAGCGGAGCGGCCGTGCCCTAGACACTACGCCCGCTACTGCCCAACGCAGCAAGGGAACGAGCGCACCAAAGTCAGCTCAAAGGAGTTCTCTAGCGTGGAAGTTCTTTAGAAAATGTGCTGATGACAGGACACGAGTGGTTTGCACCCTGTGCAATCAGAGCTTGAAGCGAGGCATAAACCTTCTCAACCTGAGCACAACCTGCATGATCAGGCATCTAAGTGCAAAGCACGAGCTGCAGTGGAGTACACACCTTTAAAACCAAGAAACGTCTCTGGCTCATCCTGCTTCCTCTTCTGCTGCAGTCTCGGCCGCTCCAGCCACATCTGTAGTGATACCGGCACCTGCCACCCCGCAAACAGACGATCTGTCAGCAACACCACCACCTGGGTCACCAACAACCATCTCCACAATGTCCCGTGGAAGCGTTCAGCTTTCCATCTCCCAAACACTTGAGAGGAAGAGGAAGTACCCCCCTACCCACCCGCGATCCCTGGCCCTGAATGCCAGCATTTCAAAATTATTGGCCTTTGAAATGCTGTCATTCCGTCTGGTGGAGACGCACAGTTTTAAAAACCTTATGTCGGTGGCTGTCCCACAGTACGTCGTGCCCAGCCGCCACTACTTTTCCAGGCAAGCCATCCCTTCCCTGCACAACCAAGTGGGGGAAAAAATCAGGTGTGCACTGCGCAACGCCATCTGTGCCAAGGTCCACCTAACTACCGATACGTGGACCAGTAAGCACGGTCAGGGGCGTTATATCTCCCTAACGGCACACTGGGTAAATGCAGTGGCGGATGGGCCTGAGGCGGATAGCAATTTGGCGCATGTCCTTCCACCACCGAGGATTGCAGGGCGCTTCAGTTTGCCTCCTGTTCCTAACTCCTCCTACTCCGCTTCCTCATCCTCTACCGCCTCCTCATCCGGACAGCGTAACACCTTCACCACCAACTTCAGCACGGCCAGGGGTAAACGACAGCAGGCAGTTTTACAACTTGCCTGTTTGGGGGACAAACCACACACCGCGCAGGAGTTGTGGAGGAGCATGGAACAGCAGACAAATGAGTGGTTGCTGCCAGCGAGCCTCAAGTTCGGCCTGGTGGTGTGCGATAACGGGAGAAATCTCATAGCAGCTCTGGGCCTAGCCGGTTTGACGCACATCCCTTGCCTGGCGCATGTGCTGAATTTGGTGGTGCAGAGGTTCCTTAAAAACTACCCCGATATGTCAGAGCTGCTGCAGAAAGTGCGGGCCGTTTGTGCGCACTTTCGGCGTTCTCACCCTGCTGCTGCTCGCCTGGCAGCGCTGCAGCGTAACTTCGGCCTTCCCGCTCACCGCCTCATATGTGACGTGCCCACAAGGTGGAACTCCACCTTGCACATGCTGGAAAGACTGTGCGAGCAGCAGCAGGCCATAGTGGAGTTTCAGCTGCAGCACGCACGCGTGAGTCGCTCTGCGGAACAGCACCACTTCACCACCAATAACTGGGCCTCCATGCGAGACCTGTGTGCCTTGTTGCGCTGTTTTGAGTACTCCACCAACATGGCCAGTGGCAATGACGCCGTTCTCAGCTTAACTATCCCACTTCTATGCCTCCTTGAAAAAACAATTCGGGCGATGATGGAAGAGGATGTGGCACAGGATGAGGAGGAGGAGGAGGATGAAGAGGTAACATTTCCAAGGCTTTCAGGGCAGTCATTCGCAAGGGGCTCCGAGGGTGGGTTCCTGCACACACAAACGCCAGGGACACAATTGTCCAGCAGGGGCACAGTTCTGGAGGATGAGGAGGATGAGGAGGAGGAGGAGCTGGAGGAGGAGATGGAACCATGTTCACAGCAGGGTGGCACCCAGGCCAGCTCATGGCCATCACTGGTGCGTGGCTGGGGGGATACAGAGGACACGGACGATACACCTCCCACAGAGGACAGCCTTTCGTTGCCTCTGGGCAGCCTGGCACACATGAGCGATTACATGCTGCAGTGTCTCCACAACGACCGCCGAGTTGCCCACATTCTAACTTGTGCTGATTACTGGGTGGCCACGCTGCTGGATCCCCGTTACAAGGACAACGTACCGTCCTTAATTCACTCACTGGAGCGCGATCGCAAGATGCGCGAGTACAAGCGCACGCTGGTAGACGCCATGCTGCTGGCATTCCCATCTGACAGCGGGGCCGCAGTGGAAGCACAAGGCAGAGGAGGAGGAGGAGGAGGAGGAGGTCGCCAACGCAACCAGGGCACCGCCAGCACCTCAGATGGCAGGGTTAGCATGGCCGAAATGTGGAAAAGCTTTGTCAGCACGCCACAACAAACAGCAGCACCAGCAGCTCAGATGGAACGTCTTAGCAGGAGGCAGCATTTTACCAACATGGTGGAGCAGTATGTGTGCACACGCCTACATGTAGTGAATGAGGGGTCTGCCCCCTTCAACTTCTGGGTCTCCAAATTGGGCACATGGCCTGAGCTTGCCCTTTATGCCTTGGAGGTGCTGGCGTGCCCTGCAGCCAGTGTATTATCTGAACGGGTATTTAGCACGGCTGGGGGCGTTATAACAGACAAGCGCAGCCGCCTGTCCAGAGACAATGTGGACAAGCTCACGTTCATTAAAATGAACCAGGCATGGATCCCACGGGACTTTTCCATACCTTGTGCAGAATAGCAAGGGATACCGACCTTACCCACCCATTGTTCCATTTTTGCTCTTTCTCACTCTTTTGGGGTGTACCCTCATTTAAAATTTGTGAAAAGAAGCAGTGTTGGCTACCTCGTCCTCCTCCTCAGGGCCAGATTAACGTAGGGGCTATTGGAGCTGCAGCTCCAGGCCCCTACCTTTTATATAGGCCCCGGGTTGGCCATATTCACTGTTACCGCTCTTCTGTCACTTGTAAACACAGAAGTCTGGCTTCTATGCTCGCTTCCCCAGGCAGCACCCTCAGAACCTCCCCACACAGCGCGAAGGCCGGACAAGGAGGGACAGTTGCCGATGCATGGATGTGTTTATGGGCTTCAGAGACAGCATCCCATGTTGAATTAGGCATGCATGGCTGCACCCTTCCTCCTCTGGGTGCATGGCAAGGCACGGCCCTTAAGGCCCTTCAAAATCCTCAGCACCAAGCCCATGATGCTCTTAATCCGGCCCTGGTCCTCCTCCACCGCCGCTTCCACCTACACCACCCATAGGTGTGCGCAGCCTATTGCATTAAGGTGTGCACCCCAAAGTTGAAATACACATGCATGTGTTTGCCAGCAGGGAGAGTAATGTATCGGGGCCATGTACCTGTAGGCAAAGAGAAATAGAGCAGAGCAGGTCCGAGGGAGATCTTTCCCATCTCCTCACTGGCAATGCTATGTGCCCTAGGTGATTAGGGTGTGCCCAGGCACACCCGGCACAACCTGTGCGCATGCCTATGTCACCGCCACATCCACCACCACCTCAACCTCCCTCCTACTCCATATGGGCCTCGTCCTTCAGAGATGAAGAAGAACATTGTTTTATTTTTCTGTTTTTTTTTGTTGTTTTAAGTTATTTCCCTATCCACATTTGTTTGCAGAGCACTTGCCATGCTCTTAATTACGTTTTGCTGCCATTTGCAGCACTCTAGCCCTTTCCTTTGGTGTTTTAGAGCCATTTTAGTGCCTTAAAGTTCGGGTCCCCATTGACTTCAATGGGGTTCGGTGTCCGGGAAAAGTTCGGTAAAAGTCCGGGACACGGACCCGGACTTTTTTTTAAAGTTCGGCCGAACCCGTCGAACACGGACACCTAGGTGTCCGCTCAACCCTACTCGTGACCAAAGACCAAGCAATCTCACACCCTGCAGACATTTGCGTAACAATGCCACTCTCATCTGCACCCGGCACACAGATTGTCCAGCTTGCGGGACCACAATCTAGATGCCAGCAGACTGAGAGCGATTGTCACCGGGCTAATTAAACAATTAACTCTTTCTCTGCCACCACCTCTACGTTATAATGAGCCTAGAGGACGCTCGTAATTTTAGAAATACCAATTATGACTTTAGAATAACCATCTGTAACACACACTGTCACCTCAGACAAGAATGTTCAGATGGGTTATCCTAAACAGTAGCGCTCTTTCAGGAGGCAGGTTCTTTTGGGTCAGTTTGCGTTTAAGAGCTTAGAGACAAAGTTAACACTTTTCAAAATAAGGTTTAATTATAAGAAAGGTGAAGATTGGTGCAAATAAAAATATTTACAGAAAAATGGGTTACAAAGAAATAGAGACACAATACAGCAATTTAGAAATATGAAGATAAAGAGTGAATATACTTGCATTTAAAAAAGTCCTGGTATTATCAGAGTTCCAGAAGCTTAACATATGAATTGTCCTTCTCTTAAGCGATGTTATGGCTTGGATGGTAGAATGAAGACTGAGAGCCCTATCAGCTCATGCCTTTTTCTCTGACCCACAGGGGGTGTCGCCAGACGTATTTGACCAATAGACACTGGAGCCATAAACTGCTAAGGGACCTCCCGGTTAGACAGATTATTAAAAGCACTCATATCTTGAAATATGTAACGGTTACATGCTTGAAACTGATATTTCATGGTACAGTATTTAATTCTATTTTCATAGACACCAAACAAGGGTTATCTCCAAATAACCTCTGACTTGTAAGGCATCTGATCGCTAGCTTGCCTCCCCTAGCAACGACAGTGATCAAGTTTGATCTTAATTTGATCGGTATTTTATCTGGCATCCAAATATCTACTTTCTATAGACATATCTTGCTTGTGTATAAAGTTATGACTTGGATATGGGTTTGTCAGATGTAAGTGTTACTTTTAATTAACAACTAGGCTGGGGGAATTTACCAGACAGCTTCCCTGGCCATCTGCTCAGATTACGACATAGCTTTTGACCAGGAAGAGACAGAGCGGCTAGCATGTCCGTCTGCTTGTTTATGATAAAGGTGTCAGAAGTGTCAGCTGCGCAGGAACCCAGCATTCCTACGCTAATTGAGGTGGGGTGGGGGTGAAGGAGTGCCTTTTGGTTCCACTGTCCAGCTCTGAAACACAAAATGGTGGCTTTCATATCCCAGCGTAGGATATTCAGGGTCCCCATTACATACATGTCTGTGATTGGTTGTGTTGACACCACCTCCCCTGTAAACCCCTTTTGTTCTCTGACTATAAAATAAAGAGTGCTGCCTTGGGCAGGACAACTTGGGAACATCCAAACTGAACCAGCCTGTGTGTGTCTGTATCTCTGAGGATGGTGAGCGCGTTCCAATGCCTTATTCAAAAGAGCCGAGAACTGTGTTTTTTAGCACAACGGGATTAATTACGATTGGCGTATATTGATGTAGTCGGGACCGGACTACCATTAACCACTTTAGCCCCGCTCACTGTGCCTCTACTGCGGCACAGTGGCTCGTTCCCGTCCAGCGACGCAGACCTACGTCGCTGGGCTCCTCCCCTTGTGGGCGGCGCTCGCGCGCCGCCGGAGGTTCGCTTCCGCTGTATTAAGTCACAGCGGGAGTCGGGCCAGGGGAGGAGCAGTGGCGATCGCCGCTGCTCTTCCCCGATCGTCGGGGAATCGAGTTTGGAGATCCGCCCGCTTGTGTAAACAAAGCGGGCGGATCTCCTAAGTGACAGACAGTGACAGATTGCATGGTTCAGCATAGCTGAACATCCGATCTGTCCCTGTGTCACTCAGTCACCTCCCCCCACACACGTTAGTAAGCACCAGGCATACATTAACCCCTCCCTCTCCAATAAAATTAACCCCTTCCCTGCCAGTGTAATTTTTACAGTAACAGTGCATATTTATAGCACTGATTACTGTAGTAATGTCACTGGTACCCCCAAAAGTGTCAAAAATGTCAGTCAAGGGTCCGATCTGTCCGCCGCAATGTCGCAGTCCCGCAAAAAAAAAAATCGCAGATCGCCGCCATTAATCTTTCCCTTAGTTATTAAACGCAATAACTTTTGCGCAAACCAATCAAAATGCGCTTATTGTGATTTTTTTTACCAAACATAGGTAGCAGAAAACAAATTGGCCAAAAATGTAAAAAAATTTTGATTTTTACATTTTTTTGGGGGGGGAATTTCATATAAAAAATTTCAAAAATATTGTTATTTTTTCAAAATTTACGCTCGTTTTTTTGTTTATAGCGCAAAAAGTAAAAATCGCACAGGTGATCAAATACCACCAAAAGAAAGCTCTGTTTGTGGGAAAAGAAGGAAGTGAATTTCGTTTGGGTACGGCGTCGCACGACCGCGCAATTGTCAGTTAAAGTCGCACAGTGCCGAATCGCAAAAAGTGGCCTGGATGTAAGACAGCAAAATCCTCTGGTGGTAAAGTGGTTAACTAAAAGTGCAGACTCGCCTTCTGTTCCTTCAGATTGTCTTTGTATCCCTCTAGTGTTGGTTTCAGAGTTAAATCATATTGCAGAGACTGGGAGAACGGCATTGTGGGAACTGTAGTCTTCTGTAAAGCTATGACTACGCATATATACTGCGGCAGGGCGGCCCTCCTGTGCGAACCGACGTAGGGCTACATCGGTCGCGAGCCAGCAGCGGAGACTCCAATGCAGCGGGCAGGCGGCTCCGATTGCAGCCTGACACCCGCGATCGCTCCCCACTAAGAGAAGAACGGTCAGCTGTTGTAAACACAGCTGACCGTTCTTCTCTCTGGAATGATCACAGAGCGCCTGTCATCCTTCTATATAGGAACACAGGTCTCTATGGTCATTCCATAAGCCCCACCCCCATACAGTTAGAATCACATTTAACCCCTTGATCACCCACAGTGTTGGCCCCTTCCCTTCCAGTGTCATTATTACAGTAACAGTGCATATTTTTAGCACTAATTACTATAGTAATGTCACTGGTCCCCCTAAAAGTGTCAAAAATGTCAGTTAGGCTTCCGATCTGTCCGGCGCAATGTTGCAGTCCGCAAAATCGCAGATCGCTGCCATTACTAGTAAAAAAAAAAAAAACACAATAAAAAGGACATAAAAGGACTTTCCCATACTTAGTAGACGTGATAAATTTTGCGCAAACAAATCAAAATATGCTTATTGCGGTTTTTGTTACCAAAATTATGTAGCAGAAAACATATTGGCCTAAAATGTTAAAAAATTTAGATTTTTACATTTTTTTTAGTGGGAATGATATATAGCAGAAAGTGAAAAAAAAATATATTTTTTTTTCAGAGTTGTTGCTCTTTTTTTGTTGATAGCGCAAAAATTACAAATCGTAGAGGTGATCAATTACCACCAAAAGAAAGCTCTATTTGTGGGGAAAAAAAGGACAACAATTTCAGACCACAATTATTACAGTTCTAGTTACACTGAACACAGACACTTTGCAATTGAGTCAGCCACCAGTTCACTTAGGATTATAATGAACTATTCTGCATTGCTTGCACTGAGTCCTATTGGAAACTGTACATTTCATGAGCTCCAAATGCCGGTGAAGACTTTAGCAAGGCCTTGCGAGTAGGATATTGTTATACTATTGTTTCTTAAAGGGGACACATTATTGGTATCTAGACTACCCTATCTCTCATCAGAATACAGGTGGTATAGGCTGGCCCGGGGTTCCCCTTTAGCCTGAGTGCTTCATAGTAATAATATATGTTTATTTGAGAGATTTACGTGCACATTCCAAGAGATTGTGTTATTACAACCTGTTTTCTCACTGTCTTTTTGATATCAGTTCAGCTGAACCCTGGCGGTTTATCTAGGGTCTCAGGGGTGTAACTACAGGGGTTGCAATTGCAACCGGGCCCCATGCTCCAGGGGGCCTGTGCGGCTCCCCTGTACACATGGGTAGGAGGGGCGGCAGTGGCAGCATGTAGAGAAATCACTGTCCTCCTTTTTCCTCCTGTAGCTGCAGGAGGAAAATGGAGGAGATTGGTTTATCTGTATGCTGCCCCCGCCACTCCTCCTATCCAATTCACCTGTGATCTGCTGTCTTTGGGCCCCTGTGGGCTCCCCTGGCCACCCCCCTTACTGTGCTGCGCCCCCCACTGTGCTCCCTTCCCTCTCCTGCTGGCTGCTGCAGGGGATGTGTCACAATAGAGAATCAGGAAGGGGTCGGTAAATATGTAATTTACCAGCTCCTTCCTTTTCTGAATGGACAGAGTCATAGTCAGTGGCATTGTAAAAAAATAAAATAAAACGATAAAAAATATTAAAATTAAAATACCAAAAAAGAAAAACTACAGACACCAGTGGGTGAACTTCCAGGATCACAAAGGTTACACTTGCGACCGGGCCCTGGCCTTCCACCACCGTATGGAGGCCCCAAGATGGCAGGAAGGGGGCCCACTGCAGAACTTGTGAAAAGGGTCCCGCTGCAGGACCGTAATAAAGGGCCCCACAATGAGAGTAAAGGGCCCCAGGTTCAGTGGGAAGAGCCCCAGGCTTGAAGGAAAGGGCCCCGGGCCAGGGGTCTGGGGGGCCCTTTGTGGTTTCTTGCACCAGGGCCCTGAAGGTTTTAGTTACGCCTCTGCAGGGTCTAGTTAACTAATATAATTTTACAAGTTCATCTTCTGAGTAAAGTCACAGCTCATTCACATTGTGTCAGTGTGTTATGTAAAGGTATATACAACATATCTGAACCTAGAGTGTCAGGAGGGCTGGATGGTTTACAGGGTCAAAGCAGTTCAGAAGAACATAGACTAAACCTCCCTGGCGGTATGATTATGTCAGGAATTCTGAACCAAAAGCGGTACAATTTTTTTCATGGAAATTTGGCGTTATGTATTATAGGCCTACAATTCTCAGTAATTACTGACTTAAACCTGACCAAAACAAGAGTCTAGTAGACATCCCAGATGTGATAAATTTGAAACACAAACGCATGAATTATAATCTAATAAATAATATAATTTTATTATATAATATATATATATATATTATATAATAAAATTATATTATTGATTAGATTATAATTCATGCGTTATATTATATATATATATATTGTAAGGGATTAGCTCGGTGGCGGGTGTGGATGACCCCTTGGGGGGTGCGTTTTCCCAGAGAGGTAGCCGACAAGTGCTTGCAAACAAACAGTGTGGTTTATTAAATGGTGTTTTCTTCACCAGGCTGTATGCAGCAAAACATCCAAAATAAAATAAAACAGAAAATAAATCCTTGCCTCTGTGGGCGGCTACCTTCTCACAACTGGAACCTGCCTAAGTGTCTGTCTCCAACCTACCGTCGGGCAGACTTCCTTGTCCTACAGCGGACACTCAATAGTCCTTTTATAATAGCTTCACAGGGCAACACAGTCCTTTTGTTTCTTTCACATCAACAGTTCGTCTTCTCACCTTTGAGACGTATTCACCTTGGTTACCGTCCCGGGCACACATCACTCCGGGGGGTCTTCTCCCAGGCCCACACATCCTGTCGGGAGGCACACGCTGACTGTCCTCCTGCTCCCAGCCCACATGGCTTCAGGACACAGCTTCTGGAGGCAGCAAACAATAGGAATTTCTCTGAACAAATTATAGAGCCTTAACTCCCTCATTCTGAACAGGTGAAGGCCTTTCAACTTCCTGCTGGCTAGCTCTGTAGCCAACACCCTAAATTAATTAATGGACTTTCTAAATCAGGTGGAAATGTATCTCCTTCCTGTGACTACATTCCCAGATTTAGCTGACTTCCTGTTACATACCCCCCCCTCTTGTTTCAACCCTAGGGTTGGGACACAGATTTCCAGGCACGCATGTGTCAAGCACTGCTGACTCACTGATAAGCCTCCTATTATCCTCAAGCTTCCGGATGAAACTGTTTTGTCATCTTCATTGACGGATTTCTCATAAATGCCACACAGTTTGTCTCTCATCTCATATACACATTCTTCAACTGCATTTTTGGCATCATTTCGCTCCTTCTCGTTTCTGTCATCTTCATTGACAGCTTTCTCATAAATGTCAGACAGCTTGTCCCTCATAACCGTCTGTCCAATCCACCACGGAGGACCGTGATCCATAGGCAACTCAATTGGGCTAGTCTTAATGTCTTCAACATTCTTAAGACGCCTCTCTCTGCAATCCATAAATGTTTTCCACAAAACTTTGAGAACCTTTGCTTCACTAAGCTTTGTTCCAAGTAGGGACTCTTGACATCCCTCTGTGACTTGAGTTGCCTCTCCATACAGCTGTACACAATCATTGACTTTTTGTTGTAAAAGGGAATGATCTTCCTTCTTGAGCTTTGCTTGCTCTAAGATGCTGTGCAGAGGATTTTCCAATTGAGACAACAGGCTGTCACACATTTCTTCAAAGTGACCCCTGTTCCTTTTCCCAGAGATATCAATATCATTCAAACATTTCATATTCATAGGCAGATCTGAAGCATTTGCACTCATCAACTTCTTAAACTTTTCGCCCTCCTGAGCGAGTCGCAGTAAAGGCCTACTATTTGATTTGATATTCAGTTTATATTTCTTGCCAAACTCTTCACAGAAGTAGCCAACCAGAACATCATCAACTTTCCTTCCACCAACATAGGGGTCAAAGGCAACAACACAGTTGAACCCAGCGATCTGGGTGGTATCCATTATAGACCTCCTCTCTGCATCAGTGAAGAAGCATGGAACTGCAACACATTCTTTTACAGGTTTCTTCAATGCACTTTCTGCTGAACTATTTGACCGCTCAAGGTCACCTAGTTCTTTTTCTCTATCTGAATTCCACATGGAATGCATCTCAAGATCACGATCAAACTTCTGCCACCCGTCTTTCACCAGTTCCATTTTGGAAACACTCCCTGAAAGGCACTTATTCATTTGCTTCACGTTTTCACCAACAGCCTTAGTTTTCTCCACTAGGTTTTCAGCCTGAACTGAGAAATCACCACATTTCTTACTCAGCTCCTTTGTTTGCTGAAGCTCTAATGATACATTTTCCAATGCTTGAAGTTTTTGAAGGAACGGTTTATTCCAAAGGGGTGATTCAAGCCACGTGTCATCACATTTCTGAGGCTCACTCAGGACAGACCCCAAAACACTGATCCTTTTAAAAACTGCATCAGGCACACTATCCCCTCTTTGGGACAGATCCTCTGTTGCCTGGAATTCCTCTTCCAGTTCCTGCAACGGAATCTTCATCTCTTCTACTTGCTGTTCTAAGGCTCGTTTAGACTTTTCTAGCTCCTGAACGCTTTTCTCAACCTCATCCTTGTAGCGGACCACATGTTCCATCTCTGTACATAGCTGCTTGTTAACTCTTTCTAGTTCAGCCTTGGACTCTAGAGCTTCCTCCAAAGAGCGAGCCAAGAACAGGGCTTTGCTCTCGTTATCACGCGCCTCCGCTTCTGCGCGGTCGCGTTCTTCTGCATATTTTGCAGACACAGTCTTCTCTTCACCAAGCATCTGATCAAACTTCTTTTTCACATCTTCAACACACTGTAATGAAGCAACGCTTTCTTCCATGCGTTTTTTCATATCCGCTATCTGAGCTTGCAATGTTGCGACTTGCTCTGATAGGTTTTTCTTTGCTTCCGCCTCCTCTTTTAATTGTTCCAGGAAGCCATTTTTCTCATCTTCCATTTGTTTGAGCTTTGTGCTAAAACTCAGCCTTTGACACCTCTCTTCCTGTAAGAGTTCCTGCGTGTCTTGCAGCTGCGATTCCAAGATAGAAAAATCTTCCGCAATTTCTCTAGATTTGCTGTCTGCTTGAGAAAGCTGATTTGTAACATTGTCCAACTCAACCTGCAGTCGGTTTGCCTTCTCTGACAGCTTAGCACACAATCGGTCACCTTCTGACACCTTGACTTGCGATTCCAGAAGCTGTGCCTCTACTTTTTCCCTCTTATGTTCACAATCTTCTTTTCCCTGCATAAGAGCCTTCACCTCATTGGCTAGCATCTGGGAATAAGAATGTAATTCTGCCACACAGGCTTCTTTCTCCTTTAACTGCTGCTGGACACGTTGGGCTTCCCCTTTCCAACTTTCACAGTCCGCACGCCATTCATTTACCACATTGCTCAAAGTAGTGAGCTCATACACAGTACTCAGTAATTTAGCCTCTCTTTCACTTTTCTCGTTGTCGCTGAGAGACAATGTCGTTTTCAGAGCGACATTCTGTTCCTGCGACTCCTGCAGGTCTATTTTTGTAGCTCCCAAAGACTGAAGACTTTTTTCCAGCTGATTACGCAACTCCAACATATCAGCCATACTTTGCTTCTGCAAAGTCTGAATTTCACTTTCCTTTTCCATGAGGATGGTATCTTTCTCCATTATAGTCTCTCTGCGTTTTTGCAACTCGACCAAAAGAAGAGCAGTGGATTCTTCCCACTGTAACACATGAGACTTGAGTAGTTCATTCATTTCCTGCAAGTTTCTATGCTCCATTTTAAGCAATTCCAAGGCTTGTTCCTTTTCTTCCATTTTCCGTTGCAAGGCATCCAACTCAGCCCTGCACACATACTCGGTTTCCTCCAAACCGATGGCCTCCATTGGCTGCTGGCGTCTCTGTTTCCAGCCTGCCATGCTCTCTTGATGAGCCTTTTGTTGAGCTGCAAAGCTCTGCTGAAAATCCGCATTTGCCTGCTGTTGAGCTGCATTTGCTTGCTGTTGAGCTGCATTTGATATAATCAGATGTTTCAACATCTCCTCCATTTTGAGTTTACTTTTCATCTGAGCACACTGCGTCTCCATAGCGGTTTCATCAGTGTTGCTAGGGACAACAACCTTCCTCTTTAGTAGACTCTCTTTAGGCATGGATGGGGCTGGTTCAGACGGCAACATCCCCTCCATCCATAGAATCCGGTCTCTCATTTCATCTATCTTTGCATTCTTCAGGCGTTTTGAACGCCCCATCTTCAATAACTCCACAAACAAATTTTTCACAGTCCAGCAAAAATTTTTCAGACCACTGTCTCTTTAACACATGTAGTTTTTCTCTCTCTCTTGCAAGATCTCTTTTCCTGCACACACAGTTTGTGCAGTCACTTGCACCAGACACAACAAAGTTCATCAAATAATTTTGAGACCGCTGTCTCTTTAAAACACTTTTTTTTTTTCTGTCAGGATCTTCTCTCCTGCACACATAGATTGTGCAATCTCATGCACCAGATAAAGTTCATCAAACATTTGCACTTCCTTGCAGGGATCTCTGCTTATGCCCACTGCATACCTCCACCATATGTAAGGGATTAGCTCGGTGGCGGGTGTGGATGACCCCTTGGGGGGTGCGTTTTCCCAGAGAGGTAGCCGACAAGTGCTTGCAAACAAACAGTGTGGTTTATTAAATGGTGTTTTCTTCACCAGGCTGTATGCAGCAAAACATCCAAAATAAAATAAAACAGAAAATAAATCCTTGCCTCTGTGGGCGGCTACCTTCTCACAACTGGAACCTGCCTAAGTGTCTGTCTCCAACCTACCGTCGGGCAGACTTCCTTGTCCTACAGCGGACACTCAATAGTCCTTTTATAATAGCTTCACAGGGCAACACAGTCCTTTTGTTTCTTTCACATCAACAGTTCGTCTTCTCACCTTTGAGACGTATTCACCCTTGGTTACCGTCCCGGGCACACATCACTCCGGGGGGGTCTTCTCCCAGGCCCACACATCCTGTCGGGAGGCACACGCTGACTGTCCTCCTGCTCCCAGCCCACATGGCTTCAGGACACAGCTTCTGGAGGCAGCAAACAATAGGAATTTCTCTGAACAAATTATAGAGCCTTAACTCCCTCATTCTGAACAGGTGAAGGCCTTTCAACTTCCTGCTGGCTAGCTCTGTAGCCAACACCCTAAATTAATTAATGGACTTTCTAAATCAGGTGGAAATGTATCTCCTTCCTGTGACTACATTCCCAGATTTAGCTGACTTCCTGTTACAATATATACATATATATATACACACACATACATATATATATATATAATATATATATATATATATATATATATATATATATATATATATATATATATATATATATATATATATATATGTTATGTGTGTTTGTGTTTTGTGCAAGCATTGCTGCTGCAGGGAACAGAACTAGGAAGTCATCACACCGACGGAGGACGGACGAGCAAAGGGGATCTCAGACGGCTGGCGATCTCAGCAATGGGAGATCATCGCTGGATCGCCAGGAGAAGGTAAGACACCGCTGCGCGCTCTGCCCATCCACCCCGAGCGTGACTCGGGGATACCGATAACAGCATGAAAAATCCACCCCGAGTCACACTCGGGGATACCGCTAGGCAGGTTAACAGCAACCACCAAGGGGGTAGTGCTACACTAATATTTAAAAGTGCACTTATTAGCGCAACAGAGTTATTTGTGCATCAAGCGTATATTAATTTCCACGACAGATGGCGAGCCTAGGTAAGGTGCCGACGGAATTTCCTTTACAGCTGACCGAGAGGGGGAAGATGAATTTGGGTCCAGTACAACAAAAAGGCCGGCCGTTTGGTAAGACAAACTTTATTTCAGCTTTTTAAATTTTTTGTTTCCCTGAGACCAGGATTTGTTTTCCCTGTCCACTGTGTAAGGTAAACTCCGCTCAGCAAAAGAACTTTGCTTCTCCTCTTTCTGTATAAATACGGGGCTAATTTTGTGTTTTTAATATTTGTAATTTGGGGTGGGTGTATTGATTGGGGGAAAAACCTATATGATGTCCTCTGTAGGCCCCAAGTCAATATAGCCTAAAGGGTGTTTTTTTTTTTTTTTAACAGTATATGTTTAAGTGTTTTATTGTAAAGTGGGATTTGTATAGAGACACAATGTCTGATCAGCAGCCCTACACCAGGGGCGGACTGACCATTCAGGCACTTGGGCGATGTCCGAAGGCCCGTGGCCAATAGGGGGCCCCATGAGAGGCTGCCTAGCAGATAGAAGAGCCTTCCTGGCAGAGGCGCACTGGTGGATGGCTGGCTGTGATTTGAGTCGGGCAGACTAGACAGTGCAGCTCCCCCCCACTTTCCAGGTGAATGAAAGAGGAGGGAGGTTGAATCTGCTCCACCCCCTGTCCATATCCCTCTGTGTCTGCCCACCCTGCAACCCCCAGCGTACAGCCAGTGTATAGCTGGAATTGCATCGAGAATCCAGAGAGCAGCTTTGCGAGTGAGAACTGTGATTGGGTGTGGGCTGTGGATGTTGCTGAGTTTGGGACTCTCTTCTGCCTACAGGACATGGTACACAGGTTAGTGCTTATCACATGCTGGAGGGGAGCACATAAGCAAAACCTTACACAACTGTATTTTAATGGGTAATAGGTAGAGATGTGGCAGTGCAGGGGGTAGAGAGGTGACAGTGCAGGGGGTATCTCGGGTAGAGAGGTGACAGTGAAGGGGGTATCTGGGGTAGAGAGGTGACAGTGAAGGGGGTATCTGGGGTAGAGAGGTGACAGTGCAGGAGGTATCTGGGGTAGAGAGGTGGCAGTGCAGGGGGGTATCTGGGGTAGAGAGGTGACAGTGCAGGAGGTATCTGGGGTAGAGAGGTGACAGTGAAGGGGGTATCTGGGGTAGAGAGGTGACAGTGAAGGGGGTATCTGGGGTAGAGAGGTGACAGTGCAGGAGGTATCTGGGGTAGGGAGGTGACAGTGCAGGGGGTATCTGGGGTAGAGAGGTGGCAGGGCAGGGGGGTATCTGGGGTAGAGAGGTGACAGTGCAGGGGCTTTCTGAGGTAGAGAGGCGGCAGTGCAGGGGGTATCTGGGGTAGAGAGGTGGCAGTGCAGGGGGTATCTGAGGTAGAGAGGTGACAGTGCAGGTGGTATCTGGGGTAGAGAGGTGACAGTGCAGGGGGTATCTGGGGTAGAGAGGTGACAGTGCAGGGGGTATATGAGGTAGAGAGGTGGCATTGCAGGGGGTATCTGGGGTAGAGAGGTGACAGTGCAGGGGGTATCTGGGGTAGAGAGGTGACAGTGCAGGGGGTATCTGAGGTAGAGAGCCGGCAGTGCAGGGGGTATCTGGGGTAGAGAGGTGGCAGTGCAGGGGGTATCTGGGGTAGAAAGATGACAGTGCAGGGGGTATCTGGGGTAGAGAGGTGACAGTGCAGGGGGTAACTGGGGTAGAGAGGTGGCCGTGCATGGGGTATCTGGGGTAGAGAGGTGACAGTGCAGGGCAGAGGCGGCTCTCTAATCAGGCGATTAAGGCGGCCGCCTAAGGCTTTGCACTTAAAGGGGCCTCGCAGTCTCTTTCTACCCAGAAAAGTATATAATTTAAAAAAAATTTTTATTATAAGAATACTAGTAACCTTGCCTTGTCACACTTGCCAGGCCAACAGGCCCCGCACTCACATCGGTTTCTTCTGTGCTGCACTGTGAGTCTCCTCTATTAACTCCTGCAATCGGCCAATGGATAGCGATGACGTCACAACGTGACGTAACCCCTCCCCTGCATTCTCCCGGTACCAGGAGAAGAGAAGAGAAGAGCCGAAGATGAGAGAAAAAGGTAAGGACAGCGAGTGACTGACCACCAGAGCTGGCACTGCCCCCTGGCAATCATCGAGAAGCCAGTCTGCTGTAGCCTGGATGCCACCTACTGACCCCCTGCCATCATTATCCCTATCATCATCTCCCTGTTCCTAGCATCCCACCACCCTACCCCCTGTCATCATATTTCCTATCGTCTCTCCCGTACCCCACTGTCAGCCTGCTACCAACATACCCCTGTCATCATCATCTCCATCCTCATCATATTTCCCCTGTGCCTGGTATCCAACCACCCCACCCCCTGTCATCTTCCTTCCCCCTGCACCCCTCTGCCAGGCCAGCTTCCTACCACCCCACCCCCTGTCATCTTCATCCACCCTGCACCTCTTTGCCAGCTTCCTTCCACCCCTGTACCCCCTGTCATCTTCATCCCCCCTGCACCCCTTTGCCAGCTTCCTTCCACCATTGTACCCCATGTCATCTTCATCCCCCTGCACCCCTCTGCCAGCTTCCTTCCACCCCTGTACCCCCTGTCATCTTCACACCCCTGCACCCCTCTGCCAGCTTCCTTGCACCCCATCCCCTGTCATCTTCATCCCCCTGCACCCCTCTGCCAGCGTCCTTCAACCCCTATACCCCCTGTTATCTTCATTCCCCATGCACCCCTCTGCCAGCTTTCTTGCACCCCATACCCTGTCATCTTCATCCCCCCTGCACACCTCTGCAAGCTTCCTTCCACCCCTGTACCCCCTGTCATCTTCATCCCCCTGCACCCCTCTGCCAGTATCCTTCCACCCCTATACCCCCTGTCATCTTCATCCCCCTGCACCCCAGTCTCCAGCCTGGACCAATCATCATCCAGGACATCCGATTGCTGACGTCGCAATGGGGGCGGTGCCGGTGCGTGCGTCAGTCACTCACCGTCACCGCCGCTCGGAGGACGAGGGAGAAGCCGCTCACCTTCCCGCCGCCGCAGAAGAGGACGAAGGATCGAGGAGGGGAGAACCCGCCGCCGGGAGCCGAGCCGCCGCCAGGTAAGTGCATTGAAGGGAGCACGCACGCTGGTCTCTGCATTGATTGGGGGACAATGCTGTGGGCACTCTGCAATCATTGGGGTACGATGCTGTGGGCACTCTGCAATCATTGGGGTACAATGCTGTGGCACTCTGCAATCATTGGGGTACAATGCTGTGGCACACTGCAATCATTGGGGTACAATGCTGTGGCACTCTGCAATCATTGGGGTACAATTCTGTGGCACTCTGCAATCATTGGGGTACAATTCTGTGGCACTCTGCTATCATTGGGGTACAATGCTGTGGGCACTCTGCAATCATTGGGGTACAATGCTGTGGCACTCTGCAATCCTTGGGGTACAATGCTGTGGCACTCTGCAATCATTGGGGTACAATTCTGTGGCACTCTGCAATCATTGGGGTACAATTCTGTGGCACTCTGCAATCATTGGGGTACAATGCTGTGGGCACTCTGCAATCATTGGGGTACAATGCTGTGGCACTCTGCAATCATTGGGGTACAATTCTGTGGCACTCTGCAATCATTGGGGTACAATTATGTGGCACTCTGCAATCATTGGGGTACAATGTTGTGGCACTCTGCAATCATTGGGGTACAATGCTGTGGGCACTTTGCAATCATTGGGGTACAATGCTGTGGGCACTCTGCAATCATTGGGGTACAATGCTGTGGGCACTCTGCAATCATTGGGGACAATGCTGTGGGCACTCTGCAATCATTGGGGTACAATGCTGTGGCACTCTGCAATCATTGGGGACAATGCTGTGGCGCTCTGCAGTGATTGAAGACAATGCTGTGGCGCTCTGCATTGAAAGGGGCACGCACGCTGAACTCTGCATTGATGGGGGCACGGAACAGTGTTCATTGCATTGAAGGGGGCACAGCACAGTTGCATTGAAGGGGGCACGCACGCTGAACTCTGCATTGTGGGGGCACAGCACAGTGTTCATTGCATTGAAGGGGGCACAGCACAGTGTTTATTGCATTGAAGGGGGCACAGCACAGTGTTCATTGCATTGAAGGGGGCACAGCACAGTGTTCATTGCATTGAAGGGGGCAAGCACGCTGATCTCTGCATTAAAGGGGGCACGCACGCTGATCTCTGCATTAAAGGGGGCATGTACGCTGGTCTCTGCATTGAAAGGGGGCATGTACGCTGGTCTCTGCATTGAAAGGGGCATGTACGCTGGTCTCTGCATTGAAAGGGGGCATGTACACTGGTCTCTGCATTGAAAGGGGGCATATACCATCTCCTGTACCATGACCTGTGCCATGCCTATACCATATCTGTGCCATGCCTGTACCATATCTGTGCCATGCCTGTACCATCACCTGTGCCATGCCTATACCATATCTGTGCCATGCCTATACCATCTCCTATACCATCACCTGTGCCATGCCTGTACCATGACTTCAAAGTCACGCAATTTTTTACTGCGTATTTTGGCGCGAAGCAATACCTATTACATTTTTCTTTTTGCGCCCCCCCCCAAAAATTTTGAGCACCAGCCGCCACTGAATGTACCCCAATAAATGCAGAGTGCCCACAGCATTGTCCCCCAATCAATGCAGAGTGCAGCGTGCGTGCTCCCTTCAATTTAATGCACTTACCTGGCGGCGGCGGGTTCTTCCCTCCTCGATCCAGTCCGTCCTCTCTGCGGCGGCGGGAAGGAGAGCGGCTTCTCCCTCGTCCTCCGAGCGGCGGTGACGGTGAGTGACTGACTCACGCACCGGCACCGCCCCCATTGTGACGTCAGGGATCGGATGTCCTGGATGATGATTGGTCCAGGCTGGAGACTGGACCAATCACCTCCAGGATATCCGAAAGTGGGGGTGTCCAATCGCAAGGACTTGCGATCGGGTTACGCCCCCAGAAGGCTGCCGATCGGAGCCTCTTCTGGGACGTAACCCCACCCCCCCCCTAGTCACCACTTCCATTACAAAGGCCGGCGAACCCAATTTTTTTTTTTTAAACTTTATTTGTTCGCTGTCATTTTTTTTTCTTTTTTTTAGGGGTAGGGGGGCGGCGCCCTGGCGCCCGCTATGCACGGGCCGCCACTGGGTACATTGCTGTGGCACTCTGCATTTATTGGGGTACATTGCTGTGGCACTCTGCATTTATTGGGGGACAATGCTGTGGGCCCTCTGCATTTATTGGGGTACAATGCTGTGGGCACTCTGCATTTATTGGGGGACAATGCTGTGGGCACTCTGCATTTATTGGGGTACAATGCTGTGGCGCTCTGCATTTATTGGGATACAATGCTGTGGCACTCTGCAATCATTGGGGTACAATGCTGTGGGCACTCTGCATTTATTGGGGTACAATGCTGTGGCGCTCTGCAATCATTGGGGTACAATGCTGTGGCACTCTGCAATCATTGGGGTACAATTCTGTGGCACTCTGCAATCATTGGGATACAATGCTGTGGCACTCTGCAATCATTGGGGTACAATTCTGTGGTGCTCTGCATTTATTGGTGTACAATGCTGAGGCGCTCTGTATTTATTGGGGTACAATGCTGTGGCGCTCTGCATTTATTGGGGTACAATGCTGTGGGCACTCTGCATTTATTGGGGTACAATGCTGTGGGCACTCTGCAACCATTGGGGTACAATGCTGTGGGCACTCTGCATTTATTGGGGTACAATGCTGTGGGCACTCTGCAATCATTGGGGTACAATGCTGTGGCGCTCTGCAATCATTGGGGTACAATTCTGTGGCACTCTGCAATCATTGGGGTACAATGCTGTGGCACTCTGCAATCATTGGGGTACAATTCTGTGGCGCTTTGCATTTATTGGGGTACAATGCTGAGGCGCTCTGTATTTATTGGGGTACAATGCTGTGGCGCTCTGCATTTATTGGGGTACAATGCTGTGGGCACTCTGCATTTATTGGGGTACAATGCTGTGGGCACTCTGCAATCATTGGGGTACAATTCTGTGGCACTCTGCAATCATTGGGATACAATGCTGTGGCACTCTGCAATCATTGGGGGACAATGCTGTGGGCACTCTGCAATCATTGGGGACAATGCTGTGGCACTCTGCAATCATTGGGGTACAATGCTGTGGCGCTCTGCAGTGATTGGGGACAATGCTGTGGCGCTCTGAATTGAAAGGGGCATGCACGCTGAACTCTGCATTGTGGGGGCACAGCACAGTGTTTATTGCATTGAAGGGGGCACAGCACAGTGTTTATTGCATTGAAGGGGGCACAGCACAGTGTTCATTGCATTGAAGGGGGCACAGCACAGTGTTCATTGCATTGAAGGGGGCACAGCACAGTGTTCATTGCATTGAAGGGGGCACAGCACAGTGTTCATTGCATTGAAGGGGTCACAGCACAGTGTTCATTGCATTGAAGGGGGCACAGCACAGTGTTCATTGCATTGAAGGGGGCACAGCTTCAAAGTCACGCAATTTTTTTACTGCGTTTTTTGGCGCGAAGCAATACCTATTACATTTTTCTTTTTGCGCCCCCCCAAAAATTTTGAGCACCAGCCGCCACTGGGTTCTATCCATTGTTCATTTGGGATTAGATGAAGAACGCTAGTATAACCTTGAAGGATTTTATCTGCAATTTCAGGGTCGGTAAAGTCCTTGCTCCAATTTGCTATCAAGGATAAGGCTAGGGAGGGAGTAAGTTTACTAATCAAGGATTTATAGATGTCTGAGATGGAGTATGAACCTAGATCTAGAAGGCGGTCCAGGATCGAAGTTTGGAAGCGCCTGGTAGGGTTTTGGCAGAGGGAGCGTACATAACTGCATCCCTTGTAATAATGTGATGCCTGTGTGTAGTCTTTTAAGATGATGAAGAATCTTTGATCTTTTGATGGAGGACCTATTGCCTTAACATTCCATGAAATGATTCTCATGGAGGGATTCTGGGAATGTGAGTCAATTTGAGAGACATACAATCTAAATTAGTCTTCAAAAAAAATCACCAGCCTCGTCTCAAAATACCAACCTAATCGCTCTCTTCATTCCTCTCAAAACCTCCTGCTCTCTAGCCCCCTCGTCACCTCCTCCCATGCTCGCCTCCAGGACTTTTCCAGAGCCTCTCCAATCCCATGGAACTCCTTACCCTTATCTGTCCGATTATCTCCTATTGTATTAGCTTTTAGGCGATCTCTGAAAACCCTCCTTTTCAGAGAAGCCTATCCTACCAACACCTAACAAATGTACCTCCATTTTCTCCATCAACCCATCCCCCACGGTTATTGCCTTTTGGTTCACTTGACCCTCCCTTCTAGATTGTAAGCTCTAACGAGCAGGGCCCTCTAGTTCCTCCTGTATTGAATTGTAATGTAACTGTATTCTCTTCCCTCACATTGTAAAGCGCTGCGCAAACTGTTGGCGCTATGTAAATCCTGTATAATAATAATTAAAAAAAAATAAGTTTTGGCAGAGGACTATTAGGTTGCCAGGTGAGTGAAATGTAGGGAGTAGGTATAATCTGAAGTTTAGGTAGGTGTGCGGAAACTGTGAGCGTACAGATAGAAAGGTGATGGCAACTTATGGTAGGTAGAGAAATAAAAATAGAAAAATAAACCCAAATACACAAACAATAGCTGGACTTTGCTTTTTTTTTTTTGCATGGGGTCACTGCATGAACCAGCTCCCAAGAGCTCACCCAGTCAGGGGGAATACATTTTCTGCCCATTTGGGTAGGAACCTGTATGATTCGGTTCAAGATGACACAGCTAGAGGGTGCTGAATAATGATTAGTGAGGCCCATGAAGATAATGGAAAAAGCAGTGCCCAAACTGGTAAATACTAGTAGTCAGAGACTGTTCAACAATAACAGCTGAATGAAAACATTTAAAAGAGTGAGGATGAGTCTCGGAGACAATCAAATCCATCAGTGGATCCTATATTGACTGCTGAAGCCTGATGATTTTAGGCATTTCGGAGTGTCCTTTTTGGGCTGCGCTGGACCAGAGGATGTGAGGTGGTTTGGGCTTTTGTAATTGTGTTCGGATGAGCATGTGGTTTGAGAGAGTGAAGGAATAATTCTGCTTCCGACGGGTCCTGGTAGGAAAGTTGTTCCCCATTGATTGGCTTCAGCCAGAGTATGGTGGGGAATGCCAGTGTAAATTTAATTTGATGACTAAAGAGCTCCGTGCATATCTGCTGGAAGGCTTTGCGCTTTTTGGATACCTCAGCAGAATAGTCAGCAAATATCAGGATTTTCACCCTGTAAATTTGTAGGGGGCCGTTTTGTCTGAATTTTTGAAAAATGGCTGTCTTGTCTGCATAATTGAGGTATTTGGGCCATGATAGGACAAGGAGAGGTGTCATCGGTTGCCGGGGCTCCCAGGCGATGTGCCCGTTCAACAATGCAAGGAGATGTGAAACCCAGGGCTTTGGGTATGCGGGCGGCGCACAATTCTTGTATAGTAGAAGCTTGTAGGGATTCTGAAACTTCTATAAAATGTAGATTGTTGCGTCTAGGTGCACAGAACGAACCAAGTGAAATCACTTAGTTTAATAGGGGATAAACCTCACCGACTCAACTGTAGGGTGTGGGATAACCTATGTGTTTAATCAAACAAAAAAAGACAGAGGAAGAACAGCTAACAAGAGATCTGTTCAAAGATAGGTATAATTCCCAAGCGGTATTAAGGGCTAAAAATCAAATACTTTAATGAATAAGTATACAAAAATCACAAACAGAGCCGGTACAAGGGGTGGACGGAAGGGACGGGTGCCCTGGGCGGTAACATTTCTTGGAGAGGGGGGGGGGCTCCTGCACTCGGCACAGCCTGAAGCCTTCCCTTCTGTTCTTCTGTCAGAGGAGCGGAGAAAACTCCCTCCCCTGACCGGCGCTCTGTAGTCCCGGCCGTGACGTCATTCACTGAGAAGATGGGAGGAGCATAGAGTGCTCTCCTTCAGCCGCAACCTTGAGGAGCCGAAGAGAGGGGAAGGCACAGCACAGGCACTGTGTCTTTCTGTCTGCAGCAGCGTGAAGCCTGCCTGGTGATAAAAACAAACTGGTAACTATTCAGATGGAGGAGGGGGGTCTGGCTGAGAGGAGGTCAAGTTAACTATTTCGATTAGTGGGGGGGGGGCTGGTTGAGAGGAGGTCAACTATTTAGATTAGTGGGGGTGGGGGGAGATGGGGTTTCTGGCTGGGGGGGGGGTCTGTCTGGCTAAGAGGAAGACAACTATTTAGATTAGTGGGAAGGGGGTCTGTCTGGCTGAGAGGAGGTCAACTATTTAGATTAATGGGGGGTAGGGAGGGGGTTTCTGGCTGAGGGTTCTGTGTGGCTGAGAGGAGGTCAACTATTTAGATTTGGGGGGGAGGGGGGGGGGTTCTGGCTGGGGGGGGGGGTCTGTCTGGCTGAGAGGAGGAGGTCAACTATTTAGATTGGGGGGGGAGTCTAGCTGAGAGGAGGAGGTTAACCGATTGCATTTAATTTCTAAAATATGCAGCATGGGTCTTTGTGTTTATTACTGCCACTGGTGTTAATTTTTAAAATGCAGCATGAGAGGGTTAATGTATTGCCGCTGGTCACTGCAGCACTTTGTGCTGCATTAGTGGCACCAGTGTCAGTATTAACCGCTTCCCGACCTTGATTCTTATATTACACCCAGGACGGGATTGGAGAAAGGGACAGGGTGCAGTTTGTCATCTTCGCCCTGGGCACCAAGTGACCTTGTCCCAGCCCTGATCACATATATCAATAACAAGTCAAAAGACATGACATAAACACACAAAATAAAAGAACAGCCCGGGTGACA
This sequence comes from Pelophylax lessonae, assembly GCF_965119305.1. Taxonomy (NCBI): domain Eukaryota; kingdom Metazoa; phylum Chordata; class Amphibia; order Anura; family Ranidae; genus Pelophylax; species Pelophylax lessonae. The sequence continues at coordinate 31,677,908 of NC_138773.1, read as the reverse complement.
ACTAAAAATGGATCAGCTTTGTACGCAAAAGAACTAGGATAGCAAGTGAAAAAATGAATTTGGAAAGTCGGACCGAGAACCTTGTATGGTCACACACAGTTCCTTACTATGAGTTAAAGCAGGCCCAAACTGAGACAAAAAATAGGCCCGGGCATTTTAGGCTGAGCAGCCCATTTTTTTTTTTTTTTTAAACAAAAATGACCAATGATGAACAACTACAGGTTTCTCTATGTTTTTTAGTTATATTTAGCCTGCACATTCTGCAAATCGAACTGTGTTTTGAAAACCGATTGCGGGGTGTCGTTAACCTAACATACACTCCGCAATCTGTTTGCATGGACGGGTTGCTATTTAGATGCAGTCTGCATTTAGTGTGAACCCAGGCTAAGAGATAACAGGTAATTTTAGGGTACATTAAAAATATATTACCCAATTTTTGGGTAAAATATAAAAGATGAGTTTGTGTCAAGTAAATAAATACCCAACATGTCAAACCTTAAGACTATGCATGCCCAAAAATAGCAACACATTTCAGTACCTTATATTTTCCATAGGCAAAGCTATTAAAGATCATAGAGGTCATCAGTTCAGAGTTAACCATGAATAATGATCCTATAATTATTGCTCTCATTCCAGTGTGCAGGGTGATATATTACACGTGTAGTAAAATCAAAGTTTTTGTTCACAGGCGCCCCCAAAATGCGTATGTAGTTTCTTATGGTATTGGTGGGATAGGGGTGACATCAGTAGCAGTGGTGGTAGTGGGGATAGGGATGACATCAGTAGTGGTGGTAGGACAGGGATGACATCAGTAGCAGTGGGAATAGGAATGACAGCATCAGTGGCAGTGGTAGTGGGAATTGGGATGACATCAGTGGCAGTGGTGGTGGAGATAGGGGTTACATCAGTGGTAGTGGGGATTGGGATGACATCAGTGGCAGTGATGGTGGGGATAGGGGTGACATCAGTGGTGGTGGGGGATAGGGGTGACATCAGTGGCAGTGGTGGTGGGGATAGGGATGACAGCAGTGGTGGTGGGGATAGGGTTTACATCAGTGGCAGTGGGAATAGGAATGACATCAGTGGTAGTGGGGATTGGGATGACATCAGTGGCAGTGGTGGGGATAGGGATGACATCAGTGGCGGTGGGGATAGCGATAACATAGGGATAACATCAGTGGCGGTGTTGAGGATAGGGATGACATCAGTGGGAATGATGAGGATAGGGGTGACATCAGTGGGAGTGGTGGTAAGGATAGGAATAACACCAGTGGCAGTGGTGGTGGGGATAATGAGGACATAAGTGGCAGTGGTGGTGGGGATAGGAATGACAATGTCCACTGCCACTGATATCATCCCTATCCTCATCACCACTGCCACTAATGTCATCCCTATCCCCACCACCACCGCTATTGAGGTCATCCCTATCCCCCCCATCACCACTGCCTCATGGGAGGGGGGGAGAGATCAGACAGAATGATGGCGGTGGGAGGGATGGGATCAGGCAGAAGGATGGCAGTGGGAGGGATGGGAATAGGCAGAGGGATGGCGGTGGGAGAGATGGGATCAGGCAGAGGTATGGCAGTGGGAGAGATGGGATCAGGCAGAGGGATGTTGGTGAAGAGATGGGATCAGGCAGAGGGATGGCGGTGGGAGAGATGGGATCAGGCAGAGGGATGGAGGTGGGAGAGATGGGATGAGGCAGAGCGATGGCGGTGGGAGAGATGGGATGAGGCAGAGCAGAGGGATGGCGGTGGGAGGGATGGGATGAGGCCGAGCAGAGGGATGGCGGTGGGAGGGATGGGATGAGGCAGAGCAGAGGGATGGAGGTGGGAGGGATGGGATGAGGCAGAGCAGAGGGATGGTGGTGGGAGAGATGGGATCAGGCAAGAGCAGAGGGATGGCGGTGGGAGGGATGGGATGAGGCAGATCAGAGGGATGGAGGTGGGAGAGATGGGATGAGGCAGAGCAGAGGGATGGTGGTGGGAGGGATGGGATGAGGCAGAGCAGAGGGATGGCAGTGGGAGGGATGGGATGAGGCAGAGCAGAGGGATGGCGGTGGGAGAGATGGGATAAGGCAGAGCAGAGGGATGGCGGTGGGAGGGATGGGATGAGGCAGAGCAGAGGGATGGCGGTGGGAGGGATGAGGCAGAGCAGAGGGATGGCGGTGGGAGAGATGGGATCAGGCAGAGCAGAGGGATGGCGGTGGGAGAGATGGGATGAGGCAGAGCAGAAGGATGGTGGTGGGAGAGATGGGATGAGGCAGAGCAGAGGGATGGAGGTGGGAGGGATGGGATGAGGCAGAGCAGAGGGATGGCGGTGGGAGGGATGGGATGAGGCAGAACAGAGGGATGGAGGTGGGAGAGATGGGATGAGGCAGAGCAGAGGGATGGCGGTGGGATGAGGCAGAGCAGAGGGATGGCTATGGGAGGGATGGGATGAGGCAGGGCAGCGGGATGGTGGTGGGAGAGATGGGATCAGGCAGAGCAGAGGGATGGAGGTGGGAGAGATGGGATGAGGCAGAGCAGAGGGATGTCCATGGGAGGGATGGCATGAGGCAGAGCAGAGGGATGGCGGTGGGAGAGATGGAATGAGGCAGAGGGATGGCGGTGGGAGAGATGGGATGAGGCAGAGCAGAGGGATGGCGGTGGGAGAGATGGGATGAGGCAGAGCAGAGATATGGCGGTAAGAGGGATGGGATGAGGCAGAGCAGAGGGATGGCGGTGGGAGAGATGGAATCAGGCAGAGCAGAGGGATGGAGGTGGGAGAGATGGGATGAGGCAGAGCAGAGGGATGGCAGTGGGAGGGATGGGATGAGGCAGAGCAGAGGGATGGCAGTGGGAGGGATGGGATGAAGCAGAGCAGAGGGATGGCAGTGGGAGAGATGGGATGAGGCAGAGGGATGGCGGTGGGAGAGATGGGATGAGGCAGAGCAGAGGGATGGCGGTGGGAGAGATGGGATGAGGCAGAGCAGAGGGATGGCGGTGGGAGGGATGGGATGAGGCAGAGCAGAGGGATGGCGTTGAGAGGGATGGGATGAGGCAGAGCAGAGGGATGGAGGTGGGAGGGATGGGATAAGGCCGAGCAGAGGGATGGCGGTGGGAGGGATGGGGCAGAGCAGAGGGATGGAGGTGGAAGGGATGGGATGATGCAGAGCAGAAGGAAGGAGGTGGGAGAGATGGGACTCAGAATGATGGCTTGGTTTGGTTGTTGACCACTACTTGTGGCAGGAAAGATGACAAATACCTTGGCGGTTCACTGTGGTTTCTCCAGCTTGCCCGAACAGCAGTGGCCTGGGTCACCAGCTGCCGATTCAGTAAAGGTACTGGAGAAGCCAGTTCTGCAGCAAAGCTTGTCTCAGTCCATCTGAGGCAGAGGCTGCAGAGCAGAGGGATGGCGGGGGGAGGGATGGGATGATGAGGCAGAGCAGAGGGATGGCGGTGACACGGGGCTGCACAAGACAGTGCACAGCACTGCAGGCACTTACCTTCTCCCAGCCGCCACCGCCGCCCCCCGCGAGCAGCCCAGACTGAAGGAGCTTCCGCAGCTGCTTCACACAGCGGTGCGGGCTGGGCTGTCCGCGCTGGGCAGGACACCGGCCTGACACCACGTGAAGAAGAAGCGGGCTGCGGGAACATTTGTCTTGTCCGGCTCCGCGGCCAATCAGCCTTCTGCTCAGGGGGGTCTGCTCTTAGCAGAAGGCTGATTGGCCGCGGAGCTGGCCGCAGTGAAGGAACTTCAGAGCCGCAGCCCACCAGGACAATGCCCGGTCTGCCCTATGGCCAGTCCGGGCCTGAGTTAAAGGATTTCTTCCACAGTATTGTTGGTCCCTTGAGATAGGTGAAATCCAGGAACATAGTCTAAAGAGTGCTGTGGAGGTGGCTATAAGGGTAATGCGGATTATTAGCTGGTAATGTGTGTAGAAAATAATTCACAGCAGAGCCGACTAACGACTCACACCTATATAAAAATTTAAAGTTGCTGATGGCAAGTCAAGTTACCGCTATTTAGCCACAAACATATATATTCTCACAAAGGTCCTTGATGTTAGTTTGAAAATTCCTTCCACAATAATATTAATCCCTGGGGTGAATGGAATTCAGGAACTATAGTCTCTAAAGTGCCATGGAAGTGGTTGTTAGGGTTAAAGTAAGTAATAATAAATAATAAAGTAAATAATAAAGTAACAAGTGTAAGACGTGGTTCACAGTAAAGCCGACCAACAATGGCTATGTCATTAATCAGTATCACTGATGACAGGTCAGTTTTCCTCCGTATAAAAAAAGTCACTGCGTAGCCGAGGTTCAGCTACTATGTAAACATCTCTGGTTAATCACTCCACAGTTCGATAACTCCTCAATGGGGTAGTAAAAAGTTCCTTCACAGTAATGATTACCCCCAGGGATGGAGGGAATCAAGGAGCTCAAGGTGCATGATAAAGTGCAGGCAGTATTAGTATAAATTGCAAATAGTCATCTGGTAGTAATAAAGTAACAAAAACTAGATTTATTATTATTATTATACAGGATTTATATAGCGCCAACAATTCGTGCAGCGCTTAAGAGCCGGTTCACACTGAGGAGACACGACTCCTTACTACTTCGGGGGCGACTTGTGCATTACCATGCACCACGACTTCGGAGCGACTTGCAGGGACTTCACATAATGGAAGTCTATGCAAGTAGCTCCGAGGTCGCTCCGAAGTAGTACAGGACCCTTTTTCTAAGTCGAAGCGACTTGTGTCGCTCCTATTAGAACGGGTCCTGTAGCGGTCAATGGACCGCGAGGGAGCGCGACTTGTCAGGCTGACAAGTCGTCTGACAAGTCACGCTAGTGTGGACCGGCTCTTACAATGTGAGGGAAGACAATACAGTTACAGTACAATTCAATACAGGAGGAATCAGAGGGCCCTGCTCGTTAGAGCTTACAATCTACAAGGGAGGCTCAAGTGAAACAAAAAGGCAGTAACTGAGGGGGATGGGCTGATGGAGAAAATGGAGGTAGAGTTGTTAGGTGTGGGTAGGATAGGCTTCTCTGAAAAGGAGGGTTTTCAGAGATCGCCTAAAAGCTAATAGAGTAGGAGATAATCGGACAGATAAGGGTAAGGAGTTCCATGGGACTGGAGAGGCTCTGGTAAAGTCCTGGAGGCGAGCGTGGGAGGAAGTGACGAGGGAGCTAGAGAGCAGGAGGTTTTGAGAGGAATGGAGAGAGCGATTAGGTTGGTATTTTGAGATTCGGCTGGTGATGTAGTTGGGGGCTAAGCTGTGGATGGCTTTGTAAGATGTTAGTATTTTGAATTTAATTTGTTGGGTGAGCGGAAGCCAGTGGAGGGATTGACAGGGAGGAGCGGCGGACACTGAGCGATTGGTGAGGTGGATGAGTCTGGCAGCAGCATTCATGATGGATTGAAGGGGGGATAACCTGTGTAGAGGTAAGCCAATGAGCAGGGAATTGCAGTAGTCGAGGCGCGAGATGACCAGAGAGTGAACTAGGAGCTTTGTTGTGTCTTTGGTTAGAAAGGGGCGTATTTTGGAGATGTTGCGGAGGCTGAGGCGGCAAGATTTGGACAGCGATTGGATGTGGGGCTTAAAGGAGAGTTCAGAGTCCAGGACAACACCTAGGACCTTGGCATGCGGGGATGGGCTGAGTAATGCCATCAGGGGAAGGGGCATGTGGTGGAGGAAAAACTTAGTGAGAATCCTTCAGGAAATTCCCAGTGAGGCCAATATACAGGCGATTCAATACTCCAGACACAGTAATACACCGGGACTAGTCCATCGTAACTAATCTGTTCAATCACATCCACTTAATGTTAGCTTAAGGGAGAAAGTGAATATCCTAGAAGCAAGAGTCAAGTAAAGGAGGAAAGTTCATGGAAATGCACTTTAGTAACTTTCACCGATGAGGCACAGAGTAAATTTCATGTGCATGGAAGGAAGCTAAGCAGGATAAAAATGAATTTTGTCACCAACTCTATTTTGGGAACTTTACTCACTGCTTGCTGTTTGACCTTCCGACAGTAGTCCCGAGGTAAGTGCCTTATCTTTGTCAGTGCGGAACATTAGGTTTGTTCCCATAGTAGTCCTTTAACAGTCCCCCTGGATCACCAAGCTCAGCGTGGAGTAAGATCCATAGAACTAACATGCCATTAGCTGAACGCAGGGCAGTATGTAGAAAGCCAGCTGGCTAAAGTCTAGAGATTCCCGCGCAGCACAAACGGACTTGGGAGTTAGTTCAGGTTAGTCCATGTTGTCACCGGGAACAACGGACGTCACTGGATGATACGTTTCGTCCGCCAATCAGCTGACTTTTTCAGAAAATTTTATTATTATTGCGTGTAGCCCTGTTTTCCAAATCATTAAGCTTTTGGATGATGAACTGATTGGCTTTCTCTTGTGCTAGCTTTGTGGCTTGAGCTTGGTACATCTCATCCTCAATGTTTGAGATCCGTTGTTCAGCCTCATTTAGTCTGGATTAGGGTTGAGCTTTGAGTTTGAGCTGAACGTAAGTTCCACTTGAACATCGGGCGTTCGCCCGTTTGCCGAACGGCAAATAAATGGGCTTCTTTGCGGGAAATTCAAGCGCCTGCATCCATAATGCACTACACGCGTGTGCAGTGCATTATGTGATTGGCCAAAGCATGCACCCTGACCTCCATGCTCTGGCCAATCAAATGATCTCTGCCATGATTATACAAAGGCAGGCTGCCTTTAGCCAATCATGGCTCAGAGGCAAAGTCACGCCCCCACACTATATAAAGGCTGCTCCCACAGCCGTGTGTAGTGTGACTGTGCGGGCGAGATAGCAAGTGATTGAAACAGGGAGAGGAACATGTTTGAGGCAGGGAGAGGACAGTCATTTGCAGTTTATCAGACAGTGCAGTGTAGTCTAATCAGAGACATTGCTAGCAATGAGTTGTGCTTTTTACAAGTTAAGAGATCAGATAGTGCAGTATATACCATAGACCATATACCATATATTGATCTCTATCTATATACTGGGCAATTGATTAGATATCAGGTCATTGAGTATCTATTGGTCAGTTCAGTATACCCTATATTGATCTCTATCTATATATAGGGCAATTGATTAGATATCAGGCCATTGAGTATCTATCGATCAGTTTTGTATACCCTATATTGATCTCTATCTATATATAGGGCAATTGATTAGATATCAGGCCATTGAGTATCTATCGATCAGTTTTGTATACCCTATATTGATCTCTATCTATATATAGGGCAATTGATTAGATATCAGGCCATTATCTATTGGTCAGTTTCGTTTACCTTATATTGATCTCTATCTATATATAGAGCAATTGATTAGATATCAGGCCATTATCTATCGGTCAGTTCCCTATTCCCTATATTGATTTCTATCTATATATAGGGCAATTGATTAGATATCAGGCCATTGAGTATCTATCTGCCAGTTCCATATACCCCATATTGATCTCTATCTATATATAGGGCAATTGATTAGATATCAGGCCATTGAGTATCTATCAGTCAGTTTTGCACATCGAGAGACTGAAATTTTTGCCCATTCCTCCTTGCAAAACAGCTCGAGCTCAGTGAGGTTGGATGGAGAGCGTTTGTGAACAGCAGTTTTCAGTTCTTTCCACAGATTCTCGATTGGATTCAGGTCTGGACTTTGACTTGGCCATTCTAACACCTGGATATGTTTATTTGTGAACCATTCCATTGTAGATTTTGCTTTATGTTTTGGATCATTGTTTTGTTGGATCTCCGTCTCAGTCTCAGGTCTTTTGCAGACTCCATCAGGGTTTCTTCCAGAATGGTCCTGTATTTGGCTCCATCCATCTTCCCATCAATTTTAACCATCTTCCCTGTCCCTGCTGAAGTAAAGTAGGCCCAAACCATGATGCTGCCACCACCATGTTTGACAGTGGGGATGGTGTGTTCAGGGTGATGAGCTGTGTTGCTTTTACACCAAACATAACGTTTTGCATTGTTGCCAAAAATTTTGATTTTGGTTTCATCTGACCAGAGCACCTTCTTCCACATGTTTGGTGTGTCTCCCAGGTGGCTTGTGGCAAACTTTAAACCACACTTTTTATGGATATCTTTAAGAAATGGCTTTCTTCTTGCCACTCTTCCATAAAGGCCAGATTTGTGCAGTATACGACTGATTGTTGTCCTATAGACAGAGTCTCCCACCTCAGCTGTAGATCTCTGCAGTTCATCCAGAGTGATCATGGGCCTCTTGGCTGCATCTCTGATCAGTCTTCTCCTTGTATGAGCTGAAAGTTTAGAGAGATGGCCAGGTCTTCCTAGATTTGCAGTAGTCTGATACTCCTTTCATTTCAATATTATCGCTTGCACAGTACTCCTTGGGATGTTTAAAGCTTGGGAAATCTTTTTGTATCCAAATCCGGCTTTAAACTTCTCTACAACAGTATCTCGGACCTGCCTGGTGTGTTCCTTGTTCTTCATGATGCTCTCTGCGCTTTAAATGGACCTCTGAGACTATCACAGTGCAGGTGCATTTATACGGAGACTTGATTACACACAGGTGGATTCTATTTATCATCATAAGTCATTTAGGTCAACATTGGATCATTCAGAGATCCTCACTGAACTTCAGGAGAGAGTTTGCTGCACTGAAAGTAAAGGGGCTGAATAATTTTGCACGCCCAATTTTTCAGTTTTTTATTTGTTAACAAAGTTTGAAATATCCAATAAATTGTGTCCCACTTGTTGTTGATTCTTCACAAAAAATTACAGTTTTATATCTTTATGTTTGAAGCCTGAAATGTCGCAAAGTTCAAGGGGGCCGGATACTTTTGCAAGGCACTGTATAGGGCAATTGATTAGATATCAGGCCATTGAGTATCTATCGGTCAGTTCTGTATACCCTATATTGATCTCTATCTATATATAGGGCAATTGATTAGATATCAGGCCATTGAGCATCTATCGGTGGTCAGTTCAGTATACCCTATATTGATCTCTATCTCTACATAGGGCAATTGATTAGATATCAGGCCACTGAGTATCTATAGTTTAGTTTCATATACCCTATATTGATCTTTATCTATCTATATATAGGGCAACTGAGTAGATATCAGGCCATTGAGTATCTGTCAGAATGTTTATACTGCTCTGATAAACAGTGTCTATTTATGCAAATAAGCAAGGATCTATAAGTAAGGAGATTCTTAACTTATTTCTATAAATCAACAAAAACTCAAGATCATTTAGTGGCACTAACCTGAAGATAAGAGGAATACAATTTTGTGCAAAAATATATATATATTTATTAAATAGAATCAATGCAGAATAATGTCAAAAAGATAACTGGTAATAAACACAAAATGTGGAACAAAATTCAATAATATGTATGTATGTATCACACAGCTAATGTGAGAAATGCAATCAAAGGATATTATTACAGAATATCAAAGTAACCAAAACCCATAACTTCTGGAATGTGATTAATAACTTTTCATGAGCTCACAAAATATGGAAACAAAATGTGACAGATTTGACATGTGACCTCTCTCAGCCAACACATGTTCACAACACTATGTTAAAAAAAATGCATGGACAAAAAATGTTACACCATGCACCAAGACTTGCTAGAAGTCAAGATTGTTTTTGGTAAAATAAACTTCTATTTAGTTAATTTATTTTAAGAATATATCACAATTGCCCCATTTACTATGGACTGAAAGCAGCCTCAAGGTCCCAAGATAAAAAAAAAACAGACCAGTCATACTGCAGTTAGAATGATCTAAATTCAAATATTGATGCTATAAGGATAATAACGGTTCAGTCAGATGTATATGGCAAGTATATTGCCTATAGCAAATATAGAAATGTATACTTTACCAAAGACTTCTATGTCTGTTGTCTGGGATGTCACGTTTGACTAGCCTGTCACAGCTTCAAATGTTTCCCATCAGTGTGCCAGAACCTCATCAGAGCATCTTACTTCCTTCCTGAGCTTTTCAATTCTTCTCCCATCTCTCACTTACACTAAACATTTATCCTATGGGAATGTGGGCGTGGATTTTGTTTTCCACATGAAAATACACCAGATAGGGGCTCATCCTCTATATGGCTCTAACTTGCATTATCAATAGGGGGCACTGTTCGTCTGTATAACAATTTGGGGAAATTGTTTTAATTCAACTGTTTTCTCAAAGATAACCTTCTGACCTAAGAATTGGAGAAAAACTTAAATCCTGGTATGCTTACCCCCCCCCCCCCCCAGGTCACTTTACTGTCAAGAACAGCATCTACCTTGTAGGATTTATATTGCCTGTATAGGATTTTAACCACTTAAGCCCCGGAGGATTTGGCTGCTAAAAGACCAGGGGGTATTTTGCGATTCGGCACTGCGTGACTTTAACGGACAATTGCGCGGTCGTGCGACACTGTACCTAAACGAATTTGACGTCCTTTTTTTCCCACAAACAGAGCTTTCTTTTGGTGATATTTGATCACCTGTGCGATTTTTTGATCATGCGCTATTAACAAAAAAAGAGCGTCAATTTTGCAAAAATAACAATATTTTTCACATTTTTTTATATGAAATTCCCCCCCCAAAAAAATGTAAAAATCAAAATTATTTAACATTTTCGGCCAATTTGTTTTATGCTACATATGTTTGGTAAAAAAAAAAATCGCAAAAAGCGTATTTTGATTGGTTTGCGCAAAAGTTATCGCGTTTACTAACAAAGGGAAAGATTTTTGTTGTTTTTTTTTAACGGGTAATGGCGGCGATCTGCGTTTTATTTTGCGGTACTGCGACATTGCGGCGGACAGATCGGACCCTTGACTGACATTTTTGACACTTTTGGGGTTACCAGTGACATTTCTACAGTAATCAGTGCTATATATATGCACTGTTACTGTAAAAATATACTGGCAGTGAAGGGGTTAACTTTATTTGAGAGGGAGGGGCTGTGTGTGTCCCTAGGGGCGTGATTCTAACTGTGATTGGCTGTGGCTTGAGCTGTAGAAACAGTAATCAACGGTCCTACATAGTAGAACCGTGTGATCACAGTTTCTACACAGGGGAGAATGACAGGCGGCTTGTTTACACTAGCCGCCTGACTTTCTCCCTCTCCCCCGACATCGGGTCCGCCGGTCACACGCGCGGGGGGGTCCGTGACCACGCGGGAGCGCGCCGCCGGCGGCGCGCACTCGCTCCCCAGAGCCTCACAGGCTAGTGACGTACCCCTACGTCACTCTGCCTGTGAGGGGCTGACCGCCGCAGTATATCTACTTGCAGCGGTGGGCAAGTGGTTAAACCACTGCAATTAACATTCCTTGTAAGTGAGCAATTTAAAGTGGGATCTCTGTATACCAATTAGTTCTTTTTGCATAAAAAGACAATGGTAGACATATCACCCTATTCCATATATTTAAAGCTTATACCTATTATATCAATGATAATACACATATAATTCAAGGAGTACCTCCCCCCAATATATAATGAATATTGGTTGAATATTATAACAGTAAATATATTTAAAACGTTCCTAGAACTTATTCAATTTAGTAGGCCATTTAGTAGGCCTACGTATATGCTTCATATAATACAATGACATAATAATATTCTTGCCAATACAATTACTGCAAATAATAATATTTCCTCAAGCAGATTTTTAAATGAGCCCTAAAAAAAATGAAACATTCTGATCTCTTGTACATTGTTGAAATCCAGACAAGAATGACATCACTCTCATTATAACCTAGCCTGGCACAATGGCTAGTCCTTTTCTTGGCATGTTGTCAGGGGCCCCTTTAATTTATTAGTTTGAGACGGTCTTTGCTGAGACTTTAAGATTTTCTGTAAGAATCTTTACCCAAGCACAATGAATTTACGTTCACCTCATGACAAAATGGCTGCCAGGCTGCCTAATACTACATACCATATATTGATATCTATCTATATATAGGGCAATTGATTAGATATCAGGCCATTGAGTATCTATTGGTCAGTTCCGTATACCCTATATTGATCTCTAGCTATATATAGGGCAATTGATTGGCAATTGATTAGATATCAGGCCATTGAGTATCGATCGATCAGTTCCGTATACCCTATATTGATCTCTATCTACAGTATCTCACAAAAGTGAGTACACCCCTCACATTTTTGTAAAAACTTTATTATATCTTTTCATGTGACAACACTGAAGAAATTACACTTTGCTGCAATGTAAAGTAGTGAGTGCACAGCTTGTATAACAGTGTAAATTTTCTGTCCCCTCAAAATAACTCCACACACAGCCATTAATGTCTAAACCGCTGGCAACAAAAGTGATTACACCCCTAAGTAAAAATTAAAAAATTGGGCCCAAAGTGTCAATATTTTGTGTGGCTACCATTATTTTCAAGCACTGCCTTACCCTCTTGGGCATGGAGTTCACCAGAACTTCACAGGTTGCCAATGGAGTCCTCTTCCACACCTTCATGACGACATCACAGAGCTGGTGGATGTTAGAGACCTATGCATTCCTCCACCTTCCTTTTGAGAATGCACCACAGATGCTCAATAGAGTTTAGGTCTGGAGACATGCTTGGCCAGTCCATCACTGCCCTGTAGCCCAGTCTCCAAAAGAGAGAGGATCATGCCCTGCTTCAGTATGTCATAGTACATGTTGGCATTCATGGTTCCCTCATTAAACTGTAGCTCCCCAGTGCCGGTAGCACTCATGCAGCCCCAGACCATGGACACTCCTACCACCATGCTTAACTGTAGGCAAGACACACTTGTCTTTGTACTCCTCACCTGGTTGCCGCCCCCCAATCTGTGTAAAGAAAAAAAAAAATTCAATTTTCAGCCCACTAAGGGCGCCGGACCTACTACGGTCTATGGGGGGGGGGGGGTGGTTTGCACCCCACGTGCGCCAGGCAGAGGCGCCGATTGGTGGCCTTCTGGGGGTCATCGGGGCGCAGAGCAATGCGCCCCGACACTCCCACTTTAGTGCTGTCCTGGGCTGTGATTGGTCCAGACTCCAGCCTGGACCAATCATACAGGACTCGGAGGACATCCCGGGTTACGTGACGCATGGGGGCGGTGCGTGCGTCAGTCACTCACCGTCCCAGCGTCACGTCATCACCTTCCCGCCCGCCGTCAAGACCAGAGAGGAGGGCCGGCGCGTGATCGAGAAAAAAGACAGAAGAAGAGGTTGTCTCGTCTGAGTAGTCCCGACTCCCGTCAGCAGCAGCAGCAGCAGCAGCACGCCAGGCACGGTGATGGCACTAGTGTGAGGTGGGTGAAGTGATGCCTCAGGGATTCAGGGGGGGGCCCACACACTGCTTTGAAGGGGGCACGCACCTACGCTGGTCTCTGCATTGATGGGGGCACGGCACGCTGGTCACTGCATGGGGGCATGCAAGCTGGTCACTGCATTGATGGGGGCATGCTGTGGTCACTTTACATTGATGGGGGCATGCTGTGGTCACTCTACATTGAAGGAGGCACGCTGTGGGCACTCTACATTGAAGGGGGCACACCGTGGTCACTCTACATTGAAGGGGGCACACCGTGGTCACTCTACATTGATAGGGGCACGCTGTGGTCACTCTACATTGATGGGGGCATGCTGTGGTCATTTTACATTGATGGGGGCACACTGTGGTCAGTCTACATTGAAGGAGGCACGCTGTGGTCACTCTACATTGAAGGGGGCACGCTGTGGTCACTCTACATTGAAGGGGGCACTCTGTGGCCACTCTTCATTGAAGGGGGCATGCTGTGGTCACTCTACATTGAAGGGGGCACACCGTGGTCACTCTACATTAAAGGGGGCACGCTGTGGTCACTCTACATTGAAGGGGGCACGCTGTGGTCACTCTACATTTAAGGGGGCATGCTGTGGTCACTCTACATTGAAGGGGGCACGCTGTGGTCACTCTACATTGAAGGGGGCACGCTGTGGTCACTCTACATTGAAGGGGGCATGCTGTGGTCACTCTACATTGAAGGGGGCACACCGTGGTCACTCTACATTGAAGGGGGCACGCTGTGGTCACTCTACATTGAAGGGGGCACGCTGTGGTCACTCTACATTGAAGGGGGCACGCTGTGGTCACTCTACATTGAAGTGGGCACGCTGTGGTCACTCTACATTGATGGGGGCATGCTGTGGTCACTGTACATTGAAGAGGGCACGCTGTGGTCACTCTACATTGATGGGGGCATGCTGTGGTCACTCTACATTGAAGGGGGCACACCGTGGTCACTCTACATTGATGGGGGCACTGCTCACTGGTCACAATGCATTGATGGGGGCACACTGTACCTTGATTACTGAAGGCCCCTTTCACACTTGTGTGACCTCAAAGTCACGCTATTTTTTACCGTGTTTTTTGCCGCGAAGCAATGCCTATTACATTTTTCTGTTTGCGCCCCCCCAAAAACTTTTGAGCACCAGCCGCCACTGCCCGCCACCATCTGAACCAAATAATTTTATCCTGGTCTCATCAGACCACAGGACATGGTTACAATTATCTATGTCCTTAGTCTGCTTATCTTCAGTAAACTGTTTGCACGCATTCTTGTACATCATCTTTAGTAGATGCTTCCTTCTGGGACGATAGCCATGCAGACCAATTTGATGCAGTGTGCGGCGTATGATCTAAGCACTAAAAGGCTGACCCCCCACCTCTTCAACCTCTGCAGCAATACTGGCAGCACTCATATGTCTATTTCCCAAAGACAACCTCTGGATATGACATTGAGCACATGCACTCAACTACTTTGGTCGACCATGGCGAGGTCTGTTCTGAGTGGAACCTGTACTGTTAAACTGCTGCATGGTCTTGGCCACAGTGCTGCAGCTCAGTTTATCTTTATGTAGAGCAACAATTCTTTCTTTCAGATCCTAAGAGAGTTCTTTGCCATGAGGTGCCATGTTGAACTTCCAGTGACCAGGATGAGGGAGTGAAAGCGATAACACTGAATTTAACACACCTGCTTCCCATTCACACCTGAGACCTTGTAACACTAATGAGTCACATGACACTGAGGAGGGGAAATGGCTAATTTGGCGCAATTTGGACATTTTCACTTAGGGGTGTACTCACTTTTGTGGCCAGCGGTTTAGACATTAATGGCTGTGTGTGGAGTTATTTTGAGGGGACAGCAAATTTACACTGTTATATAAGTTGTATACTCACTACTTTACATTGTAGCAACGTGTCATTACTTCAGTGTTGTCACATGAAAAGGTATAATAAAATACTTACAAAAATGGGAGGGGTGTACTCACTTTTGTGAGATTCTGTATATATAGGGCAATTGATTAGATATCAGGCCATTGAGTATCTATCAGTCAGTTCCATATACCCTATATTGATCTCTATCTATATACAGTATATAGGGCAATTGATTAGATATCAGGCCATTGAGTATCTCTTGGTCAGTTCAGTACATATCAGCAGTGCATTATATATATATATATATATATATATATATATATATATATATATATATACACAATATAAATATATTATATATTGATCAACCAGTGATACCCCCCCCACCCCAAAATCCACATCATGTCCGAAAGGCAGACAAGGAGAGGCAGACACTCACAGGCCACGAAAAGAAGGCAAGCAGCCTCTGTGTCCACAGTGAAAAGTGGTGGTCACAGACATGGTGCATCCTCTGCAGGCGTGGGAACGCCCGTCCTTTTTTTCCGGTGCTGCCCATGTTATTCAGCCACAACATGTAGAAGAGTTGGTGGAGAGGATAAATAAGCTGTCCTTATCCTCCTCTTCCTCTGACACCCATGCTCACAGTAGTTTTGCCTTCCACCGCAGCTCCCAAAGCGGCCCGTTCAATAGGCTCCTTCTCCACAGCTACTCCTTCTGTCGCCCCACCATCATGCATGGAGGAGTCACCTGAACTATTCGATCATAGTGTCAGTGACATGCTACTGTAGGATGCCCAGCAATTTGAAAGCTGTGATGTTGGTTCCCAGGTTGATGAAAGGAATAATGT
Source organism: Pelophylax lessonae (assembly GCF_965119305.1). Taxonomy (NCBI): domain Eukaryota; kingdom Metazoa; phylum Chordata; class Amphibia; order Anura; family Ranidae; genus Pelophylax; species Pelophylax lessonae. The sequence goes on along the minus strand of NC_138773.1, from coordinate 31,661,918 downwards.
GAGCCTAGAGAGAGGGGGTGACAATGACGGACAGGAAACTAGCAGTCATGTTGCCACAGCTGAAGCATACTGCCAAGTTTGCTCCAATGACGAGGAGGGAGGGGATGATGAGGTCACTGACTGTACTTGGGTGCCTGACAGGATAGATGAGGAAAGTGAGGGGGAGGAGGAGGCACAACTCCAACGAGGCAGGATGTGCTCCAGGGGCCGCCACAGGAGTAGCCAACCTATTGCATCACAAAAAATGGAGGAGAATCTGCGCTCGGACAGCAAAATCACAATAAGGATCAATAAAGATCAAATAAAACAATATGTGAAGGCAGCCAACTAAATAGTGGATTACAGACTAGGTGAGCATATGAAAAGATGTAGTAGCGCCAAACACTAAATGATAAAACAAATATGTAAACAATGTGGAGTGTCCACAGAAAGTCCCAATAGTCCAAGAGATGGAGAGATAGTGGAGACCAATTCCCAACTTCCGACTGTGTGGATGAAAAAAGCCAAAACCCAGACGTGGAGTAACACCAACTGCTTACCAGATGTTAATGGACATAAGGCGGTGAAACAGACTCAGATTAGGCCATCAATCATAGGATAGATCAAACCATGTAGTCTCATCAACTCCAATATATCAAAAGGTCATGGTAACAGGGCGGTGAAATAGGCTTAGATCAAACCACCAGGCAAAACGTATGGTCACAACAACTCCAGTTAACCTCAAAAGAGAAGGTGGGACAATAGTGCAGACTGTACGAACACTCATTTATTGTTTATGCCAAAAACATACTCACACATGGGTGGATATATAAAAGCATCATAAAGGATAAAAACCGCGGTATGTGGTGGCATGCTGCTCGTCTCCAGGTCGCCTGACGCGTGTCGTCAAAGTAGTGACATCATCAGAGGCCTCTGATGATGTCACTACTTTGACGACACGCGTCAGGCGACCTGGAGACGAGCAGCCGCCACCACATACCGCGGTTTTTATCCTTTATGATGCTTTTATATATCCACCCATGTGTGAGTATGTTTTTGGCATAAACAATAAATGAGTGTTCGTACAGTCTGCACTATTGTCCCGCCTTCTCTTTTGAGGTTAACTGGAGTTGTTGTGACCATACGTTTTGCCTGGTGGTTTGATCTAAGCCTATTTCACCGCCCTGTTACCATGACCTTTTGATATATTGGAGTTGATGAGACTACATGGTTTGATCTATCCTATGATTGATGGCCTAATCTGAGTCTGTTTCACCGCCTTATGTCCATTAACATCTGGTATGCAGTTGGTGTTACTACACGTCTGGGTGTTGACTTTTTTCATCCACACAGTCGGAAGTTGGGAATTGGTCTCCACTATCTCTCCATCTCTTGGACTATTGGGACTTTCTGTGGACACTCCACATTGTTTACATATTTGTTTTAACCTATTGCATCACGGCAGAGAGCTCCACAGGTGCAGGGTGCTGCAAACTCCCCGTGGACTTCCAAAAGTTCATTAGTGTGGGCTTTTTTCAGCACATGCGCAGTAGACTGCAGCATTGCTGTTTGCAACATTTGTCTGAAGCGGATCATGCCTGGCCAGAAAACCAGCCCCTTGGGCACCACATGCTTGACAAGACATTTAATGACTTGCAATGCAGTCTGTTGGCAACAGCACCTGAAAGAGCCACAAGATAAAAACAAGCATACTTCACTTTTCTCCTCTTCTGGGACCTCTAACCCTACTATACCTCATGTCTTCTCAAATACCTGCATTGAGAGGGATGGTGGTATAGCAATGAGTGCCACAGAGACTTGCACCCAATCTGCTAGCAGTACACCACCGCTTGATTTCCCCAGCAGACAAATTGCACTACCCCAGTTGCTGAACCGTAGAAAGAAATACTGTCCCAGCAATCCACATGCTCAGCGTCTTAATGCTAGCTTGGCCAAATTGCTAGCAATACAATTGCTGCCTTTTCATCTGGTAGACTCTGCTCCCTTTTGTGAATTTGTGGAATGTGCTGTACCACAGTGGCAGGTACCGAAAAGGCATTTATTTTCGCATAAGGCCATTCCGGCTCTCTACCGTCATGTGGAAGGTAGTGTTTTGGCCTCGTTGGACAGAGCGGTCAGCAGGAAGGTTCACATTACTGCTGACTCTTGGTCCAGAAGACATGGACAGGGACGTAACCTTTCCTTCACGGTGCACTGGGTAACTCTGCTGGCAGCTGGGCAGGATGCGGGACCAGGTTCAGTGTTGCAGCTTGTTTTGCCACTGCGCCTCCAAAAAGCTGGTGCTGGTTCAGCCACATCTGGCTACTCCACCGCCTCCTCCTCCTCTTCTTCTTCCTCCATGTCCTCTTCTGCTGAATTGTCCTCTGAAGCAGCAGTGCTCCCTAAGCGTTCAAGGGGCTACACAAACAGTCAGGCAAAAAGATGCCATGCCGTGCTTCAGTTTGTCTGTCTAGGGGATAGGAGTCACACCAGGGCAGAGATTCTGTCAGCTTTGCAGGGGCAGGCTCAGAGATGGTTGACGCCACGACAGCTTGAGCCAGGAATGGTTGTATGCGACAATGGCACCAACCTTCTCTCCACCCTTCGACAGAGAAACTTGACACATGTTCAATGCTTGGAACATGTCCTGAATCTGGTGGTGCAGCATTTCTTGACCAGATACCAGGGCTTCCAAGATCTCCTGAGGCAGGCCAGAAAAGTCTGTGGCCATTTCCACCATTCATACAATGCCAGTGCTTGATTATCTGACATTCAATGGGAATTCAATCTGCCCAAAAACTGCCTCATTTGTGTGTGAGTGTGGCACAAGGACAGGGTCAGGGGAGCTTGGCTTTGGTTCGCCACGCCAGTGGCTTTGATAAAGGATACATGCACCATCCTGTCACCATTTCAGGAGGCCACAAGGATGGTGAGCGGAGACAATGCATGCATCCATGACACTATCCCTCTAGTCTACCTGGAGCACACGCTTTGTGGTATCATGGACAGGGCACTTGAGGCAGAACAGCAGGAGGAAGAGGAGGACTTCCTTTCCTCACAAGGCCCCCTTTATGCAGATATCATTCCTGCAGGGCCACAAAACACACAGGAGGAAGAAGTAGAGGAGGAGGATTGTGGCAGCATGGATTTAGAGGATAGCATACAGCAGTCTTCAAGGGATGGTTTTGATTCCCCAGAAACCCAAGGAGTTGTATGTGGTTGGGGAGAGGTTTCTCCTGACAATGTAATCCTTAGTGACCCAGGGGACTCAGAAGCTCATGCCTTCTCAAACTTATGTTGCATGGGCTCCCTGATTCTGCAAAGCCTGCGAAAGGACCCGAGGATTTGTGCTATCAAGAAGAGGGATAATTACTGGTTGGCAATCCTTCTTGATCCATGAAACAAGGGTAAAGTTGCAGAGCTCATCCTACCTTCGCAGAGGGAGCAGAGGATAAAACATCTTGAGAAGGCCTTGAAAAATATTTGTGTAACACCTTTCCAGAGACTGGGAGGTTAACATTCTCTGGACGTGTTTCTGAGGCATCCGTCAGCCAAAGGAGGAGCGGTGGAGAAGGTGGCCGGCTGACTGATGCCTTTAAACAGTTCTTTAGTCCTCAGCAGCATCCAGGGTTTAAGCAACCATTGGCAGCATCTCCATCATATGATGCATGATTACCTAGGCACAAGAGCATACTTGGAGACCTTTCCAGCTGAGCATCCACTGGGTTACTGGGTCTTTAGGATGGGCCACTGGCCAGAACTTTCTCAATATGCAATGGAGCTACTGGCCTGTCCTGCTTCCAGCGTGCTTTCCGAACAGACGTTCAGTGCTGCTGGAGGTTTTGTGATGGACAAAAGAGTGCGTCTGTCCAAAGACTCTGTTGATCAGCTGACTTTTATCAAAATGAATCAGTCCTGGATCAACAACAGCTATCAATCCCCTGATGCTGATGTAACTGATTGAATTTGCTAGGGGTCTGCCATCCCTTGAAGAATGCATATGTTGCCTATCCTATTCCTCAACCTTGATTCTGCTAGCTTCCAACAATGTTTTTGGTTTAGGTCTTCACCAACCCCAAAGGCCTAATTTTTTTGCACTTGTATGACAGGTGCATACAATTTAAACGTTGTATGTAATTTTTAACAGCAGGCCCTGTCCCTGTGCCCTGCACCCAGCAAGAGTAACTGTGAGGGGTTATGGTGTTCAGGCACCACCAACACCAAAGGCCCATTTTTTGTACCTTTATGACAAGTACATGCGATTTCAAATTTGTATGGAATTCTTACCAGCAGGTCCCATTCCTGTGCCCAGCAAGAGTAACTGTGAGGGGTTTTTTACGGTGTTCAGGTACCACCAACACCAAAGGCCCAATTTTTGCCACTTGTATGACAAGTACATGGGATTTCAAATTTGTATGGGATTTTTACCAGCAGGTCCCATTCCTGCGCCCAGCAAGAGTAACTTTGAGGGTTTTTTACGGTGTTCAGGTACCACCAACACAAAAGGCCCAATTTTTGCCACTTGTATGACAAGTACATGGGATTTCAAATTTGTATGAAATTTTTACCAGCAGGTCCCATTCCTGTGCCCAGCAAGAGTAATGTAAGGGGTTGGTTACGGTGTTCAGGTACCGCCAACACCAAAGGCCCAATTTTTGGCACCTGTATGACAAGTACATGCAATTTCAAATTTGTATGGAATTTTTAGCAGCAGGGCCCGTTCCTGCACCCAGCAAAAGTAACTGCGAGGGGTTCAAGCACCACCAACAACCAAGGCCCAATTTTTTCTGCACCTGTATGACAAGTACATGCGATTTGAAATTTGTATGTATATTTGCATATGACATTTTTTCCTTTAGAAATGTCAGTATTGCTGCAGCAGGCTACATACATTGTAGAGATGCACTACTTTACAGGCGCATTAAGGGAACCCTGCCCCCCCCCCCCCCCCCCGGCACGATATTTAAAGGAATTTTTCATTTTCATAGTTTCACTTTAAGCCTCACTAAAATACACTTTTTGGGGCAATAACTTGCATTTAAGCCTTCAAAATTAGGCCGTTTGATTTTTGACGTTCAAGTCCCATAGACTTCAATGGAGTTCGTTCGAACAAACTTTGCCCTGTTCGCAGTGCTCTGATGCGAACCGAACAGGGGGGTGTTCGCCTCATCACTAGTCTGGATGAGTGTTCCCCCAGTTCCTTCCTTATTTGAGCCATGCCTGCCTGCACCCGCCTTTTCTACTGAGGCAGCTATGGTTGGGGCTAAGATTGCAGCCACTGCCTTAGTGATGCCCTCAGTATTGTTTTCTGCAGGTTGAGGAGAGGGAGAGGAAGGGGCAGCACTGACCTCCATGTCTGGGACCTCCATCATGTTGGAGAGCGGGGCTGTCCCTGCTGATTCTACACTGCGCTGAGCGGGTGACAGGCGGGTGCCGCTTTTGTCCAGGAGCCTGGGAGGAGATCCATGTCTCAGCAGGCTGAGGGGATGGTCCGGGCAGCTTTGTATGCCGGTTTGTCGGTGAGTGCAGCAGGAGCTGAACTAGGAGTCAGCTACTCCATGCCACACCGGTGTTCTGCCGAAAGCTCTAACTTGCTGAGATCTCCAACTACGTTACTTTTGGCGACTATACACCAGGAATAATTGGAGATTTCGACCACCTGGGGTTTTCACACAACACCGGCAGCCTTTACACTCTGGTACACGCTATAATTAGTGCAGATTTTTACTCTGCCCGCTAGTACCCAAAAACATGGCCGCCTCCTAGGCAGTGACAACTAGTGGGCGAATTTACAATCTCCACTAATTATAGCATCTACCGGAGTATATAAAGTGCCTCGCGAAAGTATTTGGCCCCCTTGAACTTTGAGACCTTTTGCAACATTTCAGGCTTCAAACATAAAGATATAAAACTGTAATTTTTTGTGAAGAATCAACAACAAGTGGGATACAATCATGAAGTGGAACGAAATTTATTGGGTATTTCAAACTTTTTTAACAAATAAAAAACTGAAAAATTGGGCGTGCAAAATTATTCAGCCCCCTTAAGTTAATACTTTGTAGCGCCACCTTTTGCTGCGATTACAGCTGTAAGTCGCTTGGGGTATGTCTCTATCAGTTTTGCACATCGAGAGACTGAACTTTTTGCCCATTCCTCCTTGCAAAACAGCTCGAGCTCAGTGAGGTTGGATGGAGAGCATTTGTGAACAGCAGTTTTCAGTTCTTTCCACAGATTCTCGATTGGATTCAGATCTGGACTTTGACTTGCCCATTCTAACACCTGGATATGTTTATTTGTGAACCATTCCATTGTAGATTTTGCTTTATGTTTTGGATCATTGTCTTGTTGGAAGACAAATCTCCTTCCCAGTCTCAGGTCTTTTGCAGACTGCATCAGGTTTTCTTCCAGAATGGTCCTGTATTTGGCTCCATCCATCTTCCCATCAATTTTAACCATCTTCCCTGTCCCTGCTGAAGAAAAGCAGGCACAAACCATGATGCTGCCACCACCATGTTTGACAGTGGAGATGGTGTGTTCAGGGTGATGAGCTGTGTTGCTTTTACGCCAAACATAACGTTTTGCATTGTTGCCAAAAAGTTTGATTTTGGTTTCATCTGACCAGAGCACCTTCTTCCACATGTTTGGTGTGTCTCCCAGGTGGCTTGTGGCAAACTTTAAACCACACTTTTTATGGATATCTTTAAGAAATGGCTTTCTTCTTGCCACTCTTCCATAAAGGCCAGATTTGTGCAGAATACTGATTGTTGTCCTATGGACGGAGTCTCCCACCTCAGCTGTAGATCTCTGCAGTTCATCCAGAGTGATCATGGGCCTCTTGGCTGCATCTCTGATCAGTCTTCTCCTTGTATGAGCTGAAAGTTTAGAGGGACAGCCAGGTCTTCGTAGATTTGCAGTGGTCTGATACTCCTTCCATTTCAATATTATCGCTTGCACAGTGCTCCTTGGGTGGTTTAACCACTTAAGCCCTGGAAGATTTTACCCCCTTCCTGACCAGGGCCTATTTTGCGATTCGGCACTACCTGACTTTAACGGCCAATTGCGTGGTCGTGCGACGCTGTACCCAAATGAAATTGACGTCCTTTTTTCCCACAAACAGAGCTTTCTTTTGCTGGTATTTGATCACCTGTGCGATTTTTTGATCATGCGCTATAAACAAAAAAAGAGCGACAATTTTGCAAAAATAACAATATTTTTTTTACACTTTTTTATATGAAATTCCCCAAAAACAAATGTAAAAATCAAATTTTTTTTAACATTTTAGGCCAATTTGTTTTCTGCTACATATGTTTGGTAAAAAGAAATTGCAAAAAGCGTATTTTGATTGGTTTGCTCAAAAGTTATTGCATTTACTAACTAAGGGAAAGATTTTTGTCATCTTTATTGGGTTTTTTTTTAACGAGTAATGGCGGCGATCTGCGATTTTTTTGTCGGGACTGTGACATTGGGGCGGACAGATCGGACCCTTGACTGACATTTTTGACACTTTTGGGGGTACCAGTGACATTACTACAGTAATCAGTGCTATACATATGCACTGTTACTGTAAAAATGACACTGGCAGGGAAGGGGTTAACTTTATTGGAGAAGGAGGGGTTAAGTGTGTCCCTAGGGGCGTGCTTCTAACTGTGATTGGATGTGGCTTTTCATGTAACAGCAGAGATCTACGGTCCTACATAGCAGGACCGTATGATCTCTGCTGTTACACAGGAGAGAATGACAGGCGGCTGTGTTGACTCGCTCCCTAGAGCCTCACAGGCTAGCGACGTAGATCTATGTCACTTTGCCTGTGAGGGGCTGACTGCCGACGTAGATAGAAGTTAGGCAGTCGACAAGTGCTTAAAGCTTGGGAAATCTTTTTGTATCCAAATCCAGCTTTAAACTTCTCCACAACAGTATCTCGGACCTGCCTGGTGTGTTCCTTATTCTTCATGATGCTCTCTGCGCTTTAAACGGACCTCTGAGACTATCACAGTGCAGGTGCATTTATACGGAGACTTGATTACACACAGGTGGATTCTATTTATCATCATTAGTCATTTAGGTCAACATTGGATCATTCAGAGATCCTCACTGAACTTCTGGAGAGAGTTTGCTGTACTGAAAGTAAAGGGGCTGAATAATTTTGCACGCCCAATTTTTCAGTTTTTTATTTGTTAAAAAAGTTTGAAATATCCAATAAATTTCGTTCCACTTCATGATTGTGTCCCACTTGTTGATTCTTCACAAAAAAATATTTTATATCTTTATGTTTGAAGCCTGAAATGTGGCAAAAGGTTGCAAAAGTTCAAGGGGGCCGAATACTTTTGCAAGGCACTGTAGGCTGCCTGTGTTCTGTGAAAACCCCAAGTGGTTGAAATCTCCAATTATTCCTGGTGTACACTCACCGGAAGTAACGTCGTTGGAGATCTTGGCAAGTTGGAGTTTTCAGCAGTACACTGGAACCGGAAGTCTACCTTTTTTTTTTGTCTACCTTTTTTATATGTAAAAATTGCACTGACGTGATATCATTTTAATTGACTCATTTGAGACTCAAATTGAGTAAATGTTGCATTTGAAAAAAAGTACAGGAAAATCAATTTTTTTCTGGTTTTTCACTATTTCTTGCAAAAAGAACCAACAAAAAACAAGGGAATAATAGATTACATATACAAATCTGCTCACTCACAAAAAAAAACTTGATATATGATACATTAGAGTAGACTACAAACGCTAAGGAGCAAAACTGAGGCATCTCCAAAATAAAATGTATTAAAAAATCCCCGTACTCAAGAGGACTAAGAGAGAAAAATCTCTGAGCTGATGAAGAAATGTTGAATCCATAAGACACTTTTTGTGCTACATTATGTGACATTTGTATTTGTTGTTTCCTTTTGTTATTTTTACTGCCAAAAAGGGAAAGAATTTTTTGTAATAAACACTCATTCATATTTTTTTCACTGCCATTGCCAAGAACTGTTGAATGTAGATCTGCAGAGTTCACTTTCGCTGTCACTCCAAAAAATCGGATACTATTGTGTTTGTGTGCACTAAAATCGGGAGTATATTTTTTTTACTGAAAATATATATTTGAGAAACAGATGCCCAATTATCATGTGACGTAAAGCCTAAATTTAGACATGCTGTTGGAGAGTGGCAAAAATGTGCGGTTGAGCTGCTTTTTTGCCCCCCCCCCGCCCTCTTAACCCCATTAGAGCCTAATGTTGCTTACAAGTTAAAATCAATATTTTTTGCTAGAAAATTACTTAGAACCCCCAAACATTATACTATATATATATATATATATATATATATATATACACTTTTTTTTTTTTTTTTAGCAGAGACCCTAGAGAATAAAATGGCGATCATTGCAATATTTTATGTCAGACGGTATATGCGCAGCAGTCTTTCAAATGCAATTAATTAAGAAAAACATTAAAGTTAGCCCAATGTTTTTGTATAATGTGAAAGATAGTGTTACGCTGAGTAAATAGATACCCAAGATGTCATGCTTTAAAATTACGCACACTCGTGGAATGGCGACAAACTGCAGTACTTAAAAATCTCCATAGGCGACAATTTTAAAAATTTTAGAGACTGCAGGTATGATACAAGAGACTGTCGGAGACTGCGGACATGATACAAGAGACTGTCGGAGACTGCGGACATGATATAAGAGACTGTCGACGACTGCAGACATGATACAAGAGACTGTCAGAGACTGCAGACATGATACAAGAGACTGTCAGAGACTGCGGACATGATACAAGAGACTGTCGGAGACTGCGGACATGATACAAGAGACTGTCGGAGACTGCGGACATGATATAAGAGACTGTCGACGACTGCAGACATGATACAAGAGACTGTCAGAGACTGCGGACATGATACAAGAGACTGTCAGAGATTGCGGACATGATACACGAGACTGTTGGAGACTGCGGACATGATACAAGAGACTGTCAGAGACTGCGGACATGATACAAGAGACTGTCAGAGACTGTGGACATGATACAGAGGTTCATGAAAGAAAGAAAGGAGGTGCAAACACCTAGTGCATTACCCGTGAACACCTTAAAAATGTTTTAATAAAATGCCAAAAACATACTCACAGACATGAAGAAAAAAATCACATTACAAGAATCCATCACATGTGGAATGGAACATGTCCCTGTAGATAGGACCGCTAACGTGTTTCTTGAGTCAAGCTCCCTTCATCAGAGCTGGTCTTACTTACAGCAGGCCCAAATATATACTGATATCACTTATACAGGTTCCTCCCCCTTCCTGTGGGCGAAGGGCTGGACCAACTCGTATCTAGACCAACCCGCTGCCTTCATTACTTCCAATTGTTTCTAATGCCTTAACTGATGACATGTAGTCAACGGCAGGACATAAATTTAAAATAAAAAGACTGCATGGTCTAGAATCTCCTTAAAGACTAATTTGTATGAGTCTGTCGGATCCCCTGCGAGTCTCTCATGTTTCAGAGTCACTCAACAACCTATTGCCTCTGCCAAATATGTTTCCTTGTCCTGTACAACCAGTCCACCACCCTTATCAGCCTGCCTGATAATTAGGGCCTCCTGATCTCCTGGAGGCATGGCTGCAGAGTGGTCTTCCCTGTTTTTCTGGCATAAATTATCGAAATCCGAGTAGACATCTCATTAGAAGTGGATATATAGCTCCCTTTAGCCCAATGAGGGTGAAAAATTGACCTAGGTTTGAATGAAGTGTGCTGGATTTGTCCTGTATGTACCTGACAAAATCTTTCAAGTTCTAACATGCATTCCTCATCTCCTTCTAACCCCCCTTCCACCCAAAGATCCTCTAGTGCACGTAGGCCTTCAACCTCCAGTGCTTGGCTAACTGGTTCTTCCAACTCCAGAGGCTCATCATTTTTTGGCCTGCTTTTCTTGCTCTCTCTCTTAGCAAAGTATCTTTTTAATGTTAGGTTGCGTGTGAATTTGTTCAAATCCACAAAAAGTTCAAAAAGATTTGGGGACGCAGGGGGGGGGGGGCAAAGTTCAAACCCTTACGTAAAAATGCGAGTTCTGAATGATTTATGGGACAGATTGTACATTTTGATGGTATCGCATTCTTTAGTTATACCTTGCCTCTTTTTATGTTTCTTACTCCCTCTTCTTCCTCTCCTTGTGCGCCTGATTGTTTCTGCCTGCTTGTCTTCCCCGACGGGAGGGCCCTTTTTAAAAAAGGGGATGAGGGCATGTTTGTAGGCAGCCCAAGGGGGTCATTGCATGGAGTAATTACCTCCTCAATGCAAATAGCTTTTTGGGACTCGATCCCCTTGCGGTGGGACTTATTACTTAAACGCGATGGGCTATCACCCTTATCTAGACCACCTGCTGTCAGGTTAGGCAATTGGGGAACTCCATCCAAATTGTACCCACCTCTTGGATGACCTGGTGTTAGGTCCCGCCCTTTTGAATTCCCAGGCTCTCCCAAACTAGTGGACTTGGGCAGGTTACTTGCCCTACCTTGTCTTGGGGACATTTTGTTTCTAATTGTTTCGAATGCCTTAAATGATAGCTAAAGACATGTAGTCAATTGCAGGACATAAATAAAAAGAGACTGCATGGTCTAGAACATGGGTGTCCAACCTTTTGGCTTCTCTGGGCCACATTGAGTGTAGAGAAATTTTCTCGGGCCGCACATAAAATATATACTATAGTTAAGGTATACAAGTAATAAAATGCCGCGCCACAGCGCCCCCCGCACTAATTTAACACAACTAGAGGATGATCAAATTAAATGGAATCAGTATACAGAGGTTTACTTCTTCTGAGCGATAATTAGGGAACACTCTGACCACCATGACCACTTCAATGATTTGAAGTGGTCATGGTGGTAGGAGTCAGAAACACTGCACATGCTCCCCCCCCCCCCCCCCCCTCTGAGGCAGCCTCTGCCTACCGTAGTTGGAAGCTGCTGTGACCGTGTCCCCGACCCAACTTCCTTCCTCCCCAGAAAAAAAAAATCTGTCAGGTGGCAGTGGGCCGCATTGCCTGAGGTTCCGGGCCGCATGCGGCCCTCGGGCCTCAGGTTGGACATGCCTGGTCTAGAATCTCCTTAAAGACTAATTTATATGAGTCTGTCGGATCTCCTGAGAGTCTCTTGTATGTTTCAGAGTCACTCAACAACCTATTTGCCTCTGCCAAATATGTTTCCTTGTCCTGTACAACCAGTCCACCACCCTTATCAGCCTGCCTGATTATTATATCAGAACTATTTTTCAAACTCCTCAGGGCTTCCCAATCCCCTGGAGGCATGGCTGCAGAGTGGTCTTCCCTGTTTTTCTGGCATAAATTATCGAAATCCGAGTAGACATCTCATTAGAAGTGGATATATAGCTCCCTTTAGCCCAATGAGGGTGAAAAATTGACCTAGGTTTGAATGAAGTGTGCTGGATTTGTCCTGTATGTACCTGACAAAATCTTTCAAGTTCTAACATGCATTCCTCATCTCCTTCTAACCCCCCTTCCACCCAAAGATCCTCTAGTGCACGTAGGCCTTCAACCTCCAGTGCTTGGCTAACTGGTTCTTCCAACTCCAGAGGCTCATCATTTTTTGGCCTGCTTTTCTTGCTCTCTTTCTTAGCAAAGTATCCTTTTAATGTTAGGTTGCGTGTGAATTTGTTCAAATCCACAAAAAGTTCAAAAAGATTTGGGGACGCAGGGGGAGCAAAGTTCAAACCCTTACGTAACAATGCGAGTTCTGAATGATTTATGGCACAGATTGTAAATTGGGATGGTATCACATTCTTTAGTTATACCTTGCCTCTTTTTATGTTTCTTACCTCTTCTTCCTCTCTCTGTGCGCCTGATTGTTTCTGCCTGTTTGTGTTCCCCGACGGGAGGCACCTTTTTAAAAAGGGGGATGAGGGCATGTTTGTAGGCAGTCCAAGGGGGTCATTGCATGGAGTAATTACCTCCTCAACGCAAATAGCTTTTTAGGACTCGATCTCCTTGCGGTGGGACTTATTACTTAAACGCGATGGGCTATCACCCTTATCTAGACCACCTGCTGTCAGGTTAGACAATTAGGGAACTCCATCCAAACTGTACCCATCTCTTGGATGACCTGGTGTTAGGTCAGGTGTTAGGCCCAAACTAGTGGACTTGGGCAGGTTACTTGCCCTACCTTGCCTTGGGGACATTTTGGATTTGCTCTTAGAGGAGTTAATGGTTTGACCCCCATTTTCCATAGCATTCTGTTTATCCCTCTTGGATGGAGGCAAGTGGCCTGTTTTCCTGTTGCTAGGCATATTGTGAGTCTGATGTTTGCGATTGTTGTTACTATGTTGATTTTTTGACTCCTGTGTCCCAGGATGATTGGCCCTATTCCTTACCCCCAACTTGCCCCTGTATTGAGGTCTATCTGTATGGAGATTCGCTATTTCTGTACCCTTCGAGTGCTTTTTCTTCCAACTTTGTTCTCTACGCTGAAGAAATTCCTGTCTGTCTCTTTCAAATTTCCCTGTCTTTTTGCTAATAAGGTCAGCCTCAAATTGAACTGTAGTTTCATTGATCCTACTGTCCTATTCTGCAAAGGCTTCCAAGGATGTATAATCTGCCAATTCCTCCTGTACACCTACTATCTGAGCTCTAATCCTGTCAACGTTACGCTCTCTCTGTTCAACTATGAGCTTCATCCACTTGCCACTAAATTCCCTAGACGATTTTACCCATAAAACTTTCAATGGGGTGAATGGCCTCCAAAGTCTGGACACTTAAGTAGGCATACAGTGGCACAAGGCACAGCACGGCTTGGTAAGTGCAGATCACAGATTCCCCAGTAACCAGATTCCCATATATCATGGGTCAATTTATATGTTTTTTTTTTCATTTAAGTCATTAGCTATCAGTTAAGGCTTTAGAAACAATTGGAAGTAATGAAGGTAGCGGGTTGGTCTAGATATGGGTCGGTCCATCGCCCACAGGAAGGGGGAGGAACCTGTCTAAGTGATGTCGGTATATATTTGGACATAGTACATGACATATTATCAGGGCCGATGAAAGGATTTTTGACACCCTAGGTGAAACCTAATTTTGCTGCCCCATTGGCGCCGCTCCCTTGGCTCCGCCCCTGACTCCACCTCCTTTGCCCTGCCCTTTTTAATGACTGCTACCAAGGGGAGGGGAGAAGGAGGGGGGTAAGGAGGAGGGGGGAGAAGGAGGGGGGAGGAGGGGAGAAGGAGGAGGGGAGGGGGAGAAGGAGGAAGGTCCCCCCCCCCCCGAGAAAACCAGTAGACCTGTATTACATGTATATGTATATGAAAACCAGTATATTTATAATAAGAAGGAAACAAGGCATGAAGAAAAGGAGGCATAGTATGATGAAGGAAGTCAAGCAAGGCATGAAGGAGGCTCAGGCATCATGCCTTGTCTCCTTCTTCATGCCTTGTCTCCTTCTTTATGCCATGCCTCCTTCTTCATGCCGTGCCTACTTCTTCATGCCATGCCACATGGCATGAAGAAGGAGGCATGGCATGAAGAAGGAGACAAGGCATGATGAAGAAGAAGGTATGGCATGAACAGGTGCTTGGCTACCTAGGTAGAGGTGTTGAAGGGTACAGGGTGACCCATCCTAGGTTACCTGTGAGTTCTTCATGTCTGCTGCCCACAATCACATGCTGGTCTGGTTCCACCCCCATCTCTCATCAGCACGTGGAAGGATTCCAGGCAGGGGACTGACACAACAGCTGCAGGTGTCAGAATGCAGTGGCGCGCTGTTCAGCGTAATGCCTCCTCCTGTCACAGGCGCAGTGCAATATCACTCCACCTGTGACAGGAGCCAAACTTTACAGGAAGCAGCTGCGCCGCTCAGTTCTTCTCACTGATAGAGTTCTTCACTGACAGCTGACAAGTGCAGCCAGGATATCGGGCTGCCTTTGCGGGTGTCAGAGAGCCGCCCGCACACATTATGCAGGAGGCTCCCTCACCTCGCGGGAGATTTGAGATGCCTGGAAGCCGGCGGGAGTGTGCCCTAGGCGGCTGCTGAATTCGCCTTACTAGTAGCACAGTATTATAGTGCATATTACAGATAAGTGTCTGTCTCCTAAAATGTAAAATGCTGTAAAGTAAAATTTTCTTGAAGTTGAAAAGAAAATGAATAATGCTTCCAGTGATGATGTGCCAGTAGTGTAAGGGCTACCTGCATGTACTTTCTCCAATCTTCTGGCAGACGATCCCCGGTCAGGCAGAGTGATGACGACAGCCATGCAGACCAATTTGATGCAATGTTCAGCATATGGTCTGAGCACTGACAGACTGACCCCCCCACCCCTTCAACCTCTACAGCAATGCTGGCAGCACTCATATGTCTATTTCCCAAAGACAACCTCTGGGTATGACGCTGAGCACGTGCACTCAACTTCTTTGGTCGACCATGGCGAGGCTTGTTCTGAGTGGAACCTGTCCTGTTAAACCGCTGCATGGTTTTGGCCACCGTGCTGCAGCTCAGTTTCAGGGTCTTGGCAATCTTCTTATAGCCTAGGCCATCTTTATGTAGAGCAACGATTCTTGCTTTCAGATCCTTAGAGAGTTCTTTGCCATGAGTTGCCATGTTGAACTTTCAGTGACCAGTATGAGAGAGTGAGAGGGATAACACCAAATTAAACACACCTGCTTCCCATTTACACCTGAGACCTTGTAACACTAACGATTCACATGACACTGGGAGGGAAAATGGCTAATTGGGCCCAATTTGGACATTTTCACTCAGGGGTGTACTCACTTTTGCTGCCAGTGGTTTAGACATTAACCACTTTACCACCGGAGCATTTTGCTGTCTTACGTCTGGGCCACTTTTTGCGATTCGGCGCTGTGCGACTTTAACTGACAATTGCGCGGTCATGCGACGCCGTACCCAAACAAAATTTACGTCCTTTTTTTCCCACAAACAGAGCTTTCTTTTGGTGGTGTTTGATCACCTGTGCGATTTTTACTTTTTGCGCTATAAACAAAAAAATAGAGTTTATTTTGAAAAAATAACAATATTTTTAACATTTTTTTATATGAAATTCCCCCCAAAAAAGATGTAAAAACCTATTTTGTTTTACATTTTTGGCCAATTTGTTTTCTGCTACCTATGTTTGGTAAAAAAAAATCGCAATAAGCGTATTTTGATTGGTTTGCGCAAAAGTTATTGCGTTTACTAACTAAGGGAAAGATTTATGTCATATTTGGTGTTTTTTTTTTTAACGAGTAATGGCGGCGATCTACGATTTTTTTTGCGGGACTGCGACATTGCGGCGGACAGATCGGACCCTTGACTGACATTTTTGACACTTTTGGGGGGACCAGTGACATTACTGCAGTAATCAGTGCTATAAATATGCACTGTTACTGTAAAAATGACACTGGCAGGAAAGGGGTTAATTTTATTGGAGAGGGAGGGGTTAATGTATGCCTGGTGCTTACTAACGTGTAGGGGGGGAGGTGACTGTGTGAGACAGGGACAGATCGCAGGCTCAGCTATGCTGAACACTCCGATCTGTCACTCCCTGTCACTGAGGAGATCCGCCTGCTCTGTTTACACAGGCGGGCGGATCTCCAAACTGGATTCCCCGACGATCGGGGCAGAGCAGCGGCGATTGCCGCCGCTCCTCCCCTGGCCCAACTCCCGCTGTGAATGAAAACAGCGGAAGCGCCTCCGGCGGCGCGCGAGCACCGCCTACAGGGGGAGGAGTCTGGCGACGTAGGTCTACGTCGTCAGACGATAACGAGCCACTTTGCCGCAGTAGTACTACGGTACTCAGCGGTAAAGTGGTTAATGGCTGTATGTTGAGTAATTTTGAGGGGACAGCAAATTTACACTGTTATACAAGCTGTACACTCACTACTTTACATTGTAGCAAAGTGTCATTTCTTCAGTGTTGTCACATGAAAAGATAGAATAAAATATTTACAAAAATGTGAGGGGTGTACTCACTTTTGTGAGATACTGTATATACACACACACTACATGTATATAGTTGATAAATATCTTATATTTATATATAGACACACAATATGTATATAGGCGACAAAACAATAATAATGTATATATATATATGGTTTATATGCGCTGTAGGCTCTGCTGTGCACCCGGGCACATTTTTTATCCCTGATTTGTGTGCGGTGGCAGACATTGCATTTTATATGTACTGTATATATATATATATATCCTCATAGGCTGTAACAAGGTAAGGGAATGGCGGATGTGCATATAGGGTGGCTGTAGAACAGTTTTTGGGGGTGAAATTTGTTCCTACACCATGACACAGTCCAGTACTGCTGTGACCTTAGAGGAAATCTTGTCCTAATAATTGTTAGTGTCACCCAAAATGTAACAAGATGCGAAGTTTTGTGCACTAAAAAAGTGCGCCAGCTGCACGGTTACAAAATGGCACCGATCAGAAAGATACTTGAGCTTCTCTCCCCGTGTGTTAAGTGTTGGGCAGACTACTGAAATATTATGTGAAATCGCAGATATGTGTGACGCCCTACACAGTGTAAATGGGGGATTAGTAGAAATAAAGGTATCCCGGACCATATTCAACCTGTTGTCACCAGTTCACTAATATGGCTACAATCACCATGACCGTTCCTGGACCATGAGATCCCGGCATGTACGGCCGGATCCAGAAACCAACAGAAGGCTCCAGCAGGAAATCAGAAGACACCGTCCATGAAATGTCTGTACAGGACAGTCCCGCATTAATGATAAAGGGGCGTTTGAAATAATACAGCCAGGAATTATTAATTATTATTATTATACAGGATTTATATAGTATCAACTGTTTGCTCAGCGCTTTACAGCATAAGGACAGACAGTTCAGTCTATAGAATATTCTTCTACAGTCTACAGAAACACCAAGAGACTGCTACCAGAGGATTGGAGATATTGGATATGTCGGGGGCCAAAGAATGAGAAGAGAGCAACAAAGAGAGGTCAAAGAGAGTGTCAGAGAGAGAGAGAGATAGGCAAAGAGGGTCACAAAGAGAGAGAGAGAGGTGTGTGTGGGTGGAGGGGGAATATACAGAGAGATAAGGGGGGGGGGGATACAGTAAGATAGGGGGTACAGAGATATAAGGGGAGGTAAACAGATAGTTAGGGAGGGTATACAAAGAGATAAGAGGGGAGGCAGAGAGATAAGGGGGGTATACAGAGCTTTAAGTGGAGATATACAGATAGGGGGGAACAGAGAGATAAGGAGGGTATACAGAGCGATAGGTGGGTTACACAGGGATGGGGGGGCAGACAGATAAGAGGGGGTTACACAGAGATCAGGGGGGTAAAGAGAGATTAGGGGGTATACAGAGAGATAAGGGGGTATACAGAGAGATAAGGGGGGGAACCGGGATAAGGGGGGTACAGAGAGCTAAGGGGGTATACAGAGTAATGAAGGGGGGAACCGGGATAAGGGAAGGTACAGAGAGATAAGAGGGGTATACTGAGAGATAAGGGGGGTATACAGAGATAAGGTGCGGTATACAGATTGATAAGTGGGGGGTATACAGAGATGGGGGGGTATACAGAAATATGGGGGGTATACAGAGAGATGGGGTGTACAGAGAGGTAAGGGGGGTAAACAGAGAGAAAGGGGGTACAGAGATAAGGGGGTATACAGAGAGATAGGGGGTACAGAGAGATAAAGAGGGTATACAGAGGATATAGGGGATATAGAGAGATAAGGGGGTATACAGAGTATATAGGGGGTTATAGAGAGATAAGGGGGGTACAGAGAGATAAGGGGGTATACAGAGGATATAGGGGGTATAGAGAGATAAGGGGGTACAGAGAGATAAGGGGGTATAGGAAGATAAGGGGGTATACAGGGAGATAAGGGGGGTATAAAGAGAGATAAGCAGGGGTATACATAGATAAGGGGGGTATACTGAGAGATAGGGGGGTACAGAAAGAAAATGGGGGTATACAGAGATAAGGGGGGGGGAT
The DNA here is from genome assembly GCF_965119305.1 of Pelophylax lessonae. Taxonomy (NCBI): domain Eukaryota; kingdom Metazoa; phylum Chordata; class Amphibia; order Anura; family Ranidae; genus Pelophylax; species Pelophylax lessonae. The sequence continues at coordinate 31,642,979 of NC_138773.1, read as the reverse complement.
ACAGATAGGGAAAAAAAGAAAGGAAAGAGGATTGTAGATAATAGAGGGACATAGAAACATAGAAGTGTGTGTGTGTGGGGGGGGGGGGGGAATATACAGAGAGATAAAGGGGGGGGGGGTATACAGAGAGATGAGGGGGATATACCGAGTGATAAGAGAGGGGTATACAGAGAGATGAGGGGGGTATACCGAGTGATAAGAGAGGGGTATACAGAGAGATAAGGGGGGTACAGAGAGATAAGGGGGGTATACAGAGAGATAAGGGGGGTACAGAGAGATAAGGGGGGTATACAGAGAGATAAGGGGGGTACAGAGAGATAAGGGGGGTATAGGGTTATACAGAGAGATAACGGGGTATACAGAGAGATAAGGAGGGCTATACAGAGATAAGGGGGGTATACAGAGTGAGAATGGGGGGTATACAGAGAGATAGGGGGGTACAGAGAGATAAGGGGGGATTTACAGTGTGATAAGGGGGGTATAGAGAGATGGGGGTATACAGAGAGATAAGGGGGGTTACAGAGAGATAGGAGGGTAAACAGAGAGATAATGGGGTACAGAGTGATAAGGGGGTGTACAGAGGGATAAGGGGGGGGGGGTATACAGAGAAATAAGAGATAAGGGGGGTATACAGAGAGATAAGGGGGGTATACAGAGAGATAAGGGGGTATACACTGTGATAAGGAGGGTATACAGAGAGATAAGGGGGAGGGTAAAGAGACATAGGGGGTATACAGAGAGAGATAAGGGGGTATACAGATATAAGGGGGTATACAGAGAGATAAGAGATAAGGGGGTGTATACAGAGCGATAAAGGGGGTATACAGAGAGATAAGGGGATAAACAGTGTGATAAGGAGGATATACAGAAAGATAAGGGGGAGGGTACAGAGACATAGGGGAGTAAACAGAGAGATAATGGGGCACAGAGTGATAAGGGGGGGGGGGTACAGAGAGATAAGGGGGATTTACAGTGTGATAAGGGGGGTATGGAGAGATGGGGGTATACAGAGAGATAAGCGGGGTACAGAGAGATAGGGGGGGTAAACAGAGAGATAGGGGGGGTACAGAGTGATAAGGGGGGTACAGAGGGATAAGGGGGGGTATACAGAGAGATAAGGGATAAGGGGGGTATACAGAGAGATAAGGGGGTATACAGTGTGATAAGGGGGGTATGGAGAGATGGGGGTATACAGAGAGATAAGGGGGGTACAGAGAGATGGGGGGGGTAAACAGAGAGATAATGGGGTATACAGAGAGATAAGGGGGAGGGTACAGAGACATGGGGGGTATACAGAGAGATAAGAGTGGTATACAGAGAGATAAGAGAGGTATACAGAGAGATAAGAGAGGTATACAGAGAGATAAGGGGGGTATACAGAGAGATAAGGGGGAGGGTACAGAGACATGGGGGGTATACAGAGAGATAAGGGGATATACAGAGAGATAAGGGGGGTATACAGAGAGATAAGGGGGTATACAGAGAGATAAGGGGGAGGGTACAGAGACATGGGGGGTATACAGAGAGATAAGGGGATATACAGAGAGATAAGGGGGGTATACAGAGAGATAAGGGGATATACAGAGAGATAAGGGTGGTATACAGAGAGATAAGGGGTTGGTTATACAGAGAGATAAGGGGGTATACAGAGAGATAAGAGATAAGGGTGGTATACAGAGACACACTGAGTACTTACTGACTTTAGTGGAGGCCCCCAGCACCACCCCGACCACCAGAGCCAGGACACCGATTACCAGCACTCCTCTCATCTTCTCTTCTCTATCGCTCTCTGTACCGCCCGGAGTGCTGTAGCCTCCCGACAATAACTGCATCTAACAAACTGCACATGCGCAGTACATAAAGTGCCTCCAGCTTTCAACCCGATCCGATTGTGTGACCATGACACTCTGATCCTGATGTAAGGGGGCACCCTGCCTGATAGGGACTCTGATGTAAGGGGCACCCTGCCTGATAGGGACTCTGATGTAAGGGGCACCCTGCCTGATAGGGACTCTAATGTAAGGGGGGCACCCTGCCTGATAGGGACTCTAATGTAAGGGGGCACTCTGCCTGATAGGGACTCTAATGTAAGGGGGCACTCTGCCTGATAGGGACTCTAATGTAAGGGGGCACCCTGCCTGATAGGGACTCTGATGTAAGGGGGCACCCTGCCTGATAGGCACTCTAATGTAAGGGGGCACCCTGCCTGATAGGGACTCTAATGTAAGGGGGCACCCTCCTGAAAGGGACTCTGATGTAGGGGGCACCCTGCCTGATAGGGACTCTTATGTAAAGGGGAACTCTGATGGAGACACTGATATAAAGGGGGACTCTGATGCAAGGGGGCACCCTGCCTGATAGGGACTCTGATGTAAGGGGGCACCCTGCCTGATAGGGACTCTAATGTAAGGGGGCACCCTGCCTGATAGGGACTCTGATGTAAGGGGGCACCCTGCCTGATAGGGACTCTAATGTAAGGGGGCACCCTGCCTGATAGGGAATCTGATGTAAGGGGGCACCCTGCCTGATAGGAACTCTGATGTAAGGGGGGCACCCTCCTGAAAGGGACTCTGATGCAAGGGGGCACCCTGCCTTATAGGGTCTCTGATGTAAAGGGGGACTCTGATATGAAATCTGATGTAAAGGGGGACTCTGATGAAGACACTGATGTAAAGGGGGACTCTGATGTAAAGGGGGACTCTGATATAAAGGAGCACCCTGATGGGGACTCTGATGTAAAGGAGGACTCTGATGGAGATACTGATGTAAAGGAAAACTCTGATGGGGACACCTGATGTGAAGGGGCACGCTGATGGGGACTCTGATGTAAAGGGGCACTCTGATGTAAAGGAACACCCTGATGGGGACTCTGATGTAAAGGGGGACTCTGATGGAGACAATGATGTAAAGGGGGACTCTGAAGTAAAGGGTCACCCTGATGGGGACTCTGATGTAAAGGAGCACTTTGAAGTAAAGGGGCACCCTGATGGGGACTCTGATGTAAAGGAACACTCTGGTGGGGAACACTTATGTAAAGGGGCACTCTGATAGGGACTCTGATGTAAAGGGGCACTCTGATGGGGACTCTGATGTAATGGGGCTCTCTGATGGAGACATTGATTTAAAGGGGCACTCTGATGGGGACACCTGATGTGAGGGGGCAATCTGATGGGGACTCTGATGTAAAGGAACACTCTGATTGAGACATTGATGTAAAGGGGGTACTCTGATGGGGACACTGATATAAAGGGGCACTCTGAAGTAAAGGGGCACCCTGATGGGGACTCTGATGTAAAGAAGTACTCTGATGGGGACACCTGATAAAAGGGGGCACTCTGATGGGGACAGCTGATGTAGAGGGGCACTCTGACGGGGACTCTGATGTAATGGGGCACTCTGATGGAGACATTGATGTAAAGGGGCACTCTGATGGGGACACCTGATGTAAGGGGGCAATCTGATGGGGACTCTGGTGTAAAGGGGCACTCTGATTGGGACACCTGATATAAAGGGGCACTCTGATGGGGACACCTGATGTAAGGGGGCAATCTGATGGGGACTCTTATGTAAAGGGGCACTCTGATGGGGACACCTGATGTAAAGGGGCACTCTAATGGGGACACCTGATGTAAGGGGCAATCTGATGGGGACTCTGGTGTAAAGGGGCACTCTGATGGGGACACCTGATAAAGGGAAGCACTCTGATGGGGGACAGCTGATGTGGAGGGGCAATATTTTGGGGACACTGATGTATAGGAGCACTCTGATGGGGACTCTGATATAAAGGGGCACTCTGATGGGGACTCTGATGTAAAGGGGCACTCTGATGGGCACTCTGATGTAAAGGGGCATTCTGCTGAGGACTATGATGTAAAGGGGCACTCTGATGGGGATTCTGATGTAAAGGGGCACTCTGATGGAGACACTGATGTAAAGGGGCACTCTGATGAGGTCACTGAAGAAAGGGGGCACTCTGATGTAAAGGGGCTCTCTGATAGGGAAAGCTGATGTAAAGGGGCACTCTGATGAGGTCCCTGATCAAAGGGGGCACTCTGATGTAAAGGGGAACTCTGGTGGGGACACCTGATGTAAAGGGGCACTCTGATGGGGACTCTGATGGGGACTCTGATGTAAAGGGGCACTCTGATGGGGACTATGATGTAAAGGGGCACTCTGTTGGGGACTCTGATAAAGGGGCACTCTGATGGGGACTATGATATAAAGGGGCACTCTGATGGGGACTATGATTATGATGTAAAGGGGCACTCTGTTGGGGACTCTGATATAGGGGCACTCTGATGGGGACTATGATATAAAGGGACCCTCTGATGGAGACACTGATGTAAAGGGGCATCCTGATGGGGTCACTGATGGAAGGGGGCACTCTGATGTAAAGGGGCACTCTGTTGGGGTCACTGATGAAAGGGGGCACTCTGATGTAAAGGGGCACTCTAATGGGGACTATGATGTAAAGGGGCACTCTGATGGGGACTATGATATAAAGGGGCACTCTGATGGGGACTATGCTGTAAAGGGGCACTCTGATGGAGACACTGATGTAAAGGGGCACTCTGATGGAGACACTGATGTAAAGGGGCACTCTGATGGAGACACTGATGTAAGGGGGCACTCTGATGTGGACTCTGATGTAAAGGAGCACTCTGATGGAGACACTGATGTAAAGGGGCACTCTGATGGAGACACTGATGTAAGGGGGCACTCTGATGGGGACTATGATGTGAAGGGGCACTCTGATGGAGACACTGATGTAAAGGGGCACTCTGATGGAGACACTGATGTAAAGGGGCATCCTGATGGGGTCACTGATGGAAGGGGGCACTCTGATGTAAAGGGGCACTCTGTTGGGGTCACTGATGAAAGGGGGCACTCTGATGTAAAGGGGCACTCTAATGGGGACTCTGATGTAAAGGGGCACTTTGATGGGGACTATGATATAAATGGGCACTCTGATGGGGACTATGATATAAAGGGGCACTCTGATGGGGACTATAATGTAACGGGGCACTCTGATGGGGACTATAATGTAACGGGGCACTCTGATGGAGACACTGATGTAAAGGGGCACTCTGATGGAGACACTGATGTAAGGGGGGCACTCTGATGTGGACTCTGATGTAAAGGGGCACTCTGAAGGAGACACTGATGTAAGGGGGCACTCTGATGTCGACTCTGATGTAAAGGGGCAATATTTTGGGCACTCTGATGTAAAGGGATCCTCTGATGGAGACACTGATGTAAAGGGGCACTCTGATGTAAAGGAGCACTCTGATGGAGACACTGATGTAAAGGGGCATCCTGATGGGGTCACTGATGAAAGGGGGCACTCTGATGTAAAGGGGCACTATGTTGGGGTCACTGATGAAAGGGGGCACTCTGATGTAAAGGGACACTCTGTTGGGGTCACTGATGAAAGGGGTCACTCTGATGTAAAGGGGCACTATGTTGGGGTCACTGATGAAAGGGGGCACTCTGATGTAAAGGGGCACTCTGATGGGGACTCTGATGTAAAGGGGCACTCTGATGGGGACTATGATGTAAAGGGGCACTCTGTTGGGGACTCTGATAAAGGGGCACTCTGATGGGAACTATGATATAAAGGGGCACTCTGATGGGGACTATGATGTAAAGGGGCACTCTGTTGGGGACTCTGATAAAGGGGCACTCTGATGGGGACTATGATATAAAGGGACCCTCTGATGGAGACACTGATGTAAAGGAGCACTCTGATGGAGACACTGATGTAAAGGGGCATCCTGATGGGGTCACTGATGGAAGGGGGCACTCTGATGTAAAGGGGCACTCTATTGGGGTCACTGATGAAAGGGAGCACTCTGATGTAAAGGGGCACTCTAATGGGGACTCTGATGTAAAGGGGCACTCTGATGGGGACTATGATATAAAGGGGCACTCTGATGGGGACTATGATGTAAAGGGGCACTCTGATGGGGACTATAATGTAACGGGGCACTCTGATGGAGACACTGATGTAAAGGGGCACTCTGATGGAGACACTGATGTAAGGGGGGCACTCTGATGTAAAGAGGCATTTTGAAGGAGACACTGATGTAAGGGGGCACTCTGATGTCGACTCTGATGTAAAGGGGCAATATTTTGGGCACTCTGATGTAAAGGGACCCTCTGATGGAGACACTGATGTAAAGGGGCACTCTGATGTAAAGGAGCACTCTGATGGAGACACTGATGTAAAGGGGCATCCTGATGGGGTCACTGATGAAAGGGGGCACTCTGATGTAAAGGGGCACTCTGTTGGGGTCACTGATGAAAGGGGGCACTCTGATGTAAAGGGGCACTATGTTGGGGTCACTGATGAAAGGGGGCACTCTGATGTAAAGGGGCACTTTAATGGGGGACACCTGATGTAAAGGGGCACTCTGATGGGGACTATGATGTAAAGGGGCACTCTGATGTAAAGGGGCACTCTGATGGGGACTATGATGTAAAGGGGCACTCTGATGGAGACACTGATGTAAAGGGGCACTCTGATGGAGACACTGATGTAAAGGGGCACTCTGATGGAGACACTGATGTAAGGGGGCACTCTGATGTGGACTCTGATGTAAAGGGGCACTCTGATGGAGACACTGATGTAAAGGGGCACTCTGATGTAAAGGAGCACTCTGTTGGGGTCACTGATGAAAGGGGGCACTCTGATGTAAAGGGGCACTCTAATGGGGACTCTGATGTAAAGGGGCACTCTGATGGGGACTATGATATAAAGGGGCACTCTGATGGGGACTATGATGTAAAGGGGCGCTCTGATGGGGACTATAATGTAACGGGGCACTCTGATGGAGACACTGATGTAAAGGGGCACTCTGATGTGGACTCTGATGTAAAGAGGCACTCTGAAGGAGACACTGATGTAAGGGGGCACTCTGATGTTGACTCTGATGTAAAGGGGCAATATTTTGGGCAATCTGATGTAAAGGGACCCTCTGATGGAGACACTGATGTAAAGGGGCACTCTGATGTAAAGGAGCACTCTGATGGAGACACTGATGTAAAGGGGCATCCTGATGGGGTCACTGATGAAAGGGGGCACTCTGATGTAAAGGGGCACTCTGTTGGGGTCACTGATGAAAGGGGGCACTCTGTTGGGGTCACTGATGAAAGGGGGCACTCTGATGTAAAGAGGCACTTTAATGGGGACACCTGATGTAAGGGGGCACTCTGATGGGGACTCTGATGTAAAGGGGCACTCTGATGGGCACTCTGATGTAAAGGGGCACTCTGATGGGGACTATGATGTAAAGGGGCACTCTGATGGAGACACTGATGTAAAGGGGCACTCTGATGGAGACACTGATGTAAAGGGGCACTCTGATGGGAACACCTGATATAAACACCCTGTGCTGTGTGTGTTCTTTTAAAGCTTAGTGTGTTATATTCAGCACAATGCATTATACAATGTACCATACATAACACAGTACACATTGAGCTCTGTATAACACACTCTGCATTTTCAGGGACCGCAACTGGACATAGCAAGGGGTTGGTGGAAAGTCCAACTGATGTCACCGCGGCGGCATATAGTTATATAACTATAGAAGTAAAAAGGTGACATTAAGCAATTTACATTCTGCTAAGTGTTTAATAAAAAAAATGGATTTCTATATAAATACTTACCTGTAAAAATCCATTTCTTGAAGTGTACTTCACGGGACACAGAGCCATAAATCATAACATACAGTATGGGTTATATAGCCACCTACAGGTGAAGGACACTGGCAACCAATCAGAAGGGATGTCCCCTTGTATAACCCCTCCCACACAGGAAGTACCTCAGTTTTGTAGCAAGCAATAAAAACCCCATAGAAGAGGGGAGGGACCTCTGTGTCCCGTGATGTACTTCAAGAAATTGATTTTACAGGTAAGTATGAATTAAAAAATACATTTTTCTTTACGTACATCACTGGACACCGAGCCATAAATCATAACATATGGGATGTCCCAAAGCAATGCATCTGAGGGGAGGGGGACACAAAAAAAAGACCACCATCCGACCACAAAAACAGGATTACACCGCTGCCTGCAGAACACTGCGGCCAAATGTAGATTCCTCCTCGGTCCCAACATCCACTCTATAGAAACAAGTGAACGTATGGAAAGATGACCAGGTTGCGGCCTTACAAATCTGAGCCATAGAGGCTTGATGGCAATGTACCCAAGAGGCACCTACTCCTCTGGTAGAATGTGCCTTTACAGGAAAAGGTGGAACCTTTCCTCCTAAACCATACGCCTGGATAATAACCTGGTGAATCCAATGAGAAATCGTAGACTTAGATGCTGCCAACCCCTTACTGGGCCCTTCTGGCAGCACAAACAAGCTCTTGGTCTTATGAACCCAAGCTGTAAAGCTGTAAAACATAAGTGCATGCATTACATCAAGAGAATGCAATAACTTTTCCTCCTCTGAGTGAGGATCTGGAAAAAAGGGAAGGTAGTATAATGTCCTGATTCAAATGAAAGGCGGACACCACCTTGGGCAAAAAACCTGGGTGTGGACGTAAAATCACCCTATCTTGTAGAAAAATCAAGAATGGCTCTTAACAAGAAAGAGCTGCAAGTTCCGATACCCTTCTAGCTGAAGTTATCGCAATCAAAACGACCAGTTTTCTGGTCAAACAAACCAGGGGAGCCTGCCCCAGAGGTTCAAAAGGCTGTTTTTGTAAAACTGCCAGTACCAAATTTAAGTTCCAAGGACACAATGGTGGCTTCACAGGCGGAAGAAAACGTAACATTCCCCGGACGAAGAAACCTTTGATGAGCCTGGAATATAGGCACGTGAAGATATGCATCCTTAATGTCTGTGGATGCTAGAAAATTCCTCCACCTGCAGGGAGGCTATGACTGAATGAATTGACCCCATACGGAAAGTTTGAACATTCATAAACTGGTTTAGAGCTTTGAGATCCAAAATAGGTCTCACATCCCTGCTTGATTTGGGGATTATGAACAGGTTTGAGTAAAAACCCCCAACGCTTTCGTTCTCCGGAACCTCCATGATCACTCTGAGCTCTCAGCTGGTCCAACGGCAGAAAGAGAGAGCTTCTTTTTAGGGAATCCGTCCGTATACTTGACCTTATAAACCAGGGGTGGGGAACCTCCGGCCCGCGGGCCGCATGCGGCCCACACAATCCTTCTGTCCGGCCCGCACAATCGTTCCGCCCCCCCCCCCCCCGTGCCGCTGTGTCAGAAGGAGCCGATGGCTCCGTTCTGACACTGTGAATCTCCGAAAAGGGTGGACCCGAGGCGCAGAGCAGTGCGCCTCGAGCCCGCCCATTTGTGTGACAATAGCGAATGAAAATTCGCTACTGTCTCACGGATCCGCCTCCTCCTCGGCCAATGTCATTGGCCGAGAAGGAGGCGGAAGGCGGGACGCGGGAGGACTCGAAGAGACTAAGAGAGGAAGCCACCCGCCGCTACAACAGGTAAGTCAAGTGCACTGGGGCTTGGCACGCTGTTCACTCTGCATTGTGGTCAATCACTCCGCATTGAAAGGGGGCACGCTGTGGGCACTCCGCATTGAAAGGGGGCACGCTGTGGGCACTCCGCATTGAAAGGGGGCACGCTGTGGGCACTCCGCATTGAAAGGGGGCACGCTCTGGGCACTCCACATTGAAAGGGGGCACGCTCTGGGCACTCCGCATTGAAAGGGGGCATGCTCTGGGCACTCCGCATTGAAAGGGGGCGCGCTCTGGGCACTCCGCATTGAAAGGGGGCATGCTGTGGGCACTCCGCATTGAAAGGGGGCACGCTGTGGTCAATCACTCCGCATTGAAAGGGGGCACGCTTAGGGTACTCCGCATTGAAAGGGGGCACGCTGTGGTCACTCCGCATTGAAAGGGGGCATGCTGTGGTCACTCCACATTGAAAGGGGGGCACGCTGTGGTCAGTCTGCATTGAAAGGGGGCACGCTGTGGTCAGTCTGCATTGAAAGGGGGCATGCTGTGGTCACTCCGCATTGAAAGGGGGGCACGCTGTGGTCAGTCTGCATTGAAAGGGGGCACGCTGTGGTCAGTCTGCATTGAAAGGGGGGCACGCTGTGGTCAGTCTGCATTGAAAGGGGGCACGCTGTGGTCAGTCTGCATTGAAAGGGGGCACGCTGTGGTCAGTCTGCATTGAAAGGGGGCATGCTGTGGTCACTCTGCATTGAAAGGGGGGCACGCTGTGGTCAGTCTGCATTGAAAGGGGGCACACTATACCTTGATACTGAAGGCCCCTTTCACACTTTTGTGACCTCAAAGTCACGCAATTTTTTACAGCGTTTTTTGCCGCAAAGCCATGCCTATTACATTTATGCATACATTTTGTACGGCCCCCGAATGATGTTACATAAATCCAAATGGCCCTTGGTAGAAAAAGGTTCCCCACCCCTGTTATAAACCAAGGATACGGGAACAGACAAAGTTTCAGTTTGTACCCCTGCAAAATGGTGGATATAACCCAGTTGTCTTGGATTATTTCCATCCAAACCTTTGAGAGCTGCAGCAGCCTTCCCCCCACCCAAGTGAGTGGGGGCACCCCCTTCACAGAGTAACCTTATAGGAAGACTTGGTTGATCTCTGGGCCCAGGGCTTTTTTTGACCCTGCCCTGAAGGCTTGGTTCCAGACCCAGTTGGTATGAGTGCTGGGGATCTTAAAAGAAGAACGCTTGCTCTTCCTTTTTACAGGTAGCAACGTACTCCCCCCCCCCCCACAGATCTTTTGGATATACTTATCCAGATCATCCCCCACAAGGCGTTCTCCCTGAAAAGGAAAGCCAGCCAGTCACTTTTTACATGGCAATTCCGCAGACCAGCTCTTTAACCAAAGGATTTTGCACATATGCACTGTCAGAGCAACTCGTGACATTTGCCTTATGGAGTCAGTAAGAGCATCCACTGCGAAGCTGTTGGGGAAATTGCATATTACATATTTCCTTATGTAGCACCCTACAGGTAGGTGCTAGGCAAATGTATAGTGGGCCTTGTCTGCCTAACAGCAGGACCATGTTTCCTTTTAGTCAGGGTGTCATGGCTTCCAGGTGTGCCTGCTGAGAGGGGAGTCTCCCCACTGGTCCCTATGAGAGGCTTCTCATAGGACGGTGGAGGAAACCCAATCAGGGGACACATCCCAGCTTGTAACTACCACAGAAGGCAGATTATGCCGCAAGGGATTCTGGGAGTGGGTATAAGTTTGTGGGAAGTGCGTGACCCGGTGTCTTTGGTGGGAGCAGAGTCCCAGGAGGGAGAGAATGGCTGTCTCTCCTCCTGTCTGAGGAAGAGGGTGTCTCGGGTGCTGCCTGAGCATCCAGAGAGTGCTGAGTTGAGCCGAGGGGGATCCGGTGTGCCGAGAACCAGCGGAGAGCGAGAGGGGTCCAGTCCCAGGAAAGCCTACACAGGTCGAGAGTACTGAGGATTGCCCCTGGGGTCTGCCTGAAGTCAGAGGGGACCACTCCGGAGAAGGTTCTAGGATCCAGATATCCGCTAGCTGCAGAGTTGTATAAAGTACTCGAAACCCATACTTGAGTAAAAGTACAAGTGCTCGATCAAAAAGTGACTTGAGTAGAAGTACTAAAGTATTCAACATTTTTTGTACTTAAGTATTGCAAGTAGTTTTTTTAAAAAATTTGCTACTCAAGTACTGAAAGTAAAAGTACAAGTACTGTGTTATGTAGTTATTAAAGAAAGAAGTCAAAAGTTTGAACATCATATTGTTTTTTATTATTTCAAATGCAGCTTTTATTTATACATACAGTAGCTTTTATTTTCGTATGCGCTGATAATACACATGTTTTGAGCTTCATGAAACCTGCCAACTACTGTTCTGGCAGTGGTAATTTTTATAATAGTAACGAGTAACTATGCAGCACAAAAAAAAAATATTGGAGTAGAAGTATGGAAATCATCGAAAAAATGTAGTGAAGTAAAAGTGGAAGTAGGAGAAAAAAATTCTACTCCAGGAAAGTACAGATACCGCCTTTCCGTACTTAAGTACAGTAGTGAAGTAGTTCTACTTAGTTACTATACATCTCTGGCTAGCTGTAAAGGGGGTACCTAGGTTGAGGACCCTGAAGTGACAGAGGGGGTACCTAGTCAGGGGACCCTGAAGAGTTAAAGGGGGCACCTGCAGTTTGGGCCCTGAAGAGACAGACAGTGTGCAGTGTCTTAGTTGAGAGTTGCAGCCATACAGGATTCCACAACAGTCTACCGCAAGCCAGTGCAAGGCTGGAGGAAGAAGTCAGTGACTTTGCAGTACAGCAGTGTTCATAACTCATTGTTCTTCAGTCCTGGATCTTCTGGACTCAAGGTCAAGGATCTAGCATGTTTTTCAAGTTACAGTGTGTTCTGAGCGTCAGTGAGCGTTGGCTGGCGTCGAGACAGCGTTAACAGACATTTTCCTGAGAAAGTCCCCAGTTGTACTTAGTTGAGCCTAAAGGAGTATCCCACTCATTCCCTTCTCCCATCCCCTTAATTACAATAGAACAACAAAACAAAGATGTCGGAGTTGTCCGTGTCTCAGTTCTCATACCCAGGGTCGCAGCTCACATGGGCTGGAGAGGTAACCGGTAACGATGGCAGACCAACATCAGGCCCAATGCCTGGAAAACCTGCTACACTTATTAGTAAAGTGGCTCACTAATGCCTTCTAGGCCTCCAAATCCTGGTCAAGGAGCCATATAAGGACATAAGCATAGCTTTACCATATACCAAAGGAATGTTATTGTTAACTGTTCAAGTCCTTGAGGGGTCATATTGCAAAGGGAGTTGGCTTTGGGGTGGTAAATTTCTTATACACAAGTCTAATTACCACTGACCAAGCTGCTAAGAGTTAAGCCCCGTACACACGTAGCGATTGTCGGCCGTAAATATTCGGCCACCGACCGATCGGTCGATTGTCGGCTTGTTAGTATGATGCTTCCGACAACCGACAGCGACTTTTCGGCCGAACAGAATCGGGTGTGCAGGCTATAAAATTTTTGTTGGCCGTCACCAGAACGGCCGATTGTTCGCAAGTCAGTACAGAATTCGGCCGACAAACAGCAGATTAACAAGACTGGGCATGCTCAGAGAAGAAAAAACACACTTAAAGTTAACCATCACATGACATCACTTCTGCAGTCGGCTGTTGTTGGCCGACAAAATTTGTGTGCAGTCTTTAGCACTTTTCAACCGACAGCACAGGACAGCAACGGACAAAAGACGGCCGATCGTTCGGCCGACATTCGGTACATGTGTACGGGGCTTTAGTCCCATTTCCAGAGCAGCATCATGTAACATGCAAGCGTCTGGTTTGATTACCTGTCCACGCCTTAGCCCCGGTTCACACTACTGCGTGTGCGGGGTTCGCATGTCATGTCGGAGCGCACTGCTCCGACATGACATGCGATCAGCTGTGCGGTGCGAGTTTAGCCATACAGTTTGTATGGCTAAATTCGCATCGCACCCGCAGCAAACACGCACAGGAGGCATTTTTGCTGCCGCATCAGGATCGGATCGCACAGCGGTTCACACTTGTGCGATCCGATCCTGTGCGAACTGCACGATCGCACTGCGATATGCGATCAAACTGGGGGTGTCGTTAAGATTACATTGACACCCCCAGCGGATCGCATATGGCAGTGTGAACTGCCGGGGGTGCGTGTGCGATGCGGGAACAGGCTGCGAATTCGCAGCCTTCCCGCATCGCATCAGTGTGAACCGAGCCTTAAAGGGGGACTCCGTGGGAACAGGCAACTTTTGTTAAGTATTCTTGTTATATTTTCTTTATCTTTATCTGTATCTGTCATTACTTTTAATAAATGTTATACTTTTAAGTATTTGTGTGATCTCTCTTTGCACATATCCAACACAAACCCCAAAAACGTGACAAAAACAGAAACAAAGTGTGAGGTAGATCTGACAGATCTTCCACAGACTCTCCTTGAGAAGGAACTGTCTTGGACACTCACTTCATACGGTCTTTTAACCGGAAACAGCTTCGATCGGGTCTCCGATGACGTAACCCGGAGGCGGCGTCCATGACGTCACTTCCGGGTTACTGTGCTGCAAAAGGCGGCAAATTTGAAAAACGGCTGTATGCAAAAATGCCGTTTTCGGCGTTTTGCATACAGGGAAGTGTAGTGGAGGGTTTTGGGGTCTTTTAGACCCTCGATCCCTCCATAAAGTGTACCTGTCACTACATATTGGTGTCACAAGGGATGTTTACATTGCTTGTGACAGCAATAAAAGTGATCAGATTTTTATTTTTTTTTTAAAACTTTAATAAAGTTAAAAAAATAAATAAAATAAATGGGAAAAAAAAATTTAGCCGCCCCCGTCACCGTTAGCTCGCGCACAAAAAAAACGTATACGGAAGTCGAGCCGCAAATGAAATCGCTGTTCAAACCACACATGTGAGGTATCGCCGCGATCGCCAGAGCGTGAGCAATAATTTAAAAAAAAGAGCTACACTCTAACTCAAAACTGGTAACCGTTAAATAAATTTAAAGCGTCGCAGATTTGAGATCTCTATTGACCGTAGTTTGTCGCGATCCCACGGGGGGGGGGGGGGGCACAATTTTAAACCGTAACATGTTGGGTATCTATTTACTCGGCGTGACATGTTCTTTCACAATATACAAAAAAAATGGGCTAACTTTACTGTTTAGTATTTTTTAAAATTAGTGAAATGTGATTTTTCAAAATTTTTACAAAAAAATGGCGCTTTAAAGACCGCTGTGCAAATACTGCGTGATAAAAAATATTGCAATGACCGACATTTTATTTTCCAGAGTCTTTGCTAAAAAATATATATATATAATGTTTGGGGGTTCTAAGTAGTTTTCTAGGAAAAAATACTGGTTTTAACGTGTGAACAAAAAGTGTCCGAAATAGGGCTGGGGCTTAAGTGGTTAAAAACTGACAAACTCCTATGGCTGCTACTGCTGGTTGTATCACAGATCCTGCAACTGCAAAGGAGGCTTTCAATAAAGATTTCAACTTCTTATCTGTTGGATAAAAAACCTGGGCATTATCCACAGGACAGGTTAAACTCTTGTTAACCAAAGAAATGGCAGCATCCACAGTGGGTATATACCATTTCATAGTAAACTTTTCCTCCATAAGATATGTAGCACCCTCCTAGGTAGGTGCTAGGTAAAAGCATCTTATGCTCCTTCTGCTTATCAGGGGAGCCTGATCTATAAGGTTGCCTGTTGCATGTTCCCAGGTGTGATTCACTGGCTCTGAGGGAGTGTCCCCACTGCATTCAATAGGGGAGCCTGTTGGACAGTGGAGGAAACCTGGCCAGTGACACATTGGCTTTTGTGAGAGTTCCAGTGGGAGGACACTCTTGCAGTGCATCCTGGGACTGCTCATAAAAGCGGGGGGGGGGGGGGGGTCATGTGACAGGGCGTCTTTGGTGGGAAGCAGAGTCCCAGGAGGAGGCTGACAGCTGTCTCTCCTCCTGTTGCATGAGGAAAGTGGTCTTAGGCAGTCGGCCTAGTGAATCAGGTGTGGAGCTGAGCTGCAGAGGATCCAGTGGAGCTGACAGTGGAGCTGCTGGCTTCCATTAAAAACAGTGTCTGTGAGTACCAGGGGACTTGCCAAAGGGTCTGCCCAGGAAGGGGGACCACTCCAGTGAAGTCAGAGAATAAAGGGGTAAGCTCACACAGAGTGTCAGAGTAAAGGGGGTGCCGTATAGAACCCTGAAGAGTATGGACAAAGGGGGTGCTGAGTAGGACCCCGAAGAGTGATTCACAGTACAGTACAGTTTAGTTAATTCTTCTTTACTAAAGTGGCAAGGTGAAGCAGCGGCCTTGCTGCATCCAGTGTTAATCAGAAGTCCCAGCAAATTGTGCATAGTTATTCAGTTGGAGTATCCCACTCATCCCTTCTCCTATCCAAGTTCTCAAATAAATCAACAAAAAAACCAAAACACCTGGACTGTTTTCTGACTGAGCCGAGCACTTAGAATATGCTATATTGTCACGTTATTGCTATGGGTAACCCAGGGGAATCCATAACCAGCAGCTCCCATGGGAATAGTGCTACAGATACAATAGGGAAAACCTTTTAGGAGGAACAAAAATCCTATCAGGATGGTCCCAGTCATACGTCATTTCTTGCTCCAAGAGCGGATGTATGGGAAACGTCAGAGGACTATGAGGAGGGCACAATGAGCCTAGAGAGGAAAAATAGACTTCAGCTGCCTCTAAGGGAGGCAATTGGTGGTACAGAGGTGGTACAGAGGTGGCGGTGGTACAGAGGTGGCTGTGGTAAAGAGGTGGTACAGAGGTGGCTGTGGTACAGAGGTGGCTGTGGACAGGGTGGGGGTACAGAGATGGCTGTGGTACAGAGGTGGCTGTAGTACAGAGGTGGTACAGAGGTGGCTGTGGTACAGAGGCGGTACAGAGGTGGTACAGAGGTGGCTGTGGTACAGAGGTGGCTATGGTACAGAGGTGGTACAGAGGTGGTATAGAGGTGGCTGTGGACAGAGGTGGCTGTGGTACGGAGGTGGCTGTGGGGGTGGGGTGTACAGAGGTGGCTGTGGACAGGGTGGGGGTACAGAGGTGGCTGTGGTAAAGAGGTGGTACAGAGGTGGCTGTGGTACAGAGTTGGCTGTGGTACAGAGGTGGTACAGAGGTGGTGGCTCCCACTCCCCTGCCCCTTAAGCTGTGTTAAATTTGGTGTTATCACTCTCACTCTCTCATACTGGTCACTGGAAGTTCAACATGGCACCTCATGGCAAAGAACTCTCTGAGGCAGGGCCGGTGCTAGACTATTTTACGCCCTAGGCAAGACCAGCTACTTGCGCCCCCCCCAAAAAAAGGGAAAGGGTTAAAAACTCCTCTATGTCATACCCAGTAACCCTGATCTGATGGTTCCTCTATGTTATGCTGTCATACCCAGTGACCCCCATATTCCTCCATGTCACACCCGGGGACCCTAAGTGGCAATGCGCCCTAGGCGGCTGCCTAGTTTGCCTAGTGGAAGCACCGGCCCTGCTCTGAGGATCTGAAAAAAAGAATTGTTGCTTTACATAAAGATGGCCTAGGCTATAAGAAGATTGCCAGGACCCTGAATCTGAGCTGCAGCACGGTGGCCAAGACCAGACAGCCGTTTACCAGGACAGGTTCCCTTCAGAACAGGCTTCGCCATGGCTGACCAAAGAAGTTGAGTGCACGTGCTCAGCGTCATATCCAGAGGTTGTCTTTGGGAAATAGACATATGAGTGCTGCCAGCATTGCTGCAGAGGTTGAAGGGGTGGGGGTCAGCCTGTCAGTGCTCAGACCATACGCCGCACACTGCATCAAATTGGTCTGCATGGCTGTCATCCCAGAAGGAAGCCTCTTCTAAAGATGATGCACAAGAAAACCTGCAAACAGTTTGCTGAAGACAAGCAGACCAAGGACATGGATTACTGGAACCAAGTCCTGTGGTCTGATGAGACCAAGATAAACTTATTTGGTTCAGATGGTGTCAAGCGTGTGTTGTGGCAACCAGGTGAGGAGTACAAAGACAAGTGTGCGTTACCTACAGTCAAGCATGGTGGTGGGAGTGTCATGGTCTGGGGCTGCATGAGTGCTGCCGGCACTGGGGAGCTACAGTTCCTTGAGGGAACCATGAATGCCAACATGTACTGTGACATACTGAAGCAGAGCATGATCCCCTCCCTTCAGAGACTGGGCAGCACATTGCCAGTATTCCAACATGATAATGACCCCAAACACACCTCCAAGACAACCACTGCCTTGCTAAAGAAGCTGAGGGTAAAGGTGATGGACCGGCAAAGCATGTCTCCAGACCTAAACCCTATTGAGCATCTGTGGGACATCCTCAAACGGAAGGTGGAGGAGCGCAAGGTCTCTAACATCCACCAGCTCCGTGATGTTGTCATGGAGGAGTGGAAGAGGACTCCAGTGGCAACCTGTGAAGCTCTGGTGAACTCCATGCCCAAGAGGGTTAAGGCAGTGCTGGAAAATAATGGTGGCCACACAAAATATTGACACTTTTGGCCCAGTTTCGAAATTTTCACTTAGGGGTGTACTCACTTTTGTTTGCCAGCGGTTTAGACATTAATGGCTGTGTGTTGAGTTATTTTGAGGGGACAGCAAATTTACACTGTTATACAAGCTGTACACTCACTACTTTACATTGTAGCAAAGTGTCATTTCTTCAGTGTTGTCACATGAAAAGATAGAATAAAATATTTACAAAAATATGAGGGGCGTATTTTTACGTTTGTGAGATACTGTAGCTGGACTTCCCACTCCTCTCCCCCAGACTTCTTCCTGAACTACCCAACTTTGCTTCTTCTCCCCTACATTGTCAGTTCCCTCTGCACCCATGTATCAACTCCTTCTATTTACCCATTTACTAACTGATCTGGCAGTAGCAGTGGCAGCTGGTGCTACATTGCCCGGGGGAGGCAGCAGACGGACCACACCAGGCCACGCACCATACCCCCCCAGGACCACAGCAGGACAGGGGACAGGACACAGGGGAAAGGAGAGGGTACAGGACAGAGGAGAGGACCCCCCCCCCCCCCCCCGCTCACTCACCCTGCCTGGATATTTGCAGCAGCAGGCGGCAGTGGCTTCAGCTTCTTCCTCCTGTTTTATGCGTCTCCTCCCTCCTCCTCCATGCCCAATGGCATGGCTTCTCCTTTCGGCCAATCAGGAAACGGGTATCAAGACCCGCTTCCTGATTGGCCAGGAGGAGGATCCATTTGACAATAGCGAATTTTCACATTTTCACAAAATTTTGTCACACAACTGGGTGGGCTCGGGGCACAGTGCCTCTGGCTCTAAACACATGGCAAAAAAAAAAAAGCCCCATTAAAGTCCATGCGTCCGGCGCTCCCACATGTAGATTAGGGGGCCGGACTCGTGGATAGGGGGCAGTAGTAAACTCAATTTTTATCTTGTATCTACAGGTAAGCCTATAATAGGGCTTAACCACTTCCGCACCAGCCGCCATACAACTATAAGTACGGCGGCAGGCTGGCGCTCCAAGGCAAAGTGCCGTACATGTAGGGCGCTCGCGTGGGTGGAGCTAGGGGGCGATCACGCGCTGCATCCCTACACCTTTCAAATTAGGACCTGCAGCTGTGTTCATACAGATCGAGTTGGCCACATAAATGAACCACTGATTCACAGACCACAGCACCCATCTCTCCCAGTAAGGAGTAAGTATATCCAATGGTTTAGAGGGGCTGGATTCATCCTTCTTTTTATGGATAGCGTAGGGCCCACTGATAATGGGGTACTTTGACGTAGTGGTGGATTTGAGCACGATATGGCCATATGGTGGGACCAAATCCCCATTTTTCTTTATTGATTGCCTTTATATTTGATAGTAATTTCTTTTGCATGTGTGCACTATTCTCTGTAAATATGCATGTTGCTTGCTTGCTTTAGAAATGCATGTTCAGGGTGTGCCCCCCTCCCCAGCTCTTTGTTATGATGTATTTGTGTCTGCTAATAATGATTGTATTGTATTTTTATCCAAATATAGCTTCAATATTTTCTTGGGGGGGGGGCCCTGTCAGTTAGTCTGTATGGGGCCCCGGGATTTCTATCAGCAGCCCTGCATACACCCAGGCAGCGTCATGTTTACTCGCACAGGGATGCACAGATGTTCCATTGCATCCCCATGCAGGAGGTCCCATTCAATCAATTAGGAAGCAGCGGCAGCACAGGCACAGCTGCTCTCAATTTGACATCCTTGCAACCACACTAATTGGGAGCAGCAACTGTGTCCATGTTGCCGCTGTGTCCCGATTGACATGAGTGGGACTGCTTGCATAGGGATGCATGGAACAGCAGTGCATCCCATTGAGTGTAAAAACGGCCCGCACAAGGGTGTGTACTTTAGTATACCCCATGTGAACAAGGCCTTAGTAGGAATTTAGCAGACATTTTGTAGGTTATGTTGTGTTTGTGTGTTAAAATAATGATTTTAGTGTATTTTTAGTGATAAACATTTGCTCAACTACTGTGGGGCCCAAAAAAATCAATTTTGTAGAGATTCTTCTTGGAGTCAGACCAACCTGGGAGGGGGGGGGGGGATTATACTGGGGGGGACAGACTGACTTGGGAGGGGTTTATACTGGGGACAGACTTACCTGGGGGGAAGGATTATATTGGGGGACAATACTAGGGGCAAACTGACTTGAGGTGAGGATTATACTGGGGGACAGATTGATCTGGGGGGGGGGGGGGGTTATACTCAGGGACAGATTAACCTAGGTAGGAAGGATTATACTGGGAGACAGACTGACCTGGGGGGATTATACTGGGGAACAGATTGACCTGGGAGGTAGGATTATACTGGGGGACAGACTCACCTTGGGGAGGGGGAGATTTTACTGGGGGACAGACTGACCTGGGAGGGGGGATATTACTGGGTGACAGACTAACCTTGGGTGGATTTTACTGGGGGACATACTGATCTGAGGTGGGGATTATACTGGGGGACAGATTGAACTCACCTTGGGGAGGGGGTTATTTTAGTAGGGGATAGACGTACCTGCGGGGAAAGGATTTTACTAGGGGACAGACTGACCTTGGGTGGGGGGTGTTATACTGGGGGAAAAACTGACCTGGGGGAAGGATTTTACTGGGGGCACACAGACGTAGGGCGGGGATTATACTGGGGGGAAAGATTGACATGAAGGCTGTTTCTTTAGGGAGACAGACTGATCTGGGGGGGGTTTATACTGGGGGACAGATTGACCTGAGGGGTGATTATACTGGGGGGACAGACGGACCTGGGGGGATTATACTGGGGGACAGATTGACCTAGCTTAGAAACATTATACTGGGAGACAGACTGACCTAGGGGGATAAAACTGGGGTACAGATTGACCTGGTGGACAATGGATTATACAGGGAACAGACTGACCCGAGGAGGGGGGGGGGGGATTATACTGGGGGATAGATTGACCGGGGGGGGGGCGGGGAATGATTATACAGGGAAACAGACTGACCTCAGGTGGATTATACTGGGGGACAGATTGATCTGGTGGGAAGGGAATGGATTATACTGGGGAACAGACTGACCTCGGGAGAGGGGTGGAGTTATACTGGGGTACAGATTGACCTGGTGGGAAGTGAATGGATTATACTGGGAAACAGACTGACGTCGGGGGGGGGGGGGGTTGGTTTACTGGAGGACAGATTGACCTGGAGAAGGGAAGGTTTATACTGGGAAATAGACTGTCCTCGGGGGGGTTACTGGGGGACAGGTTGACCTGGAGCGAGGGGGAGGATTATACTTGGGGACAGACTGACCTGGGGGGATTATATTGGAGGGGATAATTGGGGGGATTGTTTTATTTAACCATGCCCTTGAAGCCCCCCCACCGTAAACACAATTGGGCCACACCCATTGCTGGCCACGGCGTACTACATGTGCCAAACTACTCCTCTACTTGGTGTGCCCAAAGGTGCCTCCATATCCTTAACAATCCTAGCAACATCCCTAGCAAAATGAAAACCATTGCCTACTCTTCACTGTGACATACTAAGCACACCACCTTTTTTTTTGTAATGAAACAAAGGGGCCCAAAATATGATCATGCACACAGGCAATGATTTCATTATTTGCCCCTGCCCCCAAGCATAGCACCAGAGTACTGCATGTAATGCACTTGCATCCCCCAAGCACAGCACCAGAACACATGCATCAACTGAGCAAAGCACCAGTGAAACCGCGACTCCACCACCTCCTCCCCCCACCCCTTTCCTCCCACAGGTATATTCTTTGGCAGGTTTCCCTATGAAATACACCACACAGGAAGTCAGTTTTATGCATTAAAACATTTTTCTCCACAAGACAACCGAGTGATCTGAGATCTCTTTATTTCTGAGTAGTGAAGGCCACTAGAAAAACTTTTAATTAAACCGATTTTTTCAGAAGCCCCTCACAATACATAGATTGAAATGAAATGTCCTTCAAGCCCAACCATCAATGTTGTACCATTGCATGGTCCTTCGAGCCGGGCCCTCTTCATCTTCTATTTGTTGGGTGTAGTTCCATTCATCATGTTTTTAAACAGTTTAGTTACATTTTTTGGATTCCACCAATACTGAGAGTAACATTAAATTGTCTTCACATTGTGAGTTGTAGAGTAGATATTGGTTTTTGTCTGTGGTTCTGGTGCTGGGTTGGAGGAACCCCCGGAACCAGCTAGTCATTAAGCCAAAAAATGACAGCTGAGCCCTAAATTTTTGGAGCCATTGATGACATTGGGCTAAGATTTGTTAGTTTGGAGGTAGACTGACTGGTTCCTGAGTTCTACATGCATTACCCTACTGTTCCTCGGTTGAAATCATGAAACATGCAGTTGTGTTGATGGGCAACATCAGGACTGAATTTATAGCTGGGTACCAGGTGATGCATAGATCTTCAAGGGCTGGGCGTTCTTTCCCTTGTCATGCCAGCAGACATCAAAGAATGGGTGGAGGCGGCCCGAGAATCGCTCGTGGAATGTGTACAGGAGTTTGACGTTGTCCTCGTCGTCCGAGTCGAAGAAGGAGAGGACCCCATCAGAGAAGCTGAGGTAGATCCCGATCTTTTCCGGACGCCCATCCACACGGAGGATTCGAGGTTCCTTCTGCTCAACATGGGCCTCGTAGACCTTCCCATCCTTACATCCCAGGAGCCAGAAACCGTTGGCAGGGGTGGCGTGCAGCTTGCCCTTCCGGTTGGCAGTTTCAGTGATGACACCCAGGGCCCATCTTGGTTTGTCCTCCACGATGACCTCCCAGTAATGCTCTCCCTCCGTGAAGCTCTCTATGGTGACTAAACAGTTGCTCTTGTCGAAACGCGCTGGGTCATCAGACACGGGCTGTTTGTGGTCAGAACATTCGACCGATTTGCCGTTGGAGGAGATGACCAGGTTCTGCTGGGCCGAGTTGGGGTCAAAGTTTAGGTTTTCCAGAGCTGTAAAGAAATGTGAAAGAAAATGGTGGCGGTCACATCAATTGTGGAAAACTCAAATCAGACAGGGCCACACCTCCTCATAATATGTCTCTTATTGGGGGGATAGGGGGTGGGGATAGACACAGCTTACCTCCCACCGACTCTCAATTATCTCTAAGCAGGGAGATCATAGAAATTCTAGCCTGCAGTTTAAGAGATAAGCTCATTTGCATGCTAGCACTTGCCATCATTTCATAAACTAAACTGCAACTTTCAAAGGGTAAGGTGTGTTTAACGGTGTATTTATTAAAAAAATAAATAAATAATAATTTGCATAACAATTCACCCTGTGAAAGTGCATGCACATTCATTCTGTATGAAATGTGCAAAATAAACTATTGTTATTAGGCTATTTCCTGTTCTGGAGGGATGTTTTTAATTGATTTAAAACAGAAAATACCATGCTTGGCCACTAGGTGGTGTCAAGTATCATAGGCAATTCCTATAATACATAGCACCACCTAGTGGCCAAATGTGATGTTTTCCAGTTGAAATCAGTGGAAAACAATCATCGAGCACTGAAATAACCTAATAACATTTTTTTTTCTTGCCACATTTGCGCAGAACAAAAGGTACATGCAATTTTAAATTTTTTTTCTTTCTTATAAATACGCCTTTTAGTCTGTTTTTTTTAATCTTCTGTTCTAATCATTTCAAATAAACTTTACATAATTGTACAATAAAGTAACCAATACCCTTTTTGGGGGAAAATTATGACATTTTGCTACTTCTGATACACTTCAATATTTAGGCACTACTTTTATATCAATTTACAACATATTATGACTCAGTAGTCCTCTTGTGCTTACATTCCTTGTCTTCCAGCCAAAAATAAACATGAATAACCCATTAAAAGATAAAATACCGAAACTCATTTTGCTGCAATATTCACCTTCAGTCCAGAGATTTCTCTGCAGTATATCTTTCTGTCACTAGGTGTCCTCAGTCTAACAGTCAGCATCATTCAACCCACTTCCTGGTCATCCTGGACCCACCCCTTGCTGGTGACTGGACAGTGAAAAGAGAAGCAGCGTGGTGATGAGCTTGTCTCTCTGTCACTCTGCTCTATCCTCCTGTCAGCAGTGACGACCCGTCCATTAGGGACATAGGGGCGTTGCCCCCCCATCCATGCATCCAGACCCCTAATCTACATACAGAGTGCCGGACGCATGGATTCCAATGGGGTTTTTTTTGTTTTTTTTTAAGCACATGATTAGAGCCAGATGCTCTAATAGGCTTAAAAAAAAGGGTGGGCTCGGGGCGCAGGGCACTGTGCCCTGAGCCCACCCAGTTGTATTACAATAGCGAATAAATATTCGCTATTATCGCACTGATTCTCCTCCCGGCCAATCAGGAAGCGGGTTGTGAGTGCCTTTAACTTATTGGCTGAAAAGGGAAGCGATTTTACTGGCCATTGGCCAGGAAGAGGGAGGAGACGCAGGGTCAGAGAAGACTCACAGCCACTCGGGGAAGGAGGAGGTAAGGGAGCTGGCTGTCCGGCTGGCTGGCCCGCCGTCCGTCCATCCCAGCAGGGGGGGTGGTGGATTTGACTGCTGGCCGTCCCGCATGGGAGGGGGGTGTTGGTTTTGCCACCCTCCCAAATTATCATGCACCAGCCGCCACTGCCTGTCATATCCTCTTGTCAGCACATGATATGAACTTCCTCTTACACTCCAGCCTTGCTGATCTCTGCCTAGAGTTCAACTTTAAAGTTTATTTAAACCGCAAAAGTGAACTTCCCTTATTTATACCCTTTTCGTCTGCTAAATATACCACTGAAAGTGTTTTGTTATATCTGTGTAAAAAAAAGTGCAAAAAATACCCGTAGATTCTTGTGATTTGATACCTTCCTGTGCCATCTGTCTGCAATGTTATCTGTTACATTGTTCTTGGCTATGACCACCCCCCCCCCCTTTCTATAATATGGAGATAAGGGAGGTGTCCTGTAGTGCTAATATTCTTTTTGTGCTGTTGTTCTGAAGATTTGGTATTATGAGTGTGGGTTGTCACCCTAGAACAGGAAGTGTTTTCTGGCAGGATCATCAGGTGAAAATAAAATATTAAAATCCTAAAGTAACCAAGCCAAAGCTCCCCAAGCATAGATTCCCCACCATGTACACCAGTGGAATTTAATGTCAGTTTATACCCTGAACTACAAACAAAAGGTTTCAGCGCAGGGGCAGACTGACAACTTTCGGCCCAGGGGGCAAGTACAAATCAGAGGCCCATGGTGCAGCGACTCTGCCCCCCCCCACTCTCCCTCTTCCCAACCTCCTCCTGACCCCCATTCCAAGCTGAAGCCCTGCTCCAGATGCTCCCTACTTACCGGCTGAATCCGGGTTTCTGACCTGGCCAGAAGGGGGAGGTTGGGGGTGCTGGGGCAGCTCGGTTGGTGCAGAAGAGTCTCCAGTGGGGCATGGAACCGGCTTCTGCTCAGACACGGGGGGGGGGGGGGGGGCGCGCTTTGTCCTTGTCTTCAACCCGCACTCAGGAATCCTTTAGGCATGTCTGTGGCAGAAGCGGTGCAGCCTTTTTATGGGGCATCAGAGCGGCCCAGGGGGCAATTGCCCCCTGGCCCAGTCCTCCCGTTTCAGCGGGAAGTCGGGACTGATACTAATGTGTTTTTCTTTTTCCCTCTTTTTACAATGCATATGTACCATTCACGCTCCTTGCTAATGATATAACAGTTCTGGAAATAGAAGACAGATGTAATGGACTAAAGTTGACATTATGTATTCCTCTTTGTTACTTTACAATAAAATTATGTGGAATAAAAAAAAAAAAATCCTGAAGAAAAGTAATTATTTCAGCAACCGCATCTTGGTAAACTGCAATATATTACATTTTTGTTACACTTTAACTTTTTACCACCAAGGACATACTAGAGAGGCATGTGTTTACCCTTATGATGCAACATTGTAATGTGAATGCTGTGCTACTGCTGCCATCTGCTGGGCAAATGTGGTACAGCTAAGTGGTAATGACTTGCCTTGCTGTGCTTGGTTGTTGGATTCAATTACCACCAGGGGGACATTACCTGCATGGAGTTTGTATGTTATCCCTGTGCTTGTATGGGTTTCTTCTGGATGTCCCACTTTCCTTCCAAACTCATATCAATAGAATTATTGCCTTTCTCACAAGCATCCTATGGGCATTGTCATTGGTGTACGCAGCCTTTTGCATTAGAATGCGCACCCCAGAGCACAAACACACATGCATGTATATCAGCAGAGCAGTGGGCGGTGTCAATAGTTTTTATTTTTAATAATTTTTAAATTATTTTTTATTTTAATTTTTTTTTTTAATTTTTTTTTGGAGCCCTGTTCGGGGGCTTTGGTGAAATATTAACTACTTCTGGACCGGAAGGATTTGCCCCCTTAATGCCCAGGTCATTGAGATTCGGCACTGCGTTACTTTAACATACAATTGCACGGTCATGCGACGCTGTACATTAAATTAAATTAATGTATTTTTATCCCCACAAATAGAGCTTTCTTTTGGTGGTATTTGATCACCTGTGCAATTTTTATTTTTTGCGCTATAAACAAAAAAAGAGAGACAAACCAAAAAAAAAAAAAAAAAACAATATTTTTCACATTCTGCTAAATGACATTCCCCAAAAAAACTTAAAAATCCAAATTTTTTAACATCTTAGCCCAATTTGTATTCTGCTACATATTTTTGGTAAAAAAAAATAAGCCTATTTTGATTGGTTTGCGCAAAAATTATCGCGTCTACAAACTACGAGAAAGATTTATGCCATTTTTATTTTTTATTTTTTTTTACTAGTAATGTCGGCGATCTGCGATTTTTTGAGGGACTGCGACATTGCGGTGGACAGATCGGACCCCTAACTGACATTTTTTACACTTTTGGGGGACCAGTGTCATTACTACAGTAATCAGTGCTAAAAATATGCACTGTGACTGTAATAATGACACTGGCAGGGAAGGGGTTAACCCAGGAGCAATCAAAGGATTAAGTGTGAGCCCAGGGGAGTGTTTTCTAACTGTATGGGGGAGGGGCTTGTGAAATGACCATAGAGACCTGTGTTCCTATATAGAAGGATCACAGGAGCTCTGTGATCATTTCAGAGAGAAGAACGGTCAGCTGTGATTGCAACAGCTGACCGTCCTTCTCTCTCAGCGGGGAGGAATCGCAGGTGTCAGGTGGCAATCAGAGCCGCCTGCCCTGTGCATCGGAGTCCCCGCAGCTTAATGGGGGTGGAAGCACGCTGCCGCCGGCGCGCACTCACTCCCTAGCTGCAGGCGCATGACCGACGTAGACCTACGTCAGTTTTTGCGCATTAGGGCCAGCCTGCCACAGTAAATCCTTAAGTGGTTAAGGGTTTCAACAGAGAGAAAGGGACTGAGGACAGAGATTACCCAGTCCCTTTCTCTGCAGCCTCAGCTGCACTGGACAGTGAACAAATGGGAAGTGCTCTGTGCTGAGCGGCTTCCTGTTCATTCACAAACTGAAGCATAGTAAATATACTGTAGTTTACTATGCTTCAGTTAAGAATGAATACAGGAGCAATTGGTACAGATCATCACTGTGTTCATTCATTCATTCATTCATCCTAAATCATCCCATGCAGCAGCAGGTGGGAGAGGAGGGAACCTGGCAGCACTGCAGGGGGGAGCACCAAGAAGCAGAGGGAATCAGCACCACATAGGGTGATTAGGGTGTGCACAGGCACACCCTGTGCACACACCTATGGGCATTCGAGTGTAAGCTCCTTTGTGGGACAGTGATTGGCGTAAATGGCTGAAAACATGCCAGCATTAGATACAAATAAAACCTGGGGGTGTGGCCTGCCTCAGAAGTCAGAAAAGTCAGGGCTACAGCAGCAGTCCCGGGGTGCTCCCTGGGCAGAGGAGCTGGAGTTCAGCAATGGGTACAGGAGGATGCCTTGGGGTACCAGCAGCCAGGTAGCCGTTCATTTGGATACTTTGTAAACCTTGAGGGGAGATTAAGTGGAATGACTGGAAAAAAGCGCACTCCATGTGTGTGATTGGGGCACGGGGTCGGCTATTGGACTGATCGATGAGCAAACAACGATGGAAATCCTGAGTCAGTACTGGATTATTATTATTAGTTCTGTGTAATGTGGGCCAATCAGGTGCAGGGCTGTGGATATGAGGGTACCACCAGTCCAGCTGTACGGTGCCCAGCAGTGGGGGGCCCAGGCAGCAGGGTGAATCAGATGTGGGCAGGTAAGGGAGATTGGCGCAGCGGGGGGGGGGGGGGGGGGCCATTACTGGAACCGATCCCCTGTATGGCTCTCTCTGCAGCAGCTGAAAGCCGGCATCTTCTCCACTCCCTCCCGCTGTCTTTCAGCTGCTGCAGAGAGGATCAGTTCCAGTAGTTGCACCCTCTCCGTGCACCATACATTTCACCCTCGCCTCAGACCCCCCCCACCCCTTCAGTGCTGTCGGCTTTCCTCCTCTCCTTCCCACCTTACAATAGGATCCTTCAGGATGGAATGTGGGGGAAGGGCCCAGTAAATATGTCATTTTTACCAGCCCCTTCCTCTCCTCAATGAACACAATGAGTGATTGGTACTGATCACTCCTGTGTTCATGCATAACTGAAACATAGTAAACTATGTTTACTGGGGGGGGGGGGGGCGGGGGTGGCTGTATCGGACCACCATGGTTTTTAACAGCATCCCCGATCAGGTGTGTCCTACTCTGAAGCCCCTCCCTGAATCTTACCTGGCATCAGCGATCGGAACATCTTCCGCCACACCTGGAACTTGAACTCATCGGAGATGATGGGAAGCTGAATATCCAGACGGCCCGGAAGAGGAGGCTCAGATAGAATCTTCCCCAACCTGATAACAGAAATCTGTATTATACTGCTGGAATTTATTAACTGTCAGCAGGTGATTCTCCAACTGTGCTGGAACTACAAGTCTCAGGACAACCTACCAGGATAATAATAATAATAATAATATATAATATAATAATAATAATAAAATATAATATATATATAATAATAATATATATTCAGTTAAGGTAACAATGTAACAAAAATAACTTTTCAATCCAATGCCTGTATAAAGTCAAAGGGATATCACTGATAAAATGAAAAGGAGATTTTATGTTTTTTATTTTCATAGGATAGGGTTCTTTACAGTACAAGGGGTGTACAAAAGACAAGGGAACATCACCGATAAGGTGAAAAAGATTTTTAATTTTCTATAGGAAGAGGGTTTTTATAGTTAAAGGGGTGAACAAAAGGCAAATAAACAATGATAGGGTGAAAAGGAGATTTTAATTTTGCTATAAGATAGGGTTCTTTACTGTTAAAGGGGTGTACAACAGACAAGGGAACAAATCGATGGTAAGGTGAAAAGGAGATTTCATTTTGCTATAGGATAGGGTTCTTTACTGTTAAAGGGTTGTACAAAAGACAATGGAACGTCAATGATAAGGTCAAAGAAGATTTCATTTTGCCATGAGATTGGGTTCATTACAGTTAAAGGGATGTGCAAAAGACAATGGAACATCAATGATAGTGTGAAAAAAGATTTTTACTTTGTTATAGAAAGGGGTGTAAATCAGGTGCGTGAAACGGAGATCTTACTTTGCTATAGGATAGGGTTCTTTACAGTTAAAGGGTTGTACAAAAGACAAGGGAACGTCGATGATAAGGTGAAAAAGGAGATTTCATTTTGCCATAGGATAGGGTTCTTTACAGTTAAGGGTTGTACAAAAGACAATGGAACATTAATGGTAAGGTGAAAAGGAGATTTCATTTTGCCATAAGATAGGGTTCTTTACAGTTAAAGGGGTGTAGAAAAGACAAGAGAACATCAATGATAGGGTGAAAAAGATTTTTGCTTTGCTATAGGAAGGGGCTCTTTATAGTTAGTTAAAGGGGTGTACAAAAGGCAAATAAACAATGATAGGGTGAAACTGAGATTTTACTTTGCCATAGGATAGGGTTCTTTACAGTTAAAGGGTTGTACAAAAGACAAGGAAATGTCAATGATAAGGTGAAAAAGGAGATTTCATTTTGCCATAAGATAGGGTTCTTTACAGTTAAAGGGGTGTAGAAAAGACAAGAGAACATCAATGATAGGGTGAAAAAGATTTTTGCTTTGCTATAGGAAGGGGCTCTTTATAGTTAGTTAAAGGGGTGTACAAAAGGCAAATAAACAATGATAGGGTGAAACTGAGATTTTACTTTGCCATAGGATAGGGTTCTTTACAGTTAAAGGGTTGTACAAAAGACAAGGAAATGTCAATGATAAGGTGAAAAAGGAGATTTCATTTTGCCATAAGATAGGGTTCTTTACAGTTAAAGGGGTGTAAAAAAGACAAAAGAACATCCATAATAGGGTGAAAAGGAGATTTTAATTTTGCTATATGTAGGTTCTTTACAGTGAAAGGAGTGTACAAAAGACAAGGGAACATCAATGATAAGGTGAAAAAGATTTTTACTTTTCTAAAGGAAGGGGCTCTTTACAGTTAGAGGGGTGTACATAAGGCAAATTAGAAATGATAGGGTGAAAAAGAGATTTTAACTTTACTATAGGAAGGAGTTCTATAAAGTTAAAAGGATGTGCTAAAGACAAGCAAACATCAATGATAAAAGGTGAAAAGGAGATTTTAATTTAGCTATAGATAGGTTCTTTATAGTTAAAGGAGCGTACAAAAGACACGGGAACGTCAATGATAAGGTGAAAAGGAGATTTTAAGATCACTAAAGGAAAGTGTTAAGTACAGTAAGAGTGGTTAAAGCGGAAATCTAACATCTGCTATGTTTAGACTTAAAAGCGGAAGAGTTGCTGGTTTCACATAGTTATATTGTTACATACAGTAGTTAGTCAGGTTGAAAAATGACACAAGTCCGTCTGGCTCAACCAATAAAAAACAAAAAACTGAATAAAAATCAAAAACATATAAAATGCTGATTCGTCTTTTTTTTTTTTTTTTTTTTATCTCACCTAGATGTCACCACACAGAATTTCTGCAAACAAAATAAATACACAAGATTAGAGCGATGAGTATAAATGTCTACTTGTAAATCATCATATTGCAAAACCAGAGACTAGGATATAATTAAAGAGGAAGTAAACCCTCCTCTGCAAGTTGTACCTATAGGTGATCCTATGATAAGGCTTACCTATAGGTACTGTAATATCTCCTAACCATGTACCGTTTAGGAGATATTTACCTTACATGCAGCCAGTGACGTCACTGGCGCATGCGCTCTGAAGGAACGGCCACTGGTGCTGTTCCTTCAGAGTCCCGTGCCGTGACCGTCGGCTCCCGCGCGCGTGAGTGACGTCACCGCGGCTCCGGCCAATCAGATGGCCGGATGCCGCGATCCCGGAAGATGGACGACTGAACATGTCGCCCATCATAGAGGTGAACAGGCGGCACGGCGGGGGCTCGTTCTAAGGTAAGTATTGCATAATGAGCTAGTATGCGATGCATACTAGCTCATTATGTGTTTCTCTTTCAGGTTGAAAAAGGAAAAAAAAATAAAAAATTTGAGTTTACAACCTCTTTAACTGTCTCAATTAACTCCGGCAGCTGACGCCATTTTTAAGGTACACAGCCAAAAATAATAAAAACTGCTGTAAAAAAGTTGTTCTGAGAATTAACATGCGTTCTGTGTGAACTTCTTCTGGTCAAACGCTCTTTAACCACTTCCCATCCGGCCATTTCTGACACTTCGCTCCTAGGTTTAAAAATCAACTTTTATTCTGCTAGAAAATTACTTAGAACCACCCAAACATTATTTATATATATATATATATATATATATATATATATATATATATATATATATTGTTCATCCCATGTGATAGCAATAAAAGATAAAAATAGCAATAAAAAAAAAAATATATATATATATATATATATATATATATATAAACAAAATGGATACAATCTGTAGCACCTTGTATATTTATTGCAGCGTTTAAAAAAAAAACAAAAAAAACCCTTTCATGAGTTAAAAAAAAAAAAAAGAGCCCAATTTTTTTTTTTTTTTGTATAATGTGAAATGTTACGCTGAGTAAATAGATACCCAACATGTCATGCTTTGAAATTGCATCTGCTCGTGGAATAGTGGCAAACTACGGTGGTTAAAATTATCTATAGGCAACGCTTTAAATGCCTTTACAGGTTACCAGTTTAGAGTGGCACAGGAGGTCTGATGATAGAATTATTGCTCTCGCACTGATGTTCACAACAATACCTCATGTGTGGTGCGATCGCCATTTACATATGCGTGCGGGAGTAACGTAAGCGTTCGTATTTGCCTGTAAGCACGGTGGGACGGGGGCGCTTTAAAAATAATTTTTTATTATTTATTTTATACAAAAATATATATATTTTTTTACACTTTTTTCTTTTTTGTACTAACTTTTATTGCTATCACAAGGGATGACCAACGTCCCTTGTGATAGCATGGGCAGTGATAGGTCCTCTTTATGGAGAGATATGGGGTCTAATAGACCCCAAATCTCTCCTCTGGCCACCCATGTAGCCAAGGGGAGGACTGGGCCAGGGGGCAATTGCTCCCTAGGCCGCTCTAATGCCCTGTAAAAAGGCTGCACTGCTTCTGCCACAGACATGCCTAAAGGATTCCTGGTGAAGAGAAGTAAAAAGTCCCCACCGCTGACCTACTGAGTGCGAGATGAAGACAACGACAGAGCGCAGGCCTTCCCCCTTCCCAGCATGGATGGTGTAAACTGTGTCTGAGCAGAGGCCGGTTCCATGCCCCA
Source organism: Pelophylax lessonae (assembly GCF_965119305.1). NCBI lineage: Eukaryota > Metazoa > Chordata > Amphibia > Anura > Ranidae > Pelophylax > Pelophylax lessonae. Next base: position 31,610,237 of record NC_138773.1, on the reverse strand, counting down.
CTGGAGACTCTTCTGCCCCTGCCAGCCCCAATCTCCCCCCAACCTCCCCCTGCTGGCCAGGTTGGGAACTCCCAGAGAGTACCTGGAGCAGGGATTCAGCTTGGAATGGGGGTCAGGAGGAGGATTGGGAGAGTGAGAGGGGGGCAGGGGTAAGGGAAAGCGGGAGGGAGCCGAGTCACTGCACCATGGGCCTTTGGTTTGTACTTGCCCCCTGGGACGAAAGTTGTCAGTCTGCCCCTGCTTGTAGCCAATCAGACACAGATCGGTCTAATCGGCTACATACCTGGCCAGTGGGGGCCAAGTAAACAAAGGGACAGATCCAGAAGGAATGAACTACTCCAGGGTTTCAGAGAGGGTAACAATGTCAGTTCCTCTCTTTCTGTACCAGGCATCCATTGCCGTTGGCCACATTTCTCCCGACCTCCGCGATGGGACCGGAGAACCTAGAAGAGGGGGCGCGGCGAGAGGAAGGTGGGAACCCTTGCTGCCACCAGCAGAAGTGATTGAGTGGCTAATTAGCCCCCTGTCTTGTACAGAATCGCCAGCTGAACACAAGGATACCTATAGGTGCACCCACCATCCCAGTATAACCACTGAAACTGGAGGACATCCATGTACGGCCTGCGGGTGGGAAGTGGTTAATTATTATAGGCGATAGTAAAGGTAGGTTAATTCGTAAAGAACAGACGGAATAGGGAAAATACAACATTCTGGCCACTAAACTTAGCTGAAGATCATAGGCAATAAATACATCTGAAGAAAAAACACAATGTAACAATTCTAGAGAATGACAATATAGTGTATGCTTCATTTCTATGATCCTCAGCTCCATCTAGTGGCTATAATGTGGAATATTCAAATAAAAGTCTACTGCAATAGAAGAGATTTAATACTTTCCTCTCCATTGGTTGGTGTCTCCTACTTCCCCACCATTTCAGCACTGCATCCTCCATCAACCTCCATGACATTCAACACTCTGGGAGTGTCCGATGCCTGTTTCCCCCCATGCACTCTGTGGTTTCATCTGCCAACCCCTACATCACCATAAGACTCAGCATTGATGTAGGGGTTGGTTGAAGGATGGAAGGAACCATTGTTCTCTGTGGGGGGGGGGGGGGATACAGTGCTAGAATAGAAGGGAGGTTGGGGACATGGGCAGATGGAGTATAATACCCCTTCTAGTGAATGTAAGGTTAACAAGCTGACCAAATGCAGGGACAAAGTCATCCATCGCCCAGGGCAAAGATGCCAAACTGCGCCCCTCTCTTCCCTTAGGGTTACAGTCAGGGTGCCCCCATCCCTGCAATAAACCAATGCACCCAGGGCAGCTGCCCCCTCCTGCCCACCCCTTGTCCCGGCCCTGAAGCTGACCACCCACATAGAGGAAGTGAGGAGGAATGTCACCAATGGGGACACAATAGGTGATAGAGGTTCTAACCAGGGGTGTCAAACTGGCGGCCCTCCAGGTGTTGCAGAACTACTCCCATCATGCCCCAGCCTATGGGAGTCATACTGGTAACTGCAAAGCTTCATGAGACTTGTAGCTCTGCAACAGTTGGAGGGCCGACAGTTTGACACCTAAAACCTTACTACATCCAAAATTACAAAAATAAAAGTTCTCATTGCATTTGGGCTTTCCCAGTTTAAAATCAGCTCCAGACAAATAAACAGTCCCCCCCCCCCCCCTCCATGACATGGTTTGTCGAGTTTACCCGCAGGAATTCGGTTTGCTCCTGGCCTTCTACATCTTTCAGGACTCCCTCCATTTGCTTCAGCTGCTCCACATAATGGGCCATGCTCTTCCTCTCCCCCAGCAGGGCGGCGCTAGCGTTCTCCTCTGCCTTGTCCGCCTCCTGGGCCAGCGATGTCTCCATGATGTTCAGGTAGGAGCGCATGATGCTCAGTTGCTCCTTCACATTCTTCTTAAAGCGAGACACCGTGTCCTGTGATATAGAGAATCGTCAGATACAGAGAAGACTGAGAATTCCGAGAGGAGGAAAATTACTCGGAGTTTGATTAGGCTTAAGTGCCGGTGTTCCGTGAAAAATCCATACCCGTGAGAAAACCATACCCTCGTCACTTCCGGTTCCGCTACGGAGGGTATGGATTTCTCACGGTAGTTAAACTTGCGGCGCTTACATTAAAACAGCTCATCTGAAACGTAAATCATCTCCGCTCTTCGCCCTGTCACTGCCCTCATCTCCGGTAATAAATATAAAAGCGGATCACGGAGCCGCGATCTCCGTCATTTACATCTCATACTCCCGCCGCCGCTTTTATATTTATTACCGGAGATGAGGGCAGTGACAGGGCGAAGAGCGGAGATGATTTACGTTTCAGATGAGCTGTTTTAATGTAAGCGCCCCAAGTTTTACATTAGACACAGTGCCGTGAGAATTTCATGCCCACCGAGCATGCGCACTTGTCTAATTCTTTAATGTTCAATCACGTATCCGGGGCTCTGAGCATGCGCACTGCTGCGCTGCTCAGCTGTTTTAGCCCGGAAGTGACGAGGGTATGGTTTCTCCACGGGGTATGGTTTTTTAACGTTACACCGGTTCACACTAATGCGATGCCAGACATCGCATGTGATTCCCACCACATTGCTGTGCAGATCCCATGCGATGTCTGTGCGATGCAATATCAGCCATACAAAATGTATGGCTGAAATCGCATTGCATTCACACCAAAATGGTGCAGGACCCTTTTTTTGGTTCGCACTGGAATCGGACTGCTCAGGGCCAATTCTCAGCTTTCAGCGCTGTCGCACTTTGAATGACAATTGCGCGTTCATGCAGTGCTGTACCCAAATAAAAATTTTAGCATTTTTTTTCAAACAAATATAGCTTTCTTTTGGTGGTATTTAAACACTACTGGGGTTTTTATTTTTTGCTGAACAAACAAAGAAAAGAAAATTTTGAGAAAAAAAAACAAAAAAAGAGTTTATATAGTTTGTTATAAAATTTTGCAAACAGGTAATTTTTCTCCTTCATTGATGTGCGCTGATGAGGCAGCACTGATGGGCTCTGAAAGGCACTGATAGGTTGCACTGATAGGCGACACTGATGGGCCCTGATAAGGTGGTACTGATGGGCACTGATAGGCTGCACTGATGGGCACTGATAGGCTGCACTGATGGGCACTGATAGGCTGCACTGATAGGCGACACTGATAAGGCGGCACTGGTGGACACTGATAAGTGACACTGATGGGTGGCACCGATGGGCACTGATGGGCAGTACTGAAAGGCACTGGTAGGTGGCACTGAAGGGCACTGATGGGTGGCACTGATGGGCAATGATAGGCACTGGTAGGTGACACTGATAGGCAGCACTGATGATGGGGCACTGATTGTCACTGATAGGTGGCACTGGTGGGCACTAGCAGGTGGCACTGACCTGCACTGCTAGGTGGCGCTGACCTGCACTGGTAGGTGGTGCTGGTGGGCACTGGTAGGTGGCACTGGGGCACAGATGATCCTCTCCTCTTTGGTACTGATGTCTCTCTGACAGCAGCTGGCGATCGGCTTTTTTTTCTCCTTACGCTGACAGCACGTCATTGGCTGACAGCTGATCACTTGGTAAGGGGCCGGGACTGGCTTCTTACTCCGATCTGTGATCAGCTCAGTCTCATTGACTCGCTGATCACAGAGCGGGCTGTGCACGCTCCACAGGGAGCGTGCAGGCAGCTCATACACGGGAGGACATACATGGATGCCCTCCCAGCAATTAAGGTCCGCGCTGTAGCCGTCTTTCGGATAGGAAGTGGTTAATATCAATGGTCTTAGTTTTTAATAGGAGTTCTGTCATTTTTTTAGTTGTCAGTAAAATATGTGCTCCCATTTTCCATATTTTCTCAGTCCATATTTTCTCAGTCCATATTTTCTCAGTCCATATTTTCTCAGTAAAAAAATGCTGCAAGAGGTTGGCAGCTCTATACTCATCAATCCATCATTACATACATTTTGTTTTTCTATGCAAGCAGTGTAAGTACAGAATTTTCCCTGGCATCATTCTCATGCAGTCTACTATAAAGTTTGTTGCTGTGGAAGCTGCATGCTGATAGGAGGAGAGAGCAGAGTGACAGAGAAACAAGCTCATCGGTCTGCCAATCCTCCTTTCATTGTCCAGTCATAGGCAGGGGAGAGGACAAGACCTGTAACCGAACTGCTGTTCTGCCTCACCTATACAGTAGGGAAATTAATTATTTGATCCCCTGCATATTTTGTACGTTTGCCCACTTACAAAGAAATATGAAGGGTCTATAATTTTTATCATAGGTGTATATTAAATGATAGAGACAGAATATCAACCAACAATCCAGAAAAAAAAAACACATGATACAAATGTTATAAATTGAGATGCAGTTCAGTGAGTAAAATAAGTATTTGATCCCCAAGCAAAACATGACTTAGTAGTTGGTGGAGAAACCCTTGTTGGCAAGCACAGGTAAAACGTTTCTTGTAGTTGGTGACCAGGATTGCACACATCTCAGGAGGGATTTTGGTCCACTCTTCTTTACAGATCTTCTCTAAATCTTTAAGGTTTCTTGGCTGTGGTTTGGCAACTCGAAGTTTCAGCTCCCTCCATAAATTTTCTATAGGATTAAGGTCTGGAGACTGGCTAGGCCACTCCATGACCTTAACGTGCTTAATCTTGAGCCACTCCTTTGTTGCCTTGGCGGTGTTTTGGGTCATTGTCATGCTGGAAGAACCATCCATGACCCACCTTCAGTGTTCTGGCTGAGGGAAGAAGGTTCTCATCCAAGATTTTACAATACATGGCCCCGTCCATTGGGACCTCAATGCGGCAAAGTCGGCCTGTACCTTTAGCAGAGAAACAGCCCCAAAGCATAACGTTTCCACCTCCATGCTTGACTGTAGGGATGGTGTTCTTAGGGTCAAAGTCAGCATTTTACTTCCTTCAAACACGGCAAGTTGAGTTAATGCCAAAGAGCTCAATTTTGGTCTCATCGGACCACAGCACTTTCTCCCAATTCTTCTCTGAATCATTTAGATGTTCATTGGCAAATTTCAGATGTGCTTTCTTAAGGAGGGGGAACTTGCGGGCACTGCAGGATTTCCATCCATGGCGGCGTATTGTGTTACCAATGGTTTGTTTGGTGACTGTGGTCCCAACTGCCTTGAGATCACGTGCAAGCTCCTCCCGTGTAGTTCTGGGCTGACCCCTCACTTTTATCATGATCATCCTCACCCCATGAGGCAAAATCCTGTATGGAGCTCCAGATCTAGGGCAATTGATGGTTATTTTGTATTTCTTCCATTTGTGAATAATCGCTCCAACAGTTGTCTCCTTCTCACCAAGCTTCTTGCTGATGGTCTTGTAGCCTTGTGCAGGTCTACAATCTTGTCCCTGGTGTCCTTTGACAGCTCTTTGGCCAGAAGAGTTGAAGCTGTTATAGCTGCAAAGGGTGGGCCAACTCAATATTGAACCCTACGGACTAAGACTGGGATGCCATTAAAGTTCATGTGCGTGTAAAGGCAGGTGTCCCAATACTTTTGGTAATATGGTGTATTTTACTCACTGAACTGCAACTCAATTTATAACATTTGTATCATGTGTTTTTCTGGATTTTTGGTCGATATTCTGTCTCTATCATTTAAAATACACCTATGATAAAAATTATAGACCCTCCATTTCTTTGTAAGTGGGCAAACTTACAAAGTCTGCAGGGGATCAAATAATTATTTCCCCACTGTATGTATTTTTATTCTTTTGCTGTGTTGAACTGTATCAGGTTACTATTGTTTTAATGTATGTTAAAGCGGAGTTCCGGCCTTTTTTTTTCAATATAAATCCCCCCAGGACAGTCAGGGCTAGTGCATTTCAGCAACGATAGCCTCTGAACTGTCCCCGGGTTCACTTACCTTTTAGAAGAAATACTTACCTTGAAAATGTCTTGTCCAGTGCTACCATCTCAGGTGTGGGCAGCTGAAGCCGGAGCGTCCTCTTCGGTGATGTCGGAGTCCCAGAAGGCCCTGCACCGGCCTCGCTGGTCACTTCCGGTGCAGACACGTCATCCCTTCACAGCTTCTGGGCATGCCCAGAAGCTGTTTAGCAGGGAATGACGCGCCTGCACCGGAAGTGACGAGCAGGGCTGGTGCAGGCACATTGACTCCTGGGAGCGATGACGGTCGACTCCCAGGAGTCAATGCAAGCAGGAAATGACGGCGCGGGCCACGGCCGCAGAGGGAGGAAGTGGGAGGAAGGTGAGTATATTTTCTTCAAAAACAAGGTAAGTAAAGCAAAAAAAAAAAAAAAAACCATGATTATCCAATTTGATTATCCAATTCTTTTTCAGGTTACTTAGAGCAAGCGGATGTCAAATTTTAGTTTTGAGGCTGGAACTCCACTTTAATCACTAGCAGTGGTTTAGGGCCGCTACAGCTGTCCTCCCCTCTTGTTTAGTGCTAATCAGTTCAATCCTAGCTAGACCCTCTCTTTTTTCTTTCAACTTTTCAGTGTTATTTTTTTTACAGAGAAAGGATTTAGGGAAGTCATTGCTTTCTCACACTTTAACCACGCTAGCGGTATCCCCGAGCGTGACTCGGGGTAGGAATTTCCTGCTATTATCGGTATCCCCGAGTCACGCTCGGGGTGAATGGGCAGAGCTATGCAGACAGCGCAGCGGAGTGTCTTACCTTATCCTGGCGATCCAGCGATGAGCTCTCATTGCTGTGACCGCCAGCCGAGATCTCCGCCGCTCGTCTGTTGGTAGGAGGACTTCCTAGTTCCGTTCCCTGCAGCAGCAATGCTGCATGGGAGCGGAACTAGGGAGGGAAATTAAAAAAAAAAAAAAAAAAAAACGTTGCACAAAACACATTTTATATTATATATATGCATATATATATATATATATGCATATATATATATATATATATGTATATATATATATATATATATATGTATATATATATATATGCATATATATATGTATATATATATATATATGCATATATATATATATATATGCATATATATATATATATGTATATATATATATATATATATATATATATATATATATATATGTGTGTATATATGTGTATATATATATATATATGTATATATATATATATATATATATATATATATAAAATTATATTATTGATTCGATTATAATTCATGCGTTTATATATATATATATATATATATATATATATATATATACACACACACACACTCATATATATATATATATATATAATATATAACGCATGAATTATAATCTAATCAATAATAATTTTATTATATATATTATATATATTCTATAATAAAATTATATTATTGATTCGATTATAATTCATGCGTTTGTGTTTCAAATTTATCACATCTGGGATGTCTACTAGACTCTTGTTTTGGTCAGGTTTAAGTCAGTAATTACTAAGAATTATAGGCCTATAATACATAACGCCAAATTTCCATGAAAAGAATTGTACCGCTTTTGGTACAGAATTCCTGACAGAATCATACCGCCAGGGAGGTTAAAAACAGCAAAACATCTAAGGTAAAATTGTGCTGGAGTCAACTTCTGTGTCTTATTGAACAGTTAGGCTGCTTGTGGATGTTGCCAATTCAGCAAGTGACCATACTGTCTGGATAGACTGGAAGTAATAGGCACTTTTAATGATGAGTTGATAAATTTTAGGTTTTCATATGATAGTTGGTCATGTTGAAGAGACGTACCTGAACCTCAGCCACCTGTCTGTCCAAAACCGTCACTGTCTTCTCCTTCCGCAGAAGAGCTTCCTGCAGGAGGACCTGTTGCTGGGGGAGTTCTCTCTGCAAGAAACATATATACTGGTATTAATAACATGTATAAGTATCACATCAGACAATCCTTTATTGTTCTGACCCTTGAAAGTACAATGTAGCTGTGTAGGGTTAAAAATGAAATCTAAATTTGATCTCATGATGTTATACGCAGTCTGGTGCTCCCATTGTGTCTATATACAGGATCTCACATTTTTGTAAATATTTTATTCTATCTTTTCATGTGACAACGCTGAAGAAATGACACTTTGCTACAATGTAAAGTAGTGAGTGTACAGCTTGTATAACAGTGTAAATTTGCTGTCCCCTCAAAATAACTCAACACACAGCCATTAATGTCTAAACCACTGGCAACATAAGTGAGTACACCCCTAAGTGAAAATGTCCAAATTGGGCGCAAAGTGTCAATATTTTGTGTGCCCACCATTATTTTCCAGCACTGCCTTAACCCTCTTGGGCATGGAGTTCACCAGAGCTTTACAGGTTGCCACTGGAGTCCTCTTCTACTCCTCCATTAATACATCACGGAGCTGGTGGATGTTAGAGACCTTGCGCTCCTTCACCTTCCATTTGAGGATGCCCCACAGATGCTCAATAGGGTTTAGGTCTGGAGACATGCTTGGCCAGTCCATCACCTTTACCCTCAGCTTCTTTAGCAAGGCAGTGGTCATCTTGGAGGTGTGTTTGGGGTCATTATCATGTTGGAATACTGCCCTGCAGCCCAGTCTCTGAAGGGAGGGGACCATGCTCTGCTTCAGTATGTCACAGTACAAGGCTAGGCCCAAATCTACTAGAGCAAAGGCTGTGGCTTTACTACAAGGATTAAGTGCAGAGGATACAGCAGTATAAATCTGGCCAGTAGCAGGGCAGTGTTAATAAGAGAAAATAGGCCAGAATGTACTAGAGACTACAGGCATGTGTTTTACTACAGGAAATAGTAGACTGCAGATGATATAGTAGTGTAATAATGGCCAGCAGCATGACAATTTTAATGAGCAAGGCTAGGCAAATTAACTAGAGACTATAAGCACAGACTGAGACTTTACTATAAAAATTAAGATACTGTAGAATTGTAGAGCATTGTTACTATAGTCAGCAGCAGCACCATTATAATCAGGGATAGTAGGCCTTACTGTGTATGCCTAACTTTTCTTTTATTGATGTAGGATAAGGGGTGCGGGGAATGTGAATGATGTAGTGGTTTAGGTGTACACTGTTCTTAAACCTAGTTTCTTTTTCTTATAAAGCAATGCAGAGGAGCTGTAAAAATCTCATAACTGGATGGACAGAAACACAAATCCTTTGGCAGGTAAAACAGCTCCTATGTATATATTTCATCTGTGTATTCCGTTTTTCCCCCAGAGTTCAGATTTAATTCAATGTGGTTCTAAATAACATATGGTAATTGTCTGTGTGCTGAGTATTACCTTCATCTTGGTGTGGGCCTCAGCAGCTGTAATGATATTGTGGCCCCTGTGTTTCCCCAGCGAGGCGCACACCCCACAGATCAGCTCCTTGTCCTGCTCACAGAAGACGCTGAGCGGGTCCAGGTGCTCCAGGCAGTGGCCTTGCGGGACTTTCTTGAAGCTTTGAACCAAATTCTCCAGCTGACGGTTGATGTGAAGAGTTTTGGGATGGGTCGGGGCCTGGCAGGTGGGACACAGAGCAGAGCCATTCTGATCCTCGCCCTTGGGGGCCTCAGTCAAGCAATTCTGGCAGAAGGTATGACCGCATTCTGTGGTGATAGGGGAGTGGAAGAGCTCCAGGCAGAGCTGGCATGTGAGGTCATTCTGCATGCCCTGCACAAGCTGAGGGTTCGCCATGCTGGAGAGAAGACATTGGAAACACATCAAACATACATCCAACATGCATGTGACTGTTCTTGTGAAGGCAAATATGTAGAGAGCAGTTAGAAGGTATCAAAAACAATTGTTTTGCATAGAATAGGATCCTAAGCCCCCTGTCATGTCTTTTTTATTTGCTAATTGTGTCCCCCAGGTGAGATTTCCCTTCACTTCCTGTCCCAGAGACACATCAGGAAGTGATAAATTATCTCCAAAAGGAGCAGAATTCAACCTATTGGAAGATTTCTTCTGTTTCTGTTGCATTGACAACTTTAAAATTTGGGGTTTCCCATTGCTTTTTGAATGATGATGGCCATCTGGACAAACATAGAGGATGAATCTCTCCAGTTAAGACACAGACAGCATTATTATTATATTTAATTTATTACCTATATATTATACTATTATCTTATTATGATCATATTATTAAATATTGTTATTATATTATAGGTCATAATAATAATTATTATTAATATTATAAGGTCCCTTATATGTTATCTTTTTATTACTATTTATAATATATAATAAATATAATACATTTATAATAATAATTATAATTAAATTATGACATACTTACTTACTGATTACTGTTACATGGGTTCTAAAAACACCTGCATGTACTGTATATATGGCCTCAAACTGGAAGAAGAATTGATGCCGGTAAGGAAGCCATGTCACCTTCTCAGTGCCAGCTCAGCTCTCATCTATAAAGTGATTCTGAGAATCAGTGTTGGGTTTCCCCCCAGTAGACCAGCACCAATTCCAAGATTACAATACCAGGGGATTGTGGGAGGGAATGCCAAAGGAAATATATATGCTCTGGCAGATTTATGTTCCTGCACAGCTATGTTTTCTCAGTGAAGTTACCTCCCCTCTCTGACAGTTGTCACCATAACAGATGTCCCCATTGGAAAATGTCATCTCTATTGCTTTAATTGCACGTATGCCAATAAAAAATGTCAGCTGAGCTACATAGATTTGTTCTAGTGGTGGGACTTAGGGATCTACCCCGTAGGAAAGAAACTGAAGTAAGCAGTCCCTGGTTAAGGTGGGGGTCGCTAGTAATTCCCTGGTGTAGAGGATCCTGAGGGGCTAAGTGCCTCCTGACATGAGTGGTGCTACCTGGTCAGGCTGAGGACTAGGAAAGCAGAGGGCCTGCAGTGTCAAGCGCCTCCTGAGAGTGGCAACCCAGGAGATGCCAAAGTAGCACTATGGGTTTGGGACCCCACAGTGTGAAATAGAACTTGCCATAACAGCAAACACTTTTTTCTGCCCCTCACCTTATGTGCTAGAGCCAGTGATGGCAAACCTTGGCACCCCAGATGTTTTGGAACTACATTTCCCATGATGCTCATGCACTCTGCAGTGTAGTCTGTATCATGGGAAATGTAGTTCCAAAACATCTGGGGTGCAAAGTTTCGCCATCACTGGGCTAGACCCTTTGGCCAAGACAAATTTTGTTAGGAGACCTCAAGGCCTAGCCATTGTATCATACATTGGCACTTTTCTTTACATGTTGGTCACTGCACTTATTTTTCTTTTTTCGCTCCACAGGGCAGTGGCGGCTGGTGTGTTGGGGGCGCAGGGGCGCCGCTCCCCCATCCGTGCGTCCGGCCCCCTAATCTACATGCAGGGGCGCTGGACGCATGGAGTTCAATGGGGTTTTTTTTTTCTGAAGCACGTGATTAGAGCCAGAGGCTCTAATAGGCTTCAGAAAAGGGTGGACCTGGGGCGCAGAGCAGTGCGCCCTGAGCCCACCCATTTGTGTGACAATAGCGAATGAATATTCGCTATTGTCACACAGATCCTTCTCCTGGCCAATCAGGCAGGCAGACCCTTTTCCTGATTGGCCGAAAGGCAAACGATTGCCATTGGCCAAGGAGGACTCGAGGACTCGGGAGTCGCGGAGGACTGAGGAGAAGCCGCCGCTGCATCAGGTAAGTGCACTGGTCACTCGCTGCACGCTGTGGTCACTCTGCATTGATGGGGGCATGTTTTGGTCACTCTGTATTGATAGGGGCATGTTTTGGTCACTCTGCATTGATGGGGGCATGTTTTGGTCACTCTGCATTGAAGGGGGCACGCTGTGATCACTCTGCATTGATTGGGGCACTCTGTGATCACTCTGCATTGATGGGGGCACGCTGTGGTCACTCTGCATTGAAGGGGGCACACTAGTGTCACTCTGCATTGAAGGGGGCACGCTGTGGTCACTCTGCTTTGAAGGGGGCACGCTGTGGTCACTCTGCATTGAATGGGGCACGCTGTGGTCACTCTGCATTGACTGGGGCACGCTGTGATCACTCTGCATTGATGGGGGCACGCTGTGATCACTCTGCATTGAAGGGGGCACGCTGTGGTCACTCTGCATTGAAGGGGGCACACTGGTGTCACTCTGCATTGAAGGGGGCATGCTGGTGTCACTCTGCATTGAAGGGGGCACGCTGGTGTCACTCTGCATTGAAGGGGGCATGCTAGTGTCACTCTGAATTGAAGGGGGCACGCTGTGGTCACTCTGCATTGAAGGCCCCTTTCACACTTTTGTGACCTCAAGGTCATGCTATTTTTTGCAGCGTTTTTTGCCGCAAAACATTGCCTATTACATTTTTCTGTTTGCGCCCCCCCCCCCCAAAAAAAATTTTGAGCACCAGCCGCCACTGCCACAGGGTGTTAGGGTGTGGGTCTTCGGGCCTACCCTGAAGTCTAAGGGGAGGATGTGTGGCCCTTAGGTTCTTTCCTCCCCTGCCTTGGTGGGGATCATCTGACTTCGGGAGAGCTTCAGCAGAACTTGGTGGTTGGCTTCAGCTGGCCAGGAGCAAAGAGGGTCCACCAGGTCTTTCAGCTAGGTGGACCATAGTGCTTTGCCCTTGTCAATAGCTTTTCACTCTGAGGGGGTCGGGGAAGGTCCTTCCTCTATGGTAGGGGATCATATGGCAACCCAGGCATCTTTTTGGTTCACTTGGTGTTTAGTTTTTGGGCAGTGGTGGGAGTACAGGGAAACGTCTGCCCACCGAGGACCAAGTTTGCTCAGAAATGATCGGCTTTTCACATTCTGTAATTTGTTTTAGTAAATGGTCCTGAACGTGGCAGTCTGTTGCAGCCAGCTCTGCAGAGCATTCCGCCATAACTCTAGAGATATGAAGATGTCCCTGGCTGTACAGAGAAGAATTTTGGGAGGGACGTGAACTCTATAAATAGGATATCAGTAAAAGCCAGCGACATGCCAGAGAGGGTAATGTCAGAGGAGAGGAGCAAGTTGTGACTCTTCAAACTTGGAAACCAATCCATTAACTCATCTGCTTTTATACTCATCAGATACATGTTTTTATGTTAAGTACAGCATGCTAAGTATTATGTCAGGGTAACACTTCTATGTATATAGGTAGGTTTAGATCACAAGTACTCCTCTGACAATAGCTTCATCTGCTTTTCTCTCCAGAAAGACGAGGCCATCTTTGTTCAGGCATCACCTGGGTTCATTGTCTACTTCCTGAACTGAGATGTCTGCTCTATGCTTACAAATGTCTGCCACTGATCAGTCCCTGCTGCAGCCTCTCTCTTTGTTAATTGCTATAAAGTTACAATGTTGCAGTCTGATTCCTGGGGGAGAGGAGATTGGTGAAATGCTTCCTCCTGCCTGCAGCAGACTGATGACATCATCTCAGCCTAGGCAAAGTCAGAGACTTTTGACTCAATGATTTTGTTTGTTAGACGGTAGGCTGGTCGTGTACTTCCTAATGGTTCAGAGGGAGGACATCATGCAGTCATCCACATGTGGTAGTGAAGAATATAAGTGACCAACATACCTGCAAATTGTCTGATGGCGTCCACAGAGTCACAGAGCTAACAATCTGTGGGGAGAAGAAGACAAAGGGTGTCAGAGTTGACAAAAACTGTGGGGCAATCAGAGAATTTTTTATTGTGATAAGTCAAAATACATAGTGAGTGCTGACAGCTTGTAGGGATGAGAAAAGCATTATGGCTTGGGAGCGACATATTCAAACCAAGAGACAATGAGAAGGCGAGACAGGCATTGACCTGGAGAAAGAGAGAGACCCTGACCAGCAGAGAGAGAGAGAGAGAGAGAAAGAGAGAGACCCTGACCAGCAGAGAGAGAGACCCTGACCAGCAGAGAGAGAGAGACCCCGACCAGCAGAGAGAGAGAGAGAGAGACCCTGACTAGCAGAGAGAGAGAGAGAGAGACCCCGACCAGCAGAGAGAGAGAGAGAGAGACCCTGACTAGCAGAAGAAAGAGAGACCCCGACCAGCAGAGAGAGAGAGAGACCCTGACTAGCAGAGAGAGAGAGACCCTGACCAGCAGAGAGAGAGAGAGAGACTGACCAGCAGAGAGAGAGAGACCCCGACCAGCAGAGAGAGAGAGACCCTGACCAGCAGAGAGAGAGACCCTGACCAGCAGAGAGAGAGAGACCCCGACCAGCAGAGAGAGAGAGACCCTGACCAGCAGAGAGAGAGACCCTGACCAGCAGAGAGAGAGACCCTGACCAGCAGAGAGAGAGAGACCCCGACCAGCAGAGAGAGAGAGACTGACCAGCAGAGAGAGAGAGACCCTGACCAGCAGAGAGAGAGACCCTGACCAGCAGAGAGAGACCCTGACCAGCAGAGAGAGAGAGAGAGAGACTGACCAGCAGAGAGAGAGACCCTGACCAGCAGAGAGAGAGACACTGAACAGCAGAGAGAAAGACCCTGACCAGCAGAGAGAGAGAGACCCTGACCGGCAGAGAGAGAGAGAGAGACTGACCAGCAGAGAGAGAGACCCTGACCAGCAGAGAGAGAGACCCTGACCAGCAGAGAGAGACCCTGACCAGCAGAGAGAGAGACCCTGACCAGCAGAGAGAGAGAGAGACCCTGACCGGCAGAGAGATAGAGAGAGACTGACCAGCAGAGAGAGAGAGAGACCCTGACCGGCAGAGAGATAGAGAGAGACTGACCAGCAGAGAGAGAGAGAGACCCTGACCAGCAGAGAGAGACCCTGACCGGCAGAGAGATAGAGAGAGACTGACCAGCAGAGAGAGACCCTGACCAGCAGAGAGAGACCCTGACTGGCAGAGAGAGAGAGAGACTGACCAGCAGAGAGAGAGAGACCCTGACCAGCAGAGAGAGAGAGATCCTGACTGGCAGAGAGAGAGAGAGACTGACCAGCAGAGAGAGACCCTGACCAGCAGAGAGAGAGACCCTGACCGGCAGAGAGATAGAGAGAGACTGACCAGCAGAGAGAGAGAGAGACCCTGACCAGCAGAGAGAGACCCTGACCGGCAGAGAGATAGAGAGAGACTGACCAGCAGAGAGAGACCCTGACTGGCAGAGAGAGAGAGAGACTGACCAGCAGAGAGAGAGACCCTGACCGGCAGAGAGAGAGACTGACCAGCAGAGAGAGAGAGACTGACCTACAGAGAGAGAGAGACTCTGACCAGGAGAGAGAGAGAGAGACACACACTGACCTGGAGGGTAAGAGAAAGACTGACCAGGAAAGAAATAGAGGGAAAGACTGACCAGGAGAGAGAGAACGAGACTGACTGGGAGGGAGAGGAGAAAGAGAGAGAGAGAATCTGACTAGGAAAAAGAGAGAGAGAGAGAGAGAGAGAGAGAGGATCTGACCAGGAGAGAGAGAGGGACTCACTAGGAGAGAGAGAGAAAGACTGACTGGGGGGGGGGGGAGCAAGAGAGAGAGAGAGAGAAAGAGAATCTGACCAGGAGAGAGAGAGAATGACCAGGGGGATAGAGAGACCAGGGGAGAGAGAGAGGGAGAGAGAGAGGGAGACCGACAAGGAGAGAGAGAGAGAGGGAGGGAGAACAAGAGACTGACTAGGAGAGAGAGAGAGAGAGGGAGAGAGGCTGACTAGGAGAGATAGAGAGGGGGGGGGAGACTGACTGGGAGAAAGAGAGACTGACCAAGAGAGATAGGAAGAGAGAGAGAGAGAGAGAGAGAGAGAGAGAGGAAGAGAGAGAATCTGACCAGGAGAGAGACTTACTAGGAGAGAGAGAGAAAGACAGCAAGACTGACCAGGAGGGAGAGAGCCTGACTAGGAGAGAGAGAGAGAGCCTGACCACGAGAGAGAGACTTACTAGGGGGGAGAGAGGGCGAGAGAGAATCTGACCAGGAGGGAGAGAACCTGAACAGGAGAGAGATAAAGAGAGACTGACAAGGAGAAAGAAAGAGACTGACCAGGGGGGACCAGGAGAGAGAGAGAGAGAGAGAGACTGACTAGTAGAGGGAGAGAGAATGCCTCTCTCAGAAGAGAGAGAGAGCAAGGGAAAAAGAGAGACTGACTAGTTAGGAGAAAGACACTGGACATGGACAGAGACAGACACTGATTGGAACAGACACACTCCAAGTGGACAGGCACTAACCAGAAGTGGGAAAAAGAGATAGACTGATAAGAAGAGAGAGACTCACAGTGACCAGAAGAGACACCCTCCAAGTGGACAGGCACTGACCAGGAAGGACAGACCTTGTGTCAGTCGTAGTGTTGGGGTCACTCACCAGTAGATGTGTAGCTTTGGCTCCCAGTGCCCAGCAATAAGAATGCCCAGCCCCCTCCACCCACACCTAGTTATTTCTGACTGTCTGGGAACAGCTGAGAGTGATGGAACGCAGGGACAGATAGAGGCAGCTGTCACATTACACTCACCATGTCCCCCCATCTCACCAGCTGACCCTTCGTCTGGAAATTGACATGACAATTTTCATTCCATTCAACGATAATTTTGTGTTTTTTCTGTGGTCCTTTCCATAGCACCACACACATATATTTTATGATTGTTTCTTCAATATTCAATAGTTTTGTGCCAATGAAATTAAAGGGAAAGAATGTTCAAATGCTCTGTACATGTCGATATAAAGTGTGTCTCTGATTACTGAATGTGAATGTCAAAAACATTCAGACATTTTGCATCTGGAGTGACAATAGTAAAACCAATGGATTATGACAATGAAGACACATAATACACACAAAGTGTACCCAAAGCCAAAACATTTTTCATTTAATTTTGGACTGAATATGGAAAGGATAAAAGTTGTTTTTCTATCTGTGTCCCATTGGGGGGATCATGTTTTTCTTCCTGTCCTATAGACACAACAGGTGGTCACTGGAACAGGTGTCCCCATTGCAAGATTTCTCTTCCACCACCTGTTTACCAGCCTCTTTGTATTTGCAGCCTGTAGGCCTGCTGTGGTCAATGGTAAAAACCAGTGCTGAAGCTACCAGGATATTTTTGGATGAAACCATTTTTGGGTATCTGAAAACGCAACCACCCTCACCCACCTAGAGCTGGGAGGGGGGCAAGATATATTGTTAGGTACTTAGGGAATTCTCAGCTGTAGTTGACAAACAGTGCTCGCCGGTGTCTCATGTAAAGTCCCAAAACTGCCCAAATTTTCCATGTTGCCAGGGATGGAGACGCTCGCTTTACAGGCTGGTGTTTCATCTAAAGTCCCAATTTGTCTTTACCATCTATATTACTGGGATGGGGGTGTGTGTCTCCCAGCTGGTCATTTTTTAGTTTGCACCCTATGGCTTTCACATAGCCATTCATTTTTCAATACCAGTCATGGCTGGGAGCAGGTTGGGGGAGGATTGGGCCATCTCCAAGCTCACCAGTTTCCCATCCATCCATTAGCATTCATGTACTCCCATGTTGGAGACACTCAGTAGACAGTTTGAGTAGTGTTAGGTAGTGTTAGGACTGCAGGATACACAGGGTGCCTTGGAGTGGCCTTGCAGCTTATACATGCGTTTGCAAATGTGTAACTAAACCCCTGTTTTTAACCTATTATGTAAGACAGGTTTATTTGGTTTGTCAGCAGACTGGTGGGCAAGTATAGCAAACTAAGGGCCAGTTGGTTTCTACACACACCTTCTTTAATCCCCTTTTTCTCTTCAGTTCTGTTATATACAGGGATGAAGACGCTGAGCAGTGCTCGCCGGTGTCTCATGTAAAGTCCCAAAACTGCCCAAATTTTCCATTTTGTAGTTGACAAACTGTACCCTGCCAGTCAGTAGGTTCCGTAGGCCTAGGGTACATACGGAGTCAGTCAGACAGGGGGCCTTTGGTCTAGAAAAAGCATTCTCTTCTTGGAAGTCAACAAGACTCGTGATGTAATCAAGAATAGGAATAAGCTTGGGGTTGGCTCCAGGTTTGGGTTGAACCCATGTTTTGCTAAATCCAGAAGGCAGCTGTTGGTGATCCTGGGCCCTTGGGCCCATGAGTTGTGTGTGAGAGACTCTCCATCACTCAAAGGGGCAGGGATGCTCATGACATCATTGACCTAATATGGTCATATTAGTAAAAACCAAACCAATTTTGATTGCCATATTAGGTCAATGGCATTGACCTAATATGGCCATGTGACCACATCAGATCATAGATGTCCTAAACATCCCATCCTGTTTGTGTTTGTGAGGCTGGGGGTGGAGAATCCCCACCCCTCAGCTCATTGGCCCAGCAACGACTACTGACTTCTGGGTTCAGCCAAACATGCAGTCAAACTGAACCCAAGCGCATCTATAATCAAAAACGTAATGGGGAAGTGTGAGAATTTCTTCCATTATTGGAGGTAAGGTTGATTGTGTTCATCCTTTGGAGGTGCTCCATGACATTCATTAACCCATTGCCAGAGCATAGGGTCTCACTTATCTTTATACTTAATGTGCTATTAAGGTTGTTTGCAACCCATTCTAGTGTTGTGCCACTATTACCTTCTATGGCTATCTATCCTGTTCCAAAGAAAGACTACTGTTGGACATGGGGTTGAGTCTGGGAAAAAGGAACAGGACATAGGCCAACAGGCAAAGATGCCTGGATAGAGGTCTTGAGTTCTGGTCAGGCCAGGTTGGGCTGTCACAGGGTGTCTTTAGAAGTTCGAGTTTTGCAGATTTCCACCCAGTAAGCGTGAGGACCCTAGTGGGCCCAATACTAGAGAACCAAAGGAGCCTTAAGGATCACCCTGACTGGTAGAGAAGGCGTTAATGGTCCTATTACATTACAATTATGCATACTGCTCTCATGTTCATTTCTCATATTTCCATCCCGGGGACGGAATCAGTCCTTGGACTGCTAAATAGTGACAATATCAACCACAGCAATGTGTGCATGGACAAATCCTCCAAGTTCTTTCCTTATGGACTTTGCTTTGTGCACTGTTGCCCAGTCATGTTGGAACAGGAAGGGGCCTTCCCCAAACTCTTCCCACAAAGTTGGGAGCATGAAATTGTCCAAAATGTCTAGGTATGCTGACGCCTAAAGAGTTCCCTTCACTGGAACTAAGGGGCAAAGCCCAACCCCTGAAAAAAAACCCCACACCATAATCCCCCCTCAACCAAATTATTTGGACCAGTGCACAAAGCAAGGTCCATAGAGACATGGAGGTGGAGGAACTTGACAAGCCTGCACAGAGTCCTGATCTCAACCAGGTAAAACATCTTTACAATGAATTAGAGCGCAGACTGCAAGCAAGGCCTTCTCGTCTAATACCAGTGCCTGACCTCCCGAATGCGCTTCTGGAAGAATTGGACAGCCTTACCAGAAGAGTTGAAGCGGTTATAGCTACAAAGGATGGGCCAACTTAATATTGAACCCTACAGACTAAGACTAGCACAAGTGCATGTACTTTTGGTAATATAGTGTACTTGCCTTCAGGTACCTTATGCAAATAAGGACATGGATAACTTGGACCCCCCCCCCCACACACACACACACACACACCTCCTCATCTAAACACTTCTTGTGATTTCCCTTTCCTTTCTTTTCTCCACATTTCCCCTTTCCCTCCTCTTGTTTCTTTTCTTTTCTGCTTTACCGGCCTCAGGGCCTCATCAGTCATTCCAGTATGCCGAATGCTTAGGCCTTAACAGAACCAATCATATCCCCCTGTAACACTTAGCCCTGAACCCCCAAACCATAATGTAAATAGAATATACAGGTGGTAATAAGCAAACGGACCAGAGAATTACCCCTACACCCTATACATAGGATGGTCCCGTCTACAAGCAATGCTAAGATTTTAGCTCACCAATCTTTTTTGTCAATCTCAATTGTCAAACCCTTTCCCCACTGACCAGTATTTGGGGCAGCAGCCTCTCATTAACTCCTAGGATGATGACCAGTCTCCCCCCACTCTCTGCTCGTCCTTTGCTCCTACAAAGGTCATCCTCATCTTTCCAGGATCTGAAGGAACGTGACAACACATAGCAAGAAAACATCAACATCTCAACATCTTCTGCCATTCCTCTGGAGGATCCAGGGGCCTACTTTATTTCTAGTTTTCAGGTATAGGCCACAGCACCAAAAAAATGAGTCCAATGGTTTCTCTCTTATTTTTTTCTCTTAATAGTAAGGTAAATTCAAACATCTTCAGTGCAAACATTTTTTCAGTACAGAACATGGTCAGCCCCCATGTTGTGATGTTACCTCTTGCCTTGTCATGGGGTTGCTTTGCAGGTACCGTTTCCCTGGCTAAGGCCAAAGGTTGGTGCTCGGGGCAATGCCCAGCTGGCAAAAGCCCTCTTTACAATTTGCCTAAATCTTGCACGGAGAGGGCCATAAATTTCTCCCAATGGCCAATTTTTCCTAATCCAGAGCCAAATCCCTTCCACTCCACAGCCCTATACAGTATATATACCCTCTCTTGCTAGGGAAAAGGAGCCCTCTAATGGCCAAACAAGGAATCATGCAGAAGGCCCTTAACCGCTTGCCGACCACCGCACGACTATTTACGTCGGCAGTCAGCCCCTCACAGGCAGAGCGACGTAGGGCTACGTCGCTAGCCTGTGAGGGTCTAGGGAGCGAGCGCGCGCCGCCGGAGGCGCGCTCCCCCGCGGTCATGGACCCCCCCCCCCGCGCGTGTGACCGGCGGACCCGATGTCTGCCGGACACTCGCGATCGTCGGTGCAGAGGGAGAAAGGCAGGCGGCTAATGTAAACAAGCTGCCTGTCATTCTCCCCTGTGTATGAATGGAGATCATATGATTCTGCTATGTAGGACCGTTGATCACTGTTCATACACCTCAAGCCACAGCCAATCACAGTTAGAATCACGCCCCTAGGGACACACTTAACCCCTCCCTCTCAAAAAAAGTTAACCCCTTCACTGCCAAGGTCATTTTACAGTAACAGTGCATATGTATAGCACTGATTACTGCAGTAATGTCACTGGTAACCCCAAAAGTGTCAAAAATGTCAGTCAAGGGTCCGATCTGTCCGCTGCAATGTCGCAGTACCGCAAAAAAAATCTCATATCGCCGACATTACGCGTTAAAAAAAAAACAACAAAAATGACAAAAATCTTTCCCTTAGTTAGTAAACACAATAACTTTTGCGCAAACCAATCAAAATACGCTTTTTGCGATTTTTTTTTTTACCAAACATATGTAGCAGAAAACAAATTGGCCTAAAATGTTAAAAAATTTTGATTTTTATATATTTTTTTTTGGGAATTTCATATAAAAAAATGTGAAAAATATTGTTATTTTTGCAAAATTGACGCTTTTTTTTTTGTTTACAGCGCAAAAAGTAAAAATCTCACAGGTGATCGAATACCACCAAAAGAAAGCTCTGTTTGTGGGAAAAAAAGGACGTCAAATTTGTTTGGGTACAGCATCGCACGACCGCGCAATTGTCCGTTAAAGTCACGCAGTGCCGAATTGCAAAATAGGCCCTGGTCAGGAAGGGGGTAAAATCTTCCAGGGCTTAAGTGGTTAAATGAGAATCAGGGCCAAAGCTCTTTTGGTCCTACTTCCCCTGCAGATCACATGAGTGCACTAGTGCACTCCTGTCGCTCAGATTCAGCCAAGCCAACAGCGGGCTAAAGCCCGCTCTCAGCTGACATCACTCAACAGGTCCATGCTCTGGAGGAATCCAGACTTTAAACAGCCCAGATGCCTGGTCCGGCAGCTGGCTCAGCCTCTCAGCAAGCTGTTAAAAGCCTGAGTCAGCTGCTCCCTCCCTCTACAAAGCCCAAGACTCCCAAGAGCACTGGAGGGGCAAAGCATGGAACTGAGCGATCAGCGGTCTTTGATTGTTCAGTTCTTAGTCTTGGAGGTAGAGGCAGCGGGCAGCAGGGGGTCGCAGGGGAGGGGGGGACAGATGCAGCATCGGACTGATGCTTCATCCAACTGTCAGAGAATGGTTTGCAGAAGATCTGTTTGCACATCTGCTAATGCCCAACGGAATCGCAGATTGGCATTTAGGCATTCGCCAAAGGCGCACACAATATGTGACAGATTCTGGCGCCCATTGGCCTATTTAAAGCCAGCAGCATGATTCACTAGTTGCTGGATGATCTTCAGCTCCCCCGTTTGTTCCTGTTTCTGCTATTATTGGTTTTTCTGTTAGTGACCTATCCTGCCTTTGACTCCATTCCTGTCTTGTCTCCATTCTTGGCTTTGATCCTTGGCTTACTACATTGACTCTGCT
Source organism: Pelophylax lessonae (assembly GCF_965119305.1). Lineage (NCBI taxonomy): Eukaryota > Metazoa > Chordata > Amphibia > Anura > Ranidae > Pelophylax > Pelophylax lessonae. The sequence continues at coordinate 31,588,169 of NC_138773.1, read as the reverse complement.
TCTGCCTGCTGATCGGTGTATGACCTCTAGCTTGCTCTTCTGATACTACTGCTGCTGCTGGAATCCCTGTGTATGACCCTGGCTGACTCCTGACCATGGGCAGCCCGTCCATTGGGGGCCCAGGGGCGCCACCCCCCCTATCCATGTGTTCGGCCCCCTAATCTACATGCAGGGCGTCGGATGCATGGATTCTAATAGGGGATTTTTTTTAAGCACTTGATTAGAGCCAAAAGCTCTAATAGGCTTCAAAAAGGGGTGGGCTTGGGGCGCAGAGCACTGTGCCCTAAACCCACCCAGTTGTGTGACAATAGCGAATTAATATTCACTATTGTCACACTGCCTCTTCTCCCAGCCAATCAGGAAGAGGGTTGTGAGACCCCTTTCCCGATTGGCCAAAAGGAGAAGCGATCTTACTGGCCAGTGGCCAGGAAGAGGCAGAAGAGCCACGACTGGGGGAGGACAGCGGCTCAGCCATCCAGCACTCCCCGGCTCAGACAGGAGGAAGGAGGAGGTAAGGTAAGGAGGCAGACCATTTGGGGGGGAGGAACGTGTCCCCTGCCAACTGACTGATCGACCGATCGAGCACTAGTCGCCACTGCTCCTGACTCTGCTTGCTGCCTTACTCCTGGCTGATATCCCGTGCTTGACTATCCCGTGCATGACTACTGACCTGACTCCTGACCCTGCTCCTAGCTCTCCTATCTGCCAAATCGAATCTGGTACATCTGAGGGAGTCCTGCCCTGCAGCGCATCCTGGTCGTCAGCCGTCATCCAGCGGACATCTCCTCATCACTTCAGCCTGTCGCAGTCGGCAACCCCTGCTTCTTTAAGCAAAGCACTCCCTGTTACCACCTTCAGGGAGCGCTCTGCACTTCAGCCGCAAGGGAAGCCCTCTCAGCACTTCGGCCTCCGGCCAGGTATGGGACACTAGGTGAGTATGTACATATATTTGTTATTTTAAAATCTAGAACTTCTCTTTTAATCACATTCTACATCTCTGTGTCTGTGACTCTGCGGCAAATCGACCCAAAAGCAGCCTGCTATAATTTTTGTGTTCCACCATATCTTCTTGGGGAATGCCCCAAGTTCTGGAATAGTCCTTTTCTTTCCTCCCTATAGAGCTCTAGTAAAGCTGGGATATGTAGTCCCAGAGCAAACCGGTAACACAGGCTCAATCTCCCTAGGGACTACATTTCCCACAAGTCATAGTTGCTTCCAGCAGACTCTGTTCTTCCTACAATCCACAGAAGCTCAGCTTCCTCTTCCTCTGTTTTCCCCAGGTGGTAGGCGTGGTTTTCCTCCAGCTTTCTCTTCCTACAATCCACAGAAGCTCAGCTTCCTCTTCCTCTGTTTTCCCCAGGTGGTAGGCGTGGTTTTCCTCCAGCTTTCTCTTCCTACAATCCACAGAAGCTCAGCTTCCTCTTCCTCTGTTTTCCCCAGGTGGTAGGCAGGGTTTTCCTCCAGCTTTCTCTTCCTACAATCCACAGAAGCTCAGCTTCCTCTTCCTCTGTTTTCCCCAGGTGGTAGGCAGGGTTTTCCTCCAGCTTTCTCTTCCTACAATCCACAGAAGCTCAGCTTCCTCTTCCTCTGTTTTCCCCAGGTGGTAGGCGGGGTTTTCCTCCAGCTTTTTCTGTGACAGCATACAGCCCTGCAACTGTCTGTCTCTCTCTGTCCTCTCCTCACTAGCAGAACAGGAGAGGGAGAACAGCTGCAGCACCCGCCATGTGTAAACTGCTGCAGTATGTGTGACACTGCTGTGACAACCCGGTTCATGCAGCTGTAGTCCAGGTAGTGCCCACCTTCTACCTACCTCTATTTTTTGGCCACTTTTACCCAGCAGACAGAGTGACCCACAAGTACCTCCAATCAGCTATTAGAAGGAACCCAAGAGCATGGATTCTGCTCTGCAAAACACAACTTTTGGTGGGAAATTCATAAATACTGTAGAAATTACGAAGCAGAATGACAAATTAATCTTTGGGACAAAAGATCCTGATTATCTGGCAGTGCCCATCTGCCAAGAGTCTTATCAGGTTGGCATATCACATCCACCTGGATCAGTCCGGAGCAACAAGGATCATTGTAATGTCCTCCATCTCTATCCCGTTAAGCAAGTGAGAAAGTATTCGGGGGAAATTATTCCAGTTTGTTGAGACCAGAGGTCCTACAAACACAGGTCCTGAACACCTCAGGGTGAAGCGACCACTGGCCCAGATCCAGGCATTGCTGGCTAAAGCCTCGTACACACGCAACGAATTTCCGCCGACTGGTCGTCCATCTTTTGTCCAGAGTGGTGTCTGTTGGTTGGAATGTGCTCTAGACTGCACACGAATTTTCCCGCACGACAGAATTCTACTTCAGAAGTGATGTCATGTGTTGGATTGCTTTCTTTGTGTTCTTTCATCTCTGAGCATGCCCAGTCTTGCTCATAAGATTTTTCCCCATCGAAATCTGTACTAATGAGACGAAAATCGGACGTGTTTTGACAGTCGACAAAAATGATATAGCCTGCACAGCAGGATTTTTTCGGCCGAAAAGTCGGAGTTGGTTGTCGGAAGCATCATACTAACAAGCCGAAAATCGGCAGATCGGTCGTCGGACGAAATTTCCCGGTCGAATTTCTACTCTTGTGTACGGGGCTTAAGAAAATCCACCTGCCAACTATCTACTCTTAGAATGTACACTGGAATGTGAAGTTCTTCCCAGTACTGCAAGCAATCAACCTCTTGCTGCAGGCAAGACTTCTGGTTCCTCTCTGATGACCGTTGATTGGGAGATTCAATGCCGATGACCACTAAGTCCCCTACACCAACAGGTCCTGCACATGTCATTAGTTATGACACCAGCCATTTGATGGCTTGACAGTTGGGATGAGGGCACAAGTCATTTTGACAGTTACATACCTTGAAAAACAGTTAGAATTGATGAGTTTAGTTTTGTTTTACTTCGCAGCACATGCATGCATTACCAGGATGGGTATAACTAAAATAAAAACTTTTTTTTTGTTGCTCTAGATCACAGGTGTCAAACACAAGGCCCGCGGGCCGAATCAGGCCCTCAAGGCCATTTAATGTGGCCCTTGCACCTCTCCTGAAGCTGCAGGAGAGCTCCAGCCCTCTTCTGGTCCTTCTCTAGACCCTGTACTTTTTGATTTTCAACAATGCCTACAGCTTCTTCCCAGCAGCAGCACAAGAAAAGGGGGTGCACGTTGATGTAAGGGAGGGTGGAGGACTCAATTTCTGATGGTGGGGAGGTTCTTGACGTCTTATGTAAGGGTAGGGGATGCTCTGGACATCTAGCCTTACCGGCCCTTTTGAGGGCAATAATAATGCTGATGCGGCCCACGATTAAATTGAGGTTGACACCCCTGCTCTAGATAGAGTGGACAGGGATTAGTACCCCTGTTATGTTTTTATTGCTGTCAGGAAGATACATCCTCTCCATTTATCCTGATTTTTATTTATTAATTACAGGTACTTATATAACAATATCAATTTATGCAGTGCTTTAAATACATATACATTCACATCAGTCCCTGCCCTCAAGGAGCTTACAATCTGAAGTCCCTAACTCACATTCATACATACACATACTAGGGCTAATTTACCTACCAGCATGTTTTTGGAGTGTGGGGGGAAACTAGAGTCACCCCACACAAACAAAGGGAGAACATGCAAACTCTAGGCAGGTAGTGCCATGGTTAGGATTTGAACCAAAGACTCTAGCACTGCTAGATGGAAGTGCTAAGCACTTAGCCACTATGCTGTGACAGTGACAGTGACAGTAAAAGAAAATCCCAAATCTTAGGTTGACATTGGGACAGTAATAGAGGGGAAATCTTCCAATGGGGACATTAGTTCTGGTGACCCACTGAAATTTCCTCTCACTTCCTGTTTAGCTATGGCACAGGAAGTGAAGAGAAATCTCCACAATGGGACACAAAAAAGAAAACTGGCAGGGGTTATAACTCTCCTTTACTCTATCCAAAAAGAAAATAAATTTGCTTTTCGTTACCCTTTAAAACCCAGCCGCCACACAAATGCGTCCATGGGACTCTGAAGCTTTGTGCTGAGCATGCGTTCAAAGTCGCTCTCCCAGCACATTGACCGAGTTGTCAGCTCCTGCAATCAGGAGCCATTGCATTGATGACCACTGGGATAGCTAATCATATGATTGGGAAGCCAACTCCACCTCCTGGCGTTAATCTCCCAACAATGAGCCACTGGGATCTTTTTGCAATTATGCAAACTGGAAAATGTGCTTGTTTTAGTGTGTGCTTGATTCATTTCAATAAAATCTTTATTGAAACAAAAAAAAAGTTATGCCAGGAGTTGGGCTTTAACACGTGTAAGCATAAAACAAAGAAAAAAAACTGCAATTTAACCCTCTACACTTATTTAATTACATAAGTAGTTGAGGATAATCCTGTAGATCTTTGGTTCAGGAAATATACTGTCAATAAGGTCTATGGGATGCCTGGATTGAATACACAAATGTCTATAAATGAATTGGTTACCTATCATTAAATTGTTTCCACTAAGTACTATTAGCTTCCTTACTATAAATTATTATTTTTTTAGGAAAGTAGCACAAAGAAATATCAGCATTGTTATCTACAGCAACCAATTCTATTGTTTCCATTTTCAGTTTATAAGACCCAGCTATTTTCCCTATATCTGTGTATCTGGCACCATCTTCTGGTCAGAATTGAGAACTGCAACCCTAGAATGGTCGGAAGAAGCTGTAGCAACAGCTGACCTATTAAGTACACCTGAGCAGGTAAAAAAGTCCAGAAGTCCATCCTGGACGACTGTTGGCAGAGTATGCAGCATGAAAACTGGGCAGCCCATTGGACCTGCCGTAAGGTTTAACCATTGGTAAATTCTAAGTTTTAGCACATGGGAAATAACTTATTATTAATCTGATTCATCCCTTGCGCAGCTGGCTTCTGACTTTAAATGATTTTGACTGTACTGTGAGACACAAGGTCACCTACTACAGATTCCTGCTTTTTGCCTCACCACTGACCTCTGAACTCTGCATTACTTACTTAAGAACCCTGAACTCTGCATCACCTACTACTAACTTCTGAACTTTGTATCACCTACTACTGACCTCCGAGCTCTGCACCACTTACTACTGACCTCTAAACTCTGCACCACTTACTACTGACCTCCGAGCTCTGCACCACTTACTATTGACCTCCGAGCTCTGCACCACTTACTACTGACCTCCGAGCTCTGCACCACTTACTACTGACCTCCGAGCTCTGCACCACCTACTACTGACCTCTAAACTCTGCACCACTTACTACTGACCTCCGAGCTCTGCATCACTTACTACTGACCTCCGAGCTCTGCATCACTTACTACTGACCTCTAAACTCTGCACCACTTACTACTGACCTCCGAGCTCTGCATCACTTACTACTGACCTCTGAACTCTGCATCCCTTACTACTGACCTCTAAACTCTGCATCACTTACTACTGACCTCTAAACTCTGCACCACTTACTACTGACCTCCGAGCTCTGCATCACTTACTACTGACCTCCGAGCTCTGCATCACTTACTACTGACCTCCGAGCTCTGCATCACTTACTACTGACCTCCAAGCTCTGCATCACTTACTACTGACCTCTGAACTCTGCACCACTTACTACTGACCTCTAAACTCTGCATCACTTACTACTGACCTCTAAACTCTGCACCACTTACTACTGACCTCCGAGCTCTGCACCACTTACTACTGACCTCCGAGCTCTGCACCACTTACTGCTGACCTCCGAGCTCTGCACCACCTACTACTGACCTCTAAACTCTGCACCACTTACTACTGACCTCCGAGCTCTGCATCACTTACTACTGACCTCTAAACTCTGCACCACTTACTACTGACCTCCGAGCTCTGCATCACTTACTACTGACCTCTGAACTCTGCATCCCTTACTACTGACCTCTAAACTCTGCATCACTTACTACTGACCTCTAAACTCTGCACCACTTACTACTGACCTCCGAGCTCTGCATCACTTACTACTGACCTCCGAGCTCTGCATCACTTACTACTGACCTCCGAGCTCTGCATCACTTACTACTGACCTCTGAACTCTGCACCACTTACTACTGACCTCTAAACTCTGCATCACTTACTACTGACCTCTAAACTCTGCACCACTTACTACTGACCTCCGAGCTCTGCATCACTTACTACTGACCTCCAAGCTCTGCATCACTTACTACTGACCTCTGAACTCTGCATCCCTTACTACTGACCTCTGAGCTCTACATCACTTACTAATGATACAGAGGCAGGACATCATGCACCCCTACTCGTTATTACACGAAACGATGTACAGGTACTTTGTTTCGCGCAATAGAGCCAACGTGGCGCAGTATATGTGCTGCTGGCGGTTGGCAAGTTTTTTTAATCCGTGGTGGTGCAAATTCTGAAACGAACCCGTAAGTGAACAAAAAAAGTGCATGTAAACACACACACAAAAATGTGCACTTAGGGGTGTGCTTTGTCCACGAAGGGTTAGGACCTCTACCTTGATCCACGGGGTCCAAGGCTCCTGACAGAGACAAAAGGGTTTCCAATGGTCCACCTAGCCAGAAGGTGTTTGGAGCTGTGACCATGTGCCGGTCCACACACTGGGCTCCCACACCCAAGTGTTACTAATAGCACCTTTGGGATGACCACTCCCAGAGGACACAGATACCACAGACACTCTGCCTTCCCAGCCTATGGCCAGACAAAGTAGAACGTTTGAATCAGGAGGAAAGGGACCCTTACAGCTTTCTCAGGGAAAATTTACTCCCGGCCCCCAATGACCTATGGGCGCTCTGGTTTCAATTCTTGCCAGTACTAACCTTCCAGGTCCCCATTACTCCAGCAGGTTGGCATAGCCACCATCCAACCTAGGTCAGGTTGGGCAGGTCAGTAGTAAGTTATGTAGAGCTCAGAAGTCAGTAGTAAGGGATGTAGAGCACAGAGGTCAGTAATAAGTGATGCAGAGCTCAGAGGTCAGTAGTAAGTGATGCAGACCTCAGAGGTCAACAGTAAGTGATGCAGAGCTCAGAGGTCAGTAGTAAGTGATGCAGACCTCAGAGGTCAACAGTAAGTGATGCAGAGCTCAGAGGTCAGTAGTAAGTGATGCAGATCTCAGAGGTCAGTAGTAAGTGATGCAGAGTTTAGAGGTCAGTAATAAGTGATGCAGAGCTCAGAGGTCAGTAATAAGTGATGCAGAGCTCAGAGGTCAATAGTAAGTGATGCAGAGTTCAGTAGTCATTAGTAAGTGATGCAGAGTTTAGAGGTCAGTAGTAAGTGATGCAAAGCTCAAAGGTCTGTATTAAGTGATGCCGAGTTCAAAGGTCAGTAGTAAGTTGTGCAGAGTTTAGAGGTCAGTAGTAAATGATGCAGAGTTCAGAGGTCAGGATTAAGTGATGCAGAGCTCAGAGGTCAGTAGTAAGTGGTGCAGAGTTTAGAGGTCAGTAGTAAGTGATACAGAGGCAGGACATCACGCACCCCTACTCGTTATTGCACGAAACGATGTACAGGTACGTTGTTTCACATAATAGAGCCAACGTGGCGCAGTATATGTGCTGCTGGCGGTTGGCAAGTTTTTTTAATCTGTGGTGATGCAAATTCTGAAACGAACCCGTAAGTGAACAAGAAAAGTGCATGTGAACACACGCAAAAAAAGTGCACTTAGGGGTGTGCTTTGTCCACGAAGGGGTAGGACCTCTACCCTGATCCCCGGGGCGCAAGGCTCCTGACAGAGACAAAGGGTTTCCAATGGTCCACCTAGCCAGAAGGTGTTTGGAGCTGTGACCATGTGCCAGTCCACACACTGGGCTCCCACACCCAAGTGTTACTAATAGCACCTCTGGGATGACCACTCCCAGAGGGCACAGACACCACAGACTCTCTGCCTTCCCAGCCTATGGCCACACAAGGTAGAACGTTCGAATCAGGAGGTAAGGGACCCTTCCAGCCTTCTCAGGGAGAATTTACCCCCGACCCCCAATGACCTATTGGCGCTCTGGTTTCAATTCTTGCCAGTACTAACCTTCCAGGTCCCCATTACTCCAGCAGGTTGGCATAGCCACCACCCAACCTAGGTCAGGTCGGGTGATAGCACAGCACCCCCACTGGATCACTTATAAGAACAGATATTACACTTGATCTTAGCCAAAAGGCCAAAAAGCTGGCGGTCAGCAAGTGGTAAAGAAAAAAAATCAAGACTTTCAATACAACTTTAACACAGACTCAATTTAACCCCACCTCTTTAAGCCACCCCCAATATTCAACCTAATGAGAAGCACACGCAATTTTTTTTTTTTTTGCACTGCATTTTGTTGTTGGCGGCCGGGGGGGCTTGGGGGGCACTTATAATCTTGCACACAGGCCCACTGCTTTCAGAAAATACCTGTCTGTTTGAATTTTAGGACTGGATGGACAGAAATACAATACAATACTTTTTTTCAGGTGAAAAATGCTGCCATATGTGTATTTCACATGTGTATTTAGCGTTCCTCCCTGGAGTTCAGTCCCGTCCATAAAAAGTAATAAAAATATGTACACACCACACATTCCATTTCCTCTAACAAGGTTCTGTTTGAACTCAGGTCTCATGCACTTCCTTTCAAGGTCAGGGTGTATGAAACCACAGCAATACTTTCTTGTTTTCATTTGCATACAACTGTGTGATCTACTGATAGCGACTTATCTATGCAGTGCAGCCATTCTTACGCTCCACCTGCGTTGTCGTCCTACCACACCGCTTTGCTCTCCCAAGCAAGGCCAGTTCTCATGTCATGGTTGTCCAAAAATGTGTTACACAGTGAAATAGAAACCTTTTAGCAGAACATTGGCCAACATTAACCACTTAAAACGGAACACCACCCAAAAAGGGAAGCTCCACTTTAAGGACTCGTCTTCTCTTGCACAATTGGCACTTCTGATGAGCAGGGGGGGAGTAGGTTCCCAATTTTGACAGGTACCTGCTCCCACTTCCTTTTCAGCACTCGGCAATGCAAGTTCTCCTCCCTCCCCCTGCAGTCCCCTGCTGGGACATGGACAGGATGCAGACTTCAGGATGCGCAGCGAGATTCGCGCATGCGCAGTGGGCACACGGAAGCTGTCACAGCCGAGTGCCCATAGTGAAAATGCCGGCACCGCGGAGGGAGGACAGAGAAGAATAAAGGCGGCTAGGGTGAGCTTACCGCTGGATCCTGGGACAAGTGAGGGGCTGTTTTTTTAAAAGTCAGCAGCTACACTTTTTGACATTTATTTATTTTTTATAGGTGCCTGGAAATCCTCTTCAAAGAGGAGTTCCAGCCGTTTTTGTGTTTAATAAAAGTCAGCATCTACAGAAAGTGTAACTGCTGACTTTTAACTGCTTTACGACCGCCCCCGGCGCAGTTATACTCCGGCAGACAGCCGCTCCTAGGCAAACTGACGTAGCTATACATCGGTCGCGAGCAGGAGGCTAGGGGTGAGTGTGCGCCGCCAGCGGCACGCTCCCGCCCCCGCTCGTCCACGGGGAAGCCGATGCACGGGGCAGGCGGCTCCGATTGCCACCTGACACCTGCGATCGTTCCCCGCTAAAAGAGAAGAACGGTCGGCTGTTGTAAACACATCTGATCGTTCTTCTCCCTGGAAAGATCACAGAGCTCCTGTGATCCTTCTATATAGGATCACATGTCTCTATGGTCATTTCAGAAGCCACGCCCCCCACAGTTAGAATCACTCCCCTAGGCTTACATTTAACCCCTTGATCACCCACATGGTTAACCCCTTTCCTGCCAATGGCATTATTATAGTAACAGTGCATATTTTTAGCACTGATTACTGTAGTAATATCACTGGTACCCCCAAAAGTGTCAAGAATGTCAGTTAGGAGTCCGATCTGTCCGCCGCAATGTCGTAGTCCCGCAAAAAATCGCAGATCGCCACCATTACTAGTAAAAAAAAAAAACAATAAAAATGACATAAACCTCTCCCGTAGTTAGTAGACGCGATAACTTTTGCGCAAACCAATCAAAATACACTTATTGCGATTTTTTTTTACCAAAAATATGTAGCAGAAAACAAATTGGCCTAAAATGTTAAAACATTTTAATTTTTAAATTTTTTTTTTGGGAATGTTATATAGCAGAATGTGAAAAATATTGTTTTTTTTTTTTCAACATTGTCGCTCTTTTTTTTGTTTATAGTGCAAAAAATAAAAATCGCACAGGTGATCAAATACCACCAAAAGAAAGCTCTATTTGTGGGGGAAAAAAGGACGTCAATTTTATTTGGGTATAGTGTCGCACGTCCGCGCAATTGTCCGTTAAAATAACGCAGTGCCGAATCGCAAAATATGGCCTGGTCATTAAGGGGGCAAATCCTTCTGGTGTTAAGTGGTTAAACACACACTCTCCTGTCCCACTGTCCATCGATGCCGCCGGCGGGAGCCTCGGTTCTCCCCCTCTTCTCCCTGCAGCGCCGGCATCTCTAGGGTGGGCACCCGGCTGTGACAGCTTGCAGCTTTACAGCCGGGTGCGCACTGCGCATGCGCGAGTTGCACCGCACGTCCTGAGTGGACGGGCAATCTCCTGCTACCTGTGACCTGTCCCAGAAGATTGCAGGGAGGGAGGAGGAGAGGAGAACTTCTGCTCGAGCTGCTGTTGGAGCGAGTACCTGTCAAATCTAGTACCCGCTCCCCCCCCAAAAAAAATAACATACCAAATGTCAGGGGGTCAGGAGGCCTTAAAGCTGATGTTCCACTTTTTGGTGGAACTCCATTTTAAGGGCCAGGCCTATTTCTGACACTTGTTGTTTACAAGGTAAAATCCGTATTTTATGCTAGAAAATGACTTGGAACCCCAAAACATTATATATATATATATATATATATATATATATATATATATATATATATATACAGTGGGTCCGGAAAGTATTCACACCCCCTTAAATTTTTCACTCTTTGTTATATTGCAGCCATTTGCTAAAATCATTTAAGTTCATTCTTCTTCCTCATGAATGTACACATAGCACCCCATACTGACAGAAAAACACAGAATTGTTGACATTGTTGCAGATTTATTAAAAAAGAAAAACTGAAATATCACATGGTCCTAAGTATTCAGACCCTTTGCTGTGACACTCATATATTTAACTCAGGTGCTTTCCATTTCTTCTGATCATCCTTGAGATGGTTCTACACCTTCATTTGAGTCCAGCTGTGTTTGATTATACTGATTGGACTTGATTAGGAAAGCCACACACCTGTCTATATAAGACCTTCCAGATCACAATGCATGTCAGAGCAAATGAGAATCATGAGGTCAAAGGAACTGCCTGAAGAGCTCAGAGACAGAATTGTGGCAAGGCACAGATCTGGCCAAGGTTACAAAAAGATTTCTGCTGCACTTAAGGTTCCTAAGAGCACAGTGGCCTCCATAATCCTCAAATGGAAGACGTTTGGGACGACCAGAACCCTTCCTAGAGCTGGCCGTCCGGCCAAACTGAGCTATCGGGGGAGAAGAGCCTTGGTGCGAGAGGTAAAGAAGAACCCAAAGATCACTGTGGCTGAGCTCCAGAGATGCAGTCAGGAGATGGGAGAAAGTTGTAGAAAGTCAACCATCACTGCAGCCCTCCACCAGTCGGGGCTTTATGGCAGAGTGGCCCGACGGAAGCCTCTCCTCAGTGTAAGACACATGAAAGCCCGCATGGAGTTTGCTAAAAAACACCTGAAGGACTCCAAGATGGTGAGAAATAAGATTCTCTGGTCTGATGAGACCAAAATAGAACTTTTTGGCCATAATTCTAAGCGGTATGTGTGGAGAAAACCAGGCACTGCTCATTACCTGTCCAATAGAGTTCCAACAGTGAAGCATGGTGGTGGCAGCATCATGCTGTGGGGGTGTTTTTCAGCTGCAGGGACAGGACGACTGGTTGCAATCGAGGGAAAGATGAATGCGGCCAAGTACAGGGATATCCTGGACAAAAACCTTCTCCAGAGTGCTCTGGACCTCAGACTGGGCCGAAGGTTTACCTTCCAACAAGACAATGACCCTAAGCACACAGCTAAAATAATGAAGGAGTGGCTTCACAACAACTCCGTGACTGTTCTTGAATGGCCCAGCCAGAGCCCTGACTTAAACCCAATTGAGCATCTCTGGAGAGACCTAAAAATGGCTGTCCACCAACGTTTACCATCCAACCTGACAGAACTGGAGAGGATCTGCAAGGAGGAATGGCAGAGGATCCCCAAATCCAGGTGTGAAAGACTTGTTGCATCTTTCCCAAAAAGACTCCTGGCTGTATTAGATCAAAAGGGGGCTTCTACTAAATACTGAGCAAAGGGTCTGAATACTTAGGACCATGTGATATTTCAGTTTTTCTCTTTTAATAAATCTGCAGCAATGTCAACAATTCTGCGTTTTTCTGTCAGTATGGGGTGCTATGTGTACATTCCTGAGGAAGAAGAATGAACCTAAATGATTTTAGCAAATGGCACATTTTTTTATATGAAATTCCCCCCCAAAAAATGTAAAAATCAAAATATTTTATCACTTTTGGCCAATTTGTTTTCTGCTACATATTTTTGGTAAAAAAATTGCAATAAGCGTATTTTGATTGGTTTGCGCAAAAGTTATTGCGTTTACTAACTAAGGGAAAGATTTCTGTAATTTTTGGTGTTTTTTTTTAACTAGTAATGGCGGCGATCTGCAATTTTTTTTAAGGGACTGCGACATTGCGGCGGACAGATCGGACCCTTGACTGACATTTCAGACACTTTTGGGGGTACCAGTGACATTACTGCAGTAATCAGTGCTATACATATGCACTGTTACTGTAAAAATGACACTGGCAGGGAAGGGGTTAATTTTATTGGAGAGGGAGGGGTTAATGTATGCCTGGTGCTTACTAACGTGTGTGGGGGGAGTTGACTGAGTGACACAGGGACAGATCGCATGTTCAGCTATGCTGAACCCTGCAATCTGACCCTGCCTGTCACTTAGGAGATCCGCCCGCTCTGTTTACACAAGCCGGCGGAACTCCACACTCGATCACTGACGATCGGGGAAGAGCGGCGGTGATCACCACCGCTCCTCCCCTGGCCCGACTCCCACTGTGACTGAATACAGCGGGAGCGAGCCTCCGGCGCCGCGCGCGTGCCGCCCACAAGGGGAGCAGTCCAGCGACGTAGGTCTACGTTGCTGGATGATAACGAGCCACATTGCCGCAGTAGCAGCAATGTGAGCGGGGGTAAAGTGGTTAAAGAAAAAATTAAAATTTGGTCACTTTTATTGATGTCACAAGGAATGTAAACATCACTTGTGACAGCAATATGCAGTGACAGGTACTCTTTATGGAGGGATTGGGGGTCTAAAAGACCCCAAACCCCTCCACTGCAATTAAAAGTATTCAAAACGCCAATATCATCACTTTTTTTTAAAGCGGTGCCATTGTGATGTCGCTTCTGGGTTACTTCATCGGGAACCCGATCAAAGCTGAATCCGGCTTGGTTCAGGACTCTGACCAGCCAGCAGACGTGCCGGCTGGTTGTTCGGGTCTTCCGGTGGGACGGGAGACCCGGGCAGAGCTGTGGAAGAAGGGGGACGTCCCTTCCCGCTCCCTGTGATAATGGCCGAGTGGCTGCTGAGACGCATCGGCTGTTATCACCAGAAAGCCGACCACTGGCTCCAAAAAAACAGTACCGGGGTGATGCCTTCTAGCTGCAGGCATCACCCCGATACAACCACTTCTCTGAGCCAACGTAGAGCCATGTCAGTTTGCGGGAAGTGGTTAAAATGCATATTTTAAGCAATCTGTTAACCACTTGCGGACCGCCCGCCGCAGATAAACTGCAGCAGGCTGGCTAGGCTGCGCGAACCGCCATATTTGTACGGTGGTCCGTGGGAACGCTCCTGGGGGCGCGCCCACCCCCATTAGGCAGCAGAAAAGTGGATCCACAGGGCCGGCGGCCGCAATTGCTGCCGGGCACCCGCGATCGCTCCCCGTGGAGACAGAACGGCGGTCTGCGGTTGTAAACACATCACACTGTTGTTCTCTCTGGAATGAGCACAGAGCGCCTGTGATCCTTCTATATAGTAACACAGGTCTCTATGTTGATTCCACAAGTAGTCCCTCCCCCTCACAGTTAGAAAACACTCCCCTAGGCTCAAACTTAAACCTTTGATCGCCCACTAGGTTATAGCGCAACAAAAAAAAAAAAAATTGCAGAGGTGATCAAATACCACCAAAAGAAAGCTCTGTTTGTGGGGAAAAAAGGACATTAATTTTATTAGGGTACAGCGTCGCACGACTGCGCAATTGTCAGTTAAAGTAACGCAGTGCCGAATCGCAAAATATGGCCTGGTCATTAAGGGGGCAAAACCTTCCGGTCCTTAAGGGGTTAATATGATGGACACAGAAGTCTTTGCTTTTCTTTTTTTAAGGAATAAGATTTCATTGCAGGTTTTACAATAAAGAAATATAAATACACTGCCTGGCCAAAAGAAAAAAGTCGCCACCTGGAATTAAAGCGGAGTTCCACCCTGGAATTTTTTTTTTTTTTTTTTAAATACCCCCGGGACAGTCAGGGCTAGTACATTCCACAATGGCTAGCCTCTGATCTGTCCTGGGTTGCACTTACCTGTTAGGGCAAATACTTACCTTGAAAAAGTCTTGTCCAGCGCTGCCATCTCAGATGTGGGCAGCTTGAAGCCAGAGCGTCCTCTTCGGCGTCCTCTTCGGTCCCACGATGCCCTGCGCCGGCCCCACCGTCACTTCCGGGCGCGCACGTCATCCCTCCACAGCTTCTGGGCATGCCCAGAAGCTGTTTAGAAGGGAATGACGCGCGAGCCCCGGAACTGACGTCGGGGCCGGTGCAGGCGCAATGATTCCTGGGAGCTATGACGTTCAGCTCCCAGGAATCATTGCAGAGCCAGGAAGTGACGAGGGGCCGCGGCCGAGGAAGGAGGAAGAAGGAAGTAAGGTAAGTATATTTTCTTCGCTACGAGGTAAGTAAAAAAAAAAATGCGATTAGCCATTTGTTTTTCAGGTGACCCGGAGCGAGAAGATGGAGGTAAGTATAAAATTAGGGTGGAACTCCACTTTAACTAAGTAACTAAATAAAGTAAGCATGCAGTAACCCTCCTATTGGATAGTTACTGCATGCAGTGGCGGGACAAGGTCATCTAGAGCTCCGGGGGAACATGACAAATTGCGCCCTCCCCTCTAAATGTATGAGCATCATGTGTCAGAAAAATCCCCTCCCCCCCAAAAAAAATTAAGCACTAATCTACATGCTGAACCCCTAAGCACCCAGCTCAAATCCTCTCTCCCCATATACCCCCTGCACAAATCCCCCCCCCCCCCCCCAAAAAAAAAAAAATGTTTTCCCCCTTCTAGCACAAATCATCTACCACTAAAATTTCCCCTCCAAGCACAATCCCCCCCCCCACTCCAGCACAAATCCCCCCCCCCCACAAATTTCCCCCTCCTGGCACAAATACCCCTCAGCCTCCAAAAATATTTGCCTTCTATTATATTACTTTTATGGCACAAACCTCCCAAATCCCCTCTCCTAGCACAAATCCTCTCCCCCTCCCCATCCCCCTCTTCCCAACACAAATCCCCCCAAATCACCACCACCAAATTTGCCTTCCTAGAACAATTCTTACCCCATCCTCTCCCCAAATTCTCCCAACACAAATCCCCCCAAATCACCACCACCAAATTTGCCCTCCTAGAACAATTCTTACCCCATCCTCTCCCCAAATTCTCCTTCTCAACACAAATCCCCTCCCCCCAATCTCTTTGTGGTATCCCCCCCCCCCCCCAACCTCACATAACACCACAGTGCCCAGGGCAGCCGCCCCCTCCCACCCACCCCTTGTGCTGGCCCTGACTGCATGTGCCCAATGAATGAGGTCAGCTGATTACCTGAATATACTGAATGACCAGGTTATTCCATCAATGGATTATTTCTTCCCTGATGGCACGGGAATATTCCAAGATGACAATGCCAGGATTCATCGGGCTCAGATTGTGAAAGAGTGTTTCAGGGATCATGAGACATCATTGTCACACATGGATTGGCCCCCACAGAGCCTAGAACTCATCCCCATTGAGAATCTTTGGGATGTGCTGGAGAAGGCTTTGTGCAGTGGTCCGACTCTCCCATCATCAATACAAGATCTTGGTGAAAAATGAATGCAACACAGGATGGAAATAAATCTTGTGACATTGCAGAAGCTTATCGAAACAATGCCACAGCGAATACGCGCCATAATCAGAGCTAGCAAAATATTGGAGTGTGTGACCTTTTTTTTTTTTTTTTTTTTTGGTGGCGACTTTTTTTCATCCAGGCAGAGTTCGTCACAATGCAAGAATCTTCACTTTGCATACAAATTCAGGTCTGTGGTAGACAATACTAGTAACAATGTAAGCAGCATAAGTAGCAGATGAAAGTTGTCACCAATGCCGAAACAAGGTCATTAAGAGCCCAGGGCAAACATTCCAAACTGTGCTCTTCAAGATATATAAGCATTATGTGTCAGCAAAAATACCCCCCCCCCCCCTAAAAAAAAAAAAAAAAAAAAAGAGCACTTCCTCCTCCTCCCAGTACAAATCTGACACCCTGTTAAAATCCCCCTTGCCAGCACAAATATTTGCCCCCCCCCAATCCCCCAAGCTTAAATCCTCTTTCTTCCCAAATCCTCCCAGCACAATCCCCCCCCCCCAAAGAAAAATCAGAGCGCAAATTCTCTACCCATCAAACGTTCCCTCCGGGCGCAAATCCTTTTCTCCCACTCCAAATCCCCCCTCCCAGTGCAAATTCTCACCTCAATCCTCCCCCCCCCTTAGTACAAATCGCCCTCCAAAATTGCCCCCTCTAGCTCAAATCCCCTTCCCCTTTACCATATCACCTCTTCTAGCACAAACCCTCTAAATAAATCCCCCCTTCTAGCACATATCCTTTTCCCCCATCCTCCCTTCCCCCCAAATAACCATTCCTAGCACCCTCCCCTAATTTCCCTTCCTAGAAATATTTGTATCCCCTGCCACCCTCCAAACCCACCCCCCCCCCCCAAATAACCATTCCTAGCACCCTCCCCTAATTACCCTTCCTAGAAATATTCGTATCCCCTACCACCCTCCAAATCCCCCCCCCCCCCAAATAACCATTCCTAGCACCCTCCCCTAATTTCCCTTCCTAGAAATATTTGTATCCCCTGCCACCCTCCAAATCCCCCCCCCCCCCCCAAATAACCATTCCTAGCACCCTCCCCTAATTTCCCTTCCTAGAAATATTTGTATCCCCTGCCACCCTCCAAATCCCCCCCCCCCCCAAATAACCATTCCTAGCACCCTCCCCTAATTTCCCTTCCTAGAAATATTCGTATCCCCTGCCGCCCTCCAAATCCCCCCCCCCCCAAATAACCATTCCTAGCACCCTCCCCTAATTTCCCTTCCTAGAAATATTCGTATCCCCTGCCACCCTCCAAATCCCCCCTAAATACCCATTCTTAGAACCCTCCCCTAATTACCCTTCCTAGAAATATTCGTATCCCCTGCCACCCTCCAAATACCCCCCCCCCCCCAAATAACCATTCCTAGAACCCTCCCCTAATTTCCCTTCCTAGAAATATTCGTATCCCCTGCCACCCTCCAAATCCCCCCCAAATAACCATTCCTAGCACCCTCCCCTAATTACCCTTCCTAGAAATATTCGTATCCCCTGCCACCCTCCAAATCCCCCCCCCCCCCAAATAACCATTCCTAGAACCCTCCCCTAATTTCCCTTCCTAGAAATATTCTTATCCCCTGCCACCCTCCAAATCCCCCCCCCCCCCCAAATAACCATTCCTAGCACCCTCCCCTAATTTCTCTTCCTAGAAATATTCTTATCCCCCCTCCAAATCCCCCCCCAATCTCCTCATTGTGCTCCCCTCACATGATACCACAGTGCACAGGGCAGCCGCCCCCTCCTGCCCACCCATTGCCCAGGGCCTGGTTGTCACCGAGTTGATTAGAGGGCTTTTCTTGTCCCCTGAATGTGGTTACAGAGGTACAAGGCTCAAAGAAGCGTGGGTGTCAGTTATGGAGTTATATCATTTAGTTGATTAATGTGATACACATTTTTAATAGTGCTGTTTTTTGGTTTATAAGCAGACCTATTATGTGTCCACTTCCCTATACAGGGTAACATTGTTTTTCATTCTGCAGTGAAATCTCACATCAGCGTTGTCACATTATTGACCAGTGTTAATTTTGACATCAAATTTCAATTTAGTTTTAGTCATAGCCTTTTGACTAAAATGCCGTTTTAGTCGTATTTTAGTCATCTGAATTGCTTTAGTTTTAGTTGTATTTTAGTCAACTAAAATAGTGTTAAATTAGTCGACGAAAATATTTTCTTCTACAAAATTAACACTCCTGCACAATGCTCTGGACGGTCTGAGGAGGAGGCCTGTAATGCACACAGTGCTCTGGATGGTCTGAGGAGGTCTGTAATGCTGCACAGTGCTCTGGACGGTCATCTGAGGAGGCCTTTAGTGCACACCGTGCTCCAAACAGTCATCTGAGGAGGTCTGTAATGCACACAGTGCTCTGGACGGTCATCTGAGGAGGCCTTTAGTGCACACCGTGCTCCAAACAGTCATCTGAGGAGGCCTGTAATGCTGAACAGTGCTCTGGACGGTCTGAGGAGGCCTGTAATGCACACGGTGCTCTAGACGGTCTGAGAAAGTCTGTAATGCACACAGTGCTCTGGACAGTAACCTGAGGAGGCCTGTAATGCTGCACAGTGCTCTGGACTGTTATCTGAGGAGGCCTGTAATGCACACAGTGCTCTGGACGGTCTGAGGAGGCCTGTAATGCACACGGTGCTCTAGACGGTCTGAGAAAGTCTGTAATGCACACAGTGCTCTGGACAGTAACCTGAGGAGGCCTGTAATGCACACAGTGCTCTGGACGGTCTGAGGAGGTCTGTAATGCTGCACAGTGCTCTGGACAGTCATCTGAGGAGGCCTGTAATGCACACAGTGCTCTGGACGGTCTGAGGAGGTCTGTAATGCTGCACAGTACTCTGGACAGTCATCTGAGGAGGCCTATAATGCACAATGCTGTGGACGGTCTGAGGAGGTCTGTAATGCTGCACTGTACTCTGGACAGTCATCTCAGGAGGCCTGTAATGCACACAGTGCTCTGGATGGTCTGAGGAGGTCTGTAATGCTGCAAAGTGCTCTGGACAGTCATCTGAGGAGGCCTGTAATGCACACAGTGCTCTGGACGGTCTGAGGAGGTCTGTAATGCTGCACAGTACTCTGGACAGTCATCTGAGGAGGCCTGTAATGCACACAGTGCTCTGGATGGCCTGAGGAGGTCTGTAATGCTGCACAGTGCTCTGGACCGTCATCTGAGGAGGCCTGTAATGCACAATGCTGTGGACGGTCTGAGGAGGTCTGTAATGCTACACAGTGCTAAACACGTCACACCACTAAGCATGCTACGGTCCCTACCTTACTTACTTGGAGGCAAAACACTCATGAGCTTTACAGGTGGAGCTCCAAGGAAACCAGAAGTTCAAGTGGGTAAACGTCCCTTTTTCACATTTTCATTCCGTTTTCTCTCATTAATGAAAATTAGAATTGATTTTTGTCACTTAACCAAAATGTGGGGTCATTTTTGTTAAGTTTTCATCACTTAAAACATGCCACTGATGAAAATGATGCCAAAAATATTTTCGTTGACGAAATGAACACTGCTATTGACAGGGCAGTCTTAGATGGACATGTAGTATTCTATGAATTTTAGTCTCATCTGACCACCTTAATCGCCTCTTTGAAGATTCTGAGGCCACATAGAAAAATGGGGGGGTGGTAATATCCTGGTATGAGGGTGTTTCTCTGCAGCAGGGACCGGAGCACTTGTCAGGATAGAAGGAAAAGTGGATGGGTAAAAATACCATCAAATTCTTGAGGAAAATCTGCAGCCCTCTGCCAGAAAGTTGTCTGGCAGGGAAGAAGATTTACCTTCCAATATGACAATGAGCCAAATCACACAGCAACAATGAGCACACAGAGGTTGGAGGAGACAAAGGTGAATGTCCTTGCATGGCCTAGTCAGAGCCTAGACTTAAACCTCAATGAAAATCTGTGGAATGACTTGAAGACTGCAGTCCACAAACGGTAACCATCAAACTTAACTGAACTTGAGCCATTCTGCAAAGAAGAGTGGACAGATATTGCAAAGTCTAGATGTGCAAAGTAAGTAGAGACGAATCCCAACAGACTAAAGGCTGGAATTAAAGCAAAAAGTGGTTCAACAAAATACCGACATAAAGGGGGGCGGTGGGGGGGGGGGGGTGATCCTTTTTCCAACTTAGTGATTCTGTTTTTTATTTTTTATTTTTTTCCACATGCTGGTATTATATCTTTCACTTAGATGTTATAAGTTGCACTAGTAAATACAGTTGGATAAAATGAAAACTGTGTCTGTCTTCATTTCAGGCTGCAAAGCAACAAAATGTGATCATTTTAAAAGGGGTGATTATTTTCTATACTCAGTGTAAGTGACAATCTAACAAAAGCCATACTCTAGATAACATTTTATAAGCAGTTAAAGCCGGTGGACTTTTTGACACCTACTGTAGGGGCAGAGTATATTTTAAGAACCCCCTCACTCAGACGGCTATGCACAGTGGCGGTTTTAGGCATGGACGAACGGGGAAGCCGCCTGGGGCGGCATTTTTTCATGACACGTGGGAGGCGGCATGACAGTGTTCTCCAACCCCCGGGCCGCGGACCTTTACCGGTCCGTGGATCAAATGGTACCGGGCCGCCCGAGGAATAATTTCACTGTGGCAGCCGAGCCGAGGCGCAGAGCATTGCTCCCCCCCGAGCCCGCCCATTGTGTGACAATAGCGAATGAAAATTTGCTATTGTCAAACTGATCCTCCTCCTGATTGCCGAAAGGCAAACCCCACCCCATTGGCCGAGGAGGAGGCGCCGCGGGAGGACTGAGGAGACTCGGGGAATCTGGGGACTGAACTGAAGAGAAGTGAGGTAAGTGCACGGATGGGTCTCGCGGGGGGAAAGCTGGTGCTCTGCATTGAAAGGTGGCACGCTGGCATCTCTACATTGAAAGGGGGCAATGCTGTGGCACTCTGCATTTATTGGGGGCAATGCTGTGGCACTCTGCATTTATTGGGGGCAATGCTGTGGCACTCTGCATTTATTGGGGGCAATGCTGTGGCACTCTGCATTTATTGGGGGCAATGCTGTGGCACTCTGCATTTATTGGGGGTAATGCTGTGGCACTCTGCATTTATTGGGGGCAATGCTGTGGCACTCTGCATTTATTGGGGGCAATGCTGTGGCACTCTGCATTTATTGTTATGTTGTCATGTTATTTTTTTTTTGGGGGGGGGGGGGGGCGCCGGGAGGGAGTCTTGCCCGGGGAGCAATTTAATGTAGAACCGCCACTGGCTATACATTAAAATTATTTTCAGTGATAATCAATAAATTTAACAAACATTAACCGCTTGTCGACCACCCGCCGCATATATACTGCGGCAGGCTGGCTTGGCTGCTAAATGTATGGCTAAATTTGCAATGCACAGACAGAGCAGTGCGCTGCGACTCACACGCAATGTCTGACATCGCATATGTGTGAACCGCCACTTAGTGTTAATCATTGTTTATCTGCATTTTTGCAGCAAGCCATGTCATATTGCTTTCTTCCCCCGACCTTTGCACTCAAACTTTGCTTCTGCTCATTGTCTTCTGAGAAAGTGAGAAAGAACGATCTGCTATCTGTATGCAGGCACCACAATGACATGCTGACTGGTTGGTGGAGCTGTGATTGGTAACCATTCTTTACCTGCTGCAAGAAAATGCCATACTGCTGCTTTCCTCTATCCTTGCATTAAAGCCAGGGGCGTAACTACAGGGGTTGCAGGGGTTGCAATTGCACCCGGGCCCCATGCTCCAGGGGGCCTGTGCGGCTCCCTTGTACACCTGCATAGGAGGGGTGGCGGGGGCAGCATGTAGAGAAATCACTGTCCTCCTTTTTACTCCTGTAGCTGCAGGAGGAAAATGGAGGAGATTGGTTCCTCTGTACGCTGCCCCCGCCACTCCTCCTATCCAGTTCACTTGTGTTCTGCTGTATCTGGGCCCTGTGTGCTCCCCCGCCTCCCCTCCCACTGTGCTGCCCCCCCCCCAAAAAAATACCAAAAAATAGAAACTACTCACACCAGTGGGTGAACTTCCAGGATCGCAAAGGTCACACTTGCAACCAGACTCTGGCATTCCACCCCCGTGGGGAGGCCCCAAGATGGCAGGAAGGGGACCCACTGCAGAACTTGTGAAAGGGTCCCACTGCGGGACCATAATAAAGGGCCCCGCAACGAGAGTAAAGGGCCCCAGGATCAGTGGGAAGAGCCCCAGGCTTAAAGAAAAGGGTCCCTGGCCAGGGGTCCAGGGGGGCCTTCATGTTTTCTTGCACCAGGGCCCTGAAGGTTCTAGTTACGCCCCTGATTAAAGGGATTGTAAAGTAAGTCTCAAGGTTTTTCACCCTAATGCATCCTATGCATTAAGGTGAAAAAAACCTTCTTTGTTGCAGCTGCCCCCAGAGCCTCCCCCCCCCCCTTTCTTATCAGAGCCCATCCGTTTCAGCAATGTACACAAGCCCAGTGGCTTCAGCCGATGTCTCTGTCTCATTGGACAGATTGATATCAGTAGGAGCCATTGGCTCCCACGTTGTCAATCAAATCTAGTGACACGGGGGGGGGGGGTGCGGGGTAGAGTTCTGCTGTCTGTGTCAATGGACGCAGCAGCGGGACTCGGTAGCGTGCCCGCACAGGTGCCCCCATGGAAAGCAGCACTCCTCGGAGGCACCCGATGAAGAGGAGGAGCCAGGAGCGCCAACGGGGCACCCCAGAAGAGGAGGTTCGGGGCTGCTCTGTGCAAAACCCTTGCACAGAGCAGGTAAGCATAACATGTTTGTTATTTAAAAAAAAATAAAAAAAATTTGAGCCTTTGCAACCACTTCAAAGCTTATATAAAGGCCTGAGCCCTTCCCACTGATCCCAGGGCCCTTTACTCCTATTTCAGGTTTCTTTATTACGATCCCACAGCAGGACCCTTTCAAATGTCCTCCTTCCTGCTGTTTTGGAATCCCCCCACGCTAGCAGAAAACCAGAGCCTGGTCAAATGTGCCACCTTTGCAACCTGGTAGTTCCACCACTGATGTCATAAGGACTATGAATGGTGTCAGTCAGTAGGGCAGTGGATGATATCAGTAGGGCAGTGGACGGTATCAGTAGGGCAGTGGACAGTGTCAGTAGGGCAGGGGACGATGTCAGTAGGGCAGTGGACAGTGTCAGTAGGGCAGTGGACGATGTCAGTAGGGCAGTGGACGGTCTCAGAAGAGCAGTGGATGGTGTCAGTACGGCAGAGGACGGTGTTAGTAGAGCAGGGGACAGTGTCAGTAGGGCAGAGGATGGTGTTAGTAGGGCAGTGGACGATGTCAGTAGGGCAGTGGACGGTCTCAGAAGAGCAGTGGATGGTGTCAGTACGGCAGAGGACAGTGTCAGTAGAACAGTGAACAATGTCAGTAGGGCAGTGGACGATGTCAGTAGAACAGTGGATGGTGTCAGTAGAGCAGTGGATGGTGTCAGTAGGACAGTTGACGGTGTGAGTAGGGCAGTAGATGGTGTCAGTAGATCAATCGATTGCTACAGTAGGGCAGTAGATGGTGTCAGTAGAGCAATGGACAGTGTCAGTAGGGCAGTGGACAGTGTCAGTAGAACAGTGGATGGTCTCAATAGGGCAGTGGACGGTGTCAGTAGGGCAGGGGACGGTGTCAGCAGAGCAGTGGACAGTGTCAGTAGGACAGAGGACAGTGTCAATAGAGCAGTGGACAGAGTCAGTAGGGCAGTGGACGGTCTCAGTAGGGCAGTGGACGGTGTCAGTAGGGCAGTGGACGTTGTCAATAGGGCAGTGGACAGTGCCAGTAGAGCAGTGGACTGTGTCAGTAGGGCAGACGACAGTGTCAGTAGAACAGTAGAGGATGTCAGTAAAACAGTGGATGGTGTCAGTAGGGCAGTGGACGTTGTCTGTAGAGCATTGGACGGTGTCAGTAGAGCAGTGGACAGTGTCAGTGGACAGTGTCAGTAGGGCAGTGGGGGCGATGTCAGTAGGGCAGTGGGTGGTGTCAGTAGGGCAATGGATAGTGTCAGTAGAGCAGTGGACGGTGTCAGTAGAGCAGTGAATGGTATCAGTAGGCCAGTGGAAGGTATCAGTAGGGCAGTAGACGGCGTCAGTAGGGCAGTGGACAGTGTCAGTGGGCCGCAATCCGAGGTAGGTTCAGGAGGTTACACAATCATGGGGAAGACTGCTGACATGACAGTTGTCCAGAAGATAGTCATTGACACCCTCCACAAGGAGGGTAAACAAAAAAGGTCATTGCTAAAGAAGCTGGCTGTTCACAGAGTGCTGTATCCAAGTATATTAATGGAAAGTTGAGTGGAAGGAAAAAGTGTGGTATAAAAAGGTCCACAAGCACCAAGGATAACCGCAACCTTAAGGGAATTGTGAAGCAAAGGCCATTCAAGAATTCGGGGGAGATGTTGCTCTGTGGTCCAAAGTCCTCTTTCCGGATGACAATTCAATTTACATTTCATTTTGAAATCAAGGTCCCAGAGTCTGGAGGAAGGGTGCAGAGGCACAGAATCCAAGTTGCATGAGGTCCAGTGTGACGTTTCCACAGTCAGTGAGGATTTGGGGGGCCATGTCATCTGCTGGTGTTGGTCCCACTGTGTTTTATCAAATCCAAAGTCAGCACAGCCCTCTAGCAGGAAATTCTAGAGCACTTCATACTTCCATCTGCTGACCAGCTTTATGGAGATTCAGATTTCATTTTCCAGCAGGACTTGGCACCGCCCACACTGCCAAAACTACCAATACCTGGTCACATGATCATGGTATCGCTGTGCTTGATTGGCCAGCAAACTCACCTGACCTAAACCCCATAAAGAATCTGTGGGGTATTGTCAAGAGGAAGATAAGAGACACCAGACCCAACAATGCAGATGAGCTGAAGGCCGCTATCAAAGCAACCTGGGCTTCCATAACACCTCAGCAGTGCCACAGGCTGATCGCCTCCATGCCACACCACTTTGAAGCAGTAAAACATGCACAAGGAGCCCCGACCAAGTATTGAGTGCATACTATACTGTACATGGACAGACTTTTCAGTAAGCCAACATTTCTGTATTAAAAATCCTTTTTTCATGGTCTTTTGTAATATTCTAATTTTCTGAGATACTGAATTTTGGGGTGTTACTAGCTGTAAGCCATAATCCTCAAAATTAAAAGAAAGAAATTCTTGAAATATATCGCTCTGTGTGTAACGCATCTATATAAAATAAATATATGAGTTTCGCTTTTTGAACAGAATTACTGAAATAAATTAACTTTTTGATGATATTCAATATTTTTGAGACGCACCTGTATATCATTTTTGATTTTGTGGAGCAGAGTTCCACTGTAAACTGATCTCTACACGTACAACTCACACTTCGGTCTCCTGTATTAAAGTTCAGTGAAGATAATACACTTTCAGTAAGTGGAAACTGGTGTTCCAGGAAATGGACTAATAGTATTTTTTTTTAAAGGCGATGAAGGGAGGGAGGAGGGGCCCTCGTTCTCTCCGTCTACGTAGTTGCAATACAGGTTCTATACAACTGCAAGACTGAAAAGACGTACAACAAGTTCTTCACTTCTGCACCGAAAAAAAAAAGTCAACCTCATCTACTTCTAAAGAATTGTTACGGGTGTTGTTGGGTTTTTTTTTTTTTTTTAAGGCGGGAAAAGAGAAGAGGAAGTTCAAGAAAAAATAAATTGTACATGCAAAATACTTTCACTTTCAGTTAGGAACTTGCAGTCATATTTTCCTTGAACAGGAAAAGAGTTGGCGAGCTGCTGGAGACGGAGCTGAGGCTGGCATCTTCTGAGGCACCACATAAGGGAAGATGGTCCGAACCGTGCGAGATGCCCTGGTGTCTGCCTTGGATGATCTCGGTGATAAGAGCTTCAAGAGGTTCCGTAACAAACTAAATGATTGGAAAACTGAGGAGGGATTCAGCAAGATCCCCAGGAGCAAGCTAGAGAATGCAGATCGAGACGACGTAGTGGATCTGATCTTGAGATCCTACATGGAATCTTATGGACCGGAGCTGACGGTGGATGTTCTAGACAACATCGATGAAAAGCAAGGGGCCTCGAACCTTCGGAGGGACCTGGAGAGCGGTAAAGCTGATCATAGGCTTTAGATGTTTTTCTTTTCTTTTAAAATGGGACAATGAGCCGGCCAATTAACAGACACTTGTGTCCCATTTATAAACGTATGTTATCAAGTTGGTTGGGCAACACAGATCTGGGTGTCCGGCGTTGACAGGCTTTGATGGGCAAATGCAGAGAGTTTTGAGATGCTTCTGACATCATTCAAAATTCAGTGCAGGTGCAGTTGACCCGCATGCCATTTGCATTTGATCTTAAAGCATAAAAGCAGGACCTAATCTAAGACAATTTTACCATACATAATAATTTCCTTAAATACTCTTAAAGTGATCTTCAAGCTCCTCCTCCTTAGTTTTATACCCAAAATCTGCAGTTTTTCCCACAATTCCCCAGGTTGAGGCAGTTCTGTATCTTGGTCTAGGCCAACAAGGCCTAGGGCGGCACTTTGCAGGGGGGCAGCAAAAAAGCTGCACACCGCAATAAAGAAACCAGCCTCCTCCCAGCCCCCACACGAAAAGGGACCCCGCCGGCTTGCGCAACACTTTTAGTTTAGTGCCAGTATTATGGGGCGAATTGGGCCAGAGGGCAGGGTCCAGGAGGCAAATCAGTCTGGCACCCCCATAAAGCAGTCACACTGCTACCTGCCGGTATGATAGGCTGCACTAATGGGCACTGATAGGCAACACTGGTGGCCACTGATGGGGCTGTACTGATGGCCACTGATGAGGCCACACTGATGGGCAGTAATGAGGCGGCACTGATGAGGCTGAACTTATGAGAACTGATAAGGCTATGCTGATGGGCACAGATAGACTGTGGTTGTGGTCTGTGGTGGGTGGGTTGTGGTACAGATGAGGGGTGGGTCATATTTAAATTAGGGGGTGCACAAACTTAGTCAGGCCTAGGGCAGTACAAAACCTAAATACACCACTGGGTTGAGGGCATGTGGACATGTGGTTGAGGACATGTGGCCTGGTATGGTAGCTCACTCCACCTCCTTTCCAGGCTGCATGCTCAGATTTAGAACCTGGTATGGATTTATAGGTCCCTTCAGGTTTGGTATGGATTTTAAAGGGGTTTCACATGCACAAAACATGTTCAGTCCCCCTAAAAATCCATACCAGAGCCTAAATCTGAGCATACAGCCTGGCTGCCCAGGAAAGGGGGTGGGGTGAGCTAGCATACCAGGCCCTTGCCTGGGGGATACCTTGCCAGGAGAACCCTTTCCTGGAAAAGCACCTTGTCTGCCTACTGATGAGGACAAGGACCTCTTCTTTACATCCCTGGTGGTTATGGGGGGCTTTCTGGAATTTGAAAGCACCCTTTATTAATATAGGGGCGACCAGATACCACCCCCCCCATGTGAATGAAAAAAAAAATGTAACCTAAATACACACACAAAAGTTTAAAAATAATTTATCAATAAAATATAAAGTAAAAAATATATTTATCCTTCATGATGCCCGATGGCTGCTGATTTGTGGGGGAAAAAAAACCCCAAGGACCCGGTGAACACAACTGATCCTTATGGTACCACTAGCCAAATAACAGCTCCCTATAAAAGGAAAGGGGTGGGGATGCTACAAAGGAAGACCCTTGCTCTCTGTGTGGAAGCAGTGGTCTCTCTGCAGAGGTCTGGCCCCCTGCTGAGTCTCACCTAAAGCACCGCAATCAGCCGATCTTATGATCCCTGCTGATTTGAGATCTGACTCGACATGGGGTGTGTGCAGGGCCGGGACAAGGGGTGGGCAGAGGGAGAGGCTGCCCTGGGCTCAGTGGTCTACTGTAGGGATGGGGGCACCTTCCTTCCTGTTAGAAGGCTGACAGGAGTAGTGATAGCGGCCATGATTTTGACAAGCTAGTGACTGCTGGGTGTAGGATCCCCTAAGTTTGCACATGTGGTGAAGTGGTTAGCACTTTCATCCTAACATTAAATGGGTTGCTGGTTCAAATCCCAACCAGTACCTGCCTGGTGTTGGCATGCTCTGCCTGTGTGGGTTTCCTCCGGGTACTCTGGTTTCCTCCCACACTCCAAAAACATGCTGGTAGGTTTAATTGGCTCCTGTCTAGATTGGCCCTAGTATGTGTAGGTGTGAATGTGAGTTAGGGACCTTAGATTGGAAGCTCCTTTAGGATAGGGACTGATGTGAATGTACAATGTATATATAAAGTGCAGCATAAACTGACAGTGCTATATAAGTACCTGAAATAAAAATGAATCATGAATGCGGTGGGGCGCAGTTTGGCATTTATATCCCCCTAGTGGCAGATTTGTGAAAGTGACTGATGTTCCTAATCAGGGAAATTAAAGGGACAAGACGCTACAACCTGGTACTTTCCCTGGTGATCTCAGGCTGTTTCTGGGCTGAGCTGATACTCGGGAATGAAGAGTCACACAAGGAGGGGACTTCCCGGGAATGTTTATGCTAAATGAGAAGTCAGTATACAATATAAACATACCAGATAGGATGCATTCCAGCTGTGAGACGGGCAGGACTGTCCATGCAGAGGACAGAGGAATGTAGGAAAGAATCCTTATGGATACATTGTGTCAACTGGCGTCCCTCCAGCTGTTGTGGAACTACAAGTCCCAAGAGGCATTGCAAGGCTGACAGTTATAAGCATGACTTCCACAGGCAGAGGCATGATGGGACTTGTAGTTCTGCAACAGCTGAGGGGCGCCAGTTTGACACCCCTGCGTCTAAATGGTATTAAACCCAAAACAAAAAGTCATATAATGCATCTTACTAATCTATAAATGTATAAGAAAAATTGTGTGGTAGTGAAACCAACTAACCCGCGCTAAAGGATGTGAAAACCAAATAAATAAAAAATATTAAATCAGTGAATAAATATATAAATAGTGTCGGAAAATTCCTAAAATTAGAAGCTGCAATCAACACGTGAAAACCGTGAGATATAGAAAAATGAATAAATATTACTAAATATAAGATTGCGCTCAACTAAACACTAGTGCAAACATAAAGCTTATGTGCAAAAATAAATATATATATATCAATAAATATATATCAATAAATAAATAAATATATGCGTGAGTATAAAAATATATATCGATAAATATATATGTGCAAAATATGGATGGATATATAAATAAATAAATATGGTGAGACAAAATTGATCAAAAGTCCATAAATCATAAATATCATACATACAAGTCCATGGTGATGGCAATGAATATCCGAAAAGGAAATGGCATCAATATGATTGGCACTTGATAGCTATATACACCTCCACCAGAAAGCAGGGACACCCGGTGTGTATACAAGCTTACCGGATGGAGTGGACCCCTTAAATTATTGGCGGTCAGCTTAAGAGCATACAGGACATCAGACACCCAATACCAGGATATGCACCAACTTCAATAAATCCAAGGAACTCAAAGCGACTCCTCCTTTAACCACTTAAGCCCCGGAAGATTTTACCCCCTTCCTGACCGGCGCTTATTTTGCGATTCGGCACTGCGTGACTTTAACGGACAATTGTGCGGTCGTGCGACGCTGTACCCAAATGAAATTGACGTCCTTTTTTTCCCACAAACAGAGCTTTCTTTTGGTGGTATTTGATCACCTGTGCGATTTTTTGATCATGCGCTATAAACAAAAAAAGAGCGAAAATTTTGCAAAAATAACAATATTTTTCACATTTTTTTATATGAAATTCCCCTCCAAAAAAAATGTAAAAATCTAATTTTTTTAACATTTTCGGCCAATTGGTTTTATGCTACATATGTTTGGTAAAAAAAATCGCAAAAAGCGTATTTTGATTGGTTTGCACAAAAGTTATTGTGTTTACTAACTAAGGAAAAGATTTTTGTAATTTTTGTTGTTTTTTTTTTTAAATCGTAATAGCGGCGATCTGCGATTTTTTTTGCGGGACTGTGACATTGCGGCGGACAGATCGGACCCTTGACTGACATTTTTTACACTTTTGGGGGTACCAGTGACATTACTACAGTAATCAGTGCTATACAAATGCACTGTTACTGTAAAAATGACACTGGCAGGGAAGGGGTTAACTTTATTGGGGAAGGAGGGGTTAAGTGTGTCCCTAGGGGCGTGTTTCTAACTGTATGATATTTATGATTTATGGACTTTTGATCAATTTTGTCTCACCAAATATATTTATATATCCATCTATATTTTGCACATATATATTTATCGATATATATTTTTATACTCGTCTATATTTTGCAAACATATATTTATTTATTTATTTATATATATTTATTTTTGCACATAAGTTTTAGCCCCCGTTCACACTGGGGCGACCTGGAGCTTCTTTGGGGCGACCAGGAGGCGACCGCCATAGACTTCAATGTTATGAAGTCCGTGGCGGCCGCTCCGAGGTCGCGGCGCGCTGCTCGCACCGCGACCTCCGAGGTCGCGGTGCGAAGTAGCTTCGCCCCAGTGTGAACGGGGGCTAAGGGTGCCTCCACTCTGAAACCAGAGACACCTTTAGCCATTACCAGGACAAGGTCATCCAGCGCCCAGGGCAAGGATGCCAAACTGTGCACCCCCCCCCCCTTCCCATAGGGTTAGGGTCAAGGCACCCCCCAATCCCTGCAATAAACCATTGCGCCAAGGGCAACCACTCCCTCCTGCCCTCCCCTTGTCCCGGCCCAGCCTTTAGCCCCCCTTTCACACTGAATGCGACTTTGGAATTATGAAACTTCACTTGAAATCGCACGATTTCAAAGACGCATGTCAGTGCGACTTCAGGTGCAACTTGGCTGATATCTGTGCGATTTCATGCACAGATGTGTATGCAAGTCACACCTGAAATTGCCAAAAATAGTGCAGGAACTTCAAATCGGTGCGGCACCACAATGTAGGCTTCGCACCGATTTGAATAGTTCCATTGCCGACAATATGGTGCGTCTTGTCGTGTGATTTGGACCTGTCAAATAGCATGACAAGTCGCACTAGTGTGAACATGGGCTTAGACAGCAGCATTGTCAGTCTGGGGGGAGAGTACGGTTAGGCGAGCAGATTGAGATGGACTTGACTAGCACAAATACCCCCGATCATCCCTGCTAGCACAAATCCCCCACCCCCCAAAAAAATATCCCCTCCTAGAATAAATCGTCACCCCCTGCCATATTACCTTTTCTACCACAAGCTCCCCCCCAAATTCCCACTGCTAGCACAAATGTTCTTTCCCCATCCCCCCTTCTAAAATAAATACCCTCAAATCACCACTCCTAGCACACCTCATGAAATTTCCTCTCCTGGAACAATTTATTCCCTGCCACACCCCCCCCCAATTACCCCTCCCAATACAAATCCCCTCCCTCCAACCTCCTTATGGTGCCTCCTCACCTCACAAGATACCACAGTGCCGAGGGCAGCCGCCCCCTCCTGCCCACCCCTTGTCCCGGCCCTGCTCTTCAGTGAGGGAGAGGTTAATACTCATAATGCCACAAGACAGCTATACATTTTCCAGCTTCCCCCGGGTACCCTTCAATCAGCTCCTCAGACTAGACATGTGAGATTGGTTTTATGTCAAAATTTGTACAAATTGTTCATTATTCTGGTGTATCCGAATTCCGAATCACAATAGTAACAAATTTAAACTAATCCTCCAATATAATGAAATAAAATTAATCTGAAATAACGAAATTTAAATTTGATTCGATATTTGGAAACGACAATGAAATATTAAAGTATTGCAATTCTTAGATGTTTAATCCTAATTTGAATGCTGATTCGAATTTTCCAAATTCAGTCAAATTGAATTCAAGATCTGACCGCCCCATAGAGAACAGTGGACCTGCTCAGCGGGGATCAGCAGAGAAATACCCCACTGAGACCCCGCTGAGCTGAGCAGGCGAATGCTCTTTACAGAGTCCGCCCCATGTGAAAGGGGCCTTAGCTGGCTCCAAATATGCTTAGGAATAGCCCCCCCCGCCCCATGTGAAAATGGCCTTAGCTGGCTCCAAACATGCTTAGCAACAGCCCCCCCCCCCACCCCATGTGAACGGGGTCTTAGCTGGCTCCAAAGATGCTTAGCAATAGCCCCCCCCCCCCCATGTGAAAGGTGCCTTAGCTGGCTCCGAAGATGCTTAGCATTAGCCCCCGGGCCCCACTCCATGTGAAAGGGGCCTTAGCTGGCTCCAAAGATTCTTAGGAATAGCCCCGCCCCATGTGAAAGGGGCCTTAGCTGGCTCCAAAGATGCTTAGCAATAGCCCCCCCCCCACCCCATGTGAAAGGGGCCTTAACTGGCTCCAAAGATTCTTAGGAATAGCCCCCCCATGTGAAAGGTGCCTTAGCTGACTCCAAAGATGCTTAGCAATAGCCCCCCCCCCACCCCATGTGAAAGGGGCCTTAACTGGCTCCAAAGATGCTTAGGAATAGCCCCCCCCCCCTGCCCCATGTGAAAGGGGCCTTAGCAGGCTCCAAAGATGCTTAGGAATACCCCCCTATGTGAAAGGGGTCTTAGCTGGCTCCAAAGATGCTTAGAAATAGCGCCCATCCCCCCGCCCCATGTGAAAGGGGCCTTAGCTGGCTCCAAAGATGCTTAGGAATAGCCCCCTCCATGTGAAAGGGGTCTTAGCTGGCTCCAAAGATGATTAGGAATAGTGCCCCTCCCCCCTCCGCCCCATGTGAAAGGGGCCTTAGCTGGCTCAAAGATGCTTAGAAATAGCCCACCCCCCCCCCCCAGATTTTCCACAGCTGGGACCTTGATGAACATCACCAAAACTCTAGTAGGATTGCTTCAAAGCAGCCGCAGCCCCTAAGGCTGGGGAACTTCTTCAGCAGGACATAAACATGGCTTCTCCAGACCCCAGACTATTTATATTCTCCCTAGCCACCTACTGGACACACCTCCCCCAGATTTGCCACAGCTGGGACCTTGATGAACATCACCAAAACTGTAGTAGGACTGCTTCAAAGCAGCCGCAGCCCCTAAGGCAGGGTAACTTCTCCAGCAGGACATAAACATGGCTTCTCCAGACCCCAGACTATTTATATTCTCCCTAGCCACCTACTGGACACAACTCCCCAGGGATTGGCTGAACCACAATAAATATGCAAGCTGTCCATTTGATTCTCTCAGCCCTATGTTCTGGAAACTTCCAGCAGGTAGGGAGAACCAGTCAAACCTGCAACTTGTGAGGTCTAGAACAGCCCAAAGAAATCAATAGCTGCTCCAATGATTACAGATGAGCCAAAAAGAACTAAACGTGCCTGACATCCTAGCAACCTATCTAGGAGGATGCTACAACTGTATACCCCAAAAGGAAGAGGTGGACAGAGTCCCCTGAGGAAGACCAACCTTTGGGCCCCATCATCCAATTACTGGCCAAGTAAATACTCTTATTTCCTGCAATGTTGTAGTTGTATGAAATGTTATCGTGTACAGAAGGTTTCACTAAAGAGACCCTGTAACCAGCTAAAAAATATTGCCCAGAAAAATCAAGTATTTTAAATGGTTACTTTTACACACTCCTAAACCTTGCGTACAGCCTTCCCAGAAGAGTTGAAGCTGTTATAGCTGTAAAGGGTGGGCCAACTCAATATTGAACCCTACAGACTAAGACTGGGATGCCATTAAAGTTCATGTGCGTGTAAAGGCAGGCGTCCAAATACTTTTGATATTATTGTGAATGTTTGTGTACTGAAAATAATACAATTCTACTGTCAGATAAAATAAGATAACATGTTAGGATAGAGGGACTAATGTTCGTGCTTCTCTTTTATTTTCTCTTTCAGTGAGTGGTTTTACATGGAGAAAGACGCCCAAGGTGGAACCACAAGCTCCTTCAGGGGGTAAGTAATATAAGAGTAGGTCCTGTCACCAATTATTCTGTAGAGGAGGCTTCTTTCCACAAGACTAGGCTACCAGATAGGTCCCTCAGTCATTTCCATTTATAATCATTTCATGGGCTCAGTGTATGTTCAGGGACCAGCTGTAACGGAACAGGACACCCCTGACCGGGTACCTCCATTGACAGATGCTCCTAGTGCTTCCCAAGGGGCTCCAAGCACTCCACCAGACGCCGTAACCACTTCAGACCCACGAACCGCCGCAGCTTGGTTAGGGTCTCGCAATCTCCTACCCACCCTGGACCTCCGACAAGGCTCCAGGTTCCTGTGGGTGAACCTCTCTTTCCCCAGAGAGTGCAGCACGAATAAGCTCTTACATAAGCTCTTACAAGAGCTTAGTTATTCTCTAAGGGAGTATGGAGGACCATAGCAATCCCTTGCAGCAGATTCCCCCAATACGAGACAAGATTCTAGATTGAGGATGAAGAACTAACTGTAAAACAACTTTATTGAACAGACTTATATACAGATTTCACCCACAAGGTTACCACCCAGGTGGACCTTGTTGAAAACTGGACGTAACAGTCACCATCCAATAGGAACAGAGCTTTACACTCGCATACAGTGTACACAAAAATATATAATGTGGGACAATCCCCCCTCCCCCTTAGCATCCAATCCACACACCTATATATATCCCATAATACGTATCTCTTAAGGCAGACAGACAGAACAATGGGAGGTCATTAACACTTAACAATGCGAAAGGGCAATCCACATTCCCTCCCAATACACAACAAAAGGAAAACCTGTCTGACCTTGAAAGATATGTAATATACCCAGCATTTAGGAAGAACAGATTTCATGGCAAATGGGAATAAATCTTCATATTCCTATATGGAGATATTGCTGGCAAATATGACCGTCCCATCTGAAGCAATTTAAACCATTAATTATCTGTTTTTACTCATAGTGACGGTTAGTACCATCACACCAGCTCTCTCTGTTCTCCAGTTGACATTTACCCCTGGCCATGTCAATGATATAACAGCCAGCCCCTATTTGATTGGAGCCTCTTACTCTTTCAATGCTGATAGTGCTGGTCGGACAATTATAACATGCGTTTAAATAGTGTTAATTCACCAGACAATATTTTGCACTGGTCCAACACATAGGGGTTGATTTACTAAAACTGGGGAGTACAAATCTGGTGCAGCTCTGCATAGAAACCAATTATCTTCCAGGTTTTATTGTCAAAGCTTAATTGAACAAGCTGAAGTTGGAAGCTGATTGGCTTACTATGCAGAGCTACACCCGATTTTTACATCCAATAGCAACCATATAACTAGTAATGAGGTTTGTTGGACTGTCACTAGATCAGGTTGCTGCCACTTCCTAAAGGAAGTTCCGGCTGGCTCGCCATCCCTCACTGCTCACCATTTGTCACTGGGTCAGAGCAAATTAGTCGGATTGGTTGTGAATTTGGATTGAAACAAAAGGGTTAGGTCGCCCCTATATACCATTTTGAAGTATGAACATTCTCTTCTCTGTCAGCCTTAAGAGGGCTTCAATGCAGAGATGTTCTCGTCAACTTATAAATACTTCCAAAAGTGATTCCTTATGTACGTAGCAGCTCAGCTTAGAAGTCCAGCACCAAGCGACCTGTGTATTTATAGTTACACTAGACATTAAGCCCCTTAAATTAATGGGCGCTAGAACATATGTAGCGTCCCTGTTGCCATAGCAACATCAGGGACACGCGCAGAGCTGACCGAGCGGCTCTCGCGTCCGAGCCCGCACCCGCCGCGTGACCGCGCACACCTGCCGCTTCAACATTTTAACCCGGCCGCCCGAAGTCTCTGCTCTCCTAGACCCAACGGCTGTCCGTGGGGCACATGCGCAGTAGCGCAATCCCACGGACACAGGGACTGGACGCAGAGACACTTGTACTTTATATAGTAAGATAGTTCATAGTTACATATTTAGTCTGGTTGAAAAAAGACACAGGTCAATCCAGTTCAACCAATATTCATGTTAAAAGAATTCCACTGGTGTATTTTGGGTGTAGAGAGGCACTGTGGAGATCCCCCATTGAGGCTTTAAAACTTTGTTGTGGAGATCTCTCCTTGCCAATCTCCTCATCTTGTGGTTTCTCCTCAAGACATTCTGGAGAGTTTGCTTGGGCCAGTGACACAGGTAGCTCCACTGAAAAGCCAAGCAGCACATTGCTGATAGCTGTCTGAGCAGACTGTAGAGCTCCCACAAGAAGAAGGCACAAGTTCTGCATACGCATATAAATGTTTTTCTCCTTTATTAGCCCTAAAAACGAAGTAGATCTTAGAAACTGTGCATACAAATGCTTGATAGGAAGTGCAATCCGGATAGAACCCCTACAAATAAGTAGAGCCCTCCTGGAGGACAAATGGGCTTCACTGGGACTATTATAGCAATTTCCTTCCAAAGTAATATTCCAAACCTGTAAAAGACCCAAAACAGATCATTTTCACTAAGAAAAGCCCCTTTGTTTAGTAAAGTTGTGTGAATATATTTTTTTTCTAATTACAGCTTCCTCCCCTTCTGCCCCCCAACCCCAGGTGGTGCCGTTTGTGGATAAACATCGGGAGGCACTAATCACCCGTTGTGCTCAGGTGGCTCCAATTCTGGATAGTCTCATCTCTAAAAATCTGATAATTGATGAAGATTATGACGTCATACTAGCTGAAAGAACTTCCCAGGACAGGATGAGGAAACTCTACACGATCATCAGGGGCTGGTCTGCATCTCACAAACAGGCACTCTATGAAATTTTAAAGGAAAAAAACCGTCCTTTGATTGAAGATCTGGAGCAGTCCTAAACTGTCTCCGAAGATTACATCACAAATCACAAATGTAACACCATCTACAGGGATAGTTAAGGGATATCTAAACCCTAGAACACAAATGCCATATGTTTCCAATTCCCAGTCCTTAGATGTGGTGGCTGCATTCATTTTCTTTTTTTCAGGTTAGGAACATTTTATTCAAGTACAGAAAAATACACGTTGATCCTGCCAGAATAACCAGTGTCCATGGAACTTCCTCCTAAACAATGTAATCAACCTTCCTAGCTATCTTCTGTGATTTACAGCATACTTCTTCTTATGTAATGGAATGGGGAATGGGGGGTTGGGGGGGGGGGGGGATGCGGTAGTCTAAATCAGGAGACCAGCCTAGGGTGACAACACTATTCCTACATAGATATAGTACAGTGAGTGAGCGTTGTCACCCAGGACAGGAAGTGTGGTACTGCCACAATCACCAGGTGGAAATAAAGGAAAAGAGCCTGAAAAAATAGACAAAAACAGCCACCATATCTAAGGACTGATAGGCTGCAATATATTATACTTCTTGATGTGTTCGATACCTTTCAAAGAGGAATTCCAGACAAAAACATTTAAAGTATGTCTATAATCAAAACTTTTTGGTGTTGAGTTACTAAAGGCAAATAGACTCTGCAAGTGCAATTGCTCCAGAGCTTAGTAAATGAGGTAAAGGGGTTGATTTATGAATGGCAAATAGACTGTGCACTGCACAGCTTAGTAAATGAATTGCTGCAGAGCTTAGTAAATGAATTCCTGCAGAGCTTAGTAAATGAATTGCTGCAGAGCTTAGTAAATGAATTCCTGCAGAGCTTAGTAAATGAATTGCTGCAGAGCTTAGTAAATGAATTGCTGCAGAGCTTAGTAAATGAATTCCTGCAGAGCTTAGTAAATTAATTGCTGCAGAGCTTAGTAAATGAATTGCTGCAGAGCTTAGTAAATGAATTCCTGCAGAGCTTAGTAAATTAATTGCTGCAGAGCTTAGTAAATGAATTGCTGCAGAGCTTAGTAAATGAATTGCTGCAGAGCTTAGTAAATGAATTCCTGCAGAGCTTAGTAAATGAATTCCTGCAGAGCTTAGTAAATGAATTGCTGCAGAGCTTAGTAAATGAATTCCTGCAGAGCTTAGTAAATGAATTGCTGCAGAGCTTAGTAAATGAATTGCTGCAGAGCCTAGTAAATGAATTCCTGCAGAGCTTAGTAAATGAATTGCTGCAGAGCTTAGTAAATGAATTGCTGCAGAGCTTAGTAAATGAATTGCTGCAGAGCTTAGTAAATTAATTCCTGCAGAGCTTAGTAAATTAATTCCTGCAGAGCTTATTAAATGAATTGCTGCAGAGCTTAGTAAATGAATTGCTGCAGAGCTTAGTAAATGAATTGCTGCAAAGCCTAGTAAATGAATTCCTGCAGAGCTTAGTAAATGAATTGCTGCAGAGCTTAGTAAATGAATTCCTGCAGAGCTTAGTAAATGAAGTAAAGTTTCACTTTACAAAGAATATCCAATACCATTCAAGGAAAATGATAAAAAAAACAACATTTTTTGCTTGCACGTGAATGGATGATGGAAGTCAGCAGAGCTTCTGCTCATTTACTGAGCTCTGGAGCAACTGCACTTTGCAAAGTGCACAGACAATTTGCCTTTAGTAAATTAACCCCAAAGCTTCACTTTGCATAGAATACCCAATCACGTACAAGAAAAAAAAAACGTAATTTTTGCAAGCATGGGATTGTATGATGGAAGTCAGCAGAGCTTCTGCTTATTCATTAAGCTCTGGAGCAACTGCACTAGCAGAATGCAACTGGACTTTGCAAACTGCACAGTCTATTTGCCTTTAGTAAATCAACCCCCTTATGTAGTTTTGGATAGAGAAGAGTATGGTTAAAATCTCTGTTTTTTTTTTTTTGTGTGTCCCTCCCACTGGGGAGATTTACATTCTCTTCTTGTCCCAGAGACACAACATGAAGTAAAAGGAAATCTCTCCAAAGTGATTGAGTGGAAATCATTGCCTTTACACTGGGTTTTCCATGCATAATGAATGCCCATTGACTTGAAACCTGTCTGCGTAGGTACTTAAGTATTTCAACTGACCCGGTCTTAAAGAGAAATAGGTTGTCAGGTAGAAGACTTCTTGACTACAGACAGGACTTTTATGGTATTGACCATAAAAGTATTGAAAAGGCAAAGTAGCCCCTGGGACTAAAGTATGGGGAACTCTGTTGGGGGCCAAGGGATATGCTGTATTCATGTACATTAGGGATCGACCAATATCGTTTTTTCATTGCTAATACCGATATCGATATTTTGGTCATCACGTATCGGTATCGGGCGATATGGGTCGATAATTTCATACATTTTTATCACTTGACAGGTTCTCTTATGGAGGGATCTAAAAGACCCCAAACCCCTCTTCACTTAAAAGCATTCAAAACACCAGGTTTGGCTGTTTGGAATGCTTTAATTTTTTTAAATCTGGCGCCGAATACCCGGAAGTGATGTAATTCCGGGTTTTTACATGAAGACCCGATCAGAGCTGAATGCGGCTTTGATCGGGCCTTCGGCGGCAGTGCAGGCTGGTTGCCTGGGTCTCCCGGTGGGACGGGAGACCCGGGTGAGCCACAGAAGGCGGTGGGAGGGGGGGACGTCGGCTCCCGGTCCATGTAATGTAAGCCTCTAGCTGCAGGCATCACTCCGGTACAGCACTTTCCCGAAATATCGGTAACCTCCGGGGGCGATTCCGTTACATCGGGGAAAGTGCAGATTGGCTCTCGATATATCGGCCTTGCCGATAATCGGTCGACCCCTAATATACATTGATTCCTTGGACCTCTATGCCTACTTATAAATGACTGGAATTCCTCTGTAATGACTATGATGCAGTAAGCCAATGGTCACCATTTTTTCACCCATTGAATGGACAAGTGGTTTTCATAGGCCACTGCTCATCCTTAAAATGCCTTACTAATCTAAACCGTTATAGAATACAAAATGTATACAAAAAGTACAAAAGTAAGCAATCAAAACTGTTTTTTTAATACTAAAAGATAAAAGCAGGGCAGCGATTTACAGGTTTGCAGTTTATTGACTTGCATGGGAGAGCTAAGATGTGGGCTGTGACGTAGCAGATTGATTGTCAGGGAAGGTTCTTATAGAACTACATCTACAGGGTATCCACAGCAGCCCCTACATATCTAACAGTCTGTGCCAGTACACCTGATCTTAGAAAAAGCCTCAAACTTCACAAGGCCCTATGGAAATTAATGAGCTGAGAGGGTTGTATATCACTGAATGGACCCAACTCTTTGAGGCACATATTTAGGAAGCCATGGGGCAAAGTGTAATCAAAGAGTTCCTTATTGACTTTTCTTGTAAACGCTGTTTTTGAGCCCAGTTCCTTGTATCCGCAGAGATGTGCAGCGCTTCATTGCTCTGTCCAACGTTGCCCTCTGCTGTGAACAAATTGGGAAAGATTTACTAAAACTGGAGAGTGCAAAATGTGGTGCAGCTCTGCACAGAAACCAATCAGCTTCCAGGTTTTTTTTTTTTTTTGCCAAAGCTTTATTGAACAAGTTGAAGTTAGAGGCTGATTGGTTTCTATGCAGAGCTACACAGATTTTGCACTCTCCAATTTTAGTAAATCAACCCCAAAATGTCTTACGGGTAGATCAAAGGATCTGATTTTTGCAATATTTTACAAACATGTGTAAAATGACTCTTTCCGTTGTTTTTATATACTTTTTTAAAAAAAATGTAGTCTAAATTTTTAGGCAGGCAAGTTAAATTTTATATACACAAAACATTTCCCGTGTTTGTCATTCCATAGCTACAACTTGAAATGGCTGATACGACCAATTCATTTCTTACATCATTCCACCTTGGAAAATTCCCACTCAGTGGGGTTTGGGAAATGGTGATTGGGGGGGGGGGGGGGACACAATGACCAACTTTCTTATGGTCACTGAGGTACAATGTCTGATTATTGCACCACAAATATCCCATTACACGTACATCTTCTTATAAGGACCTCTGAGCAACAATCCAAAAGTGTAATTATCAAAGTTTAAATCTTTTCTGTGTTTGGGAATTTCTTAAAATAAAATTGGATGAAATCACATCTCTCAGACTCTTTCTTTATTCTGTGATAATATACATATGTGTTAGGAACGTGGAAGGAAGTCAAACAGTTTGTTGGTATCCATTCTTTAGGTAACAGTTGACCAGGAACAAAATTGCTACTTACAGTGAGGCCCCGTTCACACAGGGGCGATCCGACTTCGGGGGGCGACAACATTGAAGTCTATGGCGGTTGCCTCCGGGTCGCCCCAAAGAAGCTCCGGACCCTTTTTCTAAGTCGGAGCGACTTGTGTTGCTCCTATTAGAACGGGTCCGCAGCTTCCCTATGGAAGGCGACCTACGGCGACCTGTGAGGCGACCAGGTCGCCTCACAGGTCGCCTTAGTGTGAACGGGGACTCAATGTTGGCATATGATTAACCTCATCAACCTCATAAGGGTCAGCCCTTGCAAAATAAATATTACAAAAAGTGCACATTTATTAGATTTACTAAACTTGGAGAGTGCAAAATCTGCTGCAGCTGTGGATGGTAGCCAACTAAGCCTCGTACACACGCAACGATTATTGGCGACCGATCGGCCATCTTTTGTCCAGTGTTGTTGTGTTGGTTGAAATGTGCTCTAGACTGCACACGAATTTTCTCGGCCAACAAAAACCAACTTCAGAAGTGATGTCATGTGATGGTTTACTTTCCGTGTTTTTTCTTCTCTGAGCATGCCCAGTCTTGCTCATCAGATTTTTGTCTGCCGAAATCTGTACTGACTGACGGAAAATCGGCCGTTCTGTGACGGCCAACAAAAATTTTGTTCAGCCGAAAAGTCGGAGTCGGTTGTCGGAAGCATCATACTAACAAGCCGAAAATCGGCCGATCGGACGTTGGCCGAAAATTCACGGGCAACAATCGTTGCGTGTGTACAGGGGCATTAGTTGATTTACTAAACTTGGAGAGTGCAAAATCTGGTGCAGCTGTGCATGGTAGCCAATTAGCTTCTAACTTCAGCTTGTTCAATTAAGCTTTGACCAAAAAATCTGGAAGCTGATCGGTTTCTATGCAGAGCTGCACCAGATTTTGCACTCTCTGGTTTTATTAAATCAACCCCTTAAGCCTCGTACACACGCAACGAATTTCCACCGACCGGTCGTCCGTCTTTTGTCCAGAGTGGTGTCTGTTGGTTGGAATGTGCTCTAGACTGCACCCGAATTTTCCCGCACGACAGAATTCTACTTCAGAAGTGATGTCATGTGTTGGCTTGCTTTCTTTGTGTTCTTTCATCTCTGAGCATGTCTAGTCTTGCTCATAAGATTTTTCCCCATTGAAATCTGTACTAATGAGACGAAAATCGGACGTGTTTTGATGGTCGACAAAAATTATATAGCCTGCACACCAGGTTTTTTTCGGCCGAAAAGTCGGAGTCGGTTGTCGGAAGCACCATACTAACAAGCCGAAAATCGGCAGATCGGTCGTCGGACCAAAAATTCCCTGCCGATTTTCGACGCGTGTGTACGAGGCTTTAGTGTATCCATCCTTGGAGATCCCCCTTCTCATGCTAGCCAATTTTAGAATCTTCCCAACCAGACACTGCATCCTATGTGCACTTCAAAACATTGGATGGAGATGCTGTGAACAGATTGATGGACTGTGAACACGTTTCTCATTGAACTCTATGATGGCCATCTTGTGGATTTTCGGGTGGGAGAGGTCAGTGGCGGAAGACACGGAGTGACCAGTTTGCAGGGGAGGACTAGGGAAGGGG
The DNA here is from genome assembly GCF_965119305.1 of Pelophylax lessonae. NCBI lineage: Eukaryota > Metazoa > Chordata > Amphibia > Anura > Ranidae > Pelophylax > Pelophylax lessonae. The sequence continues at coordinate 31,545,386 of NC_138773.1, read as the reverse complement.
GGCAATTGCCCCCTGGGCCGCTTTGGGCGCTTTGATGCCCTGTAAAAAGGCTGCACTGCTTCTGCCACAGACATGCCTAAAGGATTCCTGGTGAAGAGAAGTAATAAGTCCCCATCGGTGACCTACTGAATGCGGGATGAAGACAAGGACAGAGCGCAGGTCTCCCCCCCAGCATGTATGGTGTAAACTGTGTCTGAGCAGAAGCTGGTTCCATATCCCACTGGAGACTCTCCTCCCCCAGCCAGTCCCAACTGAGCTGTTCTAGCTTCCCCCAACCGACCCCTGCTGGCCAGATCAGGAACCCGGATTCAGCGGGTAAGTAGAGAGTATTTGGAGCAGGGCTTCAGCTTGGAATGGGGGTCAGGAGGAGGATAGGAAGAAGGAGAGTGGGAGGGGGGCTAAGTCGCTGCACTATGGGCCTCTGGTTTGTACTTTACCCCTGGGCTGAAAGTTGCCAGTCTGCCCCTGCCAGTTTGGTGTAAAGGAACTCAAGTGGCCTACACAAATTTCTGACCTCAACCGTACTGAACACCTTTGGGATGAGACACAATTCTGAATGTGAGTCAGATCTTTTAATTCAACATCAGTACCTGACCCCGCAAATTCTATGTTGCCTGAATGAGCACAGATTCCCACAGACACACTCCAAAATGTTGTGGAAAGTCTTCCCCGAAGAGTGGAGACTGTTATAGCCACAAAGGAGAAGAGGAGAGGGGGGTGGGGAGGGATTTAGATGGACTTTTATGGCCCTTTCACACATACGGTCCATTTGTCCGTTTTGCATCCATCCGTTGACGGATGAAAAACGGACATCAATGCATCTCTATGTAAAAACGGATGATCATCTGTTAACATCCATTTTCATCCGCTTCCGTCAATGTCCGTTTTTTGGAACGGATGAATGCCCTATTGGATGAAAAACAGATGTAAACAGACAAACGGTCCGTTTTTGCATTGGTAGTGGATGTAAAAAAAACGGATGAAAATGGATGGAAAACTGATACATTTTGACGTGACTGAACTGATGAACTGAACAGACCGTATGTGTGAAAAGGGCCTAAGTATTCAATTTACTGTTGAAGGGGCATGCCCGAAAAACATTTGCCAATCCGCATCTGATCAGTGCTCTCAGCGAATGGTTTCGATCGCTGACCGGTGTGTTCTGGCAAGGGGGCAGTCCCTCAGTCAGAACACAATAGCTCAGCGGGGAGATTGGCATACTAACAAGTCCGCTTGGTTGAACGAAAAAAACTGTGTGTACCTAGCTTAAGGCTGGCCATGCATTATACAGTGGGAATCCCTCCCGCCGTGGTCTTGTATTCTGCCAGTGGGAGGTTTCCCCGCCTTCAGAATACAATGATCACAGCAGTTATAGCCGCCGGTACTTATTGAACAAACAAAACCTGATAGGCTGGTTGTACTGAAGTCGATTGATAGATGGACTCGGTACAACCAGCCTGCCCATAGATGGATCACAATTCAGCTGGTTCCAGCTGAAACAGATGAATTTAGATCAATCTCTGGCCGGCTTAAGGGCCCAAGCCCAGCGTGCTATGGGACCATTCACCGTGAATGTCATCCCAACTCACCTCTATAACCCACCTGGGCTGTAGAGTACTGCAATGTATGGTTGTAGGCAGGTGCCAACTTTATGTGGTGGGTTTGTGTATTTATTAGGGCAGTGATGACAAACCTTGGCACCCCAGATGTTCTGGAACTACATTTCTCATGATGCTTATGCACTCTGCAGTGTAATTGGACATCATGGGAAATGTAGTTCCAAAACATCTGGGGTGCCAAGGTTCACCATCACTGTATTAGGGCAATACATACTGTGTCTTGAACATTTTTTCTGATGCTACAGGGTTCGGGTCAGTTGTGACACAGTTTATGTTGCAATTATGTCACTTCCTCTTGTGAAAGGCATAAATACAGGGGAGCTGACGTCATGTGGGAAAGCCTGGTGTAAGAAGCAGACATTGAGGACCCGTGTTTCATGTAGCTCTTCTTCAGACCACAGCACCCTGAAGATATCAGAGGGCTGGGGGAGTTTAGAACATGTTCAGCAATAATTGCTCAAGCCGAGTCAATTTTCAGGTCAGGTAGGAACAGACCTAGTCACCATCTGAGATGGGGAAGTGATCCTTCCATAAGTGTGTGGGGCTGCAGTGGCCAAAAATGTGTTAACGCATACATGATGCATTGGGTTGGTGTGCTACTTTAAATGGCTTGTTGGTGCGATACTAGCCTCTAGGGGGTGACTTCCCAACCAGTGCCAGGACCAGGTCATCCAGTGCCCAGGGGGAAAATGGCAAACTGCTCCCCCCCAGCCTCCTTCCAGTACAAATCCCCTCTCCCAGTACAAATCCCCCTCCCTGTACAAATCCCCCCTCTCAACTCAAATCCCCCCTTTCAGTATACATTCCCCCAAACTCCTCTTTCTTACACAAATTCTCTTACCCCACAAAATCTCCACTCTCAGCACAAATCCCCTTTCAGCACAAACTCTCCCCTCCATCTCACCCCTCAGCACAAATCCTCAATGATCGCTGTGCTGGAAACTCAGGGACACCAGGCAGCAGATGTGAACAAGTGCCCAGTGTTAATGATCACAAACACTGTGGCAGTCCACTGGTGCCACCCCCCACACACACAATCACACTAGCACACTGCGCACAGGGCAGGATCCCTTCTCATTCACCCCATGTCCCCGCCCTGCTCCCAACATGCTATTGCACTACCATACATATGTAGCACTACTCCCATGGGAGCTGCTGGTTATGGATTCCCCTGGGTTACCCATAGCAACAATTTGACAATATAGCATATTCTAAGTGCTTGGCTCAGTCAGAAAACAGTCCAGGGGTTTGGGTTTTTTGTTGTTTTATTGGAGACCTGGGATGGGAGAAGGGATGGGTGGGACACTCCAACTGAATAAACTATGCACAATTGCTGGGACTTCTGAATAAAGCTGAGTGCGGCAAGGCCGCTGCTTCACCTTGCCACTAAGTGAAGAAGAATTAGATGAACTGTACTGTACTGTGAATCGCTCTTCGGGGTCCTACTTGGCACCCCCTTTTTCCCTACTCTTCAGGGTTCTATATGGCACCCCCTTTAATCCGACACTCTGTGTGAGCTGACCCCTTGATCCTCTGACTTCACTGGAGTGGTCTTCCTTCCTGGGCAGACCCTTTGACAAGTCCCCTGGTACTCACGGACACTGACACCAGAAAAATACTCTGCCAGCAGCTCCGCTGGATCCTCTGCAGCTCAGCTCCACACCTGGTTCACTAGCCCACTGCCTAAGACCACTTTCCTCATTCAACAGGAGGAGAAACCAGCCATCAGCCTCCTCCTGGGACTCTGCTTCCCGCCAAAGACACCATGTCACATGTCCCCCCGGGCTTTTAAGAGCAATCCCAGGATTGGGAGCAAACTACAAGAGTGCCCACCCACTGAGACTCCCACAAAAGCCAATGTGTCACTGGCTGGGTTTCCTCCACTGTCCAACAAGCTCCCTTATTGGATACAGTGGGGACACTCCCTCAGACTCAGTGAATCACACCTGGAAACATGCAACAGGCATCCTAATAGATCAGGCTCCCCTGATAAGCAGAAGGAGCATAAGATGCTTTTACCTAGCACCTACCTAGGAGGGTGCTACACATAAGCCAAACCTTTTGTCAAATATTTGGACCACTAAAGTTCAACGCTTCACCAGTGTCTGATCAGTGTCTGTTTTGTCCAAATCGTTGTAACTGTCACTTTTTCTGGACAGCTTGGCAAATCCTGACAGGTTCAACAGGTAACAAAACTATATTCCATGGGGATAAGGAAAACACAGACTGCTGTGGTAATGTGCTGACAGACTACATCATATGTGTCATATTTCTTTTTTCGCGTCATTCCACTGTAAACTGATCTATGCGGATTGAACACATTTTGACACCACAGTTGTACATAACACATCAGGGCGTAACTACAGGGGTTCCAGGGGTTGCAATTGCAACCGGGCCCCATGCTCCAGGGGGCCTGGATAGGAGGGGCGGTGGGGGCAGCGTGTAGAGAAATCACTGTCCTCCTTCTTCCTTCTGTAGCTGCAGGAGGAAAATGGAGGAGATTGGTTCATCTGTATGCTGCCCCCGCCACTCCTCCTATCCAGTTCACTTGTGTTCTGCTGTCTCTGGGCCCCTGTGTGCTCCCCTGCCCCCCCCCCCCCCCCACTGTGCTCCCTCCCCTCTCCGGTCGGCTGCTGCAGGGGATGTGTCACAATAGAGAACCAGGAAGGGGTCGGTAAATATGTAATTTACCAGCCCCTTTCTTTTCTGAGTGGACAGAGTCATAGTCAGTGACAGTGTAAAAAAATAAAATAAAATGATAAAAAATAATACAATTAAAATACCAAAAAATAAAAACTACTGACACCAGTGGGTGAACTTCCAGGATCTTGCACTTGCAACTGGGCCCTGGCATTCCACCACCGTGGGGAGGCCCCAAGATGGCAGGAAGGGGGCCCACTGCAGAACTTGTGAAAGGGTCCCACTGCGGGACCGTAATAAAGGGCCCTGCAATGAGAGTAAAGGGCCCCAGGATCAGTGGAAAGAGCCCCAGGCTTGAAGGGAAGGGCCCCGGCCAGGGGTCCAGGGGGCCCTGAAGGTTTAGTTACGCCTCTCTAACACATGTTGGATTCATGTATGAAAGTTTCATGCAGTTAAAAACATTTCTGAAATAGCAAACCGATGTTATAGGAAATGCTAGAATATTTGTATATTTTAGGTGGTAGTTGGAGGAAGGAGGGGTCGGTGTCCTCCCTGTCTACGAAGGTGCATTATAGATCCTCAGAAAAGACGTTCAACCAAATCTTCACTGCTGCACCAAAAAAACGAGCTGACTCCATCTGCCTCACACAAGGAAGCTTTGAATTAAGTTAAGGCGATTTTTTTTTTTTCCAAGGCGGAAAAAAACAAACAAGTGAGTTACTTTCACTTTCAGGTAAAAACTTGCAGACATATTCCTTTTGAGGCACCTGATAGGGGAGGATGGCACAGACGGTGCGAGATGCCCTGCTCAGAGCCTTGGATGATTTGAGCGGGAGTAGCTTCAAGAGGTTCCGGAACAAATTGATGGACTGGGAAATCAAGGAGGGCTTCAACACGATCCCCAAGAGTATGCTAGAGAAGGCAGATACTGATGATGCGGTGGATCTGATTGTGAGTTTCTACAGGGATTGCTATGGACCCGAGCTGACGGTGGACGTTCTCGATGCCATTAATGAGAAGCAAGTGGCCTCAGACCTTAAGAAGTCTCTGGAGAATGGTAAGGCGGTGGTCTTTAGATTCAATTGATATGACCATAACTTTTTTGAAAATAAAACTGGCCATACAGTGTTTGAATTTCAGCCAGTTCATGATTATTGGGCTGGAATTGGCTTAGTGGGTAGATCTGTTGGCTCAGTCGAGCTTGACACTCTTTCGCTGAAAAATCAAAGGAGTCGGATGGAAAATTGATGGGCAAACAGTGTCTACATCCAATTATCCCAGCCATAGATAGTTAGAATCTCCGCTGGATCATCAGGGACCGGCCAAGATTTAACCACTTTACCGCTGCTCACTGGAACTCTACTGCGGCAAAGTGGCTCGATAACGTCTGGCGACGTAGACCTACGTCACCAGACATTCCCCTCTCTCAGCGGCGCCTGCGCGCCGCCGGAGGCTCGCTCCCGCGGTATTCAGTTACAGCGGGAGTCGGGCCAGGGGAAGACCGGCGGTAATCACCGCCGCTCTTCCCCGATCGTCGGGGGAATCGAGTTTGGAGATCCACCTGCTGGATCTCCTAAGTGACAGGCAGGGTCAGATTGCAGGGTTCAGCATAGCTGAACCTGTGATCTGTCCCTGTGTCACTCAGTCCCCTCCCCCCACACACGTTAGTAAGCACCAGGCATACATTAACCCCTTGATCACCAATAAAAATTAACCCCTTCCCTGCCAGTGTCATTTTTACAGTAACAGTGCATATTTATAGCACTGATTACTGTAGTAATGTCACTGGTACCCCCAAAGGTGTCAAAAATGTCAGTCAAGGATCCGATCTGTCCGCCGCAATGTCGCAGTCCCGCAAAAAAAATCGCAGATCGCCGCCATTACTCGTTAAAAAAAAAAAAACACCAAAAACAACAGAAATCTTTCCCTTAGTTAGTAAACGCAAGAACTTATTGCGATTTTTTTTACCAAAAATATGTAGCAGGAAACAAATTGGCCTAAAATGATAAAAAATTTAGATTTTTACATTTTTTTTGGGGGGAATCTCATATAAAAAAAATGTGAAAAATATTGTTATTTTTTCAAAATTGTTGCTTTTTTATTGTTTATAGCGTAAAAAGTAAAAATCGCACAGGTGATCAAATACCACCAAAAGAAAGCTCTATTTGTGGGAAAAAAAGGACGTAAATTTAGTTTGGGTACGGCGTTGCATGACCGCGCAATTGTCAGTTAAAGTCGCACAGTGCCGAATCGCAAAAAAGTGGCCCAGACGTAAGACAGCAAAATCCTCCAGTGGTAAAGTGGTTAAACCACATATGGGCATGGTAATTGTAGATTTATAGATTAACTTGGATACAGACCGCCTGTTGGATTTTTCATGTGACTATTGCCAGTGGCTATAGCGATAATCTACCAATAATCACTATGTCTTCTCCCGTCCTGGGAGAACACAATAACTCCACAGGAGGGATTTCACAGTCAGTGTTGATGGGGAAATCGAGTGAAATTGCACCATCTATGGACGGTTTCAGATGCAGCTTTTGTTCGGGTACTCTGACAGTCGCCATCGGCAGCAGTCAGAATACAATAGTCCAACAGGGGTATTTGCTATATAGCATAAATTAGGGATCTATATAGGATTAAACTCTGTTAGCTCACAGGCTGAAAAAAAAAATATCTGATTCCACCTCCCACCACCACAACACCACCATGCCAAAAAAAAAAAACAATCAAAAATAAAACATCGAATAGTGTATGGCCAGCTTTAGGAATTGAACTAGTGTGGGCGATTTCCATATAGTTGCGTGAAAGTTGAGAGTTGGGTAGGTGCCAACATGTACAGATGATTTCCAGAAACACTCTTCGTTGCCGAAGCAGTGTAGCCTGCAATCCCTGGGAGATACAGCAACCAGTAATACTCTCCATATAACTAATTTGGATAATAAGATAATTCTTACATTTGTGAACCTTACTGCTATTGCCTTTATTAACCAACAAAAGCTTCTTTTGTGCTCCTCTCTGATTTGGTTTTACTTTTTTCACTGAGCCCTGAGTTTCTCAGACTAAATGGCCAGGTCTGCCAACTGGCAGCCTCTTAGCAAATAAATGGTTAATGTTTAAAGCATTTAGCTCTTAGCCTTGTTCCAAACTTTGAGAAAGTCTTGCTGTGATGAAACGCGTTGGGTGGCGGAGTAAAGCATTCACCTAGGCTACATTCCTATAGCAGTTGAGATGTGTGAGAGTAAACTGAGCATAGAAGAGAATCTAAGCTTTTCATATTGGTGTGATTTTGGATTTGTCCCAAATAAATAGAATATGACATTAAGAAGTTTTGGTATTGCATTGCTCTGAGTGGAATGTGTTGAAGATTGAGTGGTATGGAAGGAGACAGGATTGAAAGAAATGTTCGAAATGATCACCAATGGCAATCCTTTAAGCACTTGCAGATCGCCTACCACATATTTACTGTGGCAGGTCGGCTCTATTGCGCAAAATCACGTACCTGTACGTCATTTCGTGCAATAGCCACTGGGCGGCGTGCACACACCACCGGAGGCGTGATTGCGTGCTGATTGGACACAGGGGATGCCAATCAGCAGGTCCGGCGACCTGATGTCCACTGGCCACCCGTGATCATTCCCCAAAGAGGCAGAACGGCGATCTGTTTATGTAAACAAGGCAGATCGCCGTCCTGTCAGGGGAGAAGATAGAGATCTTGTGTTCCTGCTAAGCAGGAACACAGATCTCTGTCTTCCTTCAGTCAGAGCAACCCCCCCCCCACCCCACACACAGTTATCAAACACATTAGACCCTCTGATTGCCCCTGATGTTAACCCCTTCCCAGCCAGTGTCATTAGTACAGTGACAGTGCATTTTTTTTTAGTACTGATCAATGTATTGGTGTCACTGGTCCCCAAAATGTGTCAGTTAGGTGTCAGATTTGTCCACTGCAATGTCACAGTCCCACTTAAAATCACTGATTGCCCCCATTACTACTAAATAAATAAAAATGTCATAAATATATCCCATAGTTTGTAGATGCTATAACTTTTGCACAAACCATACAATGTACGCTTATTGGGATTTTTTTTTTTTACCAAAAATATGTAACAGAATACATATTGGCCTGATGAAAAAATTAGATTTTTTACACTTTTTTATTAGATATGTTTTATAGCAGAAAGTGAAAATATATATATTTTAAATTGTCGCTCTTTTTTTGTTTATAGTGCAAAAAATAAAAATCGCAGTGGTGATCAAATACCACCAAAAGAAAACTCTATTTGTGGGGGAAAAGGTCATCAATTTTATTTGGGTACAGCGTCGCACGACCGCGCAATTGACAGTTAAAGTAACACAGGTCTGTATCGCAAAAAATGGCCTGGTTATTAAGGGGGAAAACCTTCCCGGGGCTGAAGTGGATAAAAGGATGAGAGGGGAATATAAGAAAGAACCATTATGGAACCATTACATCACTAGAGGATACCAGTTGGCAAGGCTTGGCCATTTAGTCTGAGAAACTCAGTCCCCTGCATTCCTCCGTCTTCCCGCTGAAAAAAGCCCTGCAGGTGACAGTAGATGCTGAATAATTCACAGTTCAGGACGTACCAATCTCAGTCTTATTTCTAGGAATAGGAGAAGCTTATATGAACACACAATCGGGAAGTTGTAACAGCTGCATTTAGAAAGATCAGGAAGTGAGTCACCCTTCCCAGGAAAGTTGAAGCTGTTACAGCTGCAAAGGGCGGACCAACTCAGTATTGAAGTTTTGGTAATATAGTGTTTAACCATCTTGCCAACCGCCCTCCACAGATATACAGTGGGTACGGAAAGTATTCAGACCCCCTTAAATTTTTCACTCTTTGCTATATTGCAGCCATTTGCTAAAATCATTTAAGTTCATTCTTCTTCCTCATGAATGTACACATAGCACCCCATACTGACAGAAAAACACAGAATTGTTGACATTGTTGCAGATTTATTAAAAAAGAAAAACTGAAATATCACATGGTCCTAAGTATTCAGACCCTTTGCTCAGTATTTAGTAGAAGCCCCCTTTTGATCTAATACAGCCAGGAGTCTTTTTGGGAAAGATGCAACAAGTCTTTCACACCTGGATTTGGGGATCCTCTGCCATTCCTCCTTGCAGATCCTCTCCAGTTCTGTCAGGTTGGATGGTAAACGTTGGTGGACAGCCATTTTTAGGTCTCTCCAGAGATGCTCAATTGGGTTTAAGTCAGGGCTTTGGCTGGGCCATTCAAGAACAGTCACGGAGTTGTTGTGAAGCCACTCCTTCGTTATTTTAGCTGTGTGCTTAGGGTCATTGTCTTGTTGGACCTTCGGCCCAGTCTGAGGTCCAGAGCACTCTGGAGAAGGTTTTAGGAAGGGTTCTGGTCGTCCCAAACGTCTTCCATTTGAGGATTATGGAGGCCACTGTGCTCTTAGGAACCTTAAGTGCAGCAGAAATCTTTTTGTAACCTTGGCCAGATCTGTGCCTTGCCACAATTCTGTCTCTGAGCTCTTCAGGCAGTTCCTTTGACCTCATGATTCTCATTTGCTCTGACATGCATTGTGATCTGGAAGGTCTTATATAGACAGGTGTGTAACTTTCCTAATCAAGTCCAATCAGTATAATCAAACACAGCTGGACTCAAATGAAGGTGTAGAACCATCTCAAGGATGATCAGAAGAAATGGAAAGCACCTGAGTTAAATATATGAGTGTCACAGCAAAGGGTCTGAATACTTAGGACCATGTGATATTTCAGTTTTTCTTTTTTAATAAATCTGCAACAATGTCAACAATTCTGTGTTTTTCTGTCAGTATGGGGTGCTATGTGTACATTCATGAGGAAGAAGAATGAACTTAAATGATTTTAGCAAATGGCTGCAATATAACAAAGAGTGAAAAATTTAAGGGGGTCTGAATACTTTCCGTACCCACTGTACTGCGGCAGGCTGGCTCGGCTGCGCAAACTGCCGCACCTGTACGGTGGTTCTCGGGAGCGCTCCTGCCCCCATTAGGCAGCGGGGATGCCTATCCACCCAGCCGCTGGCCACGATCGCCGATTACCCGCGATCGCTCCCCGTGAAGAGAGAACGACGGTCTGCTGTTGTAAACACAGCAGACCGTTGATCTCTCTGGAATGAACACAAAGCGCCTGTGATCCTTCTATATAGGAACACAGATCTCTGTGTTGATTCCACAAGTCCCTCCCCCATACAGTTAGAAAACACCCCCCTAGGCTCAAACTTAACCCTTTCTTCACCCCTGAGTTAACCCCATTCCCTGCCAGTGTGATTATTACAGTGACAGTGCATATTTTTAGCACTGATTACTGTAGTAATGTCACTGGTCCCCCCAAAAGCGTCAAAAATGTCAGTCAGGGGTCCGATCTGTCCTCCGCAATGTCACAGTCCCGCTAAAAATCGCAGATCGCCGTCATTACTAGTAAAAAAATAAAAATAAATAAAAATGACATAAATCTTTCCCCTAGTTTAACTTTTGTGCAAACCAATCAAAATACGCTTATTGGATTTTTTTTTTTAACAAAAATATGTAGCAGAAAACAAATTGGCCTAAAAGGATGAAAAAAATAGATTTTTAATTTTTTTTTTGTGGGGGGAATGTTATATAGCAGAATGTGAAAAATATTGTTTTTTTTTTTTTTCCATAATTGTCGCTTTTTTTGTTTATAGCGCAATAAATAAAAATTGCAGAGGTGATCAAATACCACCAATAGAAAGCTCTATTTATGGGAAAAAAAGGACATCAATTTTATATAGGTACAGCGTCGTACGACCGCGCAATTGTCCGGTAAACTAACGCAGTGCCGATTTGCAAAATAGGGCCTGGTCAATAAGGGGGCAAACCTTCCGGTCCAGAAGTGGTTAATAATTTTAGCAGTAAGCATTGTGTTCTCCCGGAAGGGATGGTGCCCCCTGATGGGAGAACACAATAGCTCAGCAGGAGGGATTCTCCATCAACACTGACTGTGCTGATAGGAAAAACAAGAAAATCACATGATCTATGGCCTGCCTTATTCAGCATGACTGTGCAAGAGGACAGTGGCGACTTTCCCTACCCAATTCAGCCAATCAGATGCGAGCTTACCTAGTAGTCAGTAATCTTAACAGCGCAAAGATGTCACATAGTTACATAGTTACATAGTTGCATAGTTACATAGTAGTTGAGGTTGAATAAAGACAATAGTCCATCCAGTTCAACCTGTGTAGGTGTGTGTGGCCGTAATCATCTCACATACCCCTGAATGTTCTGATTCTTGAGATGTAAGTATAAGAGTCTTTTGAAAGCCACCATACTTCCCGCAGAAACCACCTCTGGTGGTAGAGAATTCCACAATCTTGTAGCCCTAACAGTAAAGAACCCCCCACGTTGCCTGAGGTTAAAACGCTTCTTCTCTAATCGCATTGTATGCCCTCGAGTCCTCATGCAATCCCTTCAACTGAATAGCTTTTTTTCTAAGCTGAGATCCCCATTGAGATATTTATAAATTGCTATCATGTCCCCCCTCAGGCGTCTCTTCACCAGGGAGAATAAATCAAGCGATTGCAGACGCTCTTCATAGTTAAGGTCCTCCAATCCCCTAATCAGTTTAGTTGCCCTTCTCTGGACTCTCTCCAGCTCCAACACATCCCTCCTGAGGACTGGCGACCAGAACTGGACAGAATACTCCAGATGCGGTCGGACCAGGGTTTTATAAAGTGGAAGGATTATAGTCTTATCTCTGGAATACATCTCTTTCTTTATGCATGCTAATATTCTGCTGGCTTTAGCAGCTGCCGCTTGACATTGCATGCTGTTGCTTAGTCTATCATCAACCAAGACTCCCAGATCTTTCTCCATTTTTGATTCCCCCAAGGGTTCCCCTCCTAACGTGTATTGTGCTTTTATGTTTTTAGTCCCCAAGTGCAAAACCTTACACTTCTCCACATTAAACCTCATTTGCCATGTCATTGCCCACTCCGTTATTTTGTCCAGGTCATTCTGTAGGATATCTGCTTCATGCTGTGCAGTTATTGCCCTGCCCAATTTTGTGTCATCTGCAAAAACTGATATAGAACTACTACATCAGAAATCTTTGCACTGCTATATTGAATAAATAATGAAGCATATACATTTGTGTATTGAAAAAGAGGACAATTCTGCTGTCAGATAAAATGAGATAACATGTCAGTGTAAAGAGACTAATGTCCATACTTATATCTTATTTTCTTTTTCAGTGAAAAGTTCTAGCGGGACAGAGAAGCCCAAGGAGGAACCACAATCTACTTCATAGGGTGAGTGCTAAAACAGTAGGTCCTGTCACCAATTATTCTGTAGAAGAGGCTTCCTTCCAAAGATTAGACTAGCAGAAAGGTCCTTCAGTCATTTCCATTTATAATGATTTCATGGGTTCAGCGTATGTTCAGTGACCAGATTTTCCTGGTCTTCAGATGACATTTGCCCCTGGCCATGTCCCTGATATAAGAGCCTGTCCATGTTTGGTTGGAGTCCCCAAATATTTCAGTGCTGACAGCCCTGAACAGATAATTACACTGGCAATGTGGTGGATGGTTATTCCACCAGGCAATATTTTGCAATGGCCCAACATGCTCGTTTCCACTGAGCGGTATGGTACGGTTCGGTTTGGTACGGTACGCTATTTTTGCCCTTTTCCATTGTGAATGGTAACCTAATTCCGAACCGTACCGTGCCACTTTTTTGGTACCCTTTCGTTGGGGTACCAAGCACATTAGTACCGTGCCAACAGGGTGGAGCTACACTCTGCAGAACTTTAAATGGTTGACAGAGAATCGTCTATCACAGCTTTCCTGCTACACCACGCCTATCATCAAAGGGTACTATTGGCAGTGGAAACACAAGGTATACCATTCTGAACCGTACCGTACTGAACCGAAGCGTACCGTACCACTCAGTGGAAACGAGGCAATAATAGTGACCTAGAACAGAGGTTTGTTGGACCTGTCATTAGTCCACTTTGATCCCACTTCTTACAGGGAGTCCCACCTGGCTCATCACCCCTCACCCCTCACCACTGATCACTGGGTGAAAGCAAATGCGAATTTGGATTGGGTTATCCCTATATACCATTTCAACATGCAATCAGTCTCTTCTCTGTCAGCCTTTAGAGAATTCCTGTGCAGAGCTTATCTCTGTTATGCTATAATGTGCTAGTATGCACCACATATTAGCACAATATGGCAGACTTAGCTGCCAAAGACTCCAGTGCTGCTATGTCACCAACCTGGTGGATCCTGGGCGCTTCCATTTTCTCCCTGGTCTTCCTTCCAGGCTAAGTCTATGCAGCCTCTTGAATGGCCGGGCCATGATGACGTTACTCCCAAGCATGCACCCAGGTGTCACATCATGGTGGTACAAATTGGTGCCCTAAATGTAATCTGAGCTTCACGATGGCTGACAGGCAGAAGACAAGAAAGACATATACATGGTTATTTAAAACTGGAGAGTGCAAAATCTGGTGCAACTTTGCATAGAAACCAATCAGCTTCCACGTTCTATTAATACATTTTAATAGAACAAGCAGAAGTTAGAAGCTGATTGGCTATTATGCACAACTGCACTAGATTCCGAGTGCTCCATTTTTAGTAAATCTCCCCGAAAGGGTTTCTTATGTCACAAGTTTTCAGAAAGTGGATTTAACCACCACTTTTTTAGGTACTCCTTGTGGTCTTCTGCCAAGTTAGTGATTCCATTAGAAATACTTCTTCCAGTTTAGTAATTTGGAAAGTACATGGAAGCTAAAATTTTTGTTAAAAGAGTCCGGCATCAAGTGACCTGTGTATTAATTTTAAAATAATTCCATTGATGTATTTCGGGTAGAATAATGCACTGTGGAGATCCCCTATTAAGTCTTCAATGATCTCTCCTTGCCTGAAGACCAGCCACGACAGACCTAGCTTGGTTTTTCCCTACATAGAATTTGCTGAAGGGGGAACATGGTACAGTATTTATGGACCTTCCATCCTCATGATTTCTCCTCAAAGAGGACTTTATTTTGGCGAGTGATACAAGTAGCTCCATTGAAAAGCCAAGCAGTGCAGTACTGATAGGAGCCTTAGCAGAAAGTAGCGCTCCTACAAGAAGAAGGCTCCAGTTCTGGAAGAGCGTGTAAATGTTTTTCTCCTTCTTTAGCCCGAAAAATTAGATAGATCTTATGTACTGTGCAAAAAAATGCTTGATGGGAAGTGCAATCTTAATAGAATTCATACAAATAAGTAGAACCCCCCCTGGAGGAGACAATGGGCTTCATTGGCACTAACATGGCAAATTTCTTCCAGTGATATAATTAAAATTTGTAAAAGGCCCAGAGCTAACAGATAATTCTCTGAACATGCCCCTTCCTTTGTTCATTTTTTAAAAATATTTTCTCTCTGATTACAGCTTCCTTCTCTTCTGCCCAGGAGGAGCCTTTCGAGGAACATCAAAAGGCATCGGTTGGCCTTTGTGTTGTCTGCTAACTGATGAACTGTATGACGCCATATGAGCTGAAAACATTTCCCAGAAGCATATGAAGAAACTCTACTCGTTATTCAGGGGCTGGTCTGAATCTGACAAGCATACAATTGTATGGTCAATGTGATTAGGTTGTAGAGGACATGCAAGGTTGCTCAACGTAATCGCCAACATTCCTATTAAATGTAGCAGGGCAACCTCTGATCTCAAACGTTATTCTTTAAAGAGGATGAACAATATTCACTAGTGCTTTCCAGGCATTAATATGAAAAGATGCTGTAAAAATTCAGTGTAAGTCTTCTTAGCATTAAACAAGCGTAATCTCAGAAAGGTCTTTTGAGCACCTCCAAGAGTCATATCACCAAATAACCCCAATTGGCACCATTTTGGGTTACAGATATTGGGGATTTCAAGGTTTTGAAAAATAGGTACTGTAATCTGGGGCCAAAATGGTCTAACCATAGGACAGATGCAGATCAAGTGTATACAGTCCCCAACAGGACATAGTAACATAGTTAGTCAGGTTGAAAAAGACACAAGTCCATCTGGCTCAACCAATAAAAAACTAAAAACAAAACCCAACCATACAATCCCATATACACAATCCTATACCCACAGTTGATCCCGAGGAAGGCAAAAAAACCCCAGCAAATCATGATCCAATTTGTTACAGCAGGGGAAAAATCCTTCCTGATCCCCCGAGAGGCAATCGGATATTCCCTGGATCAACTTTAACTATAAATATTAGCATCCCGTTATATTATGTACACCCAGGAAAGAATCCAGGCTTTTTTTTTTTTTTTAAAGCAATCTAGTGAGCTAGTCAGAACCCCCTCTGGAGGGAGTCTATTCCACATTTTCACAGCTCTTACGGTGAAAAAACCTTTCCGTATTTGGAGACGAAAACTGTTTTCCTCTAGATGGAAAGAGCGCCCCCTTGTCCTCTGTGATGACCTTAAAGTGAATAACTCAACACCAAGTTCACTATATGGACCCCTTATGTATTTATACATGTTGATCATATCCCCCCTTAATCTCCTCTTCTCAAGAGAGAATAAATTCAGTTCCTCATAGCTGAGCTCCTCCTGCCTCTTATCAGTTTGGTTGTTCTTCTCTGTACTTTCTCCAGTTCCCTGATATCCTTTTTGAGAACTGGTGCCCAAAACTGAACTGCATGACCAGATGAGGTCTTACTAATGATTTGTACAGGGGCAAAATTATATCTCTCTCTCTGGAATCCATGCCTCTGGTAATACAAGAAAGGACTTTGCTTGCTTTGGAAACAGCAGCTTGGCATTGCAGTTCTACTCCCCCTAGTATGTATGATGCATGCATATTCTAAACCTCATTTGCTACATAGTTGCCCAATGAAACAGTGCATTGAGGTCGGCTTGTAAGTTGGAGACATCCTGTAAGGAAGTTATTCCACTGCAAAGCTTGGTGTCATCTGAAAAGACTGAAATGGTACTTTTAATCCCAGACCCGATATCATTTATAAAGATATTAAAAAGTAAGGGTCCCAACACTGAACCTTGGGGTACACCACTGATAACCTTAGACCATTGAGAGTAAGAATCATTAACCACTACTCTCTGAATTCTATCTTTTAGCCAATTTTCTATCCAATTACAAACTGATCTTTCCAAGCCTGTAGATTTTACCTTACACATTAGCCGTGTGTGGGGAACGGTGTCAAATGCTTTTTGCAAAATCCAAGTATACCCCGTCCACAGCCACCCCTCTGTCCAAGGTTTTACTTACCTCCTCATTAATCCATGCTGTCTGTTGCTTAAAATATTTTTTCCAGCAACAACTCATCTATGTGGTCTTTTATTAAACTCTCCAATATCTTCCCAACTATAGAAGTTAAACTAACAGGTCTAACTTTGATCTCTTTTTAAATATAGGCACCACATTGGCCCTACGCAAATCCAGTGGTACTATTCCAGTCCTTAACGAGTCTCTAAAAATTAGAAACAAAGGCTTTGAAATTACAGCATCCAATGGCACTGGCGAGCTGATAAGGCTGCATTGCTGGACACTGCGCTGGCGAGGCTGCATTGCTGGACACTTCGCTGGCGAGGCTGCATTGCTGGACACTGCACTGGCGAAGGCTGCATTGCTGGACATTGCGCTGGCGAGGCTGCATTGCTGGACACTGTGCTGGCGAGGCTGCATTGCTGGACACTGCGCTGGCGAAGGCTGCATTGCTGGACACTGCGCTGGCGAAGGCTGCATTGCTGGACACTGTGCTGGCGAGGCTGCATTGATGGACACTGCGCTGGCAAGGCTGCATTGCTGGACACTGCGCTGGCGAGGCGACATTGCGCTGGCGAGTCTGCATTGCTGGACACTGCGCTGGCGAGGCTGCATTCATGGGCACTGCGCTGGCAAGCCTGCATTGATGGACACTGCGCTGGCGAGGCTGCATTGCTGGGCACTGCGCTGATGAGGCTGCATTCATGGGCACTGCGCTGGCAAGGCTGCATTGATGGACACTGCGCTGGCAAGGCTGCATTGATGGACACTGCGCTAATGAGGCTGCATTCATGGGCACTGGTGATACTGCATTTGATTTAAAAAAAAATGTTCTGAGTTTTGAAGCTGTTTATTTTAAATTTAAGCTTTTTTCCTGAAATTTTTCTCCTAAAATCGATAAATATGGTACTTTGCACTGAATTCACATACAGTTTATTTGAAGAATTCCCATTTCTGTTCTGTGCTCATCGATGCCAATATTCCCTCCCAGTCTAAATCGTGGAGAGCAGCCCTCATCCTTGGAAAATTTGCTCTCTTAAAGTTAAGTGTTTTTGTATTTCCTGTATGCGTTTTTTGCTTACAGCCAACATTAAATGAAATCATATTATGGTCACTGCTATCCAGATGTTCTTTTATATGAATATTGATAATAAACTCTGCATGGTTTGAGATTACCAGGGAGGAGGAGAAGATTTATCCTAAAATAAGAAGAATCAACATAAGGGACACATCGCACTTACTGTAAGTTATGTCACATGTGCTGATTTTTCTGTTTTTATTTTTAGTTAAATATTGGGGTTGGATAAGGGGAGAGTGTGAGTGCAAAACCTGGTGCAGTTGTGCAAAGTCAGTTATGAAAAAACACATACTGGTTTTTAAGTCCTTTAAAAAAAAAATAAAAATCATCCAGCATTGCACATTCAGTGTCAATCATTATAAAGGATACCTGCCAATCGCCAAAAGATAAAAAATGCCAATACACCAACCCTGCTCACGTCACACATCACTGTTCTCCAGGTACATTGCAAGGATTTTACCAAACTTTGTTGCAGATTCCTAACTTTTGTTATTCTGAAGAAATCACTGTGTGCTCTTCTGTATCCATGTGGAAAAGTCAGTCTAATGGAAGTGGTTTCATAATTACCAACCAGCTGCTGCATCTGCACGTATACATGCCACAAGATGTACACCGAGTCACATTTCCACACCCGCCGGGCATTGTACCCACTATCTAATCTAATGGGGATTTGTAAATTTAACTCTGTCCTGTGTAGCTGTTTTCTAGCTTCCTGATTCTAATTTCTCACTCTCAGCTACTTTACAACACTCGGGTATTCACACTCAGGTGCTCAGGTACTCCCACTCAGGTACCCAGTACTCACACTCAAGCACACTGGTACTCCCACACAGGTACTCACACAAGGGTACTCAGGAACTCAACCTCAGGTACACACCCTCAGGTATTTTATTCCCTGCTTTGCAGGGAAACAAAATCCAGCACATCCCTGCTGACAGGACAGTGCTTTGCATTGTTTATATAGGCTCCTGTGTCTCTCCTCCACGATCAGCGGGTTCTGGCGGACATCCATTGGCCGGCACTTGCTGATATGCTTCCGCTGTGACTAATCACAGCAGAAGCGGCGTGTAGGCGGCGCGCGTGCCCCCTTTGCGACAATACAGATTCACGTATATATACGTGATTCTGCACAAAACAGCCACTTTGTAGCAGTAAATCTGCTATAGGGCCGTCAGGGAGTGGATATTTCAGGTGGTGGTTGGAGGAAGTAGGGATCAGTGGCCTCTCCATCTATGAAATTGCAATATAGATCCAAAACTCAGAAAAGACGTTTAACCAAATCTTCCCTGCTGCACCAAAAAACAAGCTGATCTCATCTGCCTCACACAAAGCAGCTTTGAATTAAGGCAGGGGGATTTTTTTTTTGAGGCAGGACTAAAACAGGTGAAATACTTTCACTTTCAGGTAGAAACTTGCATATTTAATTTCCGTGTAAGTGGGAGAACAGGCGAGCTGCTGGAGACAGAGCTAAGGTTGGCATCTTTGGAGGCTCCACATAGGCAAGGATGGCAGGGACCATGCGTGATGCCCTCCTCAAGGCCTTGGATAGTTTGAGGGGGAGTAGCTTTGAGAGGTTCCGGAACAAATTAGAGGACTGGGAAATCAAAGAGGGCTTCAACAAGATCCCCAGGAATGAGCTAGAGAATGCAGACATCGGTGGCGTAGTGGATCTGATCCTGAGATTCTACGGGGAGCCTTATGGACCGGAGCTGACGGCGGATGTCCTAGACGCCATTGATGAGGAGCAAGTTGCCTCAAACCTTAAGAAGGCCCTGGAGGATGGTAAGGCTGACCATAAGATATACAGTGAATGCTGGGGACATTATACAGTATCTCTCAAAAGTGAGTACACCCCTCACGTTTTTCTAAACGTTTTATTCTATCTTTTCATGTGACAACGCTGAAGAAATGACACTTTGCTACAATGTAAAGTAGTGAGTGTACAGCTTGTATAACAGTGTAAATTTGCTGTCCCCTCAAAATAACTCAACACACAGCCATTTAAGTCTAAACTGTTGGCAACAAAAGTGAGTACACCCCTAAGTGAAAATTTCCAAATTGGGCCCAATTAGCCATTTTCCCTCCCCAGTATCATGTGACTGGTTAGTGTTACAAGGTCTCAGGTGTGAATGGGGAGCAGATGTGTTAAATTTGGTGTTATCACTCTCACTCTCTCATACTGGTCACTGGAAGTTCAACGTGGCACCTCATGGCAAAGAATCCTCTTAGGATCTGAAAAAAATAATTATTACTGTACATGAAAATGGCCTAGGCTATAGGAAGTTTGCCAAGACCCTGAAACTGAGCTGCAGCACAGTGGCCAAGACCATACAGTGGTTTAACAGGACAGGTTCCACTCAGAACAGGCCTCGCCATGGTCGACCAAAGAAGGTGAGTGCACATGCTCAGCATCATATCCAGAGGTTGTCTTTGGGAAATAGACGTATGAGTGCTGCCATCATTGCTGCAGAGATTGAATGGGTGGGGGGGTCAGCCTGTCAGTGCTCAGACCATACGCCGCACACTGCATCAAATTGGTCTGCATGGCTGTCGTCCCAGAAGGAAGCCTCTTCTAAAGAGATGCACAATAAAGCCCACAAACAGTTTACTGAAGTCAAGCAGACTAAGGACATGGATTACTGAAACCATGTCCTGTGCTCTGATGGGACCAAGATAAACTTACAGTATTTGGTGTTAAGCGTGTGTTGTGGCAACCAGGTTAGGAGTACAAAGACAAGTGTGTCTTGCCTACAGTCAAACATGGTGGTGGGAGTGTCATGGTCTGGGGCTGCATGAGTGCTGCACTGGGGAGCTACAGTTCATTGAGGGAACCATGAAGGCCAACATGTACTGTGACATACTGAAGCAGAGCATGATCCCTTCCCTCTGGAGACTGGGCCGAAGTGCAGTATTCAATCATGGAAAATGACCCCAAACACACCTTTAAGATGACGACTGCATTGCTAAAGAAGCTGAGGGTAAAGGTGATGGACTGGCCAAGCATGCCTCCAGACCCAAACCCTATTGAGCATCTGTGGGGCATTCTCAAACAAAAGGTGGAGGAGCGCAAGTTCTCTAACATCCACCAGCTCCATGATGTCCTCATGGAGGAGTGGAAGAGGACTCCAGGGGCAACCTGTGAAGCTCTGGTGAACTCCATGCCCAAGACGGTATAGGCAGTGCTGGAATATAATGGTGGCCACGCAAAATATTGACACTTTGGGCCTAATGGTGATCACCGCCGCTCCTCCCCTGGCCCGACTCCCGCTGTGACTGAATACAGCGGGAGCGAGCCTCCCCACAAGGGGAGGAGTCCAGCGACGTAGGTCTACATCGCTGGACGATATGGAACCACTTTGCCACAGTAGGCTCAACGTGAGTGGTCGGCAAGTGGTTAATATTTATGGTACAGATATATTTGAGCACTTGGATTGCTTGGCATCAATTCATTTATATTATTTATACACTTGAGTTAGTGAGGTGCCTGCAGCAGACTTTTGGCTGTTTTCTTACCTGGATTGCTCGCAGGACTTTGTATATATATGAGTCTAAAATGTTAATATTGTTGCCGGTTTAGCACTGTCACAAGTTTATAGAATATAACAACATTATTATAAAATCTTAGTTTTCTTATTGCATTGTTCTGAGAGCAACGTTGAAGATTAGGATAGGAATAATCAGGAATGATCAGCAATGGCGGGATATACAGTATATTTCCCTAATGGCAGATTTGTGAAGCCAACTGATATTCAGAATCAGGGAAATTGAAGGAAGAAGACGCTGCAACCTGATACTGTTCCTGGAAACCTCAGGCTGCATCTGGGAGAAGATGATACAAGAGAAGGAAGACATATACAAGGATGGGATTTCCCCGGGAGGTTTATGGTTAATTAAAGAGTTAGTAAACTTTAAAAAAAAAAAATGCTCCCTGTAAGGTTAAGGCACATGCATTGCATGTTAGCATATTATGAAAGACTTACCTTGAAATGAAGACCTCCAGCAGTGAGCTGTCACTACTGCAAAGGTTTCCATTTTCACCTGGTCTTCCTTCTGTGGCTGCGACTGCTTGAATGGATGCACGGCACACAGCTCTGAAAGAACGGCACTGGTATGCCGTTATTCAGCCATGTGCAGGAGCTGTGTGCTCCCTCCCACAGTCTGTGATTAGCGCTGTTATTGGAAGTCCCCTCCTTCTTCACCTCCCGCTCTCTGCATTACTCCCGTCGCCGCCCTCTGAGTTCACAGGAGCCAGAACTATGGAGGAGGCATTGGGTATCAATGCGCGCTGACAGTATTGACTGTCGTGAACAACACTGGAAACAACATTGGGTGGTATACATCTGCCACAATGTTGATTTGTGGCAAAACCCCTGGGGAGCACCAACATTTTCTCGTTGACCATCAGTGGTCCACAGATCATTGGTTGGTGATTGCTGTCCTAACAGTGCACATTTAGGGGATAAACAACAGATAACAATCAAAAGAAGGTTGCAGCGCTGTGAAGTTAAATAAATACAATGCAATCTACTATATCACAAAACAAAATGGGACGCAAACAAATCAATAATGTCAGAAAAATATAAAGTCCAAATGTTAGAATCCAAGGGAAAACAGACTGTTGTAGTTCCCGGTGCTCAATGATAACTCAAGTGTCACCACGGTGATATCCTCCACCAAATAGTAAAATTGCGAACTCACCAGAACCATATGCTGTCTAGATTATAGGACAGAAAACACGCAATGGTATTGATATGATATCTCTCTGGAAATTATGTCAATAACAGAGATCTATGCGCTCCCGCGCTTTCCAAATGGCGTCACACACGGGGTATTCAAACCGGTCAGGAAGGATAAATCACCAAACATGAGAAATAAAATCTCATAGTGTAGTATTTATTAAAAAAAAATATATGGTACAAATAAAATCAGTGGTCAAAGTAAAAACAAAAACAAAATGCACAAAGCTTTGCCATGGCTCATCGCATGGCGCATATACCCCTCGGCCTCTTCTGCATGTTGGCGGAACTGTGGTGGCACTGGTACCCTACTTCACTTGTGGTGGGACTGCCCAGTCATTGCCCCCTTTTGGCGCGACATCCAGGAGCAGATCAAGTCCGTTCTCGACCTGGATGTGCCCTTGAGCCCCCTCCACTTTCTCCTGCACGTTCCCTGTATACCGCTCAGCCGCTATCAACGTAACTTACTTCCTCACTTCCTTAATGCTGCTAGGAGGCTGATCCCGATTTACTGGAAGCGACGCAGGTCCCGGGCACGTCGGAGTGGCGATGGTAGACAACATAAGAGATGCAGAAGATTGGGTGGCTAAATGTAGAGGGACGCGGGAACGCAATGACACAAGGTGAAGACCATGGCTCGATTACGCGGGTGACCTGGCCGTACTTCCCTCAAGCCTCGACCAGGCCCTGTTGGTGCTGGCTGACCCGTCCTTAGCTGCTCCCCCCCTACCCAACCCTTAGCCCTTCTTCCGCCGGGTGTCTTTGACTTTCAGATGGACAGGAGGACCTCATGGAGGCGTGGTGCAAGGTGCGCTCCGGATCCCGGCAGGTACGACATTCTTTCTTTTTCTTCGTCCCTTGGGTCTTTCCCCTACCCTATTTTCTCCCTTTTCTCTCCTTTTTCCTCTTTTTTCCTTTCTTTCTCTGCTTTTTTTACTCTTATTTCCCCGTTTATTTTCTTCTGCCACATGCAGCCCAGCCTACCTCAGGTTGGATTGCTTTGCGAATGTGTTGGGCAGACTGCCGGAGCTGACTATGTTGTCTCTTTTTCCCCTCTAACCCTCTCAGACCACTAGGTTGGCCTGGGGGTTACGTAGTTTTTCCCGTGAGGGCCGGAACTGCTGTCGTGCACCCCCCTTCTGCACGCTTTGGGTGGATGGGTGTGCCACATTGGGGGAGGTTTGATGAAGGCCATTGGCCCCCCTCCTGCGGTGTGCTTTGGCTGGGGGCTCCGCACCAAATAGACTCCTGCGGCTATCATTGGTCGATTGTGGTTCGCAGCCTCCGACAGCCTGCTCTTTGTCAATTGTTGGTATTGCATTTATTTATTTATTTCAGGTACTTATATAGCGCTGTCAATTTACACAGCGCTTTACATATACATTGTACATTCACATCAGTCCCTGCCCTCAAGGAGCTTACAATCTAAGGTCCCTAACTCACATACATACATAGTAGGGCCAATTTTTTTTATACAGGATCCAATTAACCTACCAGCATGTCTTTGGAGTGTAGGAGGAAACCGGTGTACCCGGAGGAAACTCACGCAGGCACAGGGAGAACATGCAAACTCCAGGCAGGTAGTGTCGTGGTTGCGATTTGAACCAACAACCCTCTTGCTGCTAGGTGAAAGTGCTAACCACTACTCCACTGTGCCGCCCACTACACCACTGTGCCACTGTGCCGCCCTTGCACTATGTTTGCATTTAGGGCCCTTTTTTTCTTTGCGTTACGTACCATATTGCACTTTTGTACCCCCAGAGCTGTGGCACTGTTTGGCTACAATCCCCCCCCCCCCCTTACACCTTTGACGTTGTTGTCACATGTTTTTTGTATGTTCCTTTGTTAAACGAAATAAAGATTCAATAGAAAAAAGTTTCCAGTGGCTCTAACTCCCTCTAAAAAATGAAAAAGAAAGAAAAAAAAAATGTCTTTAGATATACCTTAACCAAGAGTCTATACCAGCCTTTTTCAACCAGGGTGCCCAGGGGTCCCTTAAGGGTTCTTTAGAGGTGCCTTGGCAAAATGTCTGAAAATTGATCAAAAATTGTATAAAAGCCAGCTTTTTCGTTTTAAAAAAAGCCCCATGTTTTCATTATGCACATTACTTTCTAGACACTGGCATCCTAACAACCAATGACGTCATCAGTTAATAAGGAGGATGTCTGTCTCCTCCAAAGCATCCATGTTTGACCCTTCTCTGGCACCTGGGGTCACATTAACTGAGGGAGAGAAATTGAGTGAGAACAGAAACATTGGAATACTAGTCAGTACCAGTGTGCAAATGTGTATTTGCTTTGGAAGAAAAAAGTCACCTCTAACGTTGGGTGTGCTACGTGTGGCTGTTGCTGCATTATGTAAAACTATTAGAATAGTTTTTACATTTTAGAATGGGGTGCCTTGACTGAAAAAAGGTTGAGAAACACTGGTCTATACAGCAGGAAAAACAAGACAAACCGCCCGCTGCAGCAAAAAGTATGCAGCAAGACTGAGCCCCCATTCACACTTGAGCAATTTGTAGCTTGTAGATTAAAGGTCAAAATCACTCAAAAAGCAAAAAACCTATTGCTTTCAATATCTCTTATTCACATCTGAGCATTCGCTTGTAGCAAAATGCCTGTCACCTAAAAAAGTACATGAACTACTTTTCAGGCAGAATTGAGCATTTGTGTCCCCATGGACTTCAATGGAAAAGTGCAACACAAGCGTTTTTAAGCATTTTGTTGTGCGTTTTCAGCTCAAACAGCAGCTCTCCGCCCCTTTTTGTAAGCTTTCTATTGGCTACATAAAAAACGGCTAGTTGAAAAACACCTAAAAAAACCTGTACAATTGTGAAATCCTGCTGCAAAAAACGCTCAAAAACACTTAAAGTGGTTGTAAACCCTCTCTTGGAAGTTGTTCCTATAGGTAAGCCTTTAAAGCGGAGTTCCGGCCTCAAATACCTTTTTTAACTAAAAATACCCCTATAATATTAATCCATCGCCCCTTACAGAACCGCTATTCTCATACTTACAAGGTGTACAGTATTGGATTTTAGTCAAAATCTAACTTTTAAAAATGCTGTCTGGGCGCGGCCATCTTGGACATGGGCATCTGAAGCCGCAGTGTAATCTGCTGTGTCCTTCTTCCTGATTCCAGGGAGTGTTCTGGGAGTTCTTTCTGATTCCAGCCTCCTGGGAGTGATGACAAACAGCTCCCAGGATGCAATGCAAAGGCGGAAGTGATGTCGGTGGCCGCGGCCACAGAAGGGGGAGAAGGAGGAAGTACAATCAAAAATGCCCTAAAAATAAGGTAAGGGACCCCTGAAAAAAATTAAAAATGCCCAATTGTTGATCAGCATAGCGAGAACTCCAGGAATCACTAAAGTTGCAAAATAGGCCGGAACTCCGCTTTAATAAGGCTTACCTATAGGTACTGTAAATACCTCCTAAACGTGCACCGTTTAGGAGATATTTACTTTTAATGCACCCGATTACGTCATCGGCGCATGCGCTCTGAAGGAACGGCCACCCATAACGTTCCTTCAGAGCCCTGTGCCGTGAACGGCGGCTCCCAAGTTCATAGTTACATAGTTACATAGTTACATAGTTAGTGAGGCTGAAAAAAGACACAAGTCCATCCAGTTCAACCTATGATGTGTGTGTGTTTGCTTTTAACCGTACATTGTATACCCCTGTATGTTGTGGTCTTTAAGGTGTCCATCCAATAGTTTTTTGAAACTATCAATGCTCCCCGCTGATACGACTGCTTGCGGAAGAGAATTCCACATCCTTACCGCTCTTACAGTGAAGAACCCCTTACGCACTTTAAGGTTAAACCGCCTTTCCTCTAGTTTTAGTGAGTGGCCACGTGTCTTATTGTATTCCCTTACTCTAAATAGTTTGTTCCTTATGCTAGGGTCGCCAGTACAGTATTTGTACATTGATATCATATCCCCCCTCAAGCGTCTCTTCTCCAGAGAGAATAGGTTCAGTGCTTGTAGTCTTTCCTCATAGCCGATGTCCTCCATTCCCCTAATTATTTTTGTTGCCCTTCTCTGGACTTTCTCCAGTTCCAGCACATCCTTCCTGAGGACCGGTGCCCAGAACTGGACAGCATACTCCAGATGTGGCCGGACCAGAGTCTTGTAGAGTGGAAGAATAATCTCTTTATTTCTGGAGTGAATCCCCTTTTTTATACAACCCAGTATTCTGTTGGCTTTGCTTGCAGCGGCTTGGCATTGCATGCCACTTCCAAGCCTGTTGTCTACCAGTACCCCCAGGTCCCTTTCCATCCTAGACTCACCCAGAGGTTCCCCCCCTAGTGAGTAGCTTGCTTTCTGGTTTCTGGCCCCCAAGTGCATTACTTTACATTTTTCTACATTAAATCTCATCTGCCATGTAGTTGCCCACCCCGTTATTTTGTTCAGGTCTGCTTGTAAGGTTTCCACATCCTGCATAGAAGATATTGGCATGCCTAATTTAGTATCATCTGCAAATACTGAGATTGTACTAGATATCCCCTCCTCTAGATCATTTATAAATAAATTAAACAGGATTGGTCCCAGGACAGAACCCTGGGGGACCCCACTTTCCACACCCGCCCAATCCGAGTACTCCCCATTAATCACCACCCTCTGTACTCTCCCCTGGAGCCAGTTCTCTATCCAGGTACTCACCTTATGGTCCATACCTATCTTCCTTAGTTTGTACAGTAATCGTTTGTGGGGAACGGTGTCAAAGGCCTTTGCAAAGTCCAGATACACCACATCCACAGACTTACCTTTATCTAAGTGGCAGCTCACTTCATCGTAGAAGGTTAATAGATTGGTTTGGCATGAACGATTTTTCATGAATCCATGCTGACTACTACTTATAATACCGTTTTCATTACTAAAGTCTTGTATGTGGTCCCTTATCATCCCCTCCAAAATTTTGCAGACTACAGATGTTAGGCTGACCGGCCTATAGTTACCCGGGATATATCTCGGCCCCTTTTTAAATATTGGTACCACGTTAGCTTTTTTCCAATCAGCTGGCACCATACCTGTCTGTAAACTATCCTTAAAGATCAAGAATAATGGTCTGGCAATCACCTGACTGAGCTCATTTAGAACCCTTGGGTGCAAGCCATCCGGTCCCGGGGATTTATTTATGTTAAGTTTCTCTAGTTTAGCTCTAAGTCTATCCTCTGTTAGCCATGGCGGCACTTCCTGAGGTGTATTATTTAGTTCGGCCTTACAAGCGGGGTTCGTGTAGCCCCCCGATTCCTTTGTGAAGACTGAAGAAAAGAAATTATTTAACACTTCCGCCTTTTCTCTGTCCTCAGTGGCCATTTTTCCTTTATCATCTTTTATGGGGCCAATGTGTTCTGGCCCCGCTTTCTTACTGTTTATATACTTAAAGAATTTCTTGGGGTTCTTTTTACTCTCCTCCGCTATATGTCTCTCGTGTTCTATTTTAGCCGCCCTGATTTCGTCTTTACATTTCTTATTACACTCTTTGTAATGCTTAAATGCTGCCAATGACCCCTCAGTCTTGTATTTTTTGAAGGCCTTTTCTTTAGCTCTAATATACATTTTTATGTTGGAGTTTAGCCACCCAGGGTTTAGTTTTGCTCTTTTAAATGTATTTCCCTGTGGAATGCACTGGCCCACCCCCTTGTTAAGTATGCTCTTGAAGCACTCCCATTTTTCCTCCGTGTTCTTTGTTCCCAGGGTTCTATCCCATTTGATATTTTCTAGCAGCGAGCGCAGTTTAGGGAAATTGGCTCTTTTGAAATTCAGTGTCCTTATATTACCCTTGTGTTTCCTATTACTGTAAGTTCATGCTCGGGAGTGATGCAATCGCGCCTCCAGCCAATCAGATGGTCAGAGGATGCGAACCAGGAAGCAGGATGGCCAAACATGTCGGCTGTCCTGTCGCTGTGCGGGTGGCACTGCGGGGGGCTTCGTTCTAAGGTAAGTATTTCATAATGAGCTAGTATGCGATGCATACCAGCTCATTATGCCTTTGTCTTACAGGTGTTTTTTTTTTCATGTTTTTGTGCAGAGTTTACTTCCTCTTCAAAAAAAAATCTGTAAAACATGCGTGAAAATGTGACGCTTAGGCGTGAATGTCGTCTTAAAGTGTTTGTACACCCAAAAATCAAGTTCGATAAAACTGCCCCTTTCTGTGTTGTATATGTGTTTTTTTTCTATAAAGAAGTTACAGTATGTGTTACTGTCATTCCTCTGAATTAGCTGGCTGATCCTACCAGTTCCCCCCTTTATGGTTGAAAACTGACCTCGCTAAGTATCTGTGTTAGCGTGGTCAGTTTGCATCCCCTGTCATTACGTTCTGAGATACAGGCAAGCTGTGCTAGAACCAAAATTTAAAAACCCACCAATTTATTCTCTAGGGTCTCTGCTTTAAAATTATAAAATGTTTGGAGGTTGTAAGAAATTTTCTAGCTACAAATTATTGTTACATGTAAATAAAAAGTGTCAGAAAAAAGCCTAGTCATCAAGTGAGTAACCAGAGTGTGATTCCAGAACCAAAAGAAGAAGAGAAATATAAGCAGAAAAAAGTGGTTGAGGGAAAACTTCAAACACTCGCCCAGCGCTCGTGATATCAGAGATATTCCATAAATAATTAAAATCAATTTAAAACATCATATAGTTCACTGATAGCAGCCGCTGTAAAAATTACGAAACCTCAATAAAATGCAATAAATACTAAAAAATTAAATATTTAGCACAAATAGCATTCAGCAGCGCTCAATATGTGCATGCATATTGTTAATCATAAAACATCCTCATGAAATAAATGAGTCTATTCAGTTCAGTCTTTTGTTGGCAAAACAAGTTTCCACAATAAAACGTTGGTACTCCCAGTGCTCCACACATAGATCCGGCGTCCGCCTTCACCACACCATAACCGCCGCTGTCGTCACTTTCCGTACCTAATGACCAATTTTCCCACGAATCGCTATCGCACAGTTCTTCAAGTAACTCCGTTTCGCTGTCGCTGTTTTCCAGTTCGTCTAAAAGCGCTTTTGCACAAAAAGAACGCTTTTTGGACGCCATGGTCGTTCTCTATTTTCCAGGCACAAAGAACTGTAAAAGCACAGGCAGGGCACTGGAAAAGTCACCAGGTGAAATCCTGTGGTGAGATGGGATAATACAGTGTAATCCATTAGGATCACAGCTTTGTATCATCTCATTTGGTGCATTTACATTTTTTTAAAAAGAAAAATTGGGGGGTTCCCCTGGGGTGGGATTTTTTAGGCACAAAGTGATAGAAATCTAAATATAGTTATAATATTTTTATTAAACAAAAATTGAACACGAGATTTGAGTTAAAAACAATTGCAAACATAGGACATTATACCATAACAGTAACCAATCACATTATACAAAGTCCAAAACCCGACACGTTTCGAAGACTGTAGAGCTTCTTCCTCAGGGGTGGCTTTGAGTGGTATTCTGTTAATATAGAATGTAATCAAGGCATCATATATTTGTAAGATAGAATACAATTGTGCCAGTCTATATAACAGACAGTTGAAAAAAAGAATTACAAATGCAATAAAACACTTACATGGTTAACTGTTGAGGAACAGATGATGCTTGCAAAAAATGTTAAAATCAAGGGGTTAAACTGCATTTTTTAATTGCCGCTGGTTCCACCCCACCTGCGTCGCAACGCGGGAGGACAGCGGGGGAGGACAGCGGAGGATCACGAGGAAGGTGAGTTTTAAAATGTAAAACAACAGATTTCCATGCAAAAAAAATTTACCACTTTTAGCACAGAAATCCTGACATAATCAGACTGCCAGGGAGGTTAAGGAATACTTTTCATAAATGTATGTTATAATGCATAAAAGGCTTTATTTAGAGACCCTTAAATCATCTTACAAAATACAAGTAAAGAACAGAAAAATCAGTTATTTTAACCACTTCACGCCCACTTTGAGTTTTTATACCAGGATAATGCCTGCAGCCCGTGGTGCTGTTTTTGGTAACAATTAGTCACTGGATTGCTTTTAAAGGCGGTGGAAGGGGGTCCCCCATCCTGACACCTTCCTGGGCTCTCTTGTCCCACCAGGACTGCAGCTGGCCTGGAACATCCCTGATCATCTCTACAATCTATGAAACTGGAATCGACAAGTATTTCGTCATTTTTTGGTTTCGCTGGTTGTAAACAAGCCATTACTGGTTTGAACAAAGCATCAGATTGAACCGATCCAAAATTGATCCAATGCTTTTAAGGGCAGAGGAGAGATTTGGCGTCTAACAGACCTCAGCTGTAACATTAAAGAGGACCTGTCACTGCTTATTGTTATCTCAAGGGAAGTTTTTTTTCCTTGTGATATCAATAAAAGCAATACGAATTTCTTTCAAAAGGACAGTGTAAAAATAAAAACATTTTTTTATTAAAATAAATAATAAAAAAAAGTTTTAAAGCGCCCCCATGCCCCCATGCCCGCACGGAAAGGCAAACTTACTCATCAGTCCTTCGTCAGTATGTAAACAGCGATGACACCACACATGTGAGAAAGTACTGAAAACATCAGAGTGAGAGCAGTAATTCTAACACTAGACCTCCCGTGTAACTCTAAACTGGTAACCTGTAAAGATATTTAACCACTTGCCGATCAGTCACTGGGACTGTACTGCAGGCAAAGTGGCTCGATTACGTCCAGCAGCGTAGACCTACGTCGCTGGACTCCTCCCCCTGTAGGCGGCGCTCGCGCGCCGCCGGAGGCACGCTCCCGCTGTTTTCAGTCACAGCAGGAGTCGGGCCAGGGGAGGAGTGGCGGTGATTGCTGCAGCTCTTCCCCGATCGTCGGGGAATCGAGTTTGGAGATCCGCCCGCTTGTGTAAACAGAGCAGGCGGATCTCCTAAGTGACAAACAGTGACAGATTGCAGGGTTCAGCATAGCTGAACCTGCGATCTGTCCTTGTGTCACTCACTCACCTCCCCCCACACACGTCAGTAAGCACCAGGCATACATTAACCCCTCCCTCTCCAATAAAATTAACCCCTTCCCTGCCAGTGTCATTTTTACAGTAACAGTGCATATTTATAGCACTGATTACTGTAGTAATGTCATTGGTACCCCCAAAAGTGTCAAAAATGTCAGTCAAGGGTCCGATCTGTCCGCCGCAATGTCGCAGTCCCGAAAAAAAAACGCAGATCACCGCCATTACTCGTTAAAAAGAAAACTCCAAAAATGACAGAAATCTTTCCCTTACTTAGTAAACGCAATAACTTTTGCGCAAACCAATCAAAATACGCTTATTGTGATTTTTTTTTGCCAAACATAGGTAGCAGAAAACAAATTGGCCAAAAATTAAAAAAAATTTGATTTTTACATTTTTTTGGGGGGGAATTTCATATAAAAAAATGTTAAAAATATTGTTATTTTTTCAAAATAAACGCTCTTTTTTTGTTTATAGCGCAAAAAGTAAAAATCGCACAGGTGATCAAATACCACCAAAAGAAAGCTCTGTTTGTGGGAAAAAAAGGACGTAAATTTTGTTTGGGTACGGCGTCGAACGACCACGCAATTGTCAGTTAAATTCGCAAAGTGCCAAATCGCAAAAAGTGGCCCAGACATAAGACAGCAAAATCCTCCGGTGGTAAAGTGGTTAAAGCTCTATCAAAAAGAGAAGGGAAATATTCTTAGGACTTTAATGGGTGCATATTTACGCTTTGTACTAATACATCCAATAACGGATAAATCATGTTAAAATATATATAAATTTTATTAACGTATCACATTTAAAATTAGATACACAGATATGTAGACAAAACGAGCTGATTGTAAATGCCAAGTACAAACATGATACATGAATTGATCCTTTACGCTAGAACATTTTGACCGGTTTCAGAGAGACGGCTTCTTCAGAAAATGTGCGTAAGTATGGATCCCACTATTAAATGAACATATATATGTGTCAAAAAAACATGTATAATTAGAATTTAAATCACTTCCAAAGAATAATATAATGTATGTAGTTTGTCGTCCTTCTAGGGCCGTGCACAATTTTAAAGTGTGGCATGTTTGGTATCTATTTTCTCTGCGTAGCATCATCTTTTATATTTTACCCAACAATCGGGTATTATATTGTGCTTTTGTACATTAAAATCCATTAAAGTGTATGTTTGCCAAAAAAATAATTGTTTGTATGACATAAAAAATTGCAACACTCCCCATTTTGTTCTCTAGGGCCTTCAATTTAAAAAAAATATATACAATATATATACAGTATACTGTTTGGGAGTTCTAAGTAATTTTCTAGCAAAAAATAGTTTTTTACATGTAAGACCCGGTTCACACTGATGCGAGTGCCGGGTTCGCATGTAATGTCGGAGCCCACTGCTCCGACATTACATGCGATCAGCTGTGCGGTGCGAGTTTCAGCCATACAGTTTGTATGGCTAAATTCGCATCGCACCCGGTGCAAACACGCACAGGAGGCATTTTTGCAGCCGCATCAGGATCGGATCGCACAGCGGTTCACACTTGTGCGATCCCATCCTGTGCGAACTGCACGATCGCACTGCGATATGCGATCAAACTGGGGGTGTCGTTAAGATTACATTGACACCCCCAGCGTATCGCATATGGCAGTGTGAACTGCCGGGGGTGCGTGTGCGATGCGGGAACAGGCTGCGAATTCGCAGCCTTCCCGCATCGCAATAGTGTGACCCGAGCCTAAGTGTCAAAAAGGCCTGGACTTCAAGTGGATAAATACCCACTTACAGTGTTTTTTCTTTCAATATTTTTTTTTTTTTTTTTATTCACTTGGTTTGTAACTGGTGTACTTTTATTTTGTGTGAGCTTTCCCCCCCTCCTCTTGTCCAATCAGAAGCTGGGAATTCACACTACATAACATTATGTGACATCACAGGGGCACAAGGAGGCCACAGAACAGATGCAGGGCTAACATCTTGGAACCCAAAGTGGGTTTAAAGGTGCTGCCATAGGCAGTTGGGAACATAATGTCCAAGTAGCACCCACAAAGTCTAGACTGCTTATAGAGGGCAACATATATCCACCAATGGGTGCACATGAGGTCTTATTCAGTATGGCCCTGCAAGAGGACAATGATGACATCTTATACCCAATGCAGCCAATTAGATGTGAGTTTACCTGGTAGTCAGCTACCTTACCAAGGCAAAGATGGCACATCAGAAATCTCTGCACTGCTAAACTGTATAAATAATGAAGCATATACAATTGTGTATTGACAATTGAAAATTCTGGTGTCAGATAGCATAAGATAGCATGCCGGTGCAGAGAAACTAATGCCTGTGCTTCTCTCTTTTTTTTCTTTTTCAGCGAGAGGTTTTAGCGGGACAGAGAAGCCCAAGGAGGAACCACAACCTACTGCAGAGGGTGAGTGATATAAGAGTAGGTCCTTTCACCAATTATTTTGTAGTAGAGGCTTCTTTTTATAGGACTTAACAAATGCAGATAGGTTGGTGTAGTTAGCTAATAGATGCACATTACCACTAGGGATGATCGAACTTTTGAAAAGTTTGGTTCGACCAGAACACCCGAATTTCCCAAAAGTTCGGTTCGGATTCCAAAACCCCATTGAAATCAATGGGACCCGAACTTCTGGAATCAAAAAACACCATTTTGAAGCCCTAAAACCCAATAAATGCCCCTAAAAGGTGCCTAGGGTTCTGAGTCATGCCCCAGGGACTATGAATCAGGCAAAAAAAAGTTCTTAAAAATTGTCGTTTTTGATATATATATATATGGATATATGTATACCCCTAACCCAGAATCTGCATAGTGGGGTCACCCTGACATGGCAGAGTCAGTTCACCCTTAACTACACTACGGTCACCCTGACATGGCAGAGTCAGTTCACCCTTAACTACACTACGGTCACCCTGACATGGCAGAGTCAGGTCACCTAAACTACACTACGGTCACCCTGACATGGCAGAGTCAGGTCACCCTAAACTACACTACGGTCACCCTGAGACTTAAAGCTATCCCTACAAAAACTAGATTATTGAATCTAACTATAGTGGTATATAGTACCCTAACTACACTGCATATCCCTTTCCTCACACTAATAATTGCAAAATGACACTGGAGCAACACAAATGCTTCCACTCTCTCCCACAGTCTGTGTATTACAGTGCTAGAGTTTTGGCGGGGCTATGTTATATACTGGGGGGCGTACGGGGGGCGTATTCACTCCTCATTGGGCTCTGGACCCCGTAGTCACTCCAATCACATTTTACTGATGTTTCTGGGCCAATCATGGGCTTTTAAAGCCCAGTTCCTGTCCCATTGCATTTTGGGCGGTTCTGGTGGCCGAATTCCGAACTTTTACCGCAAAAAGTTCGTAATTCGGCCGAATTTCGAACACCCAATGTACGGGTCGAACCGATGGTCGACCCGAACTGTTCGATCATCCCTAATTACCACATCCCAAAAATAGTACAACAGAAAGTGAAAAAGTCCCACAGGGTTTTTTTTAGACATAGGCCAACCAGAAAAACAAAAAAGTAGTAATAGAAAAGATAGAAAGTGTATAAAATCAAGAATTTTTATTCAGAAATCCAACATGAGTAAAAATGGTAAATCATATTACCCAATTATAATGTATAAAAATTAAAGTAGACAGGTCCCTCAATCGTGTCCATTTATAATGATCTCATGGGCTCAGTGTAATATTTATTACAGGTACTTATATAGTATTGTTGGCTTACATATACACAGTATCTCACAAAAGTGAGTACACCCCTCACATTTTTGTAAATATTTTATATCTTTTCATGTGACAACACTGAAGAAATGACACTTTGCTACAATGTAAAGTAGTGAATGTACAGCTTGTATAACAGTGTAAATTTGCTGTCCCCTCAAAATAACTCCACACACAGCCATTAATGTCTAAACCGCTGGCAACAAAAGTGAATACACCGCTAAGTGCAAATGTCCAAATTGGGCCCAATTAGCCATTTTCCCTCCCTGGTGTCATGTGACTCGTTAGTCCCCAGGTGTGAATTGGGAGCAGGTGTGCTAAATTTGGTGTTATCGCTCTCACTCTCTCATACTGGTCACTGGAAGTCTAACATGGCACCTCATGGCAAAGAACTCTCTACTTTATGTAGATTACTCTACATAAAGATGGCCTAGGCTATAAGACGATTGCCAAGACCCTGAAACTGAGCTGTAGCACAGTGGCCAAGACCATACAGTGGTTTAACAGGGCAGGTTCTACTCAGAACAGGCCTCGCCATGGTCGACCAAAGAAGTTGAGTGCACGTGCTCAGCGTCATATTCTAAGGTTGTCTTTGGGAAATAGACGTACAAGTGCTGCCAGCATTGCTGCAGAAGTTGAAGGGGTGGGGGGCAGCCTGTCAGTGCTCAGACCATACTTTGCACACTGCATCAAATTGGTCTGCATGGCTGTCCTCCCAGAAGAAAGCCTCTTCCAAAGATGATGCACAAGAAAGCCCGCAAACAGTTTGCTGAAGACAAGCAGACTAAGGACAGGGATTACTGGAACCATGTCCAGTGATCTGATGAGACCAAGAAAAACTTATTTGGTTCAGATGGCGTCAAGTGTGTGTGGCGGCAACCAGGTGAGGAGTACAAAGACAAGTGTGTCTTGCCTAAAGTTAAGCATGGTGGTGGGAGTGTCATGGTCTAGTGCTGAATTAATGCTGTTGGCACTGGGGGGCTACAGTTCATTGAGGGAACCAGGAATGGCAACATGTACTGTGTTATACTGAAGAAGAGCATGATCCCCTCCCTTTGAAGACTGGGCCAACAACCCTAAACACACCTCCAAGACGACCACTGTCTTGCTAAAGAAGCTGAGTGTAAAGGTTATAGACCAGCCAAGCATGTCTCCAGACCTAAACCCTATTGAGCATCTTAAGGGCATGCTCAAATGGTAGGTGGAGGAGCGCAAGGTCTCTAGCCACCAGCTCCATGGTGTCATTATGGAGGAGTGGAAGAGGACTCCAGTGGCAACCTGTGAAGCTCTGGTGAACTCCATGCCCAAGAGGGTTAAGGCAGTGCTGGAAAATAATGGTGGCCACACAAAATATTCACACTTTGGGCATAATTTGGGCATTGTCACTTAGGGGTGTACTCACTTTTGTTGCCAGCGGTTTAGACATTAATGGCTGTGTGTTGAGTTATTTTGAGGGGACAGCAAATTTACACTGTTATACAAGCTGTACACTCGCTACTTTACATTGTAGCAAAGTGTCATTTCTTCAGTGTTTTCACATGAAAAGAGATAATAAAATATTTACAAAAATGTTAGGGGTGTACTCACTTTTGTGAGATACTGTATGTAACGGAGCTCCAATACCCAGCCTAGGTATCTCCGCTGTATAATCCTTGAAGCTGAGGAAGTACTAAAATATCCAAGGTAAAATCCCCCCCAGTAACTGGACGACACACAGTTCTGGGAGTCAAACTAGAATGAATTGTTTATTGAAAAACACCAGAGATCTACACTCTGCCAAAACCCCTCCCTCTTCGAGCCATTCCACACACACACATCCCATAATAACCTTACAAGGCAGACAGGAACAATAGGACAATGGAATGCAGGTATTCACAATAACAAACCCCACCCCACTAGCATGGGTCTATGAAACACTTCTGCCCTATTCTAGCAATCTGCATCCCCACACATCTCCTGAGGGACACTGCTCAGAAATATTATGGTCCTAAGTGAAATAGTCCCTCACTCTTTCAACCCAAACCACACTCTGTGTTTATTCGGCTACACTGTATATTGCACATTCACATCAGTCCCTACCCACATGGTGCTTACAATCTAAGGTCCCTACTACGGCCAATTTAGACAGAAGCCAATTAACTTATCAGCATGTCTTTGGAGTGTGGGAGGAAACATGCAAAATCCAGGCACATAGTGTCATGGTTGGGATTTGAGCCAACGACCCCAGAGTTGGTAGGCGAAAGTGCTAACCTCTTGTTCAGTGACCACATTTCTCTGGTCTTCAGCTGACAGTTATCCCTGGCCTTGTCCCTGATATAACAGCCTGTCCCTGTTTGGTTGGAGTCCCCAACTGTTTCAACCCTGACAGTACTGGTCAGATAATTATACTGCCATTGAGGTGGATGGTGTTATTCAACCAGGCAATACTTTGCATTGGCCCAACATATGGTACAGAGGTTTGTTGGACCTGTCACTAGACCCCTCTGCCCAAACTTCTTAAAGTAAGTTCTGGCTGGCTCTACACCCCTCACCACGCACTATTAAATGACAAAAGTCAAAGCAAACCACCCAGATTGGCTACAAATTTGGTTTGGCACAAAATTATTAAGTCAGCCCTATACACCATTTCAATATCTGAGCAATTTCTTTTCTGTCAGCCTTTCTTTCACGTTTCTGATTCCAAAAGTTTGTGGCAGCTAACATGTTTAAAGAAAGAGTCCAGAACCAGCGACCTGTATATTCATTTTAAAATAATTCCATTGATGTATTTTGAGTGTATTGGGATCCCTCATTAAATCTTCAATACTGCCTGCAACTTCGTCATTGGGATCTCTCCTTTTCTACAGACAATCCACTGAAGCTATGTAGTGCTGATAGCAGACATTAGGGACTGTGCATACAAATGCTTGATACAGTGTTACATAGTTACATAGTAGGTGAGGTTGAATAAAGACAATAGTCCATCTAGTTCAACCTGTGTAGGTGTGTGTGGCTGTAATCATCTCACATAGCCCTGAATGTTCTGATTCTTGAGATGTAAGTCTAAGATTCTTTTGAAAGCCACCATACTTCCCGCAGAAACCACCTCTTGTGGTAGAGAATTCCACAATCTTGTTGCCCTAACAGTAAAGAACCCCCCACGTTGCCTGAGGTTAAAACGCCTCTCCTCTAATCGCATTGTATGCCCTCGAGTCCTCATGCAATCCTTTCGACTGAATAGCTTTTTGTCTGTGCTGAGATCACCATTGAGATATTTATAAATTGCTATCATGTCCCCTCTCAGGTGTCTCTTCTCCAGGGAGAATAAATCAAGCAATTGCAGACGCTCTTCATAATTAAGGTCCTCCAATCCCCTAATTAGTTTAGTTGCCCTTCTCTGGACTCTCTCCAGCTCCAACACATCCCTCCTGAGGACTGGCGACCAGAACTGGACAGAATACTCCAGATGTGGTCGGACCAGAGTTTTATAAAGTGGTAGGATTATAGTCTTATCTCTGGAATACATCCCTTTCTTTATGCATGCTAATATTCTGCCGGCTTTGGCAGCTGCCGCTTGACATTGCATGCTATTGCCTAGTCTATCATCAACCAAGACTCCCAGATCTTTCTCCATTTTTGATTCCCCCAAGGGTTCCCCTCCTAACGTGTATTGTGCTTTTATGTTTTTAGTCCCCAAGTGCAAAACCTTACACTTCTCCACATTAAACCTCATTTGCCATGTCGTTGCCCACTCCATTATTTTGTCCAGGTCATTCTGTAGGATATCTGCTTCATGCTGTGCAGTTATTGCCCTGCCCAATTTTGTGTCATCTGCAAAAACTGATATGGAACTACTGATCCCGTCCTCAATGCTGTTTATGAATACATTGAACAAGGTTGGTCCTAGGACTGAGCCTTGGGGGACCCCGCTTACTACCTCAGACCAGTCTGAATATACGCTGTTTATTACCACCCTTTGGACACGCCCTTTTAGCCAGTTCCGTATCCAAGAGCCAACCCTGCGGTCAATGCCTGCAGACCTTATTTTATAAATTAAGCGCTTATGGGGAACTGTATCAAACGCCTTGGCGAAATCTAGGTACACCACATCCACTGGTCTGCCCCTATCTAGCTCACAGCTCACCTCCTCGTAGAATGCTAAGAGATTGGTTTGACAAGAACGCCCATTTGTAAAGTGATAGGAAGTGCAATCCTGATAGAACCCCTACAAATGTGTAGAACCCGCCATGTAGAACCCGCGGGAGACAATGGGCTTCAGTAGGACTAGCAAGGCAATTTCTTTCCAGTGTAATATTCAAACAAGGTAAAACCACTAATAGATAATTCTCACAAAAAATCACCTTTGTTTTGTAAAGTTTTGTGAATATTTTTCTTTCGGATTACAGCTTCCTCCCCTTCTGCTCCAGAGCCCCAGGAGAGGCACCACTCATTTAAAAGGGAGGCAGTGGGAGGCTGTGTTGTCTGCTAACTGATGAACTATATGACACCATACTAGCTGAAAACATTTCCCAGAAGCAGATGAAGAAACTTTACACGTTCCTCAGGGGCTGGTCTGAATTTGATAAGCATACACTCTATGCAATCCTAAAGGAAATCCTAAAGTAAAAAAAAAACTCACTTGACCAAAGCTCTGGAGCAGTCCCAAACAGTTTCTGAAAGTTACATCACAGATGGAACACAATCTACAAGGATTATTAAACCCAGGAACAAAAATGTAATATATTTCAGCTTCCCAGTCCATAGATGAGGTGGCTGCTTTTGTTTTCTTTTATCAGGCTAAGAACATTTTCTGCAAGTACAAGAAAATTCCCGTTGATCCTGCCAGAATTCAAGGGTCCTTCATGTAGACTGAACTCTCAGCCACCTTCCCTGCTATCTTCTGTAAACCACAACATCTTTTTTCTTATTTAAGGGAGAAGGGTATTGGGTGTTGGGTTCGTAAGTTGCAATATATTACCTTTCTTGAGAGTTTAGATACCTTTTTAAAGATGAACTGCAGCCAAAAAAACATTTAAAGTCTATCTACAGTTAAAACCTATTTTATGTAGTTTTGGATAGAGTAGGAGATGGTTTAAAATTCCTGTGTTTTCGTTATTTGCTGTTTCCGTCCCACTGGGCAGATTAATCATTCACTTCTTGTCCCAGAGAAACAACAGAAAGTGAAAGGAAATCTCCACAAAGTTTGGGGAAATACCATAGTTGCCAACATTTGAAAAACATTTCCAGGGACACTTTGCAGCACAGCTATCAATTATTTACCACACCCACTTCCCTGAAGCTCCGCCCACTCCACATAATTAATCTCTGCCTACTTATTCGATTATAGGGTCTACTCAATAAAGAGAGAATTACAGGGAATTGAAAAGGGAATTTCAAACTTAAGGCCAAAGTAGCAGAGTTGGAATAATTCTCCCATTCAGCTGCACTACTTCTGCCTAAAGTTTAAAATTCTCATCACAATTCCCTGCAATTCTAAAGTGTCAAATGTGCTCAGGTGTGACCATAGAAAAATAAAGTGCAAGGTGTAAATAAGTATGATAAAACTTAATTATACTATGTCGGCCCACAACCATTTTGTTTACAGGCAGCGGCTACCCGTAACGGGCATTTACGGGCAGCCGGATTAACGTCCGCTTGCCGGGTCAATGTAAATTACCTGGGACAGGCTCCTATTTGCCAGGACTGTCCCGGCAAAAACAGGACAGTTGGCAAGTATGGGAAATTCTGTTTTGAACATTTGTCACCATAAAAAATGCCCCCACTGGATATTTGTCCTCTTTTTCTCTTTTGATGACAATGGTCACATCAGTTTTTGTCTTGCTTACAACATTCACCTGCACCAGGGCTGTCTTTAACACAGGTCAAAAGGGGCAGCTGCCCCGGGCCTAGCCATCGTTGTGGGGCCCAAAGCAGCAGCCCCTTGTGCCCACACTGCCCACGAATATTTGATAAGTGCATTTGGTAGGGCCCAAGAAAATATTTGCCCAGGGTCCAATCAATACTAAAGATGGCCCTGACCTGCACAGATAGATAGGGTGAATCCCCTCAGAGGGGACACAAACAGCAACGCATTTCTCACTATTTCTGAATAACTCTTCCTCAATAGTAACTCTTCTTCTTATTTTTCATTGCAGGTAAATAATGGATCCAAGCAGAAGAAATGTACCATCAATGAGTTCTCGATGAAGGGTCCACAGAAGGCTACAGAATATTTACGGAGATGATACCATTGACAAGAGCAATGTCTTACCATTGGTGACTCATGTCAATGGTGTCATCTCTGTAAACATTCTGTAGCCTTCTCTGAATGTCGGACAGCCTGCACCCCCCCACCCCCCCTTCATCAATAACTTAATGACGGCACATTGCTTCTGCTTGGAATCCATTATTTATCTGCCATGAAAAAAGAAGAGTTACTATAGAGCAGGGATCCTCAAACTACGGCCCGTCAGCTGTTGCAGAACTACACATCCCCTGAGGCATTGTAAAACTCTGACATTCACAACTGGAGGGCCATAGTTTGAAGACCCCTGCTATAGAGGAAGAGTTACTCTACCAACATGTAAACAACGTTTATATTTGGGGGGTGTGGGGGCTGATGATGGTGGGAAGAAGGGACACAATGGCTAACTGTGCTATGGTCACTGAGGGATGATGTCTGATTATTCACACCACAGATATCCCATTACATGTTAGCTTATTGTAAGGTTGTCTGAAAGTGTAATTGACAAAGTTTACATTTTATTCTGTGTTTGGAACAATCTTAAAATAAAATTGAGTGAAACCACGTCTCTCAGACTCTTTCATCAATATATTCATCAGAGTAAAGAATGTGGAAGGAAGTCAAACATTTTAATGACATCCATTCTTGAATGACCGTGACCAGAACAAAATTGCTACTTGAGGTAAATGTTGACATACAGTGCCTAACGAAAGTATTCGCCCCCCTTGAACTTTGCGACCTTTTGCCACATTTCAGGCTTCAAACATAAAGATATAAAACTGTAATTTTTTGTGAAGAATCAACAACTGGGACACAATCATGAAGTGGAACGAAATTTATTGGATATTTCAAACTTTGTTAACAAATAAAAAACTGAAAAATTGGGCGTGCAAAATTATTCAGCCCCCTTAAGTTAATACTTTGTAGCACCACCTTTTGCTGCGATTACAGCTGTAAGTCGCTTGGGGTATGTCTCCATCAGTTTTGCACATCGAGAGACTGAAATTTATGCCCATTCCTCCTTGCAAAGCAGCTCGAGCTCAGTGAGGTTGGCTGGAGAGCGTTTGTGAACAGCAGTTTTCAGTTCTTTCCACAGATTCTCGATTGGATTCAGGTCTGGACTTTGACTTGGCCATTCTAACACCTGGATATGTTTATTTGTGAACCATTCCATTGTAGATTTTGCTTTATGTTTTGGATCATTGTCTTGTTGGAAGACAAATCTCCGTCCCAGTCTCAGGTCTTTTGCAGGCTCCATCAGGTTTTCTTCCAGAATGGTCCTGTATTTGGCTCCATCCATCTTCCCATCAATTTTAACCATCTTCCCTGTCCCTGCTGAAGAAAAGCAGGCCCAAATCATGATGCTGCCACCACCATGTTTGACAGTGGGGATGGTGTGTTCAGGGTGATGAGCTGTGTTGCTTTTACTCCAAACATAACGTTTTGCATTGTTGCCAAAAAGTTTGATTTTGGTTTCATCTGACCAGAGCACCTTCTTCCACATGTTTGGTGTCTCCCAGGTGACTTGTGGCAAACTTTAAACGACACGTTTTATGGATATCTTTAAGAAATGGCTTTCTTCTTGCCACTCTTCCATAAAGGCCAGATTTGTGCAGTATACAACTCATTGTTGTCCTATGGACAGAGTCTCCCACCTCAGCTGTAGATCTCTGCAGTTCATCCAGAGTGATCATGGGCCTCTTGGCTGCATCTCTGATCAGTCTTCTCCTTGTATGAGCTGAAAGTTTAGAGGGACG
Source organism: Pelophylax lessonae (assembly GCF_965119305.1). Lineage (NCBI taxonomy): Eukaryota > Metazoa > Chordata > Amphibia > Anura > Ranidae > Pelophylax > Pelophylax lessonae. Next base: position 31,502,378 of record NC_138773.1, on the reverse strand, counting down.
GCCAGGTCTTCGTAGATTTGCAGTGGTCTGATACTCCTTCCATTTCAATATTATCGCTTGCACAGTGCTCCTTGGGATGTTTAAAGCTTGGGAAATCGTTTTGTATCCAAATCCGGCTTTAAACTTCTCCACAACAGTATCTCGGACCTGCCTGGTGTGTTCCTTGTTCTTCATGATGCTCTCTGCACTTTAAATGGACCTCTGAGACTATCACAGTGCAGGTGCATTTATACGGAGACTTGATTACACACAGGTGGATTCTATTTATCATCATTAGTCATTTAGGTCAACATTGGATCATTCAGAGATCCTCACTGAACTTCTGGAGAGAGTTTGCTGCCCTGAAAGTAAGGGGCTTAATAATTTTGCACGCCCAATTTTCCAGTTTTTTATTTGTTAACAAAGCTTGAAATATCCAATAAATTTTGTTCCACTTCATGATTGTGTCCCACTTGTTGTTGATTCTTCACAAAAAATTACAGTTTTATATCTTTATGTTTGAAGCCTGAAATGTGGCAAAAGGTCGAAAATTTCAAGGGGGCCGAATACCTTTGCAAGGCACTGTATGTTAATTGAACCGCTTGCATTTTAATCCATGTATACTGTAATTTGTTTTCTGTATTTGGATTTTCATATTTTGTAATAAATCAGATATTATTTTTGTACTACAAACCTTTCTGGTATTCCTGTACTTTACACCCCTTAAAATCCCATTTAGAGGGAATCTTTGTGTTTTTGTTGTTCATAGTTTGGGATGTGGGCATTATTTTACCAATTGGCTCTAGATATACAGTTCCTTCTACAAGGATGGACAAACTGTTGGTTACCTTGAGGGATAGCTAGGAGGGATCCAGCCGGTGTCTTGTCCCAAACTGCTGGGCACAGAAGTCATACTCCATTACAGTGACCTCAGAACCTGTGTCAATCAGGCATGGGACCACTAGTCCATTCCAGGCAGCCTGAACTATCTGCATAGCTACACAGTGCACCTCACATGCACCTGATTACAAGCAGAGCAAAATGTTTTATATGCACTCACCTGAGCGCAGCTTTGTACACTTTAGGTGTAGTTTATACCACATATACCTTTTCACGATTTTGTTGCAGCCCCCTTTTTTGGTATTCTACCAACATATAAATTGTGCCACATATGCACCTTTATATTGCACTTTATGGATTTATTTAACACAATTTGATTATCAATTACACTCCATTTCCATTTGCGCAGGTATTATTGGCGATTAACGCCAATTTTCTTTAAAATGTTTTATATGTTTGTGGCATGCGCAAAATAGTACCAATAGTTGTGGTATACTGGAACAAAATAAAGTTTCAAAGGGCTAACAATGGTGAAGAAAAAAAAATGTCCCTGTGTCAGTGGTGTCACTGGATAAAAAATGTCTCCGTGTCGGTGGAGTCACTAGAAGGAATAAATGTCTTTGTGTCGGAGGTTTCACTGGAAGGAAAAAATGTGTTTGTGTCGGTGGAGTCACTGGAAGGGAAATAATGTTAGTGGTGTTCTAAGAAAAACAATGGTGTTGCATCAGTGTCAGGAGGGAACAAAACCGCCGCTGCATATCTGGTGTAATCTGAGAAAGACTGTCAATGGAATGAAGGAGGGAAGGGGAGGTAGGCTCCATGGAACTAAAGGGATCTGGGGGGCTCTGAGGGGCTCTGAGGGAGGAAGAGGTGCTGAAAGGGCTCCAAGAGCTCTAGGGGCCGCCCCTCTGAAAAATGATTCATGGCAGATCAATTTTCAGAGGGTGTTTGATAGTCAGTGAGGAGGCAATATGCCTCCTTGCTGCCTGTTTTAACCCACTGACCCAGTGTGCTGCAGCTGTGTGCATTACACGCAGTTGTAGTGTGGCCCTGTTCCTTTTAATTTTTGCCATTGCCTGATGTTTTGCCCTGAGCAGCTGCATCCCCTAGTGCAGGTGGGTGGTTGGCAGGTGGAAAAAATTGGGCTCAACTGCTTACCACCCTCTGTCTGCTCATTTGAATGAACCCTAAGGCCTTGTTTACACTTGCTGTTGGGGAGGGTGGGGGCAGTAAAAACAGGAGGTTGAGCTGTGGTTTTACTGCCTCTAAACTGCCCCAACAAGCCCTTCCCAAGCTGCAAAGTGAATAAAGACACTACACCAGTTTTTAACAATTCCTTGATTTAAAAAATAAAAAAACAATGTCCCCCCCAATGTAGATACATCGCACTGCTGGACCCGAAAAAATAAAAAGAAAACCCTCCAGCCAACTGCCTGCTCCTCCAACTGACATTTCTTAAAGCTGTAGTAAACCACTGAAAAACAAAAACCTGCAAGACAATTGCATAATGTGCTAGTGTGTATCGCATACTAGCAAATTATGAAATACAAACCCAATTCCAAAAAGGTTTGGACATTGTACAAATCAGAGGCATAACTAGAACCTTCCAGGCCCTGGTGCAAGAAACCATGAAGGGCCCCCCGACCTCCAGCCTCGGCCCTTCCCTCCAAGCCCAGAGCCCTTCCCACTGGTCCCAGGTCCCTTTACAGTGTCGCAGTGGATCCCTTTCACATGTTGTGCAGCGAACCTCCTTCCTGCAGTCTTGGGCCCGCTATGGGGGTGGAACGCCAGGGCCTAGTCGCAAGTGCGACCTTTGCAACCCTGGTAGTTCCGCCAGTGGTGTCAGTGTGGACTGTGAATAGTGTTAGTAGAGCGGTGGACGTGGTCAGTAGAGCAGTGGACGTGGTCAGTAGAGTAGTGGACATGGTCAGTAGAACAGTGGACGTGGTCAGCAGAGACGTGGACGTGGTCAGTAGAGCAGTGGACGTGGTCAGTAGAGCAGTGGACATGGTCAGTAGAGCAGTGGACATGGTCAGTAGAGCAGTGGACATGGTCAGTAGAGCAGTGGACGTGGTCAGTAGAGCAGTGGATGTAGTCAGGACATGGTCAGTATGGCAGTAGACGTGGTCAGTAGAGCAGTGGACATGGTCAGTAGAGCAGTGGACATGGTCAGTAGAGCAGTGGATGTAGTCAGTATGGCAGTGGACATGGTCAATATGGCAGTGGACATGGTCAATATGGCAGTTGACATGGTCAGTATGGCAGTAGACGTGGGCAGTATGGCAGTAGACGTGGTCAGTATGGCAGTAGATGTAGTCAGTACAGCAGTGGACATGGTCAGTACAGCAGTGGACATGGTCAGTACAGCGGTGGACATGGTCAGGAGATCAGTGGACATGGTCAGTAGGGCAGTGGACATGGTCAGTAAGGCAGTGGACATGGTCGGTAGGGCAGTGGACATGGTCAGTATGGCAGTAGACATGGTCAGTATGGCAGTAAACATGGTCAGTATGGCAGTGGAAAGTAGGGATAGACTGATTATCGGCAAGGCCGATATATCGGGGCCGATATGCACTTTCCCTGATATATCAGTATCGGCCCCGGAACTGGCCGATATTGCCAATATTTTTGTGATGTCATTCTGCCTTCTTAGGCCACCTCCCTCGCCTTGGACAGCCTTGTCTGGAGTCTGGACTAGTCTCGCAGGAGTGTATCATAGCCATACATCCACCCACAGCAGCCCGGTGCCAGCCAGCCACCAACATCCAAAGGCCCTGTACCAGCCAGCCACAGGCACTTTACCAGCGAGCCAGCCAGCCACCCACAAGCCCCGTACCAGCCAGCCAGACATCCACAGGCTCTGTACCAGCCAGCCAAAGGCACTGTACCAGCCAGCCAGCCACCCACAGGCCCTGCATCAGCCAGCCACCCACAGCCCCTGTGCCAGCCACCCACCCAACACAGGGTGCCAGCCAGCCAGCCACCACAGGGTGCCAGACAGCCAGCCACCCACCCACCACAGGGTGCTAGACAGCTAGCCACCCACAGACAGGGTGCCAGACACCCAGTCACCCACAGGCCCTGTAGCAGCCAGCCACAAGCACTGTACCAGCTAGCCACCGACAGGCCCTGTACCAGCCAGCTACCCACAGGCCCTGTGCCAGCCACCCACCTACCACAGGGTGCCATCCAGCGAGCCAACCACCACAGGGTGCCAGCCAGCCAGTCATCCACCACAGGGAGCCAGCAAGCCAGCCATTAAGCATTAAACAAAAATTAACATGTTCAGTACCAGATTTGTGTCACAATTTGTCTTTATTTTTCAAAACTTTAAATGTACAAAATGTTGGCCCATATCGGCCGATATCGATATGTTGTGACCAAAATATCGGTATCGGTATCAGCCCTGAAAAAACCATATCGTTCTATCCCTAGTGGAAAGGCAGTAGACATGGTCAGTAGGGCAGTAGACATGGTCAGTAGGGCAGTAAACCTAGTCAGTATGGCAGTGGAAAGGTCAGTATGATGGTGGACATGGTCAGTATGGCAGTAAACATGGTCAGTATGGCAGTAAACATGGTTAGTATGGCAGTGGAAAGGTCAGTATGGCAGTGGACATGGTCAGTATGGCAGTGGTCGGGGCCGGAAGTTTTAAATTTCTGTTATTTTGTTTTTTTTTTTTATTATTATTTTTTACCATTTTTTTTTGTTTACATTTTTATTTTTTTTATTGTTTTTACAATATTTTAGGAGCCCGATTGGGGGGCTTTGCTGAGATATCAGGGGGAGAGGGGATGCCAGTAACACTGCAGGGGAGGGGGGGACCAGGGAACACACAGAAAACATGTAACCTGGATACAGGGCCAGTGCAACGATTTTTGTCTACAAAGGCAAAGGTGCATTTTGCAGCTCCCCGTTCTCCACCACCAGCCTCCCGCCAAATATATAAATTGTTAAAAGCTGATCATTGTAAGCACCCCTGTCTGTGGGAGATGGTTTGTCATATCCCTCTAACTGCTACCTCTGCAAGAGAGCTTGTTCTGTTGAAAAATAACAGACTTACTGGTCAGATCACCAGATGAAAATAAAAGAAAGTCTAAACAAGACAACTAATGTAGCCACCCCATCTAAGAAGGGTACCTGGGCAGTGTTACAGGAGGGGGGCATGGTGATGAGGGGGCAGTGAAGGACAGTATGGGGGGGCAGTGTGATTGGAGGGGGTCAATGTGATGGGAGGGGCCAGTGCGGCTGGAGGTTGGGGTAGTGTGACGGGAGGGGAGCAATGTGATGGGAGGGGGGCAGTGGATGGCAGTATGGGGGGCTGTGTGACAGGAGTGAGGTAGTGTGACAGGAGAGGGGTAGTGTGATGGGAGGCAGGCAATGTGATGGGAGGGGGGCAGTGGAGGGCAATATGGGGGGGGCAGGAAGGGGCAGTATGGGGGGACAGCATGAAGCAAAGAGGGCAGTGGAGGGCAGTATGGGGGGACAGCATGATGGGAGAGGGGCAGGGGAGGGCATTATGGGGGGACAGCATGATGGGAGAGGGGCAGTTGAGGGCAGTATAGGGGGACAGTTTGCCAGGAGGTGCAGTATGGGGGGGGGCAGCATGATGACAGGGGGGCAGTATAGGGGGATAGTTTGCCAGGAGGGGGCAGTATGGGGGGCAGCATGATGGGAGGGGTACAGCATGATGGGAGGGGGCAGTATAGGGAGGATATTGTGCCAGGAGGGGGCAGTATGGGGGGGCAGGGGTACAGCATGATGGGAGGGGGCAGTATAGGGGGATAGTTCGCCAGGAGGGGGCAGTATAGGGGGGCAGCATGATGGGAGGGGGACAGCATGATGAGAGGGGGGCAGTATAGGGGGATAGTTTGCCAGGAGGGGGCAGTATGGGGAGGCAGCATGATCGGAGGGGGACAGCATGATGGGAGGGGGTTAGTGGAGGGCAGTATAGGGGGACAGTGTGCCAGGTGGGGGCAGTATGGGGGGGCAGCATGATGGGAGGGGGGCAGCATGATGGGAGGGGGCAGTGGAGAGCAGTATGGGGGACAGTATGGGTGGGCAGCATGATGGGAGGGGGACAGTGGAGGGCAGTATAGGGGGACAGTGTGCCAGGTGGTGGCAGTAAGGGGGGGCAGAATGATGGGAGGGGGCGGTGAAGAGCAGTATAGGGGGACAGTATGGGGGGCAGCATGATGGGAGGGGGTTAGTGGAGAGCAGTATAAGGGGACAGTGTGCCAGGTGGGGGCAGTATGGGGGGCAGAATGATGGGAGGGGGGCAGTGGAGAGCAGTATAGGGGGACAGTATGGGGGGAAGCATGATGGGAGGGGGACAATGGAGGGCAGTATGGGGGGAGGGGGGCAGTATGGGGCAGGGGGAGCAGAGTGACAGTCAGTTGGACACCTGGAACACTATACTTGCTGGGCAGTGTATTTCCTTACACTGTGCTGTGGCAGAGATTGTGTTTGTATCTACTTGAGTGGCCTCGGGGCGGGGAGCATTTCTCCTACCTGACCAGTGGCAGGAACAGCTTTGAGACAAGAAGCGGTAGTCGAAGCCGGAGTTGGGGGCAGAGCTGGGAGGCGGTCCTAGGTACAGATGACTACTTGTCAACATCGTGAATACAGCTAGCGCCAGGCTGGATAGGAGGTCCGGTGGGGCGGAATATGGTCAGGGCCATCTTTACCGCAGGGCAAAAGGGGCATTTGCCCAGGGCCCTGTCATTGTTGGGGGCCCAAAAAGCTGCTATCCCTGGAGCCTTAAATAGTTCTCTCAGTGCAGCGGTCAATTCAGCTGTCCCGTCCTCCCCCATTTGCTGTCGCAGCCGGGTTAACACAAGGAAGACACTGACAGAGGAGAAGGACAAATGCAGGCTCTATGTGTAAGAGCTGGCTCGTCCTGGCAGGGAGTGAGGGAGAGCGGTGCTCTTCGTGCTCCCCCGCCCCCATCTCGCCTCTCAGAGTTCTATAGAACAGAGTGAAGTGTTCTGGCTGGTCTGATAGGCGGAGACTGCACTGTGTGTGTGTTGGAAAAAGAGCACGCGCACACACACATAACAGAACAGTGCAGGCAGCATCACTGACTGTGAGGAGGAGAACTGTGAGTGGAAGGGGGTGAATTTGTGAAAAGAGGTGAGAACTGTAAAGGGGGAGGGGGGTAAAGAGGTGGCTGTAAACGGGGGGGGGGTGTAGAGGTGGGTTTGGACAGGGGGGGTACAGAGGTGGCTGTGAACATGGGGGGGTGCAGAGGTGGCTGTGAACATGGGGGGTACAGAGGTGGCTGTGAACATGGGGGGTACAGAGGTGGCTGTGGACGGGGGGGGGGGGGTGCAGAGGTGGGTTTGGACAGGGGGGGTACAGAGGTGACAGGGGGGTACAGAGGTGGCTTTGGACAGGGGAGGGATACAGAGGTGGCTGTGGACAGGGGAGGGATACAGAGGTGGCTGTGGACAGAGGAGGGATACAGAGGTGGCTGTGGACAGGGGAGGGATACAGAGGTGGCTGTGGACAGGTGGGTGAACAGAAGTGGCTGTAGACAGGGGGGGTACAGAGGTAGCTGTGGAAAGGGGGGGTACAGAGGTGGCTGTGGACAGGAGGGTAGAGTGGTGGCTGTGGAAAGGGGGAGTGGCAGTGGTGGCTGTGGACAGGAGGGGTTGCTGTGAATGGGCGGGGTACAGAGGTGTCTGTGGACAGGGGGGGGATACAGAGGTGGCTATGGACAGGGGAGTACAGAGGTGGCTGTGGACAGGGGAGTACAGAGGTGGCTGTGGACAGGGGAGTACAGAGGTGGCTGTGGACAGGGGAGTACAGAGGTGGCTGTGGACAGGGGAGTACAGAGGTGGCTGTGGACAGGGGAGTACAGTGGCAGTGGACAGGTGGGTACCGAGTATGTGGTTGTTTTTTGGGGTAGACAGCGAAATTGCATGGGGAGGGGGGCCCAAGAAAATGCTTGCCCAGGGTCCAAACAATATTAAAGACGGCCCTGCTATGGTAGAACTGATTCTGCCCCTGCAGCCACTGAAAGCCCTGCAGGAGCCAGGAGGAGAATGGAGGAGATCGGTTCTCCTATATGCCACCTCTCCTGCCCGCCTATACACCCTTGTGCTAGCTGTGTCCACAGTGTGGACAAGTGAGAAGCAGTTATCCGTACCTAGGACCACCCCCCAGCTCCGCCTACAGCTCCAGCTAAGGCAAGTTATATCCAAACTATGGCCCTCCGTGTAGACAAACTTGACAGGGGACCTGTGCGGGCCCCCTGCAGCACAGGGCCGGGTCGCAACCGCGACCCTTGCGACTGCTATAATTACGCCACTGGTACAAATTGTGAGTAAAAAAGGAATGGACTTATTTACAAATCTCATAAACTTATATTTTATTCACAATATAATATAGATGACATATCAAATGTTGAAAGTGAGACATTTTGAAATGTCATGCCAAATATTGGCTCATTTTGGCCAGGTAGCAATAAGAGGCCGGAAAAGTTAAATGTACATATAAGGAACAGCTGGAGGACCAATTTGCAACTTATTATGTCAATTGGCAACATGATTGGGTATAAAAAGAGCCTCTCAGTGTGGCAGTGTCTCTCAGAAGTCAAGATGGGCAGAGGGTCACCAATTCCCCCAATGCTGCGGTGAAAAATAGTGGAGCAATATCAGAAAGGAGTTTCTCAGAGAAAAATTGCAAAGAGTTTGAAGTTATCATCATCTACAGTACATAATATCATCCAAAGATTCAGAGAATCTGGAACAATCTCTGTGCGTAAGGGTCAAGGCTGGAAAACCATACTGAATGCCCATGGCCATGCCAAGCTGACCGAGGCTCTCGCTGAGGGAGAAAGAGTCTGTAAGTATCTGCAGAGGATTCCCCCTTCCTTCACCTTGTAAGACACTGACTCTGTGTTGTTCTGCTCCCTCCCACTGCATCCTCATTGGCAGGAAGAACGGGATCCACTCAGCAGCAATGTACAAAGCATTCTGGGGCATGTGGTCCTCACCTGCAATGGCTCTATAAACTTATGTTATGACAGAACTACATTTCCCAGAGTTCTCTGGAAAGAGGAGGAGAAGAGGCATCCATCTTAGCTGGTAGGAGATCAGTACACATGAGGCAGGGGAAGAGACTTGATGCAAGAACAGGAGAGAGCTGCAATCTTCCCAGTCAACCCACCGCTGTGCTTCAGACGCCCAGCCTGATTAAAGGGAATTCCCGGGTGCCTGTCCAGACGCACCTGCATCGGCTGAGTGAATGCTTCATGGGGAGGTGACCAGTCGGGTCACCTGAAGAGACTGTCTGTTCCAGATCGCTTGCTTGGGGTTTCACCAGGGGTGTAACTACAGGGGTTGCAATCGCAACCGGGCCCCATGCTCCAGGGGGCCTGTGCAGCTCCCCCTGTACACCTGGGTAGGAGGGGCGGTGGGGGCAGCATGTAGAGAAATCACTGTCTCCCTTTTTCCTCCTGTAGCTGCAGGAGGAAAATGGAGGAGATTGGTTCCTCTGTATGCTGCCCCCCGCCACTCCTCCTATCCAGTTCACTTGTGTTCTGCTGTCTCTGGGCCCCTGTGTGCTCCCCCCCCCCCCACTGTGTTGCTTCCGCCACCCCCCACCACCACCACCACTGTGCTCCCTTCCCTCTCCTGCCGGCTGCTGCAGGGGATGTGTCACAATAGAGAACCTGGAAGGGGGTTGGTAAAAATGTAATGTACCAGCTCCTTCCTTTTCTGAATGGACAGAGTCATAGTCAGTGACATTGTAAAAAAATAAAATGATAAAAAATAATACAATTAAAATACCAAAAAATAAAAACTACTGACACCAGTGGGTGAGCTTCCAGGATCGCAAAGGTCACACTTGCAACCGGGCTCTGGCATTCCACCACCGTGGGGAGGCCCCAAGATGGCAGAAAGGGGGCCCACTGCAGAACTTGTGAAGGGGTCCCGCTGCGGGACCGTAATAAAGGGCCCCACAATGAGAGTAAAGGGCCCAGGATCAGTGGGAAGAGCCCCAGGATTGAAGGGAAGGGCCCCTTCATGGTTTCTTGCACTGGGGCCCTGAAGGTTCTAGTTACGCCTCTGGGTTTCACTGCAGGATTGGTGAGAGTGCCTCTGCCCAAATCCCTCTTAAGATAGAACACTGAACCGCTGCTGTTATTCTACAACATTTGATCAGAGGAACCTGTACTGCTGATACATTCTGCTCAACAGTAATAGTGCTTGCCTGATTTAAATGAAGATCCCTCACACAACTCAAGCTCTTCTATTTATCAAGTCTTCTCTGGATGTACTCTGACCTTTCATCAAAATCAGCAAGTGCACCGCCACCACCTTAAAGTCAGTTAACATCTGAAGGGCCCTGTCTATACTTGGGACTCTAGTTACTATATGTGTGGGTTAACATAGTTGCCAACATTTAAAAAAAAAATTCCAGGGACACTTTGCAGCACAGCTATCAATTACCACACCCACTTCCCTGAAGCTCCGCCCACTCTGCATAATTAATCTCGCCTATTTATCATCAGATTATAGGGTCTGCTCATTATAGAGAGAATTACAGGAAATTAAAAAAGGGAATTTCAAACTTAAGGCCACAGTAGCAGAGTTGGAATAATTCTCCCATTCAGCTGCACTACTTCTGCGTAACATTTATGGGCAGCCTGATTAACGGGAGCTTCCAGGGACAATATAAATTACCTGGGACAGGCTCCTATTTGCAGGGACTGTCCCAGGAAAAAAGGGACATTTGGTAAGTATGGGTTAATTCAATGCACTGGATAGGGTACTGAGTTCAGGTTGGTATTTTGGGACTGTGATGCTGGGGTGAAGGGGGGAGAGTACTGATTTGGGAATAGGGTCATTCCTCTGCCCTCCTCCTGCCTGGACTCATCTAGCCCATTCTAAGTGGGTTATTATTCACTATTTAAAGCGGAGTTCCACCCATTTTTAATACGTTGGATTACATAGATGTATGTAATCCCCTTTAAAACGACTTTTACCAATGGAAACTTTTTTTTTTTTTTTTTTTGCTAGTAAATACCTTATTTTCTTGTTTATTCCTCCTCTCCTCACTTCCGGGTCCGATCGGCGAAGACGTCATTCGGCGATTCGCAGTGTGTGCTGGGATGTATTCCTTGCCAGAAATCTCACAGTATTACCCAGGAGCTGAGCTGTACTGTGTGTATTCAGGCCGTGACCTGCCCCGTCTCCGCCCCGCCTCCGCCCTGCCTCCGCCCCACCTCCTCTCAGTGCGTTGTACTGTATGCATTGTATTCAGGCCGTTCTCTGCCCTGCCTCCGCCCCGCCTCCTCTCAGTGAGCGAGGACTGAAAGCATTATATCCTCACTGAGCTCACTGAGAGGAGGCGGGGCAGAGCACGTCCTGAATACAATGCATACAGTACAACTAACTGAGAGGAGGCGGAGTGGAGGCGGAGCGGAGGCGGGGCAAGTCACGGCACTGCGAATCGCCGAATGACGTCATCGCCGATCGTACCCGGAAGTGAGGAGAGGAGGAATAAACAAGAAAATAAGGTATTTACTAGCAAAAAAAAAAAAGTTTCCATCGGTAAAAGTCGTTTTAAAGGGCATTACATACATCTAAAGTTACGAAAATGGGTGGAACTCCACTTTAAAGTTGTTTGCTTATGTGAGTTTATCTCTGCTCTTGGGGTGTTTCACTTAAAGGAGTCCTCTGAGAGCAGGCAGAATTGATTTAAAGTGTCTTTGATAACTTTTATTTTTCCTAAAAATGACTTTTCCATATTGTGTTGTTATCACATATTCTGATTTTTATAACTCCCTTTTCTCCTATTTAAGGGAGTTTCTGTAAAAATCATTTATGTGTTCACTACAACCTGTGTCCATTTTCTTCTGTTGCTACACTCACATTTTTTCCAGGCCTGCCAGAGGGGATGAGTCTGTTCTTGGGGTTGAGAAGGCCGAGTGAGGTACCAACAATATCCAAACGGCTCCTGCAGAGGTAACGCTACATGAGTCAGGATGATTTATTTTTTTTTCAAGGCGGGAAAAGAACGAAAGAATTGCTTTCACTTTCAGGCAGAAATTTTCAGATATCATTTCTGTGAAAGTGGAGGAACAAGTGTTCTGCTGGAGACGGAGCGGAGGTTGGAATCTTTCCAGGCACCACATAGGGGAGGATGGCACGAACCCTGCGGGACGAATTGCTCACTGCGTTGGAAGATCTGGAAGAGGACAGCTTTGAGAGGTTCTGTGACAAAATAAGGGACTGGGAAATCGAGGCGGGCTACAGAAAGATTCCCAGAAGTAAGCTACAGAAAGCAAAAGCTAGGAACGTAGTGGATCTGATCCTGAGTTACTACACAAATTCTTATGGACCGGAGCTGATGCTGGATGTTCTAGATGCCATCGATGAGAAGGATGTGGCTTTAGACCTTAAGAAGGCACTGGAGAATGGTAAAGCTGGCTTTGGGCCAATCTTATATGACTGTCACCCATTTAAAAATTAAAAATGGCCATACACTATTTGAATTTTAGCCAGTTCCTTATGAACAAGATGAAATTCACTTGGTGGGTGGCCTTGTTGGCTCCCTCGCTCCTGACATTCTTTGATTGAAAAATTGAAGGAGCCAGGCAGAAAACTGAATACTAAACTAGATGCAGCTAATGTTCGGATACTCTCACGGCCACCACTGGCAGCTGTCAGACTACAATAGCCCAGTAGAGAGGGATTCATGTATGGCATTGTTGGAAGAATCTGTTGGGTTGCTTCCAGCTGAGTAAAAAATATCTAATAGTGTATGACCAGATTTAGGATATTTATCAGTGTGTGCTGGTTTTGTTAACCTATTATGAATAATTTACATATAGTGGAGTGAACATGGAGATTCTCTCTTCATCCTATAAGAAAATCATAAAAAAAAAAAATGGTTGTGATGGGAAACAGCTGAACTATTGTTGCAGTTGTCTTTGCTCAGTGGAGGACGTGTGAGAGTCAACTGAGTCTAAGTGTCGGTTCACACTGAAGCGGCGCGACTTCGGGGGCGACCTGTGAAGTCGCGTGCAGCGTGACTTCGGCGCGACTTGCACGGACTTCACATAATGGGAGTCTATGCAAGTCGCTCCGAGGTCACCCCAAAGTAGTACAGGAACCTTTTTCTAAGTCGGAGCGACTTGTGTCGATTCTATTAGAACGGTTCCCGTAGCACACAACGGACCACGACTTGTCAGGCTGACAGGTCGCCTGACAAGTCGTACTAGTGTGAACCGGCACTAAGCTTTTTATGTTGATGCAGCTTTATCACTGTTTCAAGTAAGAATAGAGTAGAATATAAAAACATTATGCAATCATAGTTTTCTTATTGCATTGCTCTCAGTGGAACACATTGAAGATTGAATGGCGTGGAAGGGGAAAAATGTTAAAATGTTAGGAATGATCAGCAATGGCAGGCTATATACTGTATTTCCCTAGTGACAGATTTGTGAAGCCAACTGGTGTACATAATCTGAGAAACTGAACGGAAAAGCCACTGTAGCACTGCCCCCTAGGGTATAACACTTTCCGTAGCAACAGCTTGCAGAAACGTATCACTTTAAAGAGGAAGTAAACCCTCCTCTGCAACTTTTACCTATAGGTAAGCCTATGATAAGGCTTACCTATAGATACTGTAAATATCTCCTAAACATGTACCGTTTAGGAGATATTTACCTTACATGCAGCCAGTGACGTCACTGGCGCATGCGCTCTGAAGGAATGGCCGCTGGTGCCGTTTCTTCAGAGACCCGTGCCGTGACTGTCAGCTCCCGCGCGCGTGCGCGGGAGTGACGTCACTGCGGCTCCGGAAGACGGGCGACTGGACATGTCGCCCGTCATAGAGGTGAGCGGACGGCACGGCGGGGGCTCGTTCTAAGGTAAGTATTTCATAATGAGCTAGTATGCGATGCATACTAGCTCAATATGGGTTTCTCTTTCAGCTTGTGTAAAAAAAAAAAATTAACCGAGTTTACAAACTCTTTAAGTACTTGGCTCAGTCAATGATCAGTCCAGGGGATGTTGTTTTGTGGTTTTATTTAGAACTGGGATGGGAGAAGGGATAAGTGGGATACTCCAACTAGTAACTATTCACAATGCTGAGGACATCTGACTTGAAGATGCGGCAAGGCCGCTGCTTCACACTGCCACTGGAATGAAGGTAGTTTAAGTGTTCCTAATTGTAATTATCTTCAGGGTTCTAACTTGGCACCCCCTTTCTTCCTCTCAGTGTAGCTGACACCCATCCACTGACTCTCATACTCTGGAGTGGTCCCCTTCCTGGGCAGACTCCGGGCAAGTTTTTCTGTACTCACGGACACTGTTTTTCCAGTGTCACCAACGCCCCCAAAACTCCACCAGTCAGCTTCTCTTGGACCTCCGGATTCAGCCACACTCTCTGGTTCACCAGGCCGACTGCCTGTGACCACCATCCACTGCTGCAGAAGAGGAGACAGCCGTCGCCCTCCTTCTGGGACCTGGCTTCCCACCCAAAGACCCCCTGCCTCATGTGTCCTTTGTTTTTTTACCCTATCCCATAATGCATCATTCTCTGTGCCAAATCCATGGGATAGTATCAAAGCCTGTGTGTCATTGGCTGCATTTCCTCCACTGTTCAACGTGCCTCCCCATTGGACACAGTGGGGACCCTCCCTCAGCCCAAATGTATCACACATTGAGCACATGGAACAGGCCTATGAATCATGCTCCCCTGATAGGCAGAGGACATCTATGTTTTGCCTGCTGCTCTCCTGATAAGCAGGCAGAGCCAAAACCTATCTAGGAGGGTGCTACACCACCATCTGGTATTGTCCCTTTATCCCTCAGGCTATGTCTGGGCTGAGCTGATGCAAGAGAACGAAGAGTTACACAAATAGGGGACTTCCGTAGGAAGGTTCATGTTTAACCACTTTAGCCCCAGAGGATTTGGCTGCTCAAAGACCAGGCTCTATTTTGCGATTCGGCACTGCGTGACTTTAACGGTCGTCTGACGCTGTACCCAAACGAAATTGTCGTCCTTTTTTCCCCATAAACAGAGCTTTCTTTTGGTGGTATTTGATCACCTGTGTGATTTTAATTTTTTGTGCTATAAACAAAAAAAGAGTGACAATTTTGAAAAATAACAATATTTTTCAAATTTTTTAATATAAAATTCTCAAAAAAAAAGAAATGTAAAAATCACAATTTAACATTTTAGGCCAATTTGTTTTCTGCTACATATTTTTGGTAAAAAAAAAAAAAAAAACGCAATAAGCATACTGATTGGTTTGCGCAAAAGTTATTGCGTTTACTAACTACGGGAAAGATTTGTCATTTTTATTTTTTTAACTTGTAATGGCGGCAATCTGCGATTTTTTTTTGCGGGACTGCGACATTGCGGCAGACAGATCGGACTCCTGACTGATATTTTTGACACTTTTGGGGGTACCAGTGACATTACTACAGTAATCAGTGCTATAAATATGCATTAATAAAATGGGAAAAGCCCCTGCGCTATCAAAATAATAAATAGTAAAAATGTTAAAATGAACTGGGAGAAAGGATCAGCTGCAGCTCCTATCTCAGCCTTTCATAGGGAACTGGATCAATCATAATAAGTAAAATATTAAAGCCGCGCTTATCCTGATATCAAATATCAATATATAGGTGAATACATAAATAGGTAAATAAATCATGTGCTTCGTAAACAAAATGTAGAGAATAGATCCAAAGTGCTGGTGCTAATAGTGTCACAGATGCAATAAATCCTGTACTTCTTAGACAAAATGTAAAAAACAAATCCAAAGTGCTAGTGCTAATGGTGCCAAAAAGGTGCAATGGTATAACATAAATATATACAAAGGTAGAAAATTCTCAGGATAACATCTGCTGTGAATAAGGTGTTAGGTGCAAAATACCAGTGCAGGAAGACTACACAATAGGGTAGCAGTCCTAATGTGAAAATTGACTATACTTGAAAGGAAAAATCAAATACAAAGTGACATATTAAATGTGAACTGCGTGACATAAATTTCAGTGTAGTTAATATTAACATCAACTTCCAGCTAGTAAAATAAAGCCCCGTACACACGAGTAGAAATTCGGCCGGGAAATTTCGTCCGACGACCGATCTGCCGATTTTCGGTTTGTTAAATTGTAGCGAATAAATTCTTTTTATCGATTAATTTCTTTTTAAAAGCATATACCAATCTTAGTGAAAACAGTCTACAGTATGGAATATATATAAACACATGTATTCACAATAAATGATCAAACTTGAGATGACACAAAAAGATAACTTTACATAAAATACAAACTTCAAACAATGAATGCAATGTGATGTGTAGCTCAATAATGCAAGTAAAAATAAAGCAAGATTACGTTTTCCCCAGATGTAGTAGAAACCATATTTAAATGTTCTATATAATCAGACCACAATTGTCTGCGCAATGCACAGCCGATAGTCACTTCACTGCAGATGAAGCGAGAATAGGCCATGCAAAACGTGAGACTAATACGCCAATATTCGCTAAATCTGATATTAATAAAAATGTATAAAAAGCAAAAATCAGCTCTTAGAGAAAAATCTACATATGGTTAACACGGCTGGGAATGTAATCTCGTTACCCTTGAATATGCAATGTAAAACATTTAAGAAAATACATAAACAATATTGAATAATAATCAAATAATTAGCAAGGAATATTTACCATATTTAAAATGGCTGCTAACTTAGAATGGTCGTTACCAGAGTCCTTAAGATGGCTGCCTTCCCAAGATGGTGGCCAGGTAGGGAGGAGTTTCGTTTGGCGTCCCTCAAAGTTTCAGATACATGATGGAGCAAAATGGAGTATGTATAGATGAGTCTATGCATGGCTGTAGTAGCGTGTGTGTTGTATTTGTAATGTATGTTGGGCAATGTGTTGTGTGTGATGTGTCTCTCTCTAAGACACATCACACACAACACATTGCTAATGTATCTAAGAAAGGAATGAATCTGGTAACACCATAATATATTATTAATATATATATTTATATATATTTGGAAATTAATTTTCAACCTAAGACTTCAATTAGTAGCAGTCAGTCACCAGAGATGGCAGTATTGTATTGCTCCGAGCTTCAGCATATAGCAATATTACAGCATTATTTACCCACAAATAAACTTTGCACCTTATATTGACAAACAGCTTACCATCTCAGACTTTCTAGACTCTGGTAAGGTTAGAAAAGTTTCATGATACTTTCTCACTTACAAAGGATTAACATGAAGTCTTTCTTTCTTGACATGTAGTGATGAGTCATCAATATTAGTAAAACTTTACCTTAGCAAGAATATGAAACAACTTTAATATAGAAGGTTTACATACATATCTATGTATGTTATTCATATATATATATATATATATATACTTCATTGTTAATATTCTGTTACATATAAGATTATAACGTATCTGTAAATCCTATTTTTAAATGGGTCTAAACACAGAAAATACAGACTAAGGTTTATGATTACCACACAGATAAGATTACCTTGGTATAGCGTCTTAAGACTTTATCTAAAGAAGGTCAACAGACTATTTATTTATTACCTTAGGTCAACACAGCATGTTTGGGTAAATCTGTTTTAGAATTTCCTGAATAGACCCTTTTTGTTAAAGGAGATTTAATCTTTCAGTAACCTAACAAAAATGGATGTTACTGCTTAATATTTCTATGTAGAACAAAATATGAAATATTTCATTTCTTTTTTTTAATTTAACCTCCCCAAATGAGCCTGACATATATATACATATATATATATGTATATATATATATATATATATATATATATATATATATATATATATATATATATACGTACAGTATATACATATATACGTATATATATATATATATATATATATATATATATATACGTGTACATATATATATAAACACATATATATATGTATATATATACGTACAGTATATACATATATATATATATATATATATATATATACACACACACGTGTATATATATATATATATATATATATATATATATATATATATATATCATGTATACAGTTGGTTTGGGCTGCTCATTCACAAGAATTACAGAATTACATGCAAAATATGGTACCGCTTTCAGCACCTAAAATCCGAAAGAATCATACCGCCAGGGAGGTTAAGACCTATAAGACCTCAAATGCCTCCTTTGTACTTGAAAGCATTCAAAATGCTAAGATCTGCGTTTTTGAATACTTTCGATTTTCAAAAAATGGTGCTGTTGATATCCTGTTATACCAGAAGTGATGTCATCACTTCCGGGTTATAATAGCGGAGACCCGCTCAAAGCCAATTCCTGCTTTGTATGGGTCTCAGGCCAGCCAGTGGAGATGCCAGCTAGTAGCTCGGGTCTCCTGGTGGGACTGGAGAGCCCTTGTTATAGCGGGGGGGTCGTAACAGCAATCAAGTGGCTACTTAGCCGCTCTGATTGCTATTAAAAGAGAGCCGACCTTCGGCTCTAAAAAAACGCTACTGGGGTGATGCCTGCAACTGCCCCAGGATTAGCCCGGTACAACCACTTGAAGTCAAATTACTTACCAGGTACATGATTTGGCGGCAAGAAACGTTATACTTACTTGCTCTCTGTAATGCTATTGCATAGAGCGGCCTCTAACATCTTCTTCTGTGGTCCACCACAGAGGAGAATGCATTAAGGTAAACCTTCATACCTTTCAAGCCACTTTAATTAATGAGGTCTGAGAGAAATTCTTAAGAAAGAAACATTATGAAACTAATTTAGCCATTATGTAGCACCCTCCTAGGTAGGTACTAGGTAAAGGCATTGTTTTGCTCCATCTGCTTATCAGGGGAGCCTGATCAGTAGTTTTGCCTGTTGCATGTATCCATGTGTGATTCATCTGGTCTGAGGGAGTGTCCCCACTGTATCCAAAGGGGAGCCTGTTGGCCAGTGGAGGAAACCCAGCCAGTGACACACAGGCTTTTGTGGCTGTCCCAGTGGTAAGGCACAAGAGTGGTGCATCCTGGGATATGTTATAAAAGCCAGGGGCACATGTGACAGAGCGGTCTTTGGGCGGGAAGCCAGGTCCCAGGAGGAGGGTGACGTCTGTCTCTTCTCCTGTCAGCAAGGAAGGTGGTCACAGGCAGTCGGCCTAGTGAATAAAGTTTCCTTTCCCCTTCCTTCTCCTTCCTCGTTACCTCTTCTTCCCCATTGTCCCCCCCCCCCCTTCTTCTCCTCTCCCCATCTCCCCCTTTCCTGTTTGTGGCAAGAACCTCTTGCCTTCTCAAGATAGCTATGGACTAACCTACCCTCTGTATGTAAATACTGCTGTAAATACTTGTAAATACTTGTAAACCCCACCATATGTTGTATCTCAGCATCTGTTTCATGTCTGACAATCAATCTAAACTGAAGGTGTTGCCATCCTAAAGCTCCGTTTCCACTAGTGTGACTTGTCATGCGACTTTGGGCACACAAAGTCACATGACAAGTCACAGCCCATTGATTTCAATGGCACCTGTTCTCATCTATGTGGCTTTGAAAATTAGTGAATTTGAAAAGGCACCTGCACTACTTTGATGCAACTTTTGATGTGATTTTGATGCGACTTTGATGCAGAGAGTGTAAAGTTGGATTAAAACTGCCTAGTGGCTACGTTTCCACTAGTGCGACTCTTAAGTTGTGCGATTTAGAGTGCTACTTTGAGTACAGCTTTGATCCAACTTTACAGTTTCTAGATCAAGTCACATCAAAGTAGTGCAGGCTGTGACTTTTCATGCGACTTTATGTGTCCAAAGTCGCATGACAAGTCACACTAGTTGAAACGGAGCCTAAAACTCATTACTAAATGTAATGAGCAATAGATATCGATCTGTATCCTTATAAACTTTCAAAAGTGTTCCTTTGTACCTTAGATTTTTCATATATTGCGCCAGTCACGTGACCCCCCCCTCTCCCTCCCTCTTTCTCTCTCCCTCTCTTTCTCTCCCTCTCTCCCCCCTCTCTCTCCCTCCCTCTTTCCCCCTCTCTCCATCTCCCTCTCTCTCCCCCTCTCTCTCTCCCTCCCTCTTTCCCCCTCTCTCTCTCCCTCTCTCTCCCCCTCTCTCTCTCCCCCCTCTCTCTCTCTCACTCTCCCTCTCTCCCCCCTCTCTCACTCTCCCTCTCTCTCCCCCCTCTCTCTTTCTCCCTCCCTCTCCCCCCCTCTCTCTCTCTCACTCTCCCTCTCTCCCCCCTCTCCCTCCCTCTCTCTCCCTCTCTCTCTCTCCCTCTCTCTCCCCTCTCTCTCTCATTACTGTTATATCCATGCTCCAGACTACGGATAACCTCTACAGGGCATTCAATTCAACGTCTACCAGTATGCTTCATTGATCCCCATCTCATGCAGACGGTATTATTATTAATACTGCTTTGTTGTCTGTAACCTTCTTTATGAAAACTTAATAAAAACTATTGAAACTAAATCGCAATAGTGGAAACGTAGACTAAAGCTCCGTTTCCATTAGTGTGACTTGTCATGCGACTTTGGGTACACAAAGTCACATGACAAGTCACAGCCCATTGATTTCAATGGCACCCGTTCCCATCTATGTGGCTTTGAAAATTAGCGAATTTGAAAAGGCACCTGCACTACTTTGATGCAACTTTTGATGTGATTTTGATGCGACTTTGATCCAGAGAGTGTAAAGTTGGATTAAAACTGCCTAGCGGCTACGTTTCCACTAGTGCGACTCTTAAGTTGTGCGATTTAGAGTGCTACTTTGAGTGCAGCTTTGATCCAACTTTACAGGCACCTCTTCAAAGTCACTGATTTTCAAAATGGCATAAATGGGAATGGGTGTCATTTAAATCAATGGGCTGTGACTTGTCATGCGACTTTATGTGACCAAAGTCGCATGACAAGTCACACTAGTTGAAACGGAGCCTAAAACTCATTACTAAATGTAATGAGCAATAGATATCAATCTGTATCCTTATAAACTTTCAAAAGTGTTCCTTTGTACCTTAGATCTTTCATATATTGCGCCAGTCACGTGACCCCCCCTCTCTCTCTCCCTCCCTCTCTCTCTCTCCCCCCTCTCTCTCTCACTCTCCCTCTCTCCCCCTCTCTCTCCCCCCCTCTCACTCTCCCTCTCTCCCCCCCTCTCCCTCCCTCGCTCTCACTCTCCCCCCTCTCTCTCCCTCTCTCTCCCCTCCCTCTCTCCACCCTTCTCTCCCCCTCCCCCTCTCTTTCTCTCCCCCTCCCCTCCCTCTCTCCCCCTCTCTCTTTCCCTCCCTCTCTCCCCCCCCTCTCTCTCTCCCTCCCTCTCTCTCTCTCTCTCTCCCTCCCCTCTCTCTTTCTCCCTCCCTCTCTCCACCCTTCTCTCCCCCTTCCTCTCTCTTTCTCTCTCCTTCCCCTCCCTCTCTCCCCACTCTCTCTTTCCCTCCCTCTCTCTCTCTCCCTCTCTTTCCCCCCCCTCTCTCTCCCTCGCTCCCTCTCTCTCCCCTCTCTCTCCCCCCTTATCCCCCCCTCTCTCTCCCTCCCTCCCTCCCCCTTCTCTCCCCCTCTCTCTCCCTCCCTCCCTCCCCCTTCTCTCCCTCTGTCCCTCTCTCTCTCCCTCCCTTGCCCCCCTCGCCCTCTCCCCCCCCCCCTCTCTCTCTCTCTCTCTCTCTGGAGAAGCTGCTGGCCTAAATGAGGCAATGAAGACAGGAGGAAATCATGTTCTGTAAAGGGTAGGAGGGATGGGGGCGGGGCTGGGCAGGTCTAGGCATGCCTGTCTAAGAAAGACCGACAACCTTTTCAGGAAGTGAAAGACAGCTTATCAAATTCAGATAAAGGGAGATAGCGTTGTCGGTGAAGAACATGAAAAAGCTGTTTGTCCCGCTTAGATAAGACTTTCTAAGCTTCAAAAGCAGCTAACCAGAAAATGAATAAAATCAATGATAAATATATTTAACTTACTGTTAATAGGAAAAAATTCATTTTTGACTGGATTTTCCCTTTAAAGAAAGAAATAAAAAAAAAAACAGAACAAAACAAAAGCAGGCATTCAAGGGTTGGCAGGATGGCCTCCTGAATGCCTAACAGTGACTTCCTAGCTGCACTCTATGCACTTTAAATAGTACTCCACCATGAATAATTTTTCAGGGAAACAACAAGTGTAGACCTAGCCTTAGGCCCCTTTCACACAGGATGGACTCCACTTGCTCAATGGGGAATCTGTCCGCTGATCCCCCGCTAAGCAGAGCAGGCAGATGACAGGTTAGTGTCTGCAACGCTTATGCGGAAAGGACACTGGAACAACTCGCTCTGCTGTATGGGCAGCCAGATGTAAAAGGACCGGCTGTCTGTTTACACCTGACTGCCCCCCCCTCCCCCGATCCGAGCTGACAAGACAGAGGGGAACTGCTCCCCTTCTGATTGATTTTATTGGATGGGATTGGAGGTAGGAGGGTGTAAATAGACAGAAGTCCATTTGCACTCGACGCTCCATAGAGGAGAATAGAGGGTCCGATTGAGTCCCCCTGAAAAATAAGACAGGTAGACCCATTTGGACCACTCGTGTGAAATTAGCCTTATTCATAAATTGTTTTTTTTTTTTTTTTAAAAAACTGTAGGTAATCTGTAGATAACAATGTTATTATTTTATTATTTTTCCATTTTAAATATAACTAAAATTGTGATTCTTGTAAAAAGCATTGCAAAGTTATTTACAAAATTACAAACAAAGGCTCTTTTTTAAATTTTGAACTTTTTTAATTGCTACACTTTAAAAAAAAAAAAAATAATAGAAATGAAAAAAAGTTTAAATATTATTAGTTCGAAAAATATAAATAAGAAAAATAAGTCCTGGTGAAAATTGTCTCCAGGACCAATATCAATGGCAAATCCAACAGGCACTAATAAAAAGTTGCCAGAAAGGTTTCTAACTCTTTCTGCT
This sequence comes from Pelophylax lessonae, assembly GCF_965119305.1. Classification (NCBI taxonomy): domain Eukaryota; kingdom Metazoa; phylum Chordata; class Amphibia; order Anura; family Ranidae; genus Pelophylax; species Pelophylax lessonae. The sequence continues at coordinate 31,479,645 of NC_138773.1, read as the reverse complement.
CCATTCGTAATAATAAAAAAAGGCTTTCGATTTACCATAACTAAGAGTCTATAAAGAAGGAAAAACAAGAGAAACCACCAACTGCGGCCAAAAGTATGCAGCGCGTCTTAAAGCTGTCTTAACTAGCTGCAAATCTTCATAAATAACCAGAGTTTGATACCGAGACCAGAAGAAGAAGAGAAGTTCAGGGAGGGAGCCACGTGAAGTCCAGGATAGTCAGGCCCCACTTCCAATTCAGGTCAAGAGGGTCCTTCTCTAGACTCCCAGTAGGCCATAGTTAGAAATATTTCAAAATAATTGCCCGATATCGTCCCTCAAAGGACCAAAAATCATTTTATTTCCAGAATTGGTCAATACATCAGGCACGAAAGAGGGACAAATGAGAAGTAAAGAGGGATACAGGGATTTGGTTTTAAAAAAAGGCAGTTGGGGACTATTGACATATGGTTCAGGCAGCACTCAGTGAGTTCAGACTGTTTACAGGGGACCATATGTATCCACCCATATCTGCACATGTCTTATACAGCATGGCGGTGCGAAGGACAATGATGAAATGCCATACCCAAAGCAGCCAATCAGGTGTGAGCTTACTGTAGGCAGCTACCTAAGGAGCAATCAACAATCTTTGCACTGCTATACTGATAAATAATGAAGCATTTATGCTTATGTATTGAATTCTGCTGTCAGATAAACTAAGATAACATGTCAGCAATGCATAGAGAGATTAATGTCTGTACTTCTTTTATTTTCAGTGAAAGATTTTACATGGAGAAAAAAGCCCAAGGAGGAAACACAATCTACTTCAGAGGGTGAGCAATATAAGAGTAGGTCCTGTCACCAAATATTCTGTAGAGGAGGCTTCGTTTCATAAGACTAGGCTACCAGATAGGTCCTTTAGTTATGTCTATTTATAATTGTAATGTCTCAATTAAACCGAATCTCAATGAAAGAAGCGCTGGTTTCTTTAACTGATGCAATCTTTACTGAGATATAATGTGTGCGGTAAAACTGTGAAACAAACATGTAAAAGACAAATATAAGTATGGCTATTCAAACAACATACATTATGCATAGTTATACAAAAGATAGGGATTAAGCAGAAGGTGTCCCATAGCTCAGGCCTTTCTTTGTTCCGATACGGCTTGGGGATGTAAAGGAACTCCCAAATTGCATCGTTGCACCACTCTTCTCTTCTGGCCTCGATCTCCAACATAATCTCCCGAGGAGCGTACGAGTAGTCATACCCATACTCCAGGGCCACCTTCCTCTGTATGAGACGTTGACATCTTGAGAACCTGGGAAGGGTCTGACGATTTCCTCTTCCAGGTAGGGAATATAGGGTCTCGGTTCTCCTGATGAGCTTTGAGTAGGCCTCGTTCTGATCCTGAGCCCGGGTGTAGGTACGAGGTGGGGACAAATCTGTGACCATCATAGCATAGGTCTCACCGAACTGCAAATTCCTGGCACACTGCATGCATGCCACAGAATGCCTTGTCTCCTCATCAGTTTGTGAAGAGTGCCCGAAGAGAGCTTCGAGGTAATGGACACCAGTCTTCCAGTGTCATCTGAAGATTTGGCTATAATAGTATAAGAAAGGCGTTTATGAAGTAGTATGAGAACCCTGGCTTTCCTAACTACCGCAGGACTAGGACTTCACCTACCCACAGTTTCCGCATTCTGTGGAAATCCCCCTCCGGCAAATGAGTTTCCTGAAGAAGGGCTACATCCGCCTTAATGCGTTTGATATGTTGAAGTATGCGCATGCGCTTGCCGGGTGAACGGAGGCCCTTCACATTCCATGATACCAAAATGATCACATTGCCGGTAGGGGGTAACCGTCAGTTAGCGAGGAAACGTGTTGGAGAAGTAGAAGGAGAAAATCGTACAAAGTCAGGTGGGGGGTAAGAGGGGTAGAGGGTATAGCCTTCATGGCGGATAAAAAACATATGATATAGGTTGGTAAGGCACAATATCTAGAGATAGGGGCCCATAATAGGCCAGGTTAGAACATTCAAAATGTAAACAACAAAAGTATAAATAAAAATAAAACAACATGTCATATGAGACTGCACTTTTTTCCATTTAGTGACGAGTGAGCTATCGGTCCCGGAGACCTCCACAGACTGGATTGGAAGCCTGTAAATATAGAAGTGCAATGTCCATCCCAGGTGTGCCTGGTAACAAGTAATTTAGTTCTGTCCAAAATAGAGAGGACCAAAGGCAATTTGGATGAGCCGGTTAGTGGGGCTATGGGTTAAGAAAAGGACTGAAAGTGCCAAACCGCCCCTTTTTACTGGAACATTTACGGGGGCTATTCTGCGATTTACGTGAAAGAGAGTGTTTTCTGGCTGGGGGAGCTTCTCCTTGTAGCGGGATATTATGAGCAGTAAGAAAATGCTCCGCTTCCAGGGGAGTGGTGAAGGGAAATGCGTTCTCTTTCTCTGGATGTGACATGTAAAACGGCGGGGTACGCCAGGGTAGATTTGATGTTATAATGAAACAGCGTGGAGCAGATCCTTAAAAAAGCTTTGCGTTTGGTAGAGACTTCCTGGGAATAGTCCACAAATAATAGTAATTTGTGGCCATCAATTGTGAGCTGTTTCTGTTGTCTATATTGCTGCAGAATGAGGTGCTTATCAGCATAGTTTAACCACTTTATCGCTGCTCACTAGAGCTCTACTGCGGCAAAGTGGTTTGATAACGTCTGGCGACGTAGACCTACGTCGCCAGACATTCCCCTCTCTCAGCGGCGCGCGCGCGCCCCGCCGGAGACTCGCTCCCGCTGTTTTCAGTCACAGCGGGAGTCGGGCCAGGGGAGGAGCAGCGGCGATCGTCGGGGAATCGAGTCTGGAGATCCGCCCGCTTTGTTTACACATCTCCTAAGTGACAGGCAGTGTCAGATTGCAGGGTTCAGCATAGCTGAACCTGCGATCTGTCCCTGTGTCACTCAGTCACCTCCCCCACACATGTCAGTAAGCACCAGGCATACATTAACCCCTCCCTCTCCAATAAAATTAACCCCTTCCCTCTCAGTGTCATTTTACAGTAACAGTGCATATGTATAGCACTGATTACTGTAGTAATGTCACTGGTACCCCCAAAAGTGTCATCCGATCTGTCCGCCGCAATGTCGCAAATCGCAGATCGCCGCCTTTACTCGTTAAAAAAAAAACACCAAAAACGACAGAAATCTTTCCCTTAGTTAGTAAACGCAATAACTTTTGCGCAAACCAATCAAAATACGCTTATTGCGATTTTTTTTTTTACCAAAAATATGTAGCAGAAAACAAATTGGCTAAAAATGATAAAACATTTGGATTTTTACATTTTTTGGGGGGGGGGGGGGGGGGAATTTCATATAAAAAAATGTGAAAAATATTGTTATTTTTTCAAAGTTGTCGCTCTTTCTTTGTTTATAGCGCAAAAAGTAAAAATCGCACAGGTGATCAAATACCACCAAAAGAAAGCTCTGTTTGTGGGGAAAAAAAGGACATAAATTTTCTTTGAGTACGGCGTTGCATGACAGCGCAATTGTCGCACAGTGCTGAATCACAAAAAGTGGCCTGGACGTAAGACAGCAAAATCCTCCGGGGGTAAAGTGGTTAAGCAACGGACGATAGTGGGTCTAGGAGACGTTGCGGTTTTCCAGCTTGGGGCCTATTCTATGCGCTCTTTCAACAACACAAGGTGATGGCAGACCCAGAGCTGAGAGGATAGTTTTAGAGCAGAGGTCAAATAGTGAGGAGGGGGCATATGATTCTGGTAGCCCAATGATCTGCAAATTATTTCTTCTAGACCTGTTTTCCAAGTCATTCATTTTTTCCTGCATCATTTGAAATGCTAGGTCGTGGCTGTGAATAGAGGATGAAGCCTGCTGCATATCCTCTTCCAGAGTAGCTATTCTTAACTCAGCTTCATGCAGCCATTGTGACTGTGCCCCTAGCTCCTTTTTAATTTAGGAAATCCCCTGGGCTACTGCTGATTCCACTGCTGCATTTATTGTGGGTCTTAAAAGTGCAGCTACTGCCTCAGCAATGCGGAGGTGAGCTATGTCTTCCCCTGGACCAGCTTTATTATGCAGCGCTGTACCTGAGGGGAGAGAGCCTGTCAGCTCCCCTGTGAGGTGAATAGCAGAGTTCTCCATGTGTGCTGCTGTGAGGGGAGACAAGGCCTGAGAAATGGCTGCGAGCGGTGAGCGGGGTGCATGGCTCGGAGCTCTCACAAAAACAGCCTGTCAGGCACAGCGGGGTCCCCAGGGATGGCAGGAGGATTTTCAGCAGGAATGTCGTCCGTTCAGCGGGTATGTGAGGCAGACTTGGAGGAGACTCGGCGAGAGAGGAGCTGCTCACGTCCTCACCATCTGGCGCCAGAACCAGAAGTCTAACTCTCCAGCATTTTACTTGTAAAGACATACTGTTTCTTTTACAAAAGTCCATCTGTTGCCGCTGGCAACCATCATTGCAAACTTGATTTATCATCCCACTTACCCTAGTCCCTGTAGAGCAGACATTACTTTCTTCGCTGACACTTCAGCATGTTTCTTGGGAAAGCATTGCGTTACTTTGCGGGAATTTTCGGCCGTTGCCGTTAGCAACCATTGCGGTAAACCAGGGGCAAATCCCGGACGAGCCCCCAAATTTAGCACTGCCCCCTTTGAGGACTGCTGAATATTACACTTTCAGGTCCCCCTGGGTTACTGATAGCATCTCTGGTATTCACAATTTAATACTTTACTTCTTGGCTCAGTCAATGATCAGTCCAGGGGTATGTAGGTGTTTTTTGGTGTTTTATTTTAAATAGGGATGAGAAAAGGGAATAGTGGGATACTCCAGATTAACTATTCACAAGATATGAGGACTTCTGTCTGATGATGCAGCCAGGCTGCTGATTCACCCTGCCACTAAGTGAATTTGGATTAAGTCTCTATCCAGATGACTTGATGAACTAAATTCTATTCAGGATACTCTCCTAGTATCCCCTTTCATTTGACACATTGACACCCGTCCTCTGACTATTCTACCCCGGGGTGGCCCCCCTCAGGTCAGGCCCCTAGACACAATCCCCTCTACTCACGATACTATTTTTTGAGGGTCTCCAGTGTCTGTCCCCCTTTAGTCAGCTCTCATGGACCCCTGGGTTCAGCTCCGTTCCTCTGGTCCCCAGGCTGACCGCCTGCGACCACATGCCACCACTGCAGAGGAGGAGGCAGCCGCCACCCTCCCACCAACCAAAAACCCTGCAGCCGATATCCCATAATGCACCGAGTCTCTGCCAATCACTGGGACTGTATTAAAGCCTGTGTACCCATTTGTCAGGTTTCCTCCCACTGTCCAACATGCCTCCCTATTGGACCAGTGTGAAACACTATCTAGACCCAATGAATCCCACACTGAGCACACTGACCAGACCTAACTCACAGATCCTGCTCTCTGGTAGGCAGAAAGCAATATAGATTTTCCTGCTGCTCCTCTGATAGGCAGACAGAGCCAAAAAACTATACTCTCTCACTAGCACCTACCTAGGAGGGTGCTATAGGTACATTGTCTCCCACAACACAGCCACTTCCAATTCCAGCCAATTCCTCTGCAAACAAGCTGCTGCCATGAAGCCGCTAGATTGTACAGTGCATAGCCTTATTGCTGTCCTTTTAGCATGGTGAAAGTAACTTAACACATGTGTAGCATAGGTGTCAGCTTTTCTTACCATGTTAAAAGGGCAGCAATATGGGTAGCAATACAGTGACTGTTAATTATTTATTAATAAATAATTTAATAATGAATTATTATTAATCCAGGTTCACTAAATTAGTCAATGCTCTGAAAAGCAATCAATGCTGATTAATGCTAAACCGGGAGAACAGGATTTTCCATAATTTAGTCAAAATGGGAAAAGAAGGTCTGGCTTTATATATACATTAGTTTTATACATAACTAGAACATCTAACAGGATTATACCATTGCAGTAGATTTCCCCTCACTTCCTGTCTTGGTGTCCCCAGGACAGGAAGTGAGGGGATCTCCATGTGGGGACACAGCCAGCAATTGTTTCCTTATATATATATAATAAATATAATATAGAATGTGAACATTATAAAGCAACAATTGCAAGCTTGTCCCCACAGTGAGATTCCCCCACTTCCTGTCCTGGTGACACTAAATGCCAGTTCACACTAGTACGACTTGTCAGGCGACTTGGTCAGCCTGGCAAGTCGCGGTCCGTCGCGGTCCATTGAGTAGTACAGGACCGGTTCTAATAGGAGCGACACAAGTCACTCCGACTTAGAAAAAGGGTCCTGTACTACTTTGGGGCGACCTGGAGCGACTTGCATAGACATTCATTTTATGAAGTCCGTGCAAGTTGCGCCGAAGTCGCGGTGCACGGGACTTCACAGGTCGCCCCCGAAGTCGTGCCGCTTCAGTGTGAACCGGCACTAAGAAAGCAAGTGAATAGAAATCTCCTGAAATGTTTAACCGTTTAGATGTTCTAGTTATGTATAAAACTAAAGTATACATAAAGCTAGCACTTTTTTTTAGATTTTGGCATAAATATGGAAGAGTTTGAACCGCTTTTTTCCCATCTGTGTCCCATTGTGAGGTCCCATGGTTACAACAGGTAGATTGAAATGCCCTCGGAGACAGTTAGAATTTTGTGTTTTCCATATGGAGTCACTGCCACAAGGAGCTCATTGTTCTGGTGACCAAAAGGAAAATAATAAATGGAGTTGTCACCAGAAGGGGGAGGGGGTTCTAACCCTTTACTACTCCACCCAAAACTAAGATAAAATGTGGATTCACTTTAAAATTACATGTTTCTGAACATCTATACTAGTGTGATCCTGGGATATGACACTTTGTTCATAAACTGCTGATTGTGTCTGTTCATTGTGTCTGTGCTGAATTATGCTCCTGGAGGAGGAGGACATGGGATGGAGGAAATGGGACTGGAGGAGGAGGACATGGGATGGAGGAAATGGGACTGGAGGAGGAGGAGGACATGGGATTAAGGAGGAAGAGAACATGGGATGAAGGAGGAAGAAAACATGGGATGAAGGAGGAAGAAAACATGGGATGAAGGAGGAAGAGAGCATGGGATGAAGGAGGAAGAAAACATGGGATGAAGGAGGAAGAAAACATGGGATGAAGGAGGAAGAGAACATGGGATGGAGGAGGAGGATATGGGATGGAGGAAATGAGACTGCAGGAGAAGGAGATGGGATGAAGGAGGAAGAGAACATGGAATGAAGGAGGAAGAGAACATGGGATGAAGGAGGAAAAAACATGGGATGAAGGAGGAAGAGAACATGGGATGAAGGAGGAAGAAAACATGGGATGAAGGAGGAAGAAAACATGGGATGAAGGAGGAGGATATGGGATGGAGGAAATGAGACCGCAGGAGAAGGAGATGGGATGAAGGAGGAAGAGGACATGGGATGGAGGAGGTGAGACTGGAGGAGGACATGGGATAGAGGAGATGGGACTGGAGGAGGAAGAGAACATGGGATGAAGGAGGAAAAAAACATGGGATGAAGGAGGAAGAAAACATGGGATGAAGGAGGAAGAGAACATGGGATGGAGGAGGAGGATATGGGATGGAGGAAATGAGACCGCAGGAGAAGGAGATGGGATGAAGGAGGAAGAGGACATGGGATGGAGGAGGTGAGACTGGAGGAGGACATGGGATAGAGGAGATGGGACTGGAGGAGGAAGACATGGGGTGGAGGAAATGGGACTGGAGGAAGAGGACATGGGATGGAGGAAATGGGACTGGAGGAAGAGGACATGAGATGGAGGAGATGGGACTGGAGGAGGAGGAGATGGGATGGAGGAGGAAGAGGACATGGGATGGAGGAGGAAGAGGACATGGTATGCAGGAGGAAGAGGACATGGAATAGAGGAGGAAGAGGACATGGGATGGAGAAGATGGGACTGCAGGAGGAGGAATGGGATGGAGGAGTTGGGACTGGAGGAAGAGGAGATGGGATGCAGGAGGAAGAGGAAATGGGATGGAGGAGGAAGAGGACATGGGATGGAGAAGATCGGACTGCAGGAGGAGGAATGGGATGTAGGAAGAGGACATGGGATGGAGAAGGAGAACATGGGATGGGCGAGATTGGACTGGAAGAGGAGGACATTGGAAGGAGGAGGACATGGGATGGGACTTGGTAGGACGACTAGTGATTGTCAGGCCCGGGGGGGGGGGGGGCCTAGGCCTAAAGCTGTGTAGGGGGCCCCAAAATTTCTGATGGCTGCCCTGAGAGCTTCTCTTGAATTTATCACAAAAGGCCAGTAAGCAGTGGTATATTTTGGGTTGTCAGCACCCGGGGCAAGGCAGGTAATGTGCGTCCCCTTAACCCATGAACTTTTAGACTCCATGCACACTAGCAGTTCCAAAACCGCTAGAAAAATTGAATAAAAAATCAAACACACCTAAGGGTTTGGTATGGACTGGGGGGGGCAACACCTATGCGTTTTTTTTCTGAAGTTTTCAATGCCAACAATTGTTTTGTTTACATTCAGCTGTCAGCAGGAAACCCCTCTGACAGCTGATGACTAATCTGTTGTTAAGGACGCAATGCAGCTACAAAACCGCTAGAAAAAACACTGAATAAAACATCTAATAGACCTAAGGCTCTGGTATGGACTGGGGGGGGACTCACAAGATTTTAAATCTGCCTCAGTGTGAACCTACACTCTAAAACTCAAAAGTATTTTCAATGAGATGTGAAAGGGGCGGGGAGTCTAGAAAAGGAAGGGAGATAAAGAGAGAAATGAAGAGAAATAGAAACTAAAATGATTGTTTAGAGTGAATAGAAAGACGATTTGTGAAATACTAATAGTAAGTAAATCTTCCAGACAGAAATGAGTATAGAAAGGAGTTTAACCACTTGCCGACCGCCCCACGCAGATTTACTGCAGCAGGGCAGTTCGGCTGCACATAATCAGGTACATGTATGTTATTATGTGCATGCTGTCTCGGCAGAAACTGACAGGAGAGCCATCTGCCTATATAAACAAAGCAAGCGCCCCTTAAAGAGGTTGTAAACTCGTTTAAAAAATTTTTTTTTTTTTTACAACCTGCAAGAGAAAGACATAATGAGCTAGTATGCATCGCATACTAGCTCATTATGAAATACTTACCTTAGAACGAGCCCCCGGCGTGCCGCTCTCTTACCTGTATGACGGGCGACATGACATGTCGCCCGTCTTCCGGGATCGCGGCATCCGGCCATCTGATTGGCCGGAGCCGCGGTGACGTCACTCCCGCGCACGCGCGCGGGAGCCGACGGTCACGGCACGGGGCTCTGAAGGAACGGCACAATCAGCCGTTCCTTCAGAGCGCATGCGCCAGTGACGTCACTGGCTCCATTAAAGGTAAATATCTCCTAAACGGTGCAAGTTTAGGAGATATTTACAGTACCTATAGGTAAGCCTTATCATAGGCTTACCTATAGGTACAACTTCCTGAGGAGGGTTTACTTCCTCTTTAATAAAAGTCAGCAGCTACAAAAAGTGTGGCTGCTGACTATTAATAAACACACACTCACCTGTCCCACGGTCTAGCGGTGCCGCCAGCGGGAGCCTCGGTTCTCTCCATCTTCTCCCCTCGGCACCGGCATCTCTAGTGTGGGCACCTGGCTGTGACAGCTTGCGGCTTCACAGCCAGGTGCGCACTGCACATCCTCGAGTCGCACTGCACGTCGTGACTGGCCAGGCAATCTTCTGGGACCTGTGACGTGTCCCAGAAGATTGCAGGGAGGGAGGGGGAGAGAAGAACTTCCGCCCGAGTGGAAATGGGAGCGGGTACCTGTCAAAACTAGGTACCCGCTACACCCCCCCACCCCAACAAAAATGACATGCCAGATGTGGCATGTCAGGGGGTCGGGACCACTTAAAGTAGAAGTTTCACTTTTAAGTGGAACTCCGCTTTAACATATTGGCCAGCGTCACCATCCTTCTAGGAAGAATACAAAGCAGAGTGAAATCTTGTAAGAAGACACTCCATTCCATTGAAGAATGTCTTCTCTCGAGAATTTGGCTGCTCTCTATTCCCTGGGAGATAACCAGAAGGAGTAGAATGTTATGCTTGCCTAGGCCCCACAGGCAGAAGAGGGGAGTGAGGAAAGTATGAACCCTATTTTTTACATTACAGGTACATTTTAGACTCACCAGTAGAGCGCGATTTGTGACGAGGGAGGAGTCTGGGCAACGTTAGCAAAATTAGCATTTTATTATGGGAAGTGGTGAGAAAGTGAAGGGGAGGTGGGTGTTCTTCTTCACCCTCACACGCGTGTTAAAATAAGGAGGTGGACAGAAGATGTTCGAGTTTCCTTTATATTAAATTTGTTGAAATGAACAGAGCCCCAGCGCAAAGCTGAAAAAAAAAACTGATTCCCGCTGTGATTAATGTGCATTTTTTTTTTTTTTTGTAAATTCTTTATTTCAAATGTTTTTTTTTTTTTCCCCACAGATTCTTCTCCTTCTTCTTGCTCAGGCCCCAAGAAGCACTTTGTGGATGCTCATCGAGAGGCTCTGATAAATGGGGTGTCTCTGGTAGAACCCATCCTGGATAATCTTATGTCTGCACAACTGCTGGAATATGAAGCTTATGAAACAATAACTGAAGAGAAAACGTCTTATGCAAAGATGAGGAAGCTCTACAACAACCACATCAAGTCCTGGGAAGATCCTCAGAAGGATATATTTAAAAATGCCTTGAAAAAAACGGATTCCATTTTGATGGAAAATCTGGAGAAGTTAAAGCGGAGTTCCACCCTGGATTTTTTTTTTTTTTTTTTTTAATACCCCCGGGACAGTCAGGGCTAGTGCATTCCACAATGGCTAGTCTCTGATCTGTTCCGGGTTGCACTTACCTGTTAGGACAAATACTTACCTTGCAAACGTCTTGTCCAGCGCTGCCATCTCAGATGTGGGCAGCTTGAAGCCAGCGCGTCCTCTTCGGCGTCTTCTTCCGCCTTCTTTGGTCCCACGATGCTCTGCGCCGGCCCCGACGTCACTTCCGGGTCGCGCGCGTCATCCCTCCACAGCTTCTGGGCATGCCCAGAAGCTGTTTAGAAGGGGATGACGCGCGCGACCCGGAACTGACGTCGGGGCCGGTGCAGGCGCAATGATTCCTGGGAGCTATGACGTCCAGCTCCCAGGAATCATTGCAGAGCCAGGAAGTGACGACGGGCCGCGGCCGAGGAAGGAGGAAGAAGGAAGTAAGGTAAGTATATTTTCTTCGCTACGAGGTAAGTAAAAAAAAAAAAAATATGCGATTATCCATTTCTTTTTCAGGTGACCCGGAGCGAGAAGATGGAGGTAAGTATAAAAATAGGGTGGAACTCCACTTTAAGCCGGCCATAGACAGTTTGAATCGAACCATGTATAGGCAGGCTGAATGTACCAAGTTGATCAACTTGAGTACAACCAACCTGCTGGATTTAGTATGGTATAGCCACTAGCGATAATCACTTCTGGTTGACAGCTAGCAAGAATTCCTCCCACCGAGCCTTTGTATTCTCCCAGCGGGGAAAGCTGTAACCACTGGGAGAATACAAAGGCTCGGTGGGAGGAATTCTTGCTAGCTGCCAACCAGTTGGTGTCACATCAATGCCTTAGAAGGTATAACAGGTATCCTTATCCCGTAACCAACAGAAGCACTGAAAGCAGGGTCCACACTAAATACCAAGGTGAACAGAGGTGATTTTGATTACAGCTTTACCACTGCTTGAAATACACAAGTGTTTGGTCTTTTCAGCCACTTTATCAGTTCTTTGAGCGGACTAATTTGGCCTTTCTGTTCCAAGCCACCAAAAACTCTACCTTCAGTTTCTCTCATCTCTATAAGATCCTGCATCGCTTGTGGTCTTATTAGGTCAAGGCCTGAAAGACCTTCCCATTAAAATTTAAATGGTTTTTATCAGGGCCTTTTTTCCCTTTAGAATAGGTACAGGAACTCCTCCTTTCCAATTCTCCCCTTGCCTCCGCCCCTACCCACCTCTGAGCACCATTCCTTGGTTCCACCCCCTACCCACCTCCCAAGGCCATCCCTTTAAGAGAATACTGTAACATCTGTGGTACTAACCAATTTTTGTAGCAACAATGGACCACCCACAACAAAATACCCCCCTCCCCAGCAACAATAGACCCCCTGCAGCAACAAAAGATCCCCTTTCAGCCAGCATAGATAGACCCCCGGCAACAATGGACCACCTACAAGAAAATATCACCCCCTCCCTTAGCATCAGCAAAAACAGATCTTCCAGCAGCCAGCAACAATAGACCCCTCCCTCAGCAGTAGATCAATCCCAGCAACAAGTGACCCCCCACCAGCAATAATCGATCCCCTGACAGCAACAACAGACCTTCCCAGCAACAACTGACCCCTCCCCCCCCCCCCTGCAAAAATAGATCCCCTCCAGTGAGAATAGATTCCCAGCAACCACCAGCAATAATGGATCCCCTGACAGCAACAACAGACCTTCCCAGCAACAACTGACCCCTCCCTCCCCCCTGCAAAAATAGATCCCCTCCAGTCAGAATAGATCCCCCAGCATCAATAGACCCTTCAGCACACTCCAGCACCCCTTGCCATTACATACATTCAGTCCTGGAAACGCCTAAACTGCATTCCCCCCATGTTCCCGCTGAAAAAAAAGCCCTGTTTTTTATAAAGGAAGAACATTCATGATGTGTGAACTCTCAGCTCATTAATTTACAGGACAACCGAGGGCTGTACAGGGGCCAAACCCTAATCTGAGACCAGCTGTGTTGAGGAAAAGTGATTGTTAAGGGAGGTGTACTGCACTATATGTGTATCCAGCTGAGTGATCATAGCAATACCTCCTTCACCAATTAGCCTGTCTCAGCACAGATGATTGTTGATAGGACTGTTGCCTTCAGCTCTCCAATGATAGTTACTGAGCTGAGGGCTATAACTAATGCCCCATACACACATGCAGATTATCTGCAGACTTTTGTCTGCAGACTTACCAAAACCATATAATATGAGGTCAAACCTAAACACTTTCAATTTGTATGCAATCCGGCAGGCCCTTGCACTACATAGAAAAGGTAAGTCTGCAGACAAAAGTCTGCAGATAATCTGCACGTGTGTATGGGGCATAATAAACAGCCAACTGAAAATGAAAGAAGTTTACATCTATCTGAAAGAACCTCTTTAAAGGCTCGCTCCTGAGACCAGTACCTTGTACCTGAGGAGTTGACAGTCTATGTAAATTACTGAACAGCCTCCATCAGCGGAAAGGATTTAAGGGGGGGAAACTTTTAAAAGCCTTAATTTAATAAAACACAAAGCAATTAACAATTTGCAGCACCATTGTTTACCCCTCTACATGACACCCGCTGCCATCCGATCCAATCCTGTCCGTGAAATCCAGATGAATGGAAACCCTATTTTCCATCTGTCTGGAGGATCCGATTGGATAGGATCGGATGAAAACGGATAGGCGGTCCATTTTCATCTGATCTCCCATAGAGGGGAGCGGGAATCTGACAGCTCTGTCTCTGCAAAGTAAGCGGAGAAGGATCTGTCATCCGCCTGCTCAGCGGGGACCGGCGGATCCATCCCCTCTGAGCAAAACGGAGTCTGCCGGAGGGAAAGCCCGTGTGAAAAGAGCCTAAAGCTGGATACACACTGTTTGCTGATAGATTTCCTTTAGATTTAAGCCCCGTACACACGTAGCGATTGTCGGCCGTAAATATTCGGCCGCCGAACGATTGGCCGATTGTCGGCTTGTTAGTATGATGCTTCCGACAACCGACTGCGACTTTTCGGCCGAACAGAATCGGGTGTGCAGGCATTAAAATTTTTGTTGGCCAACACCAGAACGGCCGATTGTTCACCAGTCAGTACAGAATTCGGCCAACTAACAGCCGATTAGCAAGACTGGGCATGCTAAGAAAAGAAAAAACAGACGGAAAGTTAACCATCGCATGACATCACTTCTGCAGTCGGCTGTTGTTGGCCGACAAAATTCATGTGCAGTCTTTTTCAGTTTTCAGCCGACAGGACAGGACCGGACAAAAGACGGCCGATCGTTCGGCCAACATTCGGGACGTGTGTACGGGGCTTTACCTTCAACTATGTAGCGCAAGGGCCTGCCTGATTGCATACAAATTGAAAGTGTTAAGGCTTGACCTCATATTATATGGTTTTGGTAAATCTAAAGGAAACAAATCTAAAGAAATTGTATAGTGTTTATCCAGCTTTAGTATGAAAATGAAGTCCTGCTAGATCACTTCAGGCTGGCTCCATCTGCAGGTATAGCTATGAAAAACATTAACAATAATTGTCTATTCTGTTTAAAATCCAGTAATACACTGTTTTGCTCTGCTCTGCACATGCTCAGTTGCTCTCCATTTTTAGGCACTGCTGAGTTTGTAGAGGCCGATCTGCTGACAGCCTTAAAGCTAAATTAAACCCTCATATCCTTTCCAGCCAAGGAAGCTGCTTCTGTTTGATCTGCATCTGCCGTGGTGCTGAACATGTGATCAGTTTACAGGAATTCCAGAAATGTAACTGTTTTTTTTTAAACCGTTAAATCGATGGGTTTAGTTCCACTTGATGTTTTTCTGCTGCTCAGGGGCTTTGGGCTTCAGCAAAATGGCAGCCTCGAGCAAGAAGAAACCGGAGCAATGCTGGAGGCATTTTACAGCACACACAAATTTTGGTAATATAATTGTCTATGTGGAATGTACTGTATGTTCCCTGCTAAAGAACATTACTTTATATCAAGTTTTTATGGGTGAAGTTCCACTTTAAGTATTAGCTACAGAACCTAGAGGAAAAAACATAAGTCCTCAAGCGCTGGGCCAGATGTAAATCAATCAGTGGTGAAGGGTAAGCAAGAAATTAAGTAGAATATCCAAAACCAGTGCAACCAGTTCAATGACATGTAAGGAATGTGACATGAGAAAAAATAACCTGGGGGAACAGCGCTCTGGTTTAGATAATAAGTTGGAAAACCACAACAGTCAAAAAAGCCATAGATTGAAGATTGAGGTTTATTGTTGAAAGAGCCAGTTAATAAGAATAAAAAAATAAGTAGAAAACAGGCTATGATACCACACTGGATCCCCATGGGCATGGAGGGGTTAACACCAATTGGCCAACCAGATGATGGGGCATGGAGGGCGCCAAGACCATGTGAAGTGAGGTATATCTGGTGCAAGGGAGAATCCTTGAAGCTCGGGACCAGACCACACTGGCGGGTCTGCAAATGCCACTGTAGTCCACAAAGAGATTGTGTGTAGAGGGGCTTCATTTTTTCCAGATGAATGATTTTGTATGGAGGTGTATTGAAGGGAAGCTTCCAGCTCCTGAAGGTCCTTCTACACACCATCTCATCATGGACAACAGTGGCATTTGCAGACCGATGCGGTCCGGTCTCGAGCTTTCAGGATTCTCCCTTCTACCCTTGCACCAGGTCTTCATCAATTCGAAGGGTCTTGGCATCCTCCATGCCCCATCATCATCAGAGTTGTATAAAGTACTCGAAACCCATACTTGAGTAAAAGTACAAGTGCTCGATCAAAAAGTGACTTGAGTAGAAGTGGAAGTGCTCGATCAAAAAGTGACTTGAGTAGAAGTGGAAGTGCTCGATCAAAAAGTGACTTGAGTAGAAGTACTAAAGTATTCAACATTTTTTGTACTTAAGTATTGCAAGTAGTTTTTTTTTTTTTTAAATTTGCTACTCAAGTACTGAAAGTAAAAGTACAAGTACTGTGTTATGTAGTTATTAAAGAAAGAAGTCAAAAGTTTGAACATCATATTGTTTTTTATTATTTCAAATGCAGCTTTTATTTATACATACAGTAGCTTTTATTTTCGTATGCGCTGATAATACACATGTTTTGAGCTTCATCAAACCTGCCATCTACTATTCTTCTGGAAGTGTTAATTTTTATAATTGTAACGAGTAACTATGCAGCACAAAAAAAAAATATCGGAGTAGAAGTATTGAAAAAATGTAGTGAAGTAAAAGTGGAAGTAGGAGAAAAAAATTCTACTCTAGGAAAGTACAGATACCGCCTTTCGGTACTTAACCACTTGCCGACCGCCGCACGACTATCTACGTCGGCGGTCAGCCCCTCACAGGCAAACTAACGTAGGGCTACGTTGCTTGCTTGTGAGGGTCTAGGGAGCGAGCTCGCGCCGCCGGAGGCGCGCTCCCGCGTGGTCACGGACCCCCCCGCGCGTGTGACTGGCGGACCCGATGTCCGCCGGCCACTCGGCGATCGGCGGGGGAGAGGGAGAATGTCAGGCAGCTTGTGTAAACAAGCCACCTGTCATTCTCCTCGCTGTAAAGACACTGATCACTCGGATCTAGTATGTAGATCCGTTGATCAGTGTCCTTACAGCTCAAGCCACAGCCAATCACAGTAGAAAGCACGCCCCTAGGGACACACACAGCCCCTCCCTCCCAAATAAAGTTAACCCCTTCACTACCAGTGTATTTTTACAGTAACCGTGCATATATATAGCACTGATTACTGTAGAAATGTCACTGGTAACCCCAAAAGTGTCAAAAATGTCAGTCAAGGGTCCGATCTGTCCACCGCAATGTCGCAGTACCGCAAAAAAAATCGCAGATCGCCGCCATTACGCGTTAAAAAAAAAACAACAAAAATCTTTCCCTTTGTTAGTAAACGCGATAACTTTTGCGCAAACCAATCAAAATACGCTTTTTGCGATTTTTTTTACCAAACATAGGTAGCATAAAACAAATTGGCCGAAAATGTTAAAACATTTTGATTTTTACATTTTTTTGGGGGGGAATTTCATATAAAAAAATGTGAAAAATATTGCTATTTTTGCAAAATTGACGCTCTTTATTTTGTTTATAGCGCGTGATCAAAAAATCGCACAGGTGATCAAATACTACCAAAAGAAAGCTCTGTTTGTGGGAAAAAAAGGACGCCAAATTCGTTTAGGTACAGCGTCGCACGACCGCGCAATTGTCCGTTAAAGTCACGCAGTGCCGAATCGCAAAATACCCCCTGGTCGGAATGGGGGTAAAATCTTCCGGGGCTTAAGTGGTTAAGTACAGTACTTAAGTAGTTGTACTTAGTTACTATACATCTCTGATCATCATGGTTGGCCGATTGGTGGTAAACCCTCCATGCCCATGAGAATCCAGTGTGGCATCGTAGCCTGTTTTCTACTTAACATTTTTTATTCTTAATAACTGGCTTTTTCAACACTAAACTAAAATCTTCAATCTATGGCGTTTTTGACTGTTGTGGTTTTCCACCTAATTATCTAATCCATTGAGCGCTGTTCCCCCAGGTTGTTTTTTCCAGAACCTCGTGCCTTGTACCTGCAGAAACCCTCCAGAGCGCCTTGTATCTGATGTAGACATTTATTGCTCTGTGCATTGGTGCTATCTGCTATGTACACATTACCTCAGTAATGTTTGTATTTTTTTAAGTAAATATACAGACAATCAGGGCTTTTTTTCTCAGAGAATAGGCGCAGGAACTCCTTCTTTTCGAGTCAGCCCTTTTCTCCGCCCCTTACCCACCTCCGAGCACCATTTCTTGGTTCCATCCCCTACCCACCGCCCAGAATCCAGAACCACATATCATTTTATGGTGCTAAGTAATTTGTATGGAATTTGGTAATGATAACAAGAAAATCAGAAAAATAGATCCCCCTAACAAAAATGGACCACCCGCAACAAAATGCCCCCCATAGCAATAATAGACTTTCAGCGGCAACAACAGATCTCCCCCCCAGTCTGCATCAATAGACTCTCTGTCAGCCAGCATCAGTAGACTCTCTGTCAGCCGGAAACAATAGACCCCTCCCTCTCAGTAGATCTCTCCCAGCAAGAACTGACCGCCCAGGAATAGAAGACTGACCCAACCCCAGCAACAGTAGGTCCCCCCACTAGCAACATTAGACCTCCTCAGTGGTGATAGACCGCCAATGCAAAAAGAGATCCCCTCCAGCTAGTATAGATCGCCCAGCAGCCAGCATCAATAGAGAGCCTGCAGCACATCCCAGCACCCCTTGCCATTACATACAGTCAGTGCTGAAGGTGCCGGAACTGCGTTCCCCCGCGTTCCCGCTGAAAAAAAGCCCTGCAGACAATTGACATATAAAACATACCTAAAGTGATAACCACCCTAAGTGTTGGTACCTTTGTGGTTCCAACAAGAACCTTTGTTGGCCTTTAAATAATGTCAACTCAAGCTTCCCCCATACAGACACCAAGCTACACCTCAGCTATTCAACTGTCCAATGCCAAAATGTCTATTGCCCATGTCTGTCATTTGACCAACCAGCAGTCAAGGGGTGGGGTTTAGTGACAGCAGAGGGTGGGGCATAATATTGACTTGAGCAAAAGTCAAGGCTTCAAATTCTCCGGTCTTGGATCCAATGGGGCTCTACAGGGGCCAATTTGAAAACAAGCTCACACAAAACATTACCCTTATTTGTCATTTCACATCTACATTTTGTACAAGTTGTTAACAATAACACATTCTTTGAGTATCGCATTCCACCTTGAAAAGTTTCTTATGTATGTGGGGGGAGGGGGAGCTGAGACTAGGTTTCTCACTATCTGATCATTGAGAGATGATATTGTATTAGATTTTAAGTGTTATCAAGCTTTAATTATTCCTGAACAATCTGAAAATATAATTTGTATATGCAATACCTTTCTGTGTTCAGATGGCTTTTACCGATCATGAATTAAATAAAACTATGGAAGAATAAAAGATATCTTGGTTTCTCCATGTATGACATCATCATTTTAATTCACATGAAGAAAGGCCAACTTATTGGTATCAGTTCTCGTTTTAGCAGTTTACTATAAACAAAATGGTTTTCAAAGATTAAAGCCCCATTCCGGGATTCCCTTCCATTCCCTGGAGCACTGGTCTCCAAACCGTGGCCTGGGGGGCCAGATGTGGCCCTTTGCCTGCTTTTATTCGACCCTCGGGGGGCTATTTCATCCACTGAAATCGACAATGAGACTCAATGCCCTCATTACTGACCGCAATGAAGAGGCATAATTCCTCCCAATGACACCAATGATGGGGCACAATTCCTTCCAATGACAACAACAATTGGGCCCAATGACAACAGCAATTGGGCCCAAATACTCCCAATGACACCAAAGATGGGGCATTGTTTTTTTCCCGTTGACATCAGGACCTTTTCTGCTCCCAATGGCCACAGTCCAGCCCCCTTAAAGTCTGATGGACAGTAAACTGGCCCCTTGTTTTAAAAGTTTGGAGAACCCTGCCCTGGAGGACTCCACCCCCCCCCCCCCCATCTCCTGGGGTATTCTTTTTTATACATGCCATTATCAGACAACTTCAAGTGGGTTAAGTGATGTTCAGGCTCTTCTATAGATCTTCTTCCTGCAGTGGTCAGTCTTCAATGATGCAGAGAGTAACATTGACATGATGGTGTCATCACCACTCTCTGCATCAATAGTCCATGAGTGCAGGGAGCCACAGTGATAGAGGTGGGTCCATGACACCTTGCACTCACAGTATGTCAGTCATCCAGGTTGAATAATGCTGGCTGTTGAATTGTTATTTTCTTATACTATAGTGTAATAACTTTAATGAATGTATCTCCATGATAGTATGAATTATGGATTATGAATAGAATTGAGAGCTGGAGATGTATGAAAGGTAAGTTTTGGGGCAGGTATTGGTTCTTTACCTTTTTACAAAAGGTTGATGATAGAGCCATTATGAGTTTTTTTTTTTTTAGACTGTGCTGTACTGTTTATGATACTGTTAGACATTTTGTGACTCCCCTATGCCTGGCATCTGACTTTCTCTGCTTTATACTGTATCTAGTTTGGATTGTTTTTGTAAATTTTTCGTTAAACTGGAATATTTTCTCTAGTCGAGTATATTAAATCCCATAAATGCCTTGGACAGACGTGAGATTTAAATCTGAACTATTTTACTGCTAACTTGTGAATTTTGGAGGAATGAGGGTGGAACCATTTTTGGTATGACTTACCCACTTTCCCCACTTAGTTTGGGGTTCATCAGCCATCATTATTTTCATAGAGAGGGCTATGATGTGAATGGAGGCTGTGCTAGAGAATCGACTTTCCATGAGTCATTGGTGGATGATGTACCTATTCCAAAGGGCCTAAAGTAGGATGACATCATCCTCCTCACATCGAGTTCCTGAGGAATGTTGAGTAACCCAAATCTTTTGAGAAGAAAATCTAGCACTGTGCTGCAGTGCCTTCTCGCAAAATTTGGAATACTCCCCAGGATCTTGTAGGAATGATTATCTCACCCCTCTGCGCTACGGAAGCCGAGGGAAAGGTCCGTATATTAGTTTTTCTCCTCTACTGGTCTGTAAGATTTCACTAGCGTTTCTGCAAAGGGGGGGGGGGGTGGTCACACTGAAAAAGGGGGAAAGGGGCACACTTAAAAGGGGGGTACAATTAAGAAGAAAGAGGGGGTCACACTTAAAAATAGGGAGGAGGCACACCTAAAAAGGGGAAGGGGTACCAGACTTAAAAAGGGAGAGTGGGGCACACTTGCAAAGGAGAAAGGGGGGGCACACTTAAATAGAGGGAAGGGTACCACACTTAAGAAGGGAGAGGGGGACATAATTAAAGAGGGGGAAGGGAGCACACTTAAAAAAGGGGGGTACCACACTTAAGAAGGGAGAGGGGGCACACTTAAAAAGGGAGAGGGGGCACACTTAAAAAGGGAGAGGGGGCACGCTTAAAAAGGGTAAGGGGTACCACACTTAAAGCAGTAGTAAGTTGCGTTTTTTCCCCCTGTAAGACAATGGCATAATGTGCTGGTATGCATCACATACGGCATATCCTTCAGAGCGCATGCGCCGGTGACGTCACTGGCTGCATGCAGTCTGAATATCTCCAAAAACATGCAGGTTTAGAACATTCACTGTACCTACAGGTAAGCCTTTTTATAAGCTTACCTGTAGTTACAAGTTCAAAAAAAGGATTTACTTCGACTTTAGGAAGAGAGAGGGGGCACACTTAAAAAGGGAGAGGGGGGCACACTTAAAAAGGGGGAGGGCTACCACATGTAAGAAGGGAGAGGGGGGCACACTTAAAAAGGGGGGATGGGGGGCACACTTAAAAAGGGGGAGGGCTACCACACTTAAGAAGGGAGAGGGTGCACACTTAAAAAGGGGGAAGGCTACCACATGTAAGAAGGGAGAGGGGGCACACTTAAAAAGGGGGATGGGGGGCAAACTTAAAAAGGGGGAGGGCTACCACACTTAAGAAGGGAGAGGGGGCACACTTATGGCACTTTTCCACTGCATGGAACCGAACTGTTCGGCTCGCTTTTGCGCTTTTTCACAGCATGGTACGGTGTTGGAACGGTACGGTACGGCGGAGCTTTTCCACTACATGGAACCGAACGGTACAGCTTGCTTAAACAGTACCACATTGGTTGTGGTTCCAAGATGGCCGTACCGGTACCATATCCCACAATCCTTTGCATGCAGCCTTGACTGTTTGTCACTGCTAGCCACTGATTGGTCAGAGAATCGTTGTTATCCCACCCACTTACTATTAGCGGAAAAGCAAACCGTACCAAACCGTACCGAACCCTTCCAACACCGTACCATGCGGTACCATTCAGTGGAAAACCAAACCGAGCCAAGCAGGGCCGAGTGGAGCCGAGCCGGTACTTGCAGTGGAAAAGTGCCATTAAAAAGGGGGAGAGCTACCACACTTAAAAAGGGGGAGGGTTACCACACTTAAGAAGAGAGAGGGGGCACCCTTAAAAAAGCGGGGTGGGGGCACACTTAAAAAGGGGGAGGGGTACCACACTTAAGAAGGGGGGGGTACACTTAAAAAGGGAGAGGGGGGCACACTTAAAAAGGGGGAAGGCTACCACATGTAAGAAGGGAGAGGAGGGCACACTTAAAAAGGGGAATGGGGCACACTTAAAAAGGGGTAGGGCTACCACACTTAAGAAGGGAGAGGGGGCACACTTAAAAAGGGGGAGGGCTACCACACTTAAGAAGGGAGAGGGGGGCACACTTAAAAAAGGGAGGTGGGGGCACACTTAAAAAGGAGGAGGGGTACCACACTTAATAAGGGAGAGGGGGCACACTTAAAAAGGGGGAGGGCTACCACACTTAAAAATGGGGAGGGCTACCACACTTAAAAAGGGGGAGGGCTACCACACTTAAGAAGGGAGAGGGGGGCACACTTAAAAAAGGGAGGTGGGGGCACACTTAAAAAGGGGGAGGGGTACCACACTTAAGAAGAGGGGGGGGTACAATTAAAAAGGGTGATGGGGGCACACTTAAAAGGGGGGCCTTCTATGTAGTGTAACACACTTGGGATAAACAAAGGTCTAACATCAGACAAATATATGAAAAATTAAGAGGCAAACACACAAATAATTAAATTGATCTCGATGGACCGGTTGGTCTTTTTCTGCTGCCAGTTTTCTATGTTTTGTTCTCTACTCTCCTGGAATCCAGTCAGACGGAAATTATCCTCTCCACTGTCAAAGCCTCCTGATTTCAACAGAAACCTAGAAGGAAATTCCTCTACGACCTCAGAAAAACCCTTCCAGGAGCCAGATGATGTACAACCCCCTTGCACGCACATCTGGGGATTTGTTTAGATTGTTATTCTGTGTGTCATCCATGAGGAGGAATTCCAGCCAGCAGAATGAAATCACTTACAGAAGAAGGTAACCACTTCAGCCCCGGAAGGATTTTCCCCCTTGCTGACCAGGCCACTATTTTGCGATTCGGGACTGCGTTATTTTAACGGACCACTGAGTGGTCGTGCGACGCTGTACCTAAATAAAATTGATGTGATTGGTATTTGATCACCTGTGCGATTTTTATTTTTTGCACTATAAACAGCGACAATTTTGAAAAGTAAAAAACAATATTTTTCACATTCTGCTATATGACATTCTCAAAAAAAAAATAAAAAAATCTAAATTTTTTAACATTTTAGGCCAATTTGGTTTGCGCAAAAGTTATACTAACTACAGGAAAGAATTATGTCATTTTTATTGTTTTTTTTTTTTACTAGTAATGGCGGGCGATCTGCGATTTTTTTTGCAGGACTGCGACATTGCGGCGCACAGATCGGACAGATCAGTGTCCATCAGTGCAGCCTATCGGGGCCCATCAGTGCCGCCTCATCAGCGCACATCAATGAAGGAGTTACCTGTTTGCAAAATTTTATAACAAACTATAAAAACTGGGGTTTTTTTTTTCAAAGTTTTTGGTCTTTTTTGTTTGTTCAGCAAAAAATAAAAACTCCCAGTAGTGATTAAATTCCACCAAAAGAAAGCTCGAATTGTTTGGAAAAAATGATAAAAATTTTGCTTGGGTACAGCATTGCATGACCGCGCAATTGTCATTCAAACTGCGACAGAGCTGAAAGCTGAGAATTGACCTGGACAGGAAGGGGGTTTAACCGCTTGCTGACCGCCGCAAGTACATATACTGCGGCGGTCAGCCCCTCACAGGCAAAGTGACGTATGGGTACGTCACTAGCTTGTGAGGCTCTGGGGAGCGAGCGCGCTCCGCTGGAGGCGCGCTCCGGCTCCCGCCGCAGTCACAGACCCCCCCGCGCGTGTGCCCGGTGGATCCGATGTCTGCCGGGCACTTGCGATCGTCCGTTAGAGCGGGAGAAAGGCGGGCGGCTGATGTAAACAAAGCCGCCTGTCATTCTATCCTGTGTAGGAACAATGATCATACGGTTCTACTATGTAGGACCGTTGATCACTGTTCCTACACCTCAAGCCACAGCCAATCACAATTAAAATCACGCCCCTAGGGACACACACAGCCCCTCCCTCTCAAAAAAAGTTAACCCCTGCCCTGCCAGTGTCATTTTACAGTAACAGTGCATATGTATAGCACTGATTACTGTAGTAATGTCACTGGTAACCCCAAAAGTGTCAAAAATGTCAGTCAAGGGTCCGATCTGTCCGCCGCAATGTCGCAGTCCCGCAAAAAAAATTGCAGATCGCCGCCATTACTCGTTAAAAAAAAAAACAACAAAAATGACAAAAATCTTTCCCGTAGTTAGTAAACGCAAAACCTTTTGCGCAAACCAATCAACATACGCTTTTTGCGATTTTTTTTACCAAAAATATGTAGCATAAAACAAATTGGCCTAAAATGTTAAAAATTTTTGATTTTTACATTTTTTTTTGGGGGGGAATTTCATATAAAAAAATGTGAAAAATATTGTTATTTTTGCAAAATTGAGGCTCTTTTTTTGTTTATAGCGCATGATCAAAAAATCGCACAGGTGATCAAATACCACCAAAAGAAAGCTCTGTTTGTGGGAAAAAAAGGACGTCAAATTCGTTTAGGTACAGCGTCGCACGACCGCGCAATTGTCCGTTAAAGTCACGCAGTGCCGAATCGCGAAATAGGCACTGGTCAGGAAGGGGGTAAAATCTTCCGGGGCTTAAGTGGTTAAGTGCCCGGTAGGCAAGTGGCTAGAGAATGTTTACTTAACTGTGTTCAAAGGGGTGAACTAAAAATTGCTGAGGGTTTAAAGAATATGTAAACCCAACATTTAATATTCCTGATATGTGGCTGCTGTACCATGTACTTGTATGGGGAAGTCTCCTGTTCTCTTTATATTGCTTCCTTTATGTGAAATCCCTGGTGTTCCTGCCAGTTCCTCTGCTTTCCTATTAAAAACTGACTACGGCACAAGAGCACAGCATGGTCAGTTCTCTTGCTGTGCTGGAAACTTAGCCTGCTCTCCTCCAATGATCAGTCTTGTCCTGACACCCCCTGTATAGCCATTTACTAAGAAAATCAGTGTGCTGCTGTTTCTCCTCCCCCAGCTCTTCCTTATGCAGCTGAGAACAGAGATTATGTGATCATCTATAAAAAAAGGGTAAAAAATGTATTGATAATGTTTTTATATCTATACACAAATGTTTTGCCTTTCATTTCTCTTTTGAACTAAATGGGTTGTTTTACAAAGTGAGGGTTTACATTTACTTTAACCACTTCAATACCGGGCACTTCCACCCCCTTCCTGCCCAGGCCAATTGTCAGCTTTCAGTGCTGTGTATGTACTTCAGCTTTCAGTGCTGTATAGTACTTTGAATGACAATCCTGCGGTCATACAACACTGTGAAAAGTTTTTATCATGTTTTTGAGACAGATAAAGCTTTCTTTTGGTGGTATTTAATCACCACTGAGTTTTTTATTTTTGCTAAAAAAAAAAAATAAATAAAAAAAAAAATGACCAGTTTCTGTTATAAATTTTGTAAATAACTAATTGTTCTCCTTTGCTGATGGGCACTGATAGACGGCGCTGATGGGCACTGAAGGGCACTAATGAGGCAGCATTGATGGGCACTAATGAGGTGGCATTGATGGGCACTAATGGGGTGGCACTGATGAAGAGGCACTAATATGCACCACTGATATGCAGCACTGATAGGTGGAACTGGTGGGCACTGATAGGTGGCACTGTTTGGCACTGATAGGTGGCACTGATGGGCAGGCACTAATGAGCACTGAAAGGCAGCACTGATTGGCATCACTGATGGGCACAGACTAGTGTCTCTGATGGGTATAGACTGGTGTCTCTGATGGGCACAGACTGGTGTCTCTGATGGGTACAGACTGGTGTCTCTGATGGGCACAGACTGGTGTCCCAGATGGGTACAGACTGGTGTCTCTGATGGGCACAGACTGGTGTCTCTGAGAGGCACAGACTGGTGTCTCTGAGGGGCACAGACTGGTGTTTCTGATGGGCACAGACTGGTGTTTCTGATGGGCACAGACTAATGTCTCTGATGGGCACAGACTGGTGTCTCTGATGGGCACAGACTGGTGTCCCAGATGGCCACAGACTGATGTCTCTGATGGGCACAGACTGGTGTCTCTGATGGGTACAGACTGGTGTCTCTGATGGGTACAGACTGGTGTCCCAGATGGGCACAGACTGGTGTCCCAGATGGGCACAGACTGATGTCTCTGATGGTTACAGACTGGTGTCTCTGATGGGCACAGACTGGTGTCTCTGATGGGTACAGACTGGTGTCCCAGATGGGCACAGACTGGTGTCCCAGATGGGCACAGACTGGTCTCCCAGATGGGCACAGACTAATGTCTCTGATGGGCACAGACTGGTGTCCCAGATGGGCACAGACTGATGTCTCTGATGGGCACAGACTGGTGTATCTGATGGGTACAGACTGGTGTCTCTGATGGGCACAGACTGGTGTCTCTGATGGGTACAGACTGGTGTCCCAGATGGGCACAGACTGGTGTCCCAGATGGGCACAGACTGATGTCTCTGATGGGCACAGACTACTGTCTCTGATGGGTACAGACTGGTGTCCCAGATGGGTACAGACTGGTGTCTCTGAGGGGCACAGACTGGTGTCTCTGATGGGCACAGCCTGGTGTCTCTGATGGGTACAGACTGGTGTCCCAGATGGGCACAGACTGATGTCTCTGATAGTTACAGACTGGTGTCTCTGATGGGCACAGACTGGTGTCTCTGATGGGTACAGACTGGTGTCCCAGATGGGCACAGACTGGTGTCCCAGATGGGCACAGACTGATGTCTCTGATGGGCACAGGCTACTGTCTCTGATGGGTACAGACTGGTGTCCCAGATGGGTACAGACTGGTGTCTCTGAGGGGCACAGACTGATGTCTCTGATGGTTACAGACTGGTGTCTCTGATGGGCACAGATTGGTGTCTCTGATGGGTACAGACTGGTGTCTCTGATGGGCATAGAGTGGCATCACCGATTGGCACTGTTGGGGCTGCATTGTAATCAGTGCCCTGATTACCTTTACACATCTCCTCTGTGAGAAGATGGCGCTGATCAGCTCTCCTCTCCTCACATTCTGCCAGTGTGAGGCGAGGAGAGCCGATAAATGGCATCTCCTTGTTTACATGTGAATGGCTGTGATTGGACACAGCCGATCACATGGGTAAAGAGCTGCAGCCCCTCTCCGCTGTCATTTGTCTATACGGTGGGTGGGAGGCGGTTAACCGCTTGCCGACCGCCGCACGAACATATACTGCGGCGGTCAGCCCCTCACAGGCAGAGTGACGTATCGGTACGTCACTAGCCTGGGAGGGTCTGGGGAGCGAGCGCGCGCCGCCGGCGGCACGCTCCCGCTCCCCCCGCGCGTGTGACCGGCGAACCCGATGTCCGCCGGTCACTCTGCGATCGTCAGGGGAGAGGGAGAAAGGCAGGCAGCTTGTGTAAACAAGCTGCCTGTCAGTTCTCCCTGTGTAGAGACACTGATCATACGGTTCTACTATGTATTTACGCGATAACTTTTGCGCAAACCAATCAAAATACTCTTTTTGCGATTTTTTTTACCAAACATATGTAGCAGATAACAAATTGGCCTAAAATGTTAAAAAAATTTTGATTTTTAATTTTTTTTTTTTGGGAACGTTATATAGCAGTTAGTAGACGCAATAACTTTTCCGCAAACCAATCAAAACGCATATTTTTTTTTTTTTTTACCAAAAATATGTAGCAGAAAACAATTTGGCCTAAAATGTTAAAAAAAAAAAAAAAAAAAAACAATAAAAACTACATAAATCTTTCCTGTACTTAGTAGTAGCTTTTGCGCAAACCAATCAAAATACGGTCATTGCGATTTTTTTAACCAAAAATATGTAGCAGAAAACAAATTGGCCTAAAATGTTAAAAAAATTTAGATTTTTATTTATTTATTTATTTATTTGTTTATTTATTTTTTGGGGAATGTTATATAGCAGAAAGTGAAAAATATTGTTTTTTTTTTTTTCAGAATTGGAGCTCTTTTTTTGTTTAGCGCGCAATAAAATAAAAATCGCACAGGTGATCAAATACCAGGATTTGTTTTCACCACAAATATGTAGCGGAATACATATTGGCCTAAATTGATGAAAAAACGTAATTTTTAATTTTTTTTTTTATTGGGAATGTTTTATAGCAGAAAGTAAAAAAAAAATTTTTTTTTTTTTCAAAATTGTGTTTTTTTTTTTTGTTTATAGCGCAAAAAAAAAAAAAAAAACGCAGAGGTAATCAAATACCAGGATTTGTTTTTACCACAAATATGTAGCGGAATACATATTGGCCTAAATTGATGAAAAAACTTAATTTTTAATTTTTTTTTATTGGGAATGTTTTATAGCAGAATGTAAAAAAATGTTTTTTTTTTTTTTCAAAATTGTGTTTTTTTTTTGTTTATAGCGCAAAAAAAAAAAAAACGCAGAGGTGATCAAATACCACCAATAGAAAGCTGTATTTGTGGGAAAAAAAGGACATCAATTTTATTTGGGTACAGCATCGCACAACCGCGCAATTGTCCGTTAATGTAACGCAGAGCTGAATCGCAAAATATGGCCTGGTCATTAACGAGGCAAATCTTTCCAGTCCAGAAGGGGTTAAATACAGTATGTTGCAATATCCCCCCCTCCCCATCCAGTTCCATTGTACGTCCAGATGTGCACGTTTAACCCACCCTGTACTGGTACGTTGTATTATCCTAGTCCGGCACTGAGAATACGGTGCACCACAGCTGTGCCTGGACTAGAACCAGAGGCCATCTGTGACATCTGAACGATCGGTTGTCAGTCTAGCAGTCCTGCAAGTTTCCTCCATTGCTCATATAGCTGCAGGCTGTTTGCCGACGAGGGAGTTGCAACACCGGCAGTGTAAGGGTTACTACAACTTCCCGTAACTACAATGTTACTTTCAGTTTCCTATATATAGTATTTTCATTTCCTCATAGGGACAAATTATCCTATTCACGGCGAGATCCTGATCCCAGAACTCCCCGGCCATGGCTGGTAAGTACAAAAGATGTCGGCTTACCCCTTTAATTATTAGACTTCAATTAGAGGATCTGATCCTTCAGTTAGATAAACATGGCTTTGTCCCCCCCCCCCCCCCCCCCGCTAAGCAGCATGGTGTATTTGCAGAACCGTATGAGGAAGTGAAACATATTAGTGATTGCCTGCCGCCAGTTCTTAACCACTTAAGCCCCGGAAGGTTTTACCCCCTTCCTGACCAGGGCCTATTTTGCGATTCGGCACTGCGTGAATTTAACGGACAATTGCGCGGTCGTGCGACACTGTACCTAAACGAATTTGGCGCCCTTTTTTTCCCACAAACAGAGCTTTCTTTTGGTGGTATTTGATCACCTGTGCGATTTTTTGATCATGCGCTATAAACAAAAAAAGAGCGACAATTTTGCAAAAATTACAATATTTTTCACATTTTTTTTATATGAAATTCCCCCCCACAAAAAAGTAAAAATCAATATTTTTTAACGTTTTCGGCCAATTTGTTTTATGCTACCTATGTTTGGTTAAAAAAAATCGCAAAAAGCGTATTTTGATTGGTTTGCGCAAAAGTTATCGCGTTTACTAACAAAGGGAAAGATTTTTGTCATTTTTGTTGTTTTTTTTTTTTTAACGCGTAATGGCGGCGATCTGCAATTTTTTTTGCGGTACTGCGACATTGACTGACATTTTTGACACTTTTGGGGTTATCAGTGACATTTCTACAGTAATCAGTGCTATACATATGCACTGTTACTGTAAAATTACACTGGCAGTGAAGGGGTTAACTTTTTTTTAGAAGGATGTGTGTCCCTAGAGGCGTGATTCTAACTGTGATTGGCTGTGGCTTGAGGCGTAGGAACAGTGATCAACAGTCCTACATAGTAGAACCGTATGATCACCATTCATACACAGGGGAGATTGACAGGCGGCTTGTTTACATCAGCCGCCTGCCTTTCTCCCTCTGCACTGACATAATGCGGTATTTTCCTGAAATACTTAACCATTTGCCGTCTGCTCACTAGAGCACTACTGCGGCAAAGTGGTTCGTTATCGTCTGGCGATGTAGACCTACGTCGCCAGACACTCCCCTTTCTCGGCGGCGCGTGCACGCCGCCGGAGGCTCGCTCCCGCTGTATTCAGTCACAGCGGGAGTCGGGCCAGGGGAGGAGAGGTGGTGATCACCGCCGCTCTTCCCCGATCGTCGAGGAATCGAGTGTGGAGATCCGCCTGCTTGTGTAAACACAAGCGGGCGGATCTCCTAAGTGACAGACAGGGTCAGATTGCAGGGTTCAGCATAGGTTCTATCCGCAATCCCACCTCCGAGCAACGTTCCTTGGTTGCACCCCCCTACCCACCTCCAAGCAATGTTCCTTGGTTCCACCCCTTCTCACTTCCGAGCAACGTCCCTTGGTTCCACCCGCTACCCACCCCCAAACAACATTCCTTGGTTCCACTTGCTACCCACCTCCAAGCAACAATCCTTGGTTCCAACCCCTACCAATCTCCGAGCAACATCCCTTGGTTCCACCTGCTACCAACCTCCTAGCAACATCCCTTGATTCCACCCGCTACCCACCCCCAAACAACATCCCTTGGTTCCATCTGCTACCAACCTCCTAGCAACATCCCTTGATTCCACCTGCTACCCACCCCCAAACAACATCCCTTGGTTCCCCTTGCTACCCACCTCCAAGCAACAATCCTTGGTTCCAACCCCTACCCATCTCCGAGCAACATCCCTTGGTTCCACCTGCTACCCACCTCCTAGCACCATCCCTTGGTTCCACCCGCTATCCACCCCCAAACAACATCCCTTGGTTCCACCCCCTACCCACCTTCCAGTACCGCTCCTTTTAGAGAATACAAAACCAAGCATAATTTTGTGGTGCTAAGTAATTAATATAGAATTTGTTAATGATAACAAGAAAAGCAGTAAAATAGATCCCCCGCAGCCAGCAACAATATCCCCCCCCCAAACAAGAAACAATAAATCCCCATGCAACAAAATACCCCTCCAGCAACAATAGACCCCCCCTAGCACCAGCACACCCCCACTAGCAACAAGCATCAATAAACCCTACAGCAGTTAGAAACAATAGATCCCTCAACAGTAGATCCTTCCCAACACCAAGTCCCCCCCCCCCCCTCCACCAAGAACATGAGACTCCCCAGAAACAATAGACTTCTCCAGCAACAATAAAGCCCCCATCTACAATAGATCCCCAACAGCAACAATAGAATCCCAAGAAGCCAGCATCAATAGACCTTCCAGTACACCTCAGCCCTTATGTATATTCAGTGCTGGAACTGCTTTCCCCCGCACTCCCACTAAATAAAAAAATAGGCATTGTATGTACTGTATATACAGTGGGTACAGAAAGTATTCAGACCCCCTTAAATTTTTCACTCTTTGTTATATTGCAGCCATTTGCTAAAATCATTTAGGTTCATTCTTCTTCCTCATGAATGTACACATAGCACCCCATACTGACAGAAAAACACAGAATTGTTGACATTGTTGCAGATTTATTAAAAAAGAAAAACTGAAATATCACATGGTCCTAAGTATTCAGACCCTTTGCTGTGACATATATTTAACTCAGGTGCTTTCCATTTCTTCTGATCATCCTTGAGATGGTTCTACACCTTCATTTGAGTCCAGCTGTGTTTGATTATACTGATTGGACTTGATTAGGAAAGCCACACACCTGTCTATATAAGACCTTCCAGATCACAATGCATGTCAGAGCAAATGAGAATCATGAGGTCAAAGGAACTGCCTGAAGAGCTCAGAGACAGAATTGTGGCAAGGCACAGATCTGGCCAAGGTTACAAAAAGATTTCTGCTGCACTTAAGGTTCCTAAGAGCACAGTGGCCTCCATAATCCTCAAATGGAAGACGTTTGGGATGACCAGAACCCTTCCTAGAGCTGGCCGTCCGGCCAAACTGAGCTATCGGGGGAGAAGAGCCTTGGTGAGAGAGGTAAAGAAGAACCCAAAGATCACTGTGGCTGAGCTCCAGAGATGCAGTCAGGCGATGGGAGAAAGTTGTAGAAAGTCAACTATCACTGCAGCCCTCCACCAGTCGGGGCTTTATGGCAGAGTGGCCCGACGGAAGCCTCTCCTCAGTGTAAGACACATGAAAGCCCGCATGGAGTTTGCTAAAAAACACCCGAAGGGCTCCAAGATGGTGAGAAATAAGATTCTCTGGTCTGATGAGACCAAAATAGAACTTTTTGGCCTTAATTCTAAGCGGTATGTGTAGAGAAAACCAGGCACTGCTCATCACCTGTCCAATACAGTCCCAACAGTGAAGCATGGTGGTGGCAGCATCAGGCTGTGGGGGTGTTTTTTAGCTGCAAGGACAGGAAGACTGGTTGCAATCAAGGGAAAGATGAATGCGGCCAAGTACAGGGATATCCTGGACAAAAACCTTCTCCAGAGTGCTCTGGACCTCAGACTGGGCAGAAGGTTTACCTTCCAACAAGACAATGACCCTAAGCACACAGCTAAAATAACAAAGGAGTGGCTTCACAACAACTCCGTGACTGTTCTTGAATGGCCCAGCCAGAGCCCTGACTTAAACCCAATTGAGCATCTCTGGAGAGACCTAAAAATGGCTGTCCACCAACGTTTATCATCCAACCTGACAGAACTGGAGAGGATCTGCAAGGAGGAATGGCAGAGGATCCCCAAATCCAGGTGTGAAAGACTTGTTGCATCTTTCCCAAAAAGATTCCTGGTTGTATTAGATCAAAAGGGGGCTTCTACTAAATACTGAGCAAAGGGTCTGAATACTTAGGACCATGTGATATTTCAGTTTTTATTCTTTAATAAATCTGCAACAATGTCAACAATTCTGTGTTTTTCTGTCAGTATGGGGAGCTGTGTGTACATTCATGAGGAAGAAGAATGAACCTAAATGATTTTAGCAAATGGCTGCAATATAACAAAGAGTGAAAAATTTAAGGGGGTCTGAATACTTTCCGTACCCACTGTATATATATATATATATATATATATATATTTATTCTTGGGGTTTTAGATAATTTTCTAGCCAAAAATACAGATTTCAAAATGTGTGAGAAACAAAATAAATTGCTCCAGAGGAAGCATAGATGTTGCAGATTGAAAGGTATGGTTGGTGTAGCTGTTATTAATGTCCTATAAATAGTTTAACAGCAGCGTTCTTCTTTAATACTGCCGCTTGTCCTTCATGCACAGACGGAAGGCACTTTGTGGACAGACATCGGGAGAATCTGATAAGTCGGATGTATGCAGTGGATGGTGTCTTAGATGGTCTTCTTCAAGAGGATCTGCTGACATATGAACAATATGAGCGAGTGCGGTGCCAGAGCACATCGCAGGAGAAGATGAGAGAGCTGTACCGTTATATCCGAGGCTGGGGAACGGACCACAAGGACACATTATACAATATTCTACTAAACAGAAACAGGCCGCTCATCCAAGACCTGCAGAGATAAGACAATGCTTTCTAAAAAATAGCACTGGGTCTGTTTGTATGAGTATAGATGTGTTCCTGAGACCAGCGTCTGGGTGTGAAGAGTCCGTCACATGGGACCATCGGTGACCACAGAACCATCTCTCTGATTGTCTTAGTACCTGTTGTAGTTGATATAAAATTATATTTCTTGTACAGAGCCTGGCGTTAAATTATTTAAAGTTTAAAAAAAAGCTTATTAATCACTTCTGGACCGGAAGGATTTGCCCCCTTAATGACCAGGCCATTTTTTGCGATTCGGCACTGCGTTACTTTAACTGAGAATTGCGCGGCCGTGCTACGCTGTACCCAAATAAAATTGACGTCCTTATTTTCCCACAAATAGAGCTTTCTTTTGGTGGTATTTGATCACCTCTGTGATTTTTATTTTTTTGCGCTATAAAAAAAAAAGAGCGACAACTCTGAAAAAAAAAAAAAAACAATATTTTACATTTTCTGCTATATGACATTCCCAAAAAAAAAAAATTTAAAACTCAAAATTTTTATAATATTCTAGGCCAATTTGTTTTCTGCTACATATTTTTGGTAAAACAAAATTACAATAAGCGTATTTTGATTGGTTAGCGCAAACTAACTACGGGAAAGATTTATGTCATTTTTATTATTATTTTTAATTTTTTTTTTTACTAGTAATGGCGGCGATCTGCGATTTTTAGCGGGACTGCGACATTTCGACGGACAGATCGGACCCGTAACTGACATTTTTGGGGGAACCAGTGACATTACTACAGTAATCAGTGCTAAAAATATGCCGTTACTGTAATAATTACACTGGCAGGGAAGGGGTTAATACTGTAGGTGATCAAGGGGTTAAATGTGAGCCTAGGGGAGTGATTCTAACTGTGTGGGGGCGGGACTTGTGAAATGATCAGAGAGACATGTGATCCTACATAGAAGGATCACAGGCACTCTATGATCATTCCAGAGAGAAGAACGGTCAGCTGTGCTTACAATAACTGACCGTCCTTCTCTCTCAGCGGGGAGCGATGGGGGGTTTCAGGCGTGCATCCGAGTCCCCGCTGCAGAGTGGGGGCGGGAGCTGCAGGTGGGTGACCTATGTATACCTACGTCGGTTTGCGCAGGAGGGACTGCCTGCGGCAGTATAACAGCGGGGGGCGGTCCTTAAGTGGTTAATATATTTAAAAAATGTGGGGTTAATTAGATGAAAGGAACTACTTTTATTTAAAGGGCTGGCTCACCTGTACAGTAAAAATGTAAAGGTGAACTAACACCAGATACCCTCCCCAACCCTCTGGTCCCCGCTGTACTTACCTCCAAGGTTGCCGAGCTCTAGCACCACCAAAGCCGCTCCAGCGATTCAGGGATTTAATAACCTCGCTCTTCTCCAAGCAGAACTTCCAGGACGGACAGAATAGATTAACTGTGATGGCGCTGGCCAATCAGAAACAATCTGGTCCACCCTGAATGCGCTGTTTGGAGAAGAATTGGGATTTCAAATCCCCAGATTGCTGGAGCTGCTGCAGGGGTGCTGACAGCTTGGCAACCCCGGAAGGAATTACAGAAGGGACCAGGCGGGTGGGGAGGGTAATGTTACTGAGCTGCAATGAGGGTGGATTGTGCGGTATAGACCCTCTGGCATTACTATCACCTGAGGTGGGTGGTTTTGGCACCAAAAACTACCAATGACACTATGCAGCTCAGCTGCCAGTGTCCTAGCAACTAGCTTAGTAACACCGCACTGTGTACAGAGGGTAATGTACTGGTCTGCAATAGGAGCAGATTGCCCAATATGGAAACACCAGCCTTAGTGTTGCCTGAGGCGGACCGGTTTGCCGCCGTAACAACCTGTGTGACTAGCCACCAGTGGCCTAGCAACCAGTTTAGTAACGCTGCGATGTGTATACAGGGTAATGTTACTGAGCTGCAATGAGAGTAGATTGTCTGGTATGGACAACCCGGCCTTAATATCACCTAAGTTGGACAATTTTGCTGCCATACCAACCAATGACGCAGCGTGGCTCAGCTGCCGGTGTCCTAGCAACCACCTTAGTAACACTGCACTATATGCACAGGGTAATGTTACAAGGATGCAACGAGGACAGATTGTCCACTATGCAAACTCCAGCCTTCTTGTTGTCTGAGGCAGATGGTTATGCCGCCATTACAACATGTGTGCCTAGCCACCAGTGGCCTAGCAACCAGTTCAGTAACACTACGATGTGTATACAGGGTAATGTTACTGAGCTGCAATGAGAGTAGATTGTCTGGATACCTAGGCCTTAGTATCACCTGAGGTGTACAGCTTTGCCACCATATAAAGCAATGCTAAGTGGCTCAACTGCCAGTGTCCTAGCAACCAGCTTAGTAACACCACCCTGTGTACTAGTGATCGACCAATATCGTTTTTTTAATGCCGATACCAATATTTTGGTCATCGGATATCGGTATCCGCCGATATTTTCAGACATTAAATTTTTTTTTTTTTCACAGGTACTCTTGTGGAGGGATCTGGGGGTCTGAAAGACCCCAAACCCCTCCTCTACACTTAAAAGCATTCAAAACGCCAAGTTTGACTGTTTTGAATGCTGTTATTTTCTTGAATGTGGCGCCGAGTACCCGGAAGTGATGTCATGACATCACTTCCGGGTTTTTTACATGGAGACCTGATCAGAGCCGAATGCGGCTTTGATCGGGTCTTCTCTTCAGCGGCCGATGAGGTAGGATGCCCGGGTCTCCCGGTGGGACGGGAGACCCGGGCGAGCTGCGGAAGGGGGGGGGGTACATCCCCTCCTGCTCCTTGTAATGACAGCCGAGCGGCTTCTCAGCTCCATCGGTTGTCATTACAAGACAGCTGACTGTTGGCTATGGACGCCAGTACTGGGGTGATGCCTCTAGCTACAGGCATCACTCCGGTAAAGCACATTCCCGAAATATCGGCAATATCGGTATCCTCAGGGGCCGATTCCGATATATCAGGGAAAGTGCATATCGACCCCTGATATATCGGTGTTGCCGATAATCAGTCGATCCCTGTACACAGGGTATTGTTACTGAGCTGCAACGAGGACAGATTATCCACAATGGAAACTCTGGCCTCCTACACCCTACTAGTTTATTTTCGTTCAACTCACGTGGGTTAAACGAAAAAACCTCACAATCCAGGTCAGAGCTGCTGTACTAACAATCCAACGTTAGTATAGTGATCTGAAGTGCTATTGTGTTCTGACAGGGGAACAACCCCTCCGCCAGAAAATACCAGTCAGCGCATTCAGCCATTGGCTGACAGCGCTGATCGGGAGGGTGTAATCAGACCATTTTCGGTCATGGCCCTTCTACAGATGCCTGTTAAAACGGCTGATTTCTGTCGGACCGGCTGCCATACACACGGGCCGATTTTTGGATGGTTTCTATTGAACCGGCTAACGTTGTCTGACATTTAACCCGTGTGTACTAGGCTTTAGTGTTGCCTGAGGTAGACTGTTTTGCCGCCATAACAACCTGTGTACATAGTCACCAGTAGCCTAGCAACCAGTTCAGTAATACTGCAATGTGTAGACAGGAGGAATGTTACTGAGCTGCAATGAGAGTGGATTGTCTGGTATGGACATCCAGGCCTTAGTATCACCTCAGGTGGACGGTTTTGCCGCCATACCAACCAATGAAGCAGTGTGGCCTAGCCTCTAGTGTCCTAGTGAGGTGTTGTATCACCTCCTCGCCACCTGCGATCCCCCCCCCCCCCGCACCCATTGAACGTGGTTGCCGGGTGCTTACCGAGTGGTCCTCTTTACTTGAAAGGGTCATGTTCGGCGGGCGCTATGCCCGCAAAAAGCAACAGGGGGTTTAAGTCTTGACACAGAGCAATGCATCATGGCCGTAGCACATGTAAACCCCTGGCCGCTACCTTTGTAGCTAAAGGGGGTAGTGAGGGGGCAATAAATGCGCCCCTCAACCAAAGGTGTAACTTTCAATGGCGCACCAACACACCTCCTATACATTGCGTTGCAACGCACCCCACGTACTACCTATATGTTGTGTCACTGAGAAAAAAATATGGTATGTCTGTATTTGTGTTTGCTCCAGTGCATTGGCAGCTTATTCCAGAGTGCCAGCAACACACTATATAAATGGGACCTAAAGCCAGACTGTTGCCTTATAACTGGGGCCCCATAGCCTCACTTATGTTTTCATATCATACAAGGCCCTCTCACACTTGTGCAACCTGAAAGTTGTGCCATTTTGCCTGGACTTGAAGCGATGTCTGTGTAATATTGAGGTCTATGAACTATTGATCGACCGATATCGTTTTTTTTAACGCCGATGTCGATATTTTGGTCATCGGATATTGGCCGATATTTTCGGACATTGCATTTTTTTTTTTTTATGTCTACAGGTACTGTGGTGGAGGGATCTGGGGGGTCTAAAAGACCCCAAACTCCTCCTCTGCACTTAAAAGCATTCAAAACGCCAAGTTTGGCTGTTTTGAATGCTGTAAGTTTTTTTAATTCGGCGCCACCTGTACCCGGAAGTGATGCCATGACATCACTTCCCAGTACTCTGCGTCGAATTAAAATTATTGAAAGTAAAAAAAATGGAGACCCGTTTAGAGCTGAGTGCCGGGTCACACTTGTGCGATGCGGGAAGGCTGCGAATTTGCAGTGTGTTCCCGCATCGCAAACGCACATCTGGCAGTTCACACTGCCATATGCGATACGCTGGGGGTGTCAATGAAATGTTAACGACACCCCCAGTTTGATCGCATATCGCAGTGCGATCTGACAGT
Source organism: Pelophylax lessonae (assembly GCF_965119305.1). Taxonomy (NCBI): domain Eukaryota; kingdom Metazoa; phylum Chordata; class Amphibia; order Anura; family Ranidae; genus Pelophylax; species Pelophylax lessonae. Next base: position 31,441,569 of record NC_138773.1, on the reverse strand, counting down.
TAGCACAGGATCGGATCGCCCAAGTGTGAACCACTGTACAATCCGATCCTGATGCCACTGAAAAAATACCTCATGTGCGTCTTTTGTGTGGGTGCAGTGCGAATTTAGCCATACAAACTGTATGGCTGAAATCGCACTGCACATCTGATCGTATGTAATGAAGGAGCAGTGCGCTCCGATATTACATGCGATCACCGCACACGCGGAAGTGTGAACCAGCACTGAATGCAGCTTTGATCGGGTCTTCTCTTTGGCGGCCCTGCATGTAGGATGCCCGGGTCTCCCAGTGGGACAGGAGACCCGGGGAAGGTGGCAGGGGGACATCCTTTCCCGCTCCTTGTAATGACAGCCGAGCGGCTTCTCAGCCACATCGGTTGTCATTACAAGACCGCCAACAATCGGCTATGGACGCCGGTACCAGGGTGATGCCTCTAGCTGTAGGCATTACTCCGGTACAGCACTTTCCTGAAATATCGCTAACCTCAGGGACCGATTCCGATATATCGGGGAAAGTGCCTATTGGCCACCGATATAATGATGTTGACGATAATCGGTCGATCACTATTATGAACCTCAAGTTGCAGCAAAGTAGTGCAGGTGTTCCGTGAGAATTACCTACCCGTGAGAAAAACCTACCCCTCGTCACTTACGGTTCACGGCACTGTATGGAATGCAGCCGTTACATTAAAACATCTGGGCTGCAATACGAATCATCTCCGCTCCTGTGGCTGTCACTTCCCTGCTCTCGGCAAGTAAATATAAAAGCGGCGGCGGGTGTATGTAAACATAAATCACGGAGACGCCAGCCGCTTTTATATTTACTTGCCGAGAGCAGGGAAGTGACAGCCACATGAGCGGAGATGATTCGTATTGCAACCCCGCTGTTTTATTTAACCGCCGCGTGGGTAGGTTTTTTCCACGGTACACCGTCCTATTTCCATACTAGTGCGCATGCGCACTAGTCAGCTCCTCTGTCGTCCCTTTAGGTATCTGGCCCTGTGAGCATGCGCACTGCTGCGCTGCTCAGCTGTTCCTGGCCGGAAGTGACGAGGGGTAGGTAATTCTCACGGGGTAGGTAATTCTCACGCTACACAGGGCCTACTTTGAAGTCACTGTGATTTCAAGGCGCACAGATATGAACAGTACTCATTGGGTACAACTGGTCATGGGGCTTTGCAGTCAAGCAAGTGTGAAAGAGGGCCCAAAGGACTTTATTTATCACTTTCCACACTGTGTTCACTGTCACTATGGAGACAGAGACCCTCTGAGGTAACTAGGGAGGCGTCACGTGATCCCCTTCCACTAACGCAAGTCCCCTGCATTTCCCGTGCGCCCGCCACGCTCTGATTGGCCGCTTCGGTCACACGCTATGCTCTGATTGGCCGCCCCAGTCACATGCCCCCACTCTGATTGGCTGTTCCGCCGGGCGCGCTCCTTGAAGCTCAGTCGGTTCGCCTCTATCCAGTGACAGAACCGGAGATGCAGCGACAGTCTCGCCTGAAGCGGGAGCTCCAACTCCTCAGCACCGAGCCGCCCTCGGGCGTCAGCTGCTGGCAGTCCGGGGACCGGATGGACGAGCTCCGGGCTCAGGTGGTGGGCTCCGCCGGGTCCCCGTACGAGGGCGGCGTGTTCAGCCTGGACATCTCCGTGCCGGAGCGCTACCCGTTCGAGCCGCCCCGGGTGCAGTTCGTCACCCCCATCTACCACCCGAACATCGACTCCGCCGGCCGCATCTGCCTGGACATCCTCAAGCCGCCGCCGAAGGGAGCCTGGAGACCGGCGCTGAGCCTCTCCTCCGTCCTCACCTCCATACAGCTACTGATGACTGAGCCCAACCCCGAGGACCCGCTCATGGCTGACATCGCCCGGGAGTACAAGTATCACCGAGCCGCATACACCGCCACCGCCCGGAAATGGACCGAGAAACACGCCGAGGCCCCAGGGGCCACACATAAGAGGGCGGGGCCGGAGAGAGAGGAGCCCAGCAAGAGGCCCTGCCGGGAGGAGGAGCAGGGTGACGTCACGGGGCGGGCTGAGTGATCGGTTTTCTATTGGAAAATAGACCGGAAGTGATTCTGCTTATTGCGCATTCTCTATGCGTTCCAACATGGCCGCTATGCGTTTCACTAGGCTTCCTAATGTGACAGAACGTGAAAGCAGCAGCAGACATCTAAATACACCCAGGCAACGTTTGAATTTTATACTTATTTTAACAGATAACTCAAGTTATGTACTGACATAGACTATTTCACCGCGACCGAGTGACATAGACTATTTCACTATATAATCAGTTTGTCGCTGAGCAGTGCGGGGTGTACCAAGATGGCCGTCACCACCTTCTGCCTGCAGGTTTCTCGCTAGATTACTATAATACAGATGTAATACTGTGATTCAGTATAAAAGGTTGAGTTTACTGCTAAAATGTAAAATTCAAGACTTGCGCGCTTGCACTTTGTCACTGAGCAGTGCGGGGTGTACCAAGATGGCCGTCACCACCTTCTACCTGCAGGTTTCTCGCTATATTTACTATAATACATTTCACTATATAATCAGATTGTCGCTGAGCAGTGCGGGGTGTACCAAGATGGCCGTCGCCACCTTCTGCCTGCAGGTTTCTCACTAGATTACTGTAATGCAGATGTAATACTGGGATTCGGTATAAAAGGGGAGTTTACTGCTAAAATAAATGTAAAATTCAAGACTTGCGCGTTTGCAGTTTGTCGCTGAGCAGTGTGGGGTGTACCAAGATGGCCGTCACCACCGTCTACCTGCAGGTTTCTCGCTATATTTACTATAATACAGATGTAATACTGTGATTCGGTATAAAAGGTTGAGTTTACTGCTAAAATAATTGTAAAATTCAAGTCTGAGAAGTTGTCTGCCGCTGCTTCGTGTTCTGTCACATTAGGAAACCTATTGGAACGCATAGCAGCCATGTTGGAGCACATGTGCAGTAAGCAATTTTTGCTCAGAACATTCCTTCCGTTATATTTTCTGATTGGTAGTGGAATTCTGACAGAACACGGTGGAGGAAACTGATCCTTAGTGATGTCTGCATTCGAGCAGTCACGTGACTTTGTTTTCCCCATGTGACTCCAGAATCATCCAGCCTGCTCCACCCTGAGTGATAGACTGTCACCGGATGGTCTGCACAGTCCAACTCACCCCCTAATACTGTCCAAACCTGCTCCACCCTGGATAACAGACTCTTAGGATATCACAGGAGGGTCTGCACAGTCCAGCTCCCCCCTCTGATTGTGTCCCAGCCTACTCTGCCTTTAGTGAGACTGCCTGCGTGAATGACAGCCGGTGTCCACAAGTGACTTCACATCCAATCTGGCCTTTCCCTGATGGGTGTTACAAGCGGCTCCACCGTGAATAAGACTGCCTGTGTTATGGAAGGAATAAATGGCTGTCCCGTGTCTCCATGTAAATTCAGAACTAAACTTGCTTGTGTCCTGGCACGTTTCACTCTTAATAACAGATGGTGTTCTGATGTGTTAGGAGGGTATGAATGGCAGCCACTGTCCCCTTGTGACTCCAGAACCAAACCATCCCACAACCCTCTGATGGTGTCCCAATATGCTCCACATTGAATGACTGCCTGTGTTCTGGATAGTATAAATGGCAGCCATTGTCCCCATGTGACTTCTGGCCCAAACAATCTGCCTTATCCCAGCATGCTCCAACTTGAATGGTAGCCTGTCATTATGCAGAAGGATAGTCTCAATGGCAGCCACGTGACTTTGAGAACCAAACAATCTGGGTTATTCCTGATAGTGTCCTAGCATGCTTCCATCTTGAATGACAGCCTGTCTTATGATGTATCAGGATAGTCTCAGTAGCAGCCACTACAGACATGTGACGCTCGGAACAAAACAATCCAGCTTATTCCTGATGCTCCACCTTTGAACAGCAGCCACTGTCCACCATGTGGTTCCAGATCCAAAGAATCCAGCTCACCCCTCTTATATGGTGCCAGTCTGCTGAACTGTGAATGAGACAGTTATATGGATGATTTAATTAGCAGCCAGTGACTTCAGAACCAAACAATCCAGTTTATCTCTTGTGATGTCTCAGCATGCTTCACCCTTGCCAGCCTGATTTATGACATCACAGTATGGTCCAAATGGCAATCAGTGACTTTTTAGCCTAATAATTTTATCTTATTCCTGGTGATGTCCCAGCATGCTTCACCCTAAATGATGGTCTGAGTGCCAGCTGGTGTCTCACATCACTGTAAGCAAAGGATCTGGTTTATCCCTTGTGGTGTTGTGGCATGCTCTACACTAAATGATAGCCTGAGACAGAATGGTTTGAATGGCAACCACATGGCTCCAGAACCAGCTGATTGGTCTCCTAGCATGCTCTGTCTTGCATCACGCGATAATATAAGACAGTTGCTGTCACTAAGTCTGATTTATGACATCACAGGATGGTCCCAATGGCAATTGGTTTTACTATGACTTCTAAACCAAACCATTTTTAGCTTATTTCTGGTGGTGTCCCAGCATGCCCCTCCTCCCCTAATGACAGCCTGTTACATTATGGTCTGAATGGCAGTTGATGTCACCATGTGACTTCTGAACCAAACACTCTGGTTTTATCCCTGATGGTATAAAAGGTAATCGGGACACTGCTGCAGGTAAGAACACCCTAGCAGGTGCAGGTTCAGCTCCCCACTGAAGATGTGATATTCAATATAGTGGATGACCAGACTCCAGAAAAAAGAACCTCCTGTCTGCAAGAGAAGTGAGAATTCTAACATGTTTACACTAGAATGCTTAATAGAAAATAATCAGTGATGAGCATTAGAAGTCTCACTTTGCCTGTTTGTACTTTTCATTACATCCATAAATTCAAGAAAAATAGTCTGTTATTGGAGTGTGGCCTTCCTCTATACTGACTATTACCATCCCTGATAGTGTACTAGAATGTTTCTGGATGACAGCCGGCCCTATGAACATCAGCAGATGTCTCCACTGGACTCAAACCAAAAATCTTTTCTCTTATGTCCCAGAATGCTTTGCCTCGTGAAGTCGCAGGATGTTCTGGCTTCTGGTGACTCAACTATTCAGTCTTAGTGATGTCCCAGCATGCCCTGCCCTGAATGATTTTCCTATTCCTTATAATCTCACAAGAATAACTTTTATCAGTGCTGGTGACTAAAACACCATTGTCCTATATTCTTCGGTCACAGGATTTCCTTAAGAAAATCTGTTCCTAAAAAAAAAAAAAATGTGGAGGTTGCCTTTGCTGCTGTGCTTTAAAAAAAATGCTAGTTGCCTGGCTGTCATGCAGATTATTTTGCTTCATTACATTGAATCCGTTATTAAACGTTGGAACCTGTGCTGATGACCTTGCAATTTAGACTCGATTCACACCAGCGCGACTGGTCAGCCTGACAAGTCGCGGTCCATTGACTGCTACAGGACCCGTTCTAATAGGAGCGACACAAGTCGCTACGACTTAGAAAAAGGTTCCTGTACTACTTCGGGCAACCTCGCAGCGACTTGCATAGACTTTCATTATATGAAGTCTGTGCAAGTCGCGCCGAAGTCGCGGTGCACTGGACTTCACAAGTCGCCCCCCGAAGTAGTACAGAGTCGTGTCGCCATAGTGTGAACCGACTATTACAGGCTGCTAAAGATAAGAATGAGACACTACAGAAACGGTTTTCTCTGAAAGCATGGCTGGAGGTTGAACGTGTATATAGATAATAAAAAAAAATTTATAGATGGCTTAAAAAAAGTTTAATATATACGTTTATACAGGATTTGCAGTGAAGGGCAATTGTGTGAATATTGTAAACAAAATATGACCAGATTAACGTGTCCTTCCGTAATTTCTCATAGTTGGACCTCTACTGAATTGTTTTGCTACTATTTCCTTTTTCCTCTCTTCTTCCCGTCTTCTGTCTGGTTTAATTCTTGCTTTGAGTTTTTTTGTTATATATGTGTAAATGTACCCCATAATTTATTGGTAAGTTTCAAAATAAAGTGAGAGAAAAAAAAATTGCAAGGCGTCGCAAATGTTTGTTTATCTTTTTGGCTATCTGTGTACTATTGCAGAGATTTCGCTTCCTTGCCCATTGCCAAAACAAAACCTGAGAGGAGAGGAAATCCTTGCAAATTAAGGGAATCCCTTTGGGGGGGGCACCATAACAAGCTGTTCCCATTGGAAGATTTCCCCTCTATTACTTTTATGGGGACAACCCAAAATTTGGGATTTACTTTCAGTTTCGATGATAGTGGTACACCGGACCAATAGAGAGAGTGGATCTCCTTAATTGGGGCACAGATCGCAATAAAAAAAAAAAAAAAAAATTGTAAATTGTAAATTTTTTTTTTTTTTTACTCCTATCCAAAACGTAAACAAATCCTTTATAATAAAGTATAAATGTTTAATTTCATGTTTTTTAGGTTGGCTTTTTTGCAGGTAAAAAAATGTGCATTTTATTACTTTTTAGGAGTCTGCATAGCATTGCACCGACGATTATCAGATCACAGGTGTAATCTCAAGCGCCTGCAGAGTCTTGTCACCTGTTTTCCCATACGGGCAGGCAGTTATGCCCCGTACACACGCGTCGATAGTTGGCCGTGAATTTTCAGCCAACGTCCGATCGGCCGTTTTTTCGGCTTGTTAGTATGATGCTTCCGACAACTGACTCCGACTTTTCGGCCGAAAAAAAAAATCTGGTGTGCAGGTTATAAAATTTTTTGTTGGCCGTCACCACAACGGCCGATTTTCCGTCAGTCAGTACAGATTTTGGCAGACAAAAATCTGATGAGCAAGACTGGGCATGCTCAGAGATAAAAAAACAAACGGAAAGTAAACCAGCACGTGACATCACTTCTGAAGTAGATTTTTGTTGGCCGAGAAAATTAGTGTGCAGTCTAGAGCACATTTCAACCAACACAACAACACTGGACAAAAGTCGGCCGATAATCGTTGCGTGTGTACGAGGCATTAGTGAATGACCGGAAGAATCAATGAACTGTTAGAGCGCTCATTAGCGCCCTGGTAGTTTGTTGAGAACTACAAATGGACAGTCAAAAAGGTTGTCTGTACTTGTAGTGCATTCATTTACAGAACTCTGAATAAATGACTCAGCCGTGTGGGTGGAGTCCTGCATGGCCACATTCTTATCAAGTTGTGATCGGGTGCAGGGGGAAGATCCCCAGCCTGCTGTCACAATTAGAAGATGGACCAGGGAGAGGCTGCAGTAACGGGAACTTATAAGACCCCGTTCACACTGGGGCAACACTACTTGCTGGGGCGACCTCACAGTTCAATGTGTGCAGCGCGCACCGCGACCTCGGAGCGGCCGGCACGGACTTCATAACATTGAAGTCTATGACGGTCGCTCCGGGTCGCCCCAAAGAAGCTCCGAACCCCTTTTCTAAGTCGGAGCGACTTGTGTCGCTCCTATTAGAACGGGTCCACAGCTTCTCTATGGCAGGCGACCTACGGCGATCTGTCAGGCGACCAGGTCGCCTGACAGGTCGCCCCAGTGTGAACGGGGTCTAAAGGTGAACTTATCTTTTAACTGCCTCCCTTTCCCAGCCAGTGTCAATACCGTATTATCACTAATCACACTATTAAGATTGGTACACACTGGCTGAATAGTGTTCAACAGAACCCGGCCGACATTTGGCCAGGGTGTACAGCAGCCTGTTGGGTAAAAGCCGGATGTTAGGCCTAACGCTCTGGCTTCTGTCGACTGGGCATGCTGAAAAACCAGCAGCCAATTGGCATCAGATCAGTGCTGGCAGGCAGTAGTGGGGGGGGGGGGGGGGGGGGTGGTGTGTAATCCCTGTCAAAACACTAGCTTATCACTACGCTTGCATAGTTAGTACAGTGGCTTCTCCTGAGTTACCTAGGTTTTTTTTTTTTTTCTTTTTTGCAATTTAGCCCGCTAGGTTGAACTTTAAAAAAAAAAAAAAAAACTGTCTGTGTGTACCAGACATTGTTACTAGCACCATCAGGTAGCGCCAGATTGTCCGCCACCCTATCACAGTCGCATTGTAAGTTGCTGATCACATCCAATACCAGTAAAGGGGCTATAGCTGCGTAAATTCTAGTATATCCCATAGTTTGTAGATGCTATAACTTTCACACAAACCAATTCTTTGGGATTTTTTTTTTTTTTTTTATGAAAGACATAACAGAATACATTTTAGCCTGCATTTATAAAGAAAATTATTTTTTTTTTCTTTTGGGTATGTTTTGTAACAGAGTAAAGAATTATAGTTTTTTTTTTTATTTTTTTATATTTTCAGTCTTTTTTTTAATTTATAAAATAAACCCAGTTTTGATGAAATGCCACCAAAATAAGAATAAATATTTTTTCTCTTACGTCCTCCGACAGTCGCCGCCTCTTCATATTCGTCACATATGGGGTATTAGACTTTGCTCCGAAGGAGTAGCTAGGCAACAGAATATGTTAACAATAAAGCTTTAACATATCCCACCCTCAAGGGGTGGTCCCCTCAGTCAATACCCTCCTACTTCCTGCAACCATATCTCAGTTTTAATGTCTAGCTTGTCAGGAGTGGCTGGCTCTCTCTGTGCTGGGACTTTTTGTCCCAGACTCTTTCTTCTTTTTGAGCATGCTGTGGGCTGCAAGGGGGGGGGGGGGAGCTGTATGACACTGAGTATGTCAGGCTGGGCAGTGTGAGGAGCTGTGTGCTGTGGGGCATGTTTTTAATGGCATGTTGGGGCATATACAGCGATCGCTGCGGCGATCTAACATGTATCCATATAATGGGATGAGATTGTGTGTGTTTTTATGCACTGTGGAGCGGCGATTTCGGCGCCAAACGACGCCATTTTACCGGCGCCCGCTCCGGCCGCATGGTTTACATGCACGGCGGCCATTTTCTTGTAGCCTCCATAGGCTTACATAGAGCGCCCTGGCATCATCACTTCCTCTTTCCTGGAAGCACCGATCGAGGCAGCAGCAGCAGCGGAGTCTCCTCAGGTTTTATCCTTCTATTCCTGTGTTCCATTGCCTGTATTCAGTCTGTATATTCCCTGTGGGGGTCTCGTTGTGCCTGAGTGTGGTGCGGTGGGCTGCGCTTGCTGAAAGGGGGCAGTTAACCCTTGGTTGTCTGGCATACAGGGGCAATGGATTCTCAGGAGGGCAAGTTTCCCACAGTATTGGTGGAAAGCCAGGGGACCGCTGTTTCCCCCCCAGGGGGGGATTTAGCCACTATTGTGGCTGGCCTTGCTGCCCAGGTGCAAATGCTAGTGGCTGCTCAATCTACTAAACGGCCCAGAGTTGCTCTGTCCTCTGATTCTGAGGGTGAAGGTGATGGGGCTGTTCTGGCAGGGACCCCCCTATCGGGGTCCCGCTCCTCTCTTGATCTAGTGGGGTCTGAGGTAGAGGCTGCAGTTGAGGGGGTTGATAATTCTCCCCCTGGCTCGCCTGAAGAGCTTGCAATCATGGATGAGTTGATTGCTTCCATTAAGCAGACGCTGCGTTTGCAGGACGAGGTGTGTCCCCCAGCTGCCTTGGCGGCGTATGGGACGCAGAGAAAACGCAGGACGCCGCAGGTTTTTCCCTGCAATGCTGATTTTCAGCGCGCTGTTAAGGACCAATGGCGCGATCTGCGCAAGCCTTTTGCGGTTCCAAGTAAATTTAAGCTGCGTTATCCTTTCTCGCCTGCCACTGATGAACGGTGGTGTGTGCCTCCACCAGTGGATCATGCAATTGCGGTTTTGAACAAAGCCACTGCGATCCCTGCAGAGGGATCCCCTGTTTTCCGTGATGCCACCGATAGGAGACTGGAGTCTCTTGCCCGTCATACTTATTCTGTTACGGGTTCTATGCTTAAGGCTCTGTTTGCTTCTCTCATGGCGGCTCAGGCGATCGCAAGTTGGACGCAGATGCTTAGGCGCGTCCTAGTGGCCGATTCGGCCTCGGCGGCGACCCTGGATATGGTGGATCAAATCCACCAGGGTGTCATGTATCTGTGTGATGCGGACTTGGACCTGATTCCGTTGGCTGCACGTGTGCACAGCGTGGCGGTGTTGTCTCGCCGCCTGGTTTGGTTGAAATGTTGGTCGGTGGACCAATCTTCACGTAAAACCTTAGCCAATCTGCCTTATGATGGGTCTCGCCTTTTTGGGGAGTCCCTGGATGTGTTGATTAAGGGGATTACCGGGGGTAAGAGCACTCTCTTGCCCCATTTCCCCAAGGCTAAGGGGGCTTCTGGGAAGAAGCATGCGAGTTTTCGGCCCCCTCAGGGGTCCTTTCGTGCCTTTCGGCCGCACTACAAGGGCAAACCGTTCAAAGGCCAAGGCTCTCAGAAGAAGCCCTGGTCTGGGAAACAAAAGTCCGGCCAATCCGGACCTGCGGCCCATAACAGTTCGGCCTGAAGGGGCGCCCTCACCCAGTTTTGGGGTGGGGGGACGCTTGCTCGGTTTTCTTCAACCCTGGTTGGCCCGTGTGCGGGACAGATGGGTTCTGGAAATCGTTCGATCTGGTTACAAGATCGAGTTTCTCTCTCGGCCGGAGAGCAGATTTTTTCCCTCAAATCTACAACTGTCTCCAGAGCGCCTGCAGGATCTGCACCTGGCGGTGCGGGACCTGAGGGCTCAGGGTGTGGTGGTTCCGGTGCCTCATCGGGACAGATTTCGGGGGTTTTATTCCAATCTGTTCACCGTGCCCAGGAAGGAGGGCAAGGTTCGTCCGATTCTGGACTTGAAAGCTCTGAACCGCTCTGTGCGGGTTCGCAAGTTCCGCATGGAGTCCCTGCGCTCGGTGGTGGCTGCCCTGGTTCCGGGGGAATTCATTGCCTCCATCGATTTGAAGGATGCGTACCTTCACATCCCCATATTCGAGGGGCATCAGAGATACCTTCGATTTGCCATTGCGGAGGATCACTACCAGTTCGTGGCGTTGCCCTTTGGGCTCGCCTCGGCTCCGCGGGTCTTCACCAAGGTGCTTGCACCGGTTCTGGCATTATTGAGGGCCCAGGGCATTTCTGTCCTGGGGTATCTGGACGACATTCTGATTCGGTCTGCGACCGGTCAGGGTCTGGAGAAGGACCTGTCTGTCACAATGCGAACTCTGCAGGAGTTCGGTTGGACGATAAATGTTCCAAAGTCGACACTGAGTCCGTCGGTTCGTCTTCCCTATCTGGGAATGATACTGGACTCGGTGCAGGCGAAGGTCTTCCTGCCGGAAGACAAACTCAAGACTCTTCAGGAGGAAGTCAGGTTCCTCAGGGACGTTCCACACTCGTCTCTGCGAACGTGTATGAGATGTCTGGGATTGATGGTCTCGGCCTTCGAGGCGATTCCTTTCGCTCAGTTTCACACGCGGGGTCTCCAGGCGGAGATCCTGTCCAAGTGGGACGGGCGACCTCAATCTCTGGATCTTCAGATCTCGTTGAGTCATCGCACCAGGGAAAACCTTCTGTGGTGGCTCCAGTCCCCGTTGGTGTCCGGGGGCAAGTCGTTTCGTCCGATCTTGTGGACGATAATCACTACGGATGCCAGCCTGTCGGGCTGGGGTGGTGTTCTGGGCGTTCTGTCCGCCCAGGGGACCTGGTCGGAGGGGGAGTCTTCCCTCCCGATCAACATTCTGGAATTGCGTGCGATAAGGCTCTGTCTTCATCGCTGGACGGACCGGCTGCAGGGCTGCCCGGTTCGGGTGCAGACGGACAATGCCACGGCGGTGGCCTACATCAACCACCAAGGGGGCACCAGGAGTGCCCGAGCGGCTCGAGAAGTGGCCGACATTCTGTCTTGGGCCGAGACTCATGTCCCGGCGATAACGGCGGTTCACATTCCGGGAGTGGAGAACTGGCAGGCGGACTATCTGAGTCGCCAGACCCTGGATCAGGGGGAATGGTCTCTCCATCCGGCTGTCTTCCAGATGTTGTGCGCGAAGTGGGGTCTTCCAGATGTGGACCTGTTCGCGTCTCGCCTCAACTACAAGGTGAAGAGGTTCGTGGCAAGGACGCGCGACCCTCGGGCAGACGCGTCGGACGCGTTAGTGGCCCCGTGGCATCAGTACAGGCTGATGTACGCTTTTCCACCGATTCAGTTGCTGTCCAGGTTCCTTCGCAGGTTACACTCGGAACGCAGCACGGTGATTCTTGTGGCACCGGACTGGCCTCGCCGGTCCTGGTACGCAGACCTCGTGAATCTGGCGGTCGACGCCCCCTGGCGTCTGCCTCTTCGAGACGATCTACTGTCTCAAGGACCGATTTACCATCCTGCTTTACAGTCGCTGGCTTTGACGGCCTGGCTGTTGAGACCGAGGTCCTGAAGGAGAAGGGTCTCTCTCCAGAGGTCGTTCATACTTTGATCAACGCGAGGAAGTCTTCCTCGGGAAAGGTTTATTACCGTACTTGGAAGGCCTATTTTGCCTGGTGTGAGTCCAGGGGGTTTTCACCCCGCACGTACTCGGTTTCCCGTGTGCTGTCTTTCCTTCAGACGGGTGTCAATCAGCGTTTGGCGCTGGCCACGATAAAGGGTCAGGTGTCTGCGCTGGCCGTTCTATTTCAACGTCCCGTGGCTTCCAACTCCTTGGTTGGCACTTTTATTCAGGGTGTGCGGCATCTGGTTCCTCCTAGGAGGGATCCTTTGCCCCCCTGGGACTTGAATCTAGTTCTTTCTGTGTTACAACGTGCTCCTTTTGAACAGATCAGGGAGATCTCGTTGTCTCTGTTGTCCAAAAAGGTCGCCTTTTTGGTGGCGATCACCTCGGCTCGCAGAGTGTCGGAACTAGCGGCTTTGTCCTGCAAGTCTCCGTACCTGGTTGTTCATTTGGATAAGGTGGTCTTGCGACCTAATCCTTCTTTTCTGCCGAAACGAGTTTCGGAATTCCATCTTAACGAGGATATTGTTTTGCCTTCGTTGTGCACGAAGCCTAAGCATCCAAAGGAGGTGAGATTGCACTCTCTGGATGTTGTTCGGGCGATTAGGGTTTACCTTAAATCGACTGAGTCTTTTCGTAAGACGGACTCCTTGTTTGTTCTTCCAGAGGGTCCTCGGAAGGGCATGGCGGCTTCGGCCTCTACCATCGCCAAATGGATCAGGCAGACCATTGAACAGGCCTATGCCTTGCAGGGGAAGGTTCCCCCTGTGCCTGTGAAGGCGCACTCTACTAGATCACTGAGTACGTCTTGGGCCTGCCGTCATGGGGCTTCTGTAGCCCAGGTGTGTAAGGCGGCGACTTGGTCGACCGTGCACACTTTCACAAAATTCTACAAAGTAGATGTTCAGGCATCGGCGGATGCTTCCTTTGGCCGCAAGGTTCTTAGTGCGGCTGTTCCCTAGGGTCCCTTGTTGGGGACTCCTGGCTGTTGGGATAGTTTTTTGTATCCCCTGGTTTTTTTGTCTTTTCCTGGGTTGTTGCTCCTGTTGAGCACTTATTTTTGCTGTTGCCCAGCTGGTTTCCTTCCTTTGGTAAGGTTCCTTTCTTTGATGTGGAGACTGCGTTGCCTTTCGGCGCGGATGCGTTTCCCACCCCTCATGTTTGCACTGCTTTGGGACGTCCCCATATGTGACGAATATGAAGAGGCGGCGACTGTCGGAGGACGTAAGAGAAAACGGAATTTTTGTAAAATCTTACCTGTAAAATTCCTTTCTCTGAGTCCTCCGACAGTCGCCGCCCCCGCCCCTCTTTTGGGGTTTGAATGTATACTCTACTGCTATTCCACTAAAACTGAGATATGGTTGCAGGAAGTAGGAGGGTATTGACTGAGGGGACCACCCCTTGAGGGTGGGATATGTTAAAGCTTTATTGTTAACATATTCTGTTGCCTAGCTACTCCTTCGGAGCAAAGTCCAATACCCCATATGTGACGAATATGAAGAGGCGGCGACTGTCGGAGGACTCAGAGAAAGGAATTTTACAGGTAAGATTTTACAAAAATTCCGTTTTTTCACAAAAATAGAACACATTTTATGTGGGTACAGCATTGCTCGACTGCGATATTACCAGTTAAAGTAGTGCAGTGCTTAATAGCAAAAATTGGTTTGGTCACAAAGGAGGCAAAACCTTCCGGAGGTCAAGTGGTTAAGCGATGGCCCAAATTTCATCTCTGAAATACTCCCATTTTGCCTCAGTAAAATGGTGCAAATGATTGCATCTAATAACAGGTTAGCATGTATTCGTCTGATTACACTGAACTGTTGAAAGTATATCTGTTTGGCTGCTATAAAATTCTACAGCTTTGCTCCCTTTTTGTTTGTGTTTGCTTTTAAATGAAGTTGCCTGAATTTAGTCTAAAGTCCTCTATAAATGGAAACTTTATATGGAATTTTTTTTCAGCGTTTGAAAGAGTTGGTTGGACCTGGGTTTTTTTTTTTTTCCTTTCTGGATACCTGCAAGGAGGGGGTATAGCTCAGTGGTAGAGCATTCGACTGCAGATCGAGAGGTCCCTGGTTCAAATCCGGGTGCCCCCTTGAGCATTTTGGACTTATCCGTAGTATTAATGTAAGGACTGTAACCTCCCGAGTTCCTCCCCAGGATGACCCTAGCCCCACTTGCATCTATTATTTATTATTATTCAGGAATTGTATAGCGCCAACAGTTTGCGCAGCGCTTTACAGTGTGAGGGAAGACAATACAGTTACAATACAATTCAATACAGGAGGAACTAGAGTGCCCTGCTCGTTAGAGCTTAGTCTAGAAATGTAAATACTGTAACCTCTCTCTATAATAGCACAGGATCAGAGAGCTTAGTTCACAAAAGGCTTTAACCACTTTAAGACTGCCCACAGTACTTTTACGGTTGGCGGCACAGTCAGGCTGGATCACGTACCTGTATGCCCTTCAGCCTCTTCCGGGTTAGGGGCTCGCTGCTCCTGTGACTGCTGTGTCCAGCGGATTGCGGCTTCCGATACCCGGCCGCTTTTATCCGCTGAGGGATTGTGTGATAATTATGTGATCACAATGTTAACAAAGCGGTTATGAATGAATTTAATTTATAAAAGAATAATTTATATTTCCATCGCACACCTTCCTGGATATGGGCACATCTGTTGTGTGTGCTGCAGTGATCACCAGCTGGACACTGGATCTATCACAGATAAACATACATGTTTGCCAGCACAACATGGATCTTGCTCAGCAGTCTGTAGAAACGTTTTATTGCAAAGGGATCACATCAGGATAAGTGCAACGTTTCGGAGTCATGCATGACCCCTTCGTCAGGCATGTGATCATCATCACATGCCTGACGAAGGGGTCATGTGTGACTCCGAAACGTTGCACTTATTTTGATGTGATCCCTTTGCAATAAAAAGTTTTTTGGGCTGCTGTGCAGGATCGATGGTGTGCTGGCGTACATGTATGAATTCAATTTATAACCGCTGTGATTGGCCTAAAGCTCCTATCACATGGTGCTTACGCTGATCATGTGATAGCTATGGGCCAATCACATCACACAATAGTAAATCACAGCTGGTATGAATTTAACATGACCGTTCAAAGCATTGCTGTAAAGCTAGTTTCACACATGTCCGGTGCAAATTTCCCATCCGTATTCACTGTGAATTTCCTAAGCAGCTGTTCAGGGGTTTAGCTGTGATTTTTAGATGCAGTTCAGATACAAATTTTTGGAGCCATGGCCAAAGGCATCTTTGACATTAGCTGGTTAAGGAGCTGACCTAGAAGTCGGCCGCCATATCCTTAACAACGGATGACTTCGCTGTCGGCTGGGTTCTCTGCTGAATGTGAACAAAACATGTCAGCAAAAAAACATCTTGAACAAATGTCATGGGGGTCCCCATCCCTACAATCCATACTAGGTCCTTTCAGGACTGGTATGGATTTTAAGGGGAACTATGTCCAAAATTAAATAAAAAAAAAAAAAAAAAAACATTTTATGTGCTCGGGTGTAACTTTAATTTTTTTTACAAAAGTCCCCTCTATCATGGATTTATTTATTTTTGTGACAGGTTCTCTTTAATGAGACCTGCACACACTAAATTTTTTGTCCCCGTTGTGACTTGGTGCCTGGGGTTTGTTGAGCCCTGCCCAAAATACATATGTAAAATACTCCATCTTGTGTCAGTAAAATGGTGCAAATGATTGGATTTAATAACAGGTTAGCATGTATTAGTTTTATTACACTGAGCTGTTGAAAGTAAACCTGCTTGACTGCAGAAAAATGCTACAGCTTTGCTCCTTTTTTTTTTTTTTTTTTTTTTTTTTGCGTTTAAATACACTTCAGTGGACATAGTGCCAATATGGGGCATATAGTTGGAGAGCTACATGTTCAGGTCTGGTCAGTGCAATAGAAATAGGATATACCTGTGTTCAAATACAAATAGCTTATGTATACATATAAACCATAAGCTGCTAAAAGTTTTGTGACCACAAGTTAACACTTTTAAAAAAAAAATTCTGAATGACCCCCCCCGCACACTGATATACACTCTTTCTAGCACACTTCCATAAAAACAGGGACTTTTAGTTCACATACATTGCAGTGCATGTTTAAGCCGGCCAACTGCGTCTAAGTAATCCCTCTCTGGCCAGTCCCTACTCTACTCTGCAAATTGCAAAATACTTACTGTAATCATAAAAAGCCCAACTGCCAAGGTTAAACATCCAGCGGAAACTGTTGAGTGACTGCCAGGGGAGAGTGGCAAAATATGTAATATTGGGGGTATGTCCAAAAGTGGCAAGGAGCACGTCTAATCTGGACAATGTATTATATAGATCGGTCCATTATGAATATTCCCCTCTGTCAGATTATTTCCAGCACCATACCTCTGGTAAGCTTTAAAAAGAGAAGAAAAAACACTAGAAAGGAGTACTAGAGTAGATAGGAGGGGATGGTTAGTGGTGGCTGTCCCCTCTAATCTCCCACCTCCTCTCCTAGACCCTGTATATAGCGGGGTATAAGAGAATGACCAGAGTTTGTAGGGGTGGCTGGGGTCAAGTGTGTAGGCACCCAACAGAGAATGATGTTGGGAAAGGTCTCCCAATAATAATACGTATTCTGTGGATGTTTGGTAATGAAACCCTCAGGCCCAGATGTCCGCCATATGCGAATTGATTCTCTGATTTTTATTTTGTTATTCCATTCTTTTACCTTGTATTTTTTATTCCCTGATGAGCACTCTCCCCCATCAAAAGCACCAAAAATTCAGCTCAGAACAGAAAGCGTGCCCATATTGCTATCTTCAGGTCTAAATTGTACATTGTAACGTGTGTAATGGATGAGCGGGAGGGAAAACAAAATTTGGAGCCATGAACTGGCAGGGTGTGGCGGGAAATGCTGACATCGGGTGGGTGTCATGACGCATCTCAGGTCAATGGCAGTGACTCCTTAGGTAGGACATTCCCCACACAGCCTTCCGGGAGGTGTACACCCTGGTCTTCCTACCATAAACCACCCTAATCTGGGTGTATACATGGACCCGGACACGTTACCTTCCAGAGAACCACAGTCTTCCTAAGAGCACCATGTGCCTCTGCCTGCACCCTTTCCTGCCATATCACTACACAGAGTGAGTCTTTAGAGACTGAGTCACGTGCCAAGTCTCCTGACACGGAGAGCGCTCTGTGGCTAATAGAACACACAAAGGTCTGGAAAGCACCAAACATAGAGCCTAATGCCTGAAAATCAACTTCCAGGCAGGCCCCCTCAATCTTCACTCTAGCAGGGTCTGGGTATGACCTCCAAGGCAATATTAGCTGATCCAGGCACCTGCTATATAGAGACCAGCCAAATGAGGGAGAATTTTGAAAGCGTCCAACCTGCTAGGACACTAGCATGATGAATCGAGGCGGGACTTAAGGGTTGGACCTTTAATGGTCTTGTTTGCCTGTGTCCACCTCTGAAGATAGCTGCACCTGTATGCAGGGCCAGGACAAAGGAGGGGAAAGAAGGGGAATGTGCCCCGGGTTCAGTGCCTGTATGTAGTGGAGGAGATACACTGGGAGCCTTAGCTTCTCTCTTCTCCCATCCTCTCATTGAAAGGAGTGACTGCAGTTCTTACTTGTCAGCAAGGCTTTTTTGCCCGCAGCATGGCTTCTGTGTTTACAAGTGGCAGTGCATCCTCAGTGCAGGAGGAGCGGTTGCCAGAAGGCTGGGAAGTCAAGTGGTTCTAAAGACTGGAGTTTTTTTTTTTTTTTTACCTAAATGCTTTCTGTGTTAAGGTAAAAAATAAGTGTAGCTACCCTCCCCTCCACCCAAATACTTACTAAAGCCCGATCCAGATCCAGCGACATTAGCATCTCTCTCGGGTCGGAAAATTGAGATGGTGGGTAGTGTTGAATAAGTTGTTACCTATACTTATTTTTTTCCCCCTGAGTTAAAGCGGAGTTCCACCCTATTTTTTCACTTTGCATTTTCCAATAGAAGAAAATATCCTGAAAAAGAATTGGATAATTAAATGTTTTTTTTTTTTTTTTTTTAACTTACCTTCCTCCTTCTGCGGCCGCGGCCCGCGCTGTCACTTCCTGCTTGCATTGATTTCTGGGAGATGAGCGTCATCGCTCCCAGGAGTCAATGCGCCTGCACCAGAGTCACTCATCACTTCCGGTGCAGGCGTATCATTCCCTGCTAAACAGCTTCTGGGCATGCCCAGAAGCTGTTCAAGGATGACGCGCCTGCACCGGAAGTGATGAGCGGGGCATTCTGGGAGTCCGACGTCACTGAAGAGGACGCTCCGGCTTCAGCTACCCACACCTGAGATGGCAGCGCTGGACAAGACGTTTTCAAGGTAAGTATTTCTTCTTACAGGTAAGTGAAACAGGGGACAGTTCAGAGGTTATCGTTGCTTAAATGCACTAACCCTGATTGTCCCGTATTTTTAGGTAACATTTTTTTTTTAAGGGTGGAACTCTACTTTGACTTCAAGAAGGGGGTATAGCTCAGTGGTAGAGCATTCGACTGCAGATCGAGAGGTCCCTGGTTCAAATCCGGGTGCCCCCTGATATATTTTTTACTTGTTTGTAATTTATAGGTACGGACTGTAACCTTTCTCCCCTGGAAGATTTTATTTATTACTTTTTTTTTTATTTAAAGCGTAGCTCCAATTTTGTTGAGAAAAAAACATTCCCCTCTGGGTGATCTCTGTACATTACAAGGATTTTAACAAACTTTGTTGCAGATTCCTACCTTTTGTTATTATGAATAAATCATTGTTTGTTCCTCTGTTCTCCTGTGCTGAGTGGGTCTAATGGGAGTGGTTTCACAATTATCTATCAGCTGTGGCAGTTGCAAGGCACTAATGAGGAAAGCTGCTGGGTCTGCATCCCTTTAGATGTGTTCCTATTGGAAGTATCTCACCAAAAATGAAATTTTTGTTGCAGGGGATGCCAAAAATCTGACTTGTATCTTAGGCAGACTTCAGGGGAAATTGGTGAGCCAATCACACAAGCAGGAAATGATGTTTCTAGGGGTGTGGTCAGTATACATTCTGTGTACAGAACACCTCTAGGCGGCCATATTGCATTGCATTTGCAGAAAATTACAACAGCTGCAGATTGAAAAGGAAAGGGAATTTTTAATAACATTCAATTACAATATGATTTGTGTCACAATTGTATACGCTATATGGTTTTTTTCTTTATTTGCTATTTCTTCCCCCCACAAAAGTGGAGTTACCCTTTAACCACTTCTGGACCAGAAGGATTTACCCCCTTAATGACCAGGCCATTTTTTGCGATTGTGTTAATTTAATGGACAATTGCGCGGTTGTAGGAATAAAATCGATGTCCTTTTTTTCCTACAAATAGCGCTTTCTTTTGGTGGTATTTGATCACCTCTGCGATTTTAATTTTTTGTGCTATAAAAGAGCGAAATTCTAAAAAAAAGTGTAGCAGAATATGTTTTGGCCAACATTTTTGAAGAAATAAGATTTTTTTTTTTTTATTGGATATGTTTTATAGCAGAAAGTAAATTTTTTTATTTTTTTTTAATTTCACAAGAAATAAAAACCACAGTGGTGATCCAATACCACCGAAAGAAAGATCTATTTTTGTAAAAAAAAAAAAAAAAAAACATGGTATACATTTTGTTTGGGTACAGTGTTGCATGACCGCGCCACTACAGTTAAAGTAGCACAGTGCTGAATAGCAAAAAATGCTCTGGTCATGAAGGGGGTAAAACGTTCTTGAGCTGAAGTGGGTAAGCACTGCCCCAAATACATACACAAAATACTCCATCTTGTGTCGGTAAAATGGTACAAATTATTGGATTTAATAACAGGGTAACATGTAATAGTCACTGAACTGTTGAAAGTAAAACCTGCTTGGCTGCTATAAAATGCTACGGCTTTGCTCCTTTTCTCTTGTTTGCTTTTAAATATAGTTGTTTAAACTTTGTCCAGCTAATGTCCTCTATAAATGGAAAATTGAGACGGTAGTTAGTGTTAAATGAGTTGTTACCTATACCTGTGGATTTTCCTCCATGAATACTCATCAGCAGGGGGGTATAGCTCAGTGGTAGAGCATTCGACTGCAGATCGAGAGGTCCCTGGTTCAAATCCGGGTGCCCCCTTCAGATTTTGGACCTTTTTGCAATCTAAATATAAGGACTGTAACTAGGGATGCACCGAATAATCGGCGGCCGAACATTATTCGGCCGAAAATAGAAAAAATAGCACTTTTGGTGTTCGGCCGAATAAGTCAAAAGGCCGAATAATTTTGTGCCGAACAATAGGGCTGAACGATAGTCGATATGATATCGACTATCGTTCTGTGGCAGTAGGCGATATTCATATCGCCGAGGTCACGATATTTACATAGGCAGGGGGAAGGGTCTCGGAGGAGGACAGGAGGACTCACAGACTTCCGTGAAGCCGGGACACTTCAGCGGTGAGCATACATTACTCACTCGTGCACTGCAGCCGCCCCACACATTCAGTGAGTCTTACTCTCCTCCCTAGTTTTTTCAATGGCATATTCAGGGAGCCAATCACGCCGTGATTAGCTGCACAGCGAACCAATCACGCGTGCCTGCACACCTGATTGGTTCCGCTGTGCCGCTACTCACGGCGTGATTGGCTTCCTGAATGTGCCATTGAAAAAACTAGGGAGGAGAGTAAGACTCACTGAATGTGTGGGGCGGGCTGCAGTGCACGAGTGAGTAATGTATGTATGCGGCTATGCTCCTTTCCAGGCTCCTACTAGTCCACCTCCAGCCTCCTACTACCACCACTATGAGAGACTGTCTATCACTGTATAATCTGATCGAGTCCACACTGACTGACTGTCACTGAGTAATTGATGTTACCACATTAACCCTGACCTGCCCAGTGCCCTGTATCTGCAATTAAAATTTACAAGGCTGCCTGCATGCTTCCTGATTTCCATTCCCAGCATCCTTCCCAATCCCTACAGTGTCACTAACATTAACCCTATGGTACAAGGCTGCAGTGTGCACTGAATCCCATTCCCTACAGTAACATTTAGGGAGAGAGAGAGACATGAGAGGACAAGAGAGAGAGAGAGACATGAGAGGACAAGAGAGAGGACAAAAAATTGGCAAAATAAATGGAAAAAATGCGAAACACCGCGTTCGGTATTCGGCCATCGGCCAAACATTTCATTATTATTCGGCTTCGGCCAAGAATTTCATTTCGGTGCATCCCTAACTGTAACCTCTCTCCTGGAAGATTTTAGACCCCTTCCATCTAAGTGTGAGGATTGTAACCTTTCTCTAAAGCCGGTGCAGCTATGAACCAGGCGACATGTATATTAAAAAAGAATAGCGCACACAGGCTAAAGAAATGACTATCAAATATGAAGACAATCCATAAATAAAAATGGGGATTTGGTCCCACCATATGGCCATATCGTGCTCAAGCCCACCACTGCGTCAAAGTACCCCATTGTCAGTGGGTCCTACACTATCCATAAAAAAGGATGAATCCAGCCTCTCTAACCCTTGGAGATAACACTCCTTGCTGGGAGAGATGTGCAACTGCACTACAAGGGACTTCTCCTATATCTACTTGATAGTGGACTCTGATAGAGTACAGGTGTGTGTGGGGGGTGGGGTGCTCAACCTCCGAAGTCTGGTCAGACCGAATACATAATAAACAAGCAAAAAATTGGGGGAGCAAACCCTGAACATGTATATCTAAAGCCGGTGCAGCTATGAACCAGGCGACATGTATATTAAAAATGAATAGCGCACACATGCTAAAAAAATGACTATCAAATATGGAGACAATCCATAAATAAAAATGGGGATTTAGTCCCACCATATGGCCATATCGTGCTCAAGCCCACCACTACGTCAAAGTACCCCATTGTCAGTGGGTTCTACACTATCCATAAAAAAGGATGAATCAAAAAACAATTTTTTGCTTGTTTATTATGTATTCGGTCTGACCAGACTTCTGAGGTTGAGCAGCCCTCCCCACCCCCCACACACACCTGTACTCTATCAGTGTCCACTATCAAGTAGATATAGGAGAAGTCCCTTGTAGTGCAGTTGCACATCTCTCCCAGCAAGGAGTGTTATCTCCAAGGGTTAGAGAGGCTGGATTCATCCTTTTTTATGGATAGTGTAGGACCCACTGACAATGGGGTACTTTGACGCAGTGGTGGGCTTGAGCACAATATGGCCATATGGTGGGACCAAATCCCCATTTTTATTTATGGATTGTCTCCATATTTGATAGTCATTTCTTTAGCATGTGTGCGCTATTCTTTTTTAATAACCTTTCTCTAGGTACATTTTTTAAGTGTAGCTCCAGCCAAAAGAATATTTGTAAGTTTTTTTTTTTTTTTGGATAGCATGGGGAAAGGTTAACACCCCATGTACCATTTGTTTTGCTGTCTGTACCCCTGTTCAGAAGATTTCACCTCACTTTCTGTCCCTATGACAATTGGATTTTGAAAATTTTGGGTTGTTGTGAAAACAAGGATTGGTGATAAAGCTTCAGTGGAGACACCTTTTTCCCATGAGAACTCTTACAGGAGTGAATTTCCCTTCCTAGGGGGAGATTTCTCCTCACTTCCTGTTGACTCCCTCCGTTTGTAAGTAGGAGTCGTTTGTAAGTCGGATGTTTGTAACTCCGGGACCACCTGTAGCACAGGATCACAAAGCTTAGTTCTGTATTAGGGCAGGGGCAGACTGGCAACTTTCAGCCCAGGGGGAAAGTACAAACCAGAGGCCCATAGTGCAGCGACTTAGCCCCCCTCCCACTCTCCTTCTTCCCGTCCAACTCCTGACCCTCATTCGAAGCCGAAGCCCTGCTCCAAATACTTACCGGCTGAATCTGGGTTCCTGACCTGGCCAGCAGGGGGCGGTTGGGGAAGCTAGGACTGCTCAGTTGAGGCTGGCCGGGGTAGGAGAGTCTCCAGTGGGACATAGAACCGGCCTCTGCTCAGACACAGTTTACACCATACATGCTGGGGGGGGGGGGGGGACCTGTGTTCTGTCCTTGTCTTCAACCCGCGATCAGTGGCAGGGACTTTTTACTTCTCTTCACCAGGAATCCTTTAGGCATGTCTGTGGCAGAAGCAGTGCAGCCTTTTTACGGGGCATCAGAGTGGCCCAGGGGGCAATTGCCCACCCTGGCCCAGTCCTCCCCTGGTTTAGGGCCCCGTTTACATATGGGTGGTTTGGAATCCCAAGTAGAACTGACAGTATTCCAAAGTATGGCAAAAGGCGCGATGTTTGGCAGCCCAAACGCAGCATGATTTTGCCGAGCGACAAAATGAACAACAATCAATGTGTAAAATCCCTCCTGGCTCAGGGCCAAAATTTCGTCCCTGAGTTTCTTTGGAGCCACAATCACACATAGGGAACCCTACTGAAGTGACCTCGCTGACTTATGTGTGACATGCCTCTCCGTGCAGGGGCGTAACTACAGGGGTTGCAATTGCATCTGGGCACCATGCTCCAGGAGGCCTGTGCGGCTCCCCTGTACACCTGGATAGGAGGGGCGGTGGAGGCAGCATGTAGAGAAATCACTGTCCTCCTTTTTCCTCCTGTAGCTGCAGGAGGAAAATGGAGGAGATTGGTTCCTCTGTATGCTGCCCCCACTTGCGCTGTGAGAGTCTTGAGGGGGAACTCCACGCCAAAATGGGGAAAAAAAAACTGCGTGGGGTTCCCCCCCTAGGTTCCAAACCAGGCCCTTCGGGTCTGGTATGGAATTTGAGGGTAGCCCCACACTGAAAAAACGGCGTGGGGCCCCCCAAAATCCATACCAGACCCTTATCTGAGCATGCAGCCCGGCAGGCCAGGAAAGGGGAGGGGACGAGCGAGCGGCCCTACCCCCCCTGGACCATACCAGGCCACACGCCCTCAACATGGGGGGGTGTGGGTGCTTTGGGGCAAGGGGGCTCTGCACCCCCTACCTCAAAGCACCTTGCCCCCATGTTGATGAGGACAAGGGCCTCATCCCCACAACCCTGGCCGGTTGTTGTGGGGGTCTGCGGGCAGGGGGCTCATCGGAATCTGGAAGCCCCCTTTAACAAGGGTGGCCCCCCAGATCCCAGACCCCCTCCCTATGTGAATGGGTATGGGGTACATTGTACCCCTACCCATTCACCCCATAAAAGGCAGTGTATGTAAATAATGACAGGAGACGTTTTGAAAAGTTTATTAAAAATCGTCCTCCGGTCTTCTGCCCTCCGCTCTTCTGCCCTCCGCTTTTCTGCCCTCCGCTCTTCTGCTCTTTTGCCTCCTCTGGTCTTCTTCTTCTTCCTCCGGTCCTCCTCCGGTCCTCCTCCGACGCTGTCCCCGGTGATTATGCCGGTCTCCGGTCTCTGCAGCTTATTATATAGCCATTAGGGGTGTGGCCTCCCGGTGACATCACCGGGGCCACGCCCCCTTATGTCACCGACGACACAGCTAAGTCTATAGATTCATAGTAATAATACACAGCTAAGTCTATAGATTCATAGTAATAACACACAGCTAAGTCTATAGATTCATAGTAGTAATACACAGCTAAGTCTATAGATTTCTATAGATTCATAGTAATAACACACAGCTAAGTCTATAGATTCATAGTAGTAATACACAGCTAAGTCTATAGATTTCTATAGATTCATAGTAATAACACACAGCTAAGTCTATAGATTCATAGTAATAACACACAGCTAAGTCTATAGATTCATAGTAATAATACAGCTAAGTCTATAGATTCATAGTAATAACACACAGCTAAGTCTATAGATTCATAGTAATAACACACAGCTAAGTCTATAGATTCATAGTAGTAACACACAGATAAGTCTATAGATTCATAGTAATAACACAGCTAAGTCTATAGATTCATAGTAATAACACAGCTAAGTCTATAGATTCATAGTAATAACACACAGCTAAGTCTATAGATTCATAATAATAATAATACACAGCTAAGTCTATTGATTCATAGTAATAACACACAGCTAAGTCTATGGGTTAAAATCCAAGAGGAGATAGCAACAGCAGCCTATGTGTTTCAAGAATTGTATCTTAAACTCCCTAGCGGTATTCCCAAGTGTGGCTCGGGGTTAATATTCAGTGCCACAAGCGGTAACCCCTGAGCCACACTTGGGATTACCCCACAATCACACTTACCTTCTGATACGATCCCCCGCCGTCCTCCAGCTGTCCCCGCTGTGTGCTCAGCCGATGCCGGCACCTATCTTCCGGCTCCCTTCCCTGCGAGTGCCGCAACGTGGGGGGGGGGGGGGGTAGGTTGGTGGAACCGGCAGGAAATTGAAAAAATAAATAAAACAAATGACATGATACAGTGTAATCAGTTAAAATTACAACATTGTATAAAGCCATTTTACCCCAGCTTTTCACCTGGTGACTTTTCCAGTGCCCTGCCCGTTCTTTTAGCTCAAAAGCGCTTTTAGACGAACTGGAAAACAGCGACAATGAATCAGAATTATTTGAAGAACTGAGCGATAGTGATTCGTGGGAAAATTCATTATCAGGTAATAAAAGGGACGATAGCGACGATTCTGCGACTGAGCTCAGTGATGTGCAGACTTGGTGCTCTATGGACTGCGGTACGGATCAGGCAGCGCCCCCAAGATTCCCATTTACTGGAGCACCTGGTATGAAAGTTGGTGTTGACCATGGCAACCCCTTGGCATACCTACAATTATTTCTGACCGATAAGGTTATTGAAAAAATAGTTACCAAGAGAAACCGGTACCAAGAGCAACAATTTGCAAGATGCAGAAAGTGGGAACCAGTGACCAAAGATGACATTTGGAAATTTCTGGGCCTAATAATTCTTCAGGGAATGGTGGGGAAACCCCTGCAGAAGTGGTATTGGACAACCAATACATTTCTTGCCACTCCATTCTTTGGCACGGTCAGAGTACAGATTTTCCCTCATAATGAATTATCTCCACTTCGAAAACAATGAAAATTTTGATTAAATTTATTATTATTATATTATAATTTATGATTTCGTGTTTCAAACTTTCTCATACCCGGAATGTCTACTAGACTCTTGTTTGGACAGATTTAAGTGAGATATTCCTAAGAATTACAGGCCTAAAATATAAAACAACAGATTTCCATGCAAAACAACGTACCGCTTTGAGATAAAAAATTCTGACATAATCAGACCGCCATGGAGGTTAATGAGTAACTATTATCTGAAGTGTATTTTAAATAATACAAGGCCAATGCTTTTTCTAAGAATTTGCATTCGAAATTCCAACCATCTCTGGGCAGCTTAACACTGAAATCCCTCTAACCCCATGATTCAAGCTCTCCTAAGCAGGCCATAGAGGAGTCAAAAATCGAACAAAAATTATTGTCGATTGTCAGGTCAATCACTTTTCACATCATTCGTGTGCCAGCTGCTACACGCGATATTTGTACCACAAGCAAAAGTGCTTGATGGAAAATTATGTTTTTTTTTTTAAAGAATAAGAAAGAGGAAACAAATGATGGCACAATTGTATGCACCATTTTCATTTTTCGATTGACAGAACGTTTGTTTTTTGACTCGTCTATGGCCAGCTTTACAGGAGCTCTACACAATTCGAAATATATATGAAAAAAATCAACACATAATGTAAACACAAAAACATATTTCAATCCTATGTATCACAAATGTGATGGTAAACCTCAAGCATACTGATGTAATCACAAATAATCAGAATTAAATGCCAAAAAATATAAAGAGTCAAAGAACAAGTCCACAATCTCCTTCTTCTAAATATATCTTCATATATAAAACAGAATATAGGTCATATGGTATACAGTAGGGATCTTATTAAAGCGGAGTTCCGGCCTATTTTTCAACTTTACTGATTCCTGGAGTGCTCGCTATGCTCATGAACAATTGGGCAGTTTAATTTTTTTTCGGGGGTCCCTTACCTTATTTTCAGGGCATTTTTGATTGTACTTCCTCCTTCTTCCCCCTCTGCGGCCGCGGCCGCCGACGTCACTTCCACCTTTGCATTGCATCCTGGGAGCTGTTTGTCATCACTCCCAGGAGGCAATGGGCAGTGACGTGGGCGGCCGGCCGCTCCTCTCATCGCGTTATTTCCAAACCGCAACCTACATTCTGGGTAGCCAGAATAAACAGGAATCAGGAAGAAGGACACAGCAGATTACACTGCGGCTTCAGATACCCACATCCAAGATGGCTGCGCTCAGACAGCGTTTTTAAAAGTACGATTTTGACGAAAACCCAATACTGTACACCTTGTAAGTATGAAAATAGCGGTTCTGTAAAGGGCGATGGATTAGTATTATAGGGATATTTTTAGTTAAAAAATGTATTTGGGGCCGGAACTCCACTTTAAGGTGTTAAAACAGCCCAATACCCAGGAAACACCAACCCAAAAATTGCAAAACGACAAAAAAAAAAAAAGGGGGGGGGGAACGTGTAAATGGACGGTGGATGCTAGGTATATCGGTTTGCTTCACAAAATGTATATGTATAAATGTATAATGTAAAAAAGTATATTAAAAAAATACCAAAATTGTTTAATAATGCATAGAAAAATATAAAAAAAACAAAGATTCATGGAAAGGGGCATACAGAGCCCCCAAACATATAGAGACATATATATATATATATATATATATATATATATATATATATATATAGGAGATAGTCAGGCGTCATGAGAAGAATAGCACATGGCGTTTGCCTACATGGTTCATGGTACAGACTGCTTCTTCAGGGCTTCTTTCTCCGTGTCTGACTCAGCACATCTAATATGCATAAAAAAAGCAAACATAATCAATATAATACATATTCACATAATAGAAACATATATTGCCCTATCACAAAATCTTCATTTATATCATGTGTTTAATTGCATAAGTGCTCTGAATATAAGGTGCCAAACCAAATAAACAAAGGTGCTTCACCGCTGTGTACCCACCAACTGTCTCTGCTGCCTCTTACCTCAAAGGTCGACCTAAACCTTGGTAAGGTCAGCCAGCGCTTTCCCAGACACCTGGGTCTATATTGCGGCAGCAATCCGCCAAGAGTAGGTTAGACTCTCCAATCAGTACCTCAGGAAGCGTTCCACTCAGCAGGGAAAATAAAACGCCCCATAGTGTAGTATGGACCAGTGAAATGATTTATCCAGCAAAGGATAAAAGTATACTCACAAGTAGAGTGCCCTGCTTAATCCAGAGCACAAGATATAATCGCCTTTTGCATTACATATACTGTATATTGCCCCTTTAAGCATGGACATCAGGGAGAGGATATGCAAAAATGGCCGCTCCGCAACATCACGTGGCTCCACCCCATGCATTCTCATATGAGGAACTCACTGTACCACGTGATGAAACGTGTCAGAGGCGGAGGCAAGTGACATCACGTTGCTCTGATACGTTTCATTATGTGGTACAGTGACTTCCTCATATGAGAGTCACTGTACCATGTGACGAAACACGTCGGGCAGAGCCACGTGGCATCATCATGCTTTGGAAGTTGCATTTTTTCATATGAGGAAGTCACTGTATCACATGAAATGCATCAGAGGCGGAGCCACATTTTTACCTCGGGGGTGGGGGGTGTTGAGGGTGCAGCCTGTCACCTCATGGGGAGGGATGCAGTCTGGGTCTCTCCTTCTTTGTGACCTCAGAGAGGGAAGGGAGTAGTGGTTCTAGGGGAAAGGGCAACCTCTGGAGGGTGGCAGTGCTGGCTAGCTCTGCCTGTCACCAACCCCTGCTGCATAGCCCTGCTACCAGCAGGCCACGGATTGGCACCGGGGACCCCTGCGCTAGTTATTGTGGATTCACTGATCACGCCAGTAAATATTAGTCTCTGGATAGATACTCCAAGCACTGTCCCAGAGGTGCTACATTTTTGGCATTGTTTCTCCAGGGATAACCAGTGAGATCCTGTGGAGTTTATGGGCGTAAGCCCCCTAAATATCTGAATTCTGTCATTCAAAACTCGACAGCTGCTGCTTTCCATACTGTCTAAAAACTGTGCCTACACGACTTGGGGTGTCTTTTTTTTCTGACTCTTTTTTTTGTCTAGATACTAATGTCTCTTCAGGACATCCTCTTCAGCACGACAACCTTGTCTGTCATCAAAAAATGTTTTCTTCAGACCTTCTAGGCATCATCCATTGCCCTTTATGAGTTTTTTATTGCATTGATTCTCCTGAAGACACCACAAGGGGTAGCTCATTTCTCTTGGATGACCAGTTCCTAATCCCCTCAACTCAAGGCGGTTATTTATTCAACCTGGAACCTGACTACCCTGTTTTGCCATAATATGCTCTCTGTTGACTAAAGCCCCGTACACACGTACCGATTGTCGGCCGAAAAGCTTCGGCCGACGACCGATCGGCCGATTTTCGGCTTGTTAGTATGATGCTGCCGACAGCGCACTTTCGGCCAAACAGAATCTGTCTTGCAAGCATTAAAATTTTTGTATGCCGACACCAGAACGGCCGATTGTTCGCCAATCAGTACAGAATTCGGCCGACAGACAGCAGATTTGCAAGACTGGGCATGCTCAGAAAAGACAAAACACAGGGAAAGTTAACCATCACATGACATCACTTCTGCAGTCGGCTGTAGTCGGCGGACAAAATTCTTGTGCAGTCTTTTAACAATCAAAAAGGACAGATCCTGCACATGCTGATATGCAACAAGTACAAAGAGGAGTACTTCACCAGCCCATGGCGCTGTCCATGTGTTCACCTCCTTTGTTTGTATGTTTTTTTGGCTGAAATGTCCTGGTTGCTGCTGCTCCTCTCTCACTCCACTGGGGGGGGCGGATCAAAACAATTCAAATCTGTAAAGAAAAGCGCACGCAACCTCGGGCAATAACGCTTTAATAAAGGACAATAACACAGTACATTGGAATTGCACTCACACTTTTCCTTTAAGACAATCGCTTTACAGCATTCCAACAGGAGCTACTCTGTGCAGGCGCACTAGAACCGGCATCCGGTGACCAGGCAACACAGGAAGTGAAGGAGAGCGGGGATACAGCGGTGGCAGCCGCGGATGAGGAGACCGCAGAGTCACCATCTGGAGGGACGGGAGGAGCGAGTAGCTCCTGTTGGAATGCTGTAAAGCGATTGTCTTAAAGGAAAAGTGTGAGTGCAATTCCAATGTACTGTGTTATTGTCCTTTATTAAAGCGTTATTGCCCGAGGTTGCGTGCGCTTTTCTTTACAGATTTGAATTGTGCAGTCTTTTGCACTTTTCAACAGACACCGACAGCCCTGGACAAAAGACGGCCGATCGTTCGGCCGACGATCGGTACGTGTGTATGGGGCTTAACCCTCAGGCCTTGTCCTGAGCCCACAGAAGATTGACACTTCAGATATGACGGTTTCTGAAGGAACATCAGATCTTGAGTTCTGAGCCTCTTCTGTGCTTGACCTCCATTCAGCAGACCTCACCTCC
The DNA here is from genome assembly GCF_965119305.1 of Pelophylax lessonae. NCBI lineage: Eukaryota > Metazoa > Chordata > Amphibia > Anura > Ranidae > Pelophylax > Pelophylax lessonae. Next base: position 31,410,770 of record NC_138773.1, on the reverse strand, counting down.
AGTCACTTTACAACCTGTCAGGAAAGATGAAGGCATCAATGGAACAACACCCCAATAACAGGCACTATGACCCTATGAAGAGGTTTCCTGAGTACCTGGAGGGAAAACCGATCATGTGCTGCACAAGAGACTTAAAGCGGTTGTATCCTCAAAAAAAAAACCCCTGCAGGACAATGGCATAATGTGCTAGTATGCATCGCATACTAGCACATTATGAAATACTTACCATAGAAATAAGCCCCGATGCGGTCGCCCAGACACCGCTGAGGGAGCTGACATGTTCCCTCGGCGTCTCTTCTGGGTTCGGCGGCTCCAGCGCTGTAAGTGGCCGGAGCCGCGATGACGTGGGAGTTCACTTGCCGGCGAGGACCTCTGAAGGTCCGGCAAGATACGCTGAATCTTCAGAGCGCATGCGCCGCTGGTGTCAGCGGCTGCATGCAGGGTGAATATCTCCTAAACCGTGCAGGTTAAGAGTCGGTTCACACAGAGGCGACACGACTCCTTACTACTTCGGGGCGACTTGTACATTCCCATGCACCACGACTTCGGAGCTACTTGCAGGGACTTCACATAATGGAAGTCTATGCAAGTCGCTCCGAGGTCGCCTCCAAAGTAGTACAGGACCCTTTTTCTAAGTCGGAGCGACTTGTGTCGCTCCTATTAGAACGGGTCCTGTAGTGGTCAATGGACCGCGAGGGAGCGCGACTTGTCAGGCTGACAAGTCGCCTGACAAGTCGCGGCAGTGTGGACCGGCTCTTAGGATATATTAATTTTACCTACAGGTAAGTCTTATTATAGACCTTATTATAGGCTTACCTGTAGGTAAAGTTAAAAAGCAGAGTATACTACCGCTTTAACCTGTGTCCCAAATACGTACCCTGATTACCATTTGGTGTGAGTGAAATGGTACAAGTTATTTTATTTAATAAAAGGTTAGCATGCATTGCTCTGGTTATACAGAACTGTTGAAAGAATAATCACTTGGCTGATGTAACATGGGTTACACCTTTGCTCAATGCACTTTTGTTTGTTTTTCAGTAAGGATTGCTGAACTTGGTCAGGCTAATCTCCTCTGTAAATAGAAACCTGATGTGACAGATGTTTAAGAACAATGATAAATAGTTTTGACCTTTACCTTTTGTCCCAAAGCAAGAAGGAAGGGGGTATAGCTCAGTGGTAGAGCATTCGACTGCAGATCGAGAGGTCCCTGGTTCAAATCCGGGTGCCCCCTCAAAAGTTTTTGAACTTTTTTTTTTTATTTATCAAAGAGTTCAAGGAAACAAATGTGTGGGATCTTCACAAAGCAAGTTCACAAACGTCAACATTGTTCAGATTATTAGGATGATGGAGATACAATGTGTATATGAATAGATTATTTTAAATATTGATCGTAGATACTCTTTAACCACTTGCCGACCAGCTGGTGTACTTATACTGCGGCAGCTCGGCTCTGTCCTGCGAAGCGACGTACCTGTACGTCGTTTCGCGGGACAGCTAGTGGGTGCGCACGCGCCATTTGGCCACAGGGGGAGCCAATCAGCGTGTCCGCCGGGCACCCGCGATCGCTCCCCATGGAGACGGAACGGCGGTCTGCCGATGTAAATACAGCAGACCGCTGGTCTGTCAGTGATGAACACAGGGATCCTGTGTTCCTCCTATTTAGGAACACAGGTCTCTGTGTTCATCTAACAAGTCCATCCCCCACACAGTTGGAAAGCACCCCCTAGGGACACATTCAACCCTTTGATCACCACTGTGTTAATCCCTTCCCTGCCAGTGTCATTATTACAGTAACAGTGTATATTTTTAGCACTGATTACTGTAGTAATGTCACTGCTCCCCCAAAAGTGTCAAAAAGGTCAGTTAGGTGTCCGATCTGTCCCGCTAAAAATTGATGATTTTTAACGAAATAAAAATGACATAAATCTTTTTCCCTAGTTTGTAGACGCGATCACTTTTGAGGCAATAACGTTTTTCAGGCGGACCGGATCGGATACTCCATGCAGCCCTATAGGGGAGCGGATGTCAGCAGAGACATCTCCGCTTACAACCGCTGCTATCCGATCCGATCCTCTCCGTGAAATCCGGACGGATGGAAACCCTATTTTCCATCCGTCTGGAGGATCGGATCGGATGAAAAAGGACAGGCGGTCTGTTCTCATCCGATCTCCCATAGAGGAGAGCAGGGATCTGACAGCTCCGTCTCTGCACACAGAGGGGAGATGGAGCCATCATCCACCTGCTCAGCGAGGCTCGGCGGATCGATCCCTGCTGAGCAAAACGGAACCTGTCGGTCGCACCGCCCGTGTGAAAGGAGCCTTATTGGGAATTTTTTTTACTAAAAATTTGTAGCAGAATACAAATTGGCCTAAAATGATGAAAAAATTAGATTTTTGAATTTTTATTGGTAATGTTTTATAGCAGAAAGTAAAAAAAATATTGTTTTTTTTTGTCGCTCTTTTTTTGTTTATAGCGCAAAAAAATAAAAATCGCACAGGTGATCAAATACCACCAAAAGAAATCTCTATCTGTGGGAAAAAAAGGACATAAATTTTATTTGGGTACAGCGTTGCACGACCACGCAATTGTCCATTAAAGTAACGCAGTGCCGAATCGCAAAATATGGCCTGGTCATTAAGGGGGCAAATCCTTCCGGTCCATAAGTGGTTAAATGGAGCTCTGCAGGGCTACCGGAGCAGACTGCAACAAGGGGAGGTAATCCCACAAAATAATTCTGCACACGGCTCCTTCATTACAGATGGGTGAAGGGACCATAGATGGTGGTGCTCAGTGGATGATGACGTTTTCTAATAAGTAAACCCTGATCCAACTTCTCATTCATTACCTCTAAGAGAGGACACTTCACTGACTGGCAGTATGGGGGGGCCACTTCACTGATCGGCAGTATGGGGGGACACTTCACTGACTGGCAGTATGGGGGGCCACTTCACTGATTGGCAGTATGGGGGGCCACTTCACTGATAGGCAGTATGGGGGGACACTTCGCTGATAGGCAGTATGGGGGGCCACTTCACTGATTGGCAGTATGGGGGGCCACTTCACTGATAGGCAGTATGGGGGGACACTTCACTGACTGGCAGTATGGGGGGACACTTCACTGATAGGCAGTATGGGGGGGACACTTCACTGACTGGCAGTATGGGGGGACACTTCGCTGACTGGCAGTATGGGGGGACACTTCGCTGACTGGCAGTGTGGGGGGGACACTTCGCTGACTGGCAGTGTGGGGGGGACACTTCACTGACTGGCAGTATGGGGGGGACACTTCGCTGACTGGCAGTATGGGGGGACACTTCGCTGACTGGCAGTATGGGGGGGACACTTCGCTGACTGGCAGTATGGGGGGACACTTCGCTGACTGGCAGTATGGGGGGACACTTCGCTGACTGGCAGTATGGGGGGGACACTTCGCTGACTGGCAGTATGGGGGGACACTTCGCTGACTGGCAGTGTGGGGGGGACACTTCACTGACTGGCAGTATGGGGGGACACTTCGCTGACTGGCAGTATGGGGGGACACTTCGCTGACTGGCAGTATGGGGGGACACTTCGCTGACTGGCAGTATGGGGGGGACACTTCGCTGACTGGCAGTATGGGGGGACACTTCGCTGACTGGCAGTATGGGGGGGACACTTCACTGACCGGCAGTATGGGGGGGAAACTTCGCTGATTGGCAGTATGGGGGGGACACCTCAGTGACCACAGTTGGTGGTGTCAGCCAAAAGTGCCAACAAGTTTACATTTTCATATTTAATACAAGGATAGGGGAGGTGGCGGAGACATAAATGCATACACACACCCACACTGGTTGAACTGGATGGACTGGTGTCTTTATTAGACCTTCCCAACTATGAATATGTAACTGTGTATATTCCTGATGTGTAATGGGGAGCCCTGATGTGTAAGGGGGGCATTCCTGATGTGTAATGGGGAGCCCTGATGTGTAAGGGGGTCATTCCTAATGTGTAATGGGGAGCCCTGATGTGTAAGGGGGACATTCCTGATGTGTAATGGGGAGCCCTGATGTGTAAGGGGTGTATTCAAGATGTGTAATGGGGAGCCCTGATGTGTAAGGGGGTCATTCCTAATGTGTAATGGGGAGCCCTGATGTGTAAGGGGGTCATTCCTAATGTGTAATGGGGAGCCCTGATGTGTAAGGGGGACATTCCTGATGTGTAATGGGGAGCCCTGGTGTGTAAGGGGGACATTCCTGATGTGTAATGGGGAGCCCTGATGTGTAAGGGGTGTATTCAAGATGTGTAATGGGGAGCCCTGATGTGTAAGGGGGACATTCCTGATGTGTAATGGGGAGCCCTGATGTGTAAGGGGGACATTCCTGATGTGTAATGGGGAGCCCTGATGTGTAAGGGGGACATTCCTGATGTGTAATGGGGAGCCCTGATGTGTAAGGGGGACATTCCTGATGTGTAATGGGGAGCCCTGATGTAAAAGGGGTGTATTCCTGATGTGTAATGGGGAGCCCTGATGTGTAACGGGGGGGCGGGCTTTGATCTGTAATGGGGGCAGTAATGTATAATAGCAGGCACTCCTGATGTGTAATGGGGGGGGGGGGGGGATTTCATGCCAATATGTATAGAGCTATTCCTGGTGTATAAAGGGGGCACTCCTGAAGTGTAATGAGAGGCTCTAATGCATAATAGGGGTCTTGGATCTGTAATGGGAGGTTTTTATGTGTAAGGGGGGGGAGGCACCTCAGTACGTAAAGATGTATTCCTGCTGTAAAGGGGGGGGGGGTACTCAGATGTGTAGTGAGAGGGGGGTGGGGGGCACTGCAATGTGTAGTAGGGACTCTGATCTGTGGGGGGGGGGTACTCCTGACATGTAGTGGGGGCCCTGATGTGTAATAGGAGGTACTTCTGACGTGTAATGAGAGACCCTGATGCGTAATGGAGCGCCCAGATGTGTAGTGGGGGGCACTCTGATGTGTAGTACGGGATCTGATCTGTAGGGGGGACTCCAATATGTAAGGAGGTGTTCCTGATGTGTAGTGGGGAAGGGGGGGGGCCCTCTGATGTGTAGTAGGGGCTCTTATCTCTGGAGGTGGGGGGGGGGACTCCGATATGTAAAAAGGTATTCCTGATGTGTAGTGGGGGCCCTGATGTGTATTAAGAGGTACTCCTGACGTGTAATGAAAAACTCTTATGCGGAATGGGGCCCTCCGATGTGTAGTGGGGGGGGCCCTCAGATGTGTAGTAGGGGCTCTTATCTCTGGGGGTGGGGGGGGGACTCCGATATGTAAGGAGATATTCCTGATGTGTAGTGGGGCCCTGATGTGTAGTGGGGGTCCTGATATGTAATGGGAGGGGATGAGTAAGGAGGTATTCCTGATTCCAAACACTGAAAGGCAGGCCATAGATGACACAATTTTCCTACGGGTTTTAGGAAAAAAAATCACTTGATTTCCCAATCGACACAGTCAGTGCCGGTTCACATTTGTGCGATCACAGAGATCACATGTAATTCAGAGCGCACTGCTCCTAAAATCACATGCGATCTCTGTGCGGTGCAAATTCAGCCATACAGTTTGTACAGTTTGTATGGCTGAAATCGCACCGCAATCGCACTACAAGACGCACAGGACCCTTTTTTTGGTCTGCAGCAGAATCGGATCGCATGGTGGTTTACACTAATGCGATCCGATTCTGTGCGAACTTACAGATCGCACTGCGATATGCGATCTGATCTGGGGGTGTCGTTAACTTTTAATTGACAACCCCAGCATATCGCATATGGCAGTAAGAACTGCCAGGGGTGAGGATGTGATGTGGGAACACGCTGCATATTTGCAGCATTCCCGCATCGCAGAAATGTGAACCGAGCCTAAGTGTTGATGGGGACGGGGAAGAGGAATCCTCCCCCCCACCCCCTGCTGAGCTATTGTGTTCTTCCAGCAGGGAGGGGTCATTGATCTTTAGGCTGATTATAGAGGAGTGATTGCATTTATCCCGCATTATTCAGGGTGGTTTGGGCAGCATATTGATTGTTTTTAGGGAGTCGGTATCTGATTTTCTAATGTGTCAGTTATTTACATGACACTAATGGTTGGAAAAGTGCAACCTAATATTTTTGTATAAGAACATTCTTGAATACTGGGGTTCGAAGCCTGGTGCCTCCAGGAAGGAGATAGTAACAGCAGTCTATGTATTTTATTACAAGTGCTGTATCTAAATGGGAGCACTGTAACTAAGGATAGATATATATATATATGTGTGTGTGTGTACGTGTGTGTATGTATATATATATATATATATATATATATATATATATATATATATATATATATATATATATATATAATAGAAGGTCGGAGGGAGATTGGTTCAGTAGCAGAACATTCAACGACAGAGAGTGTAGAAGAGCTCAGTGATAGAACATTCGTACAGAGCTCAGTGGCGCCCCCTGGAAAATTTAGGACACTATTCTACTGAAAGGTTAAAGTTGCAACTCTTCTCTGTTAAGGGGAAAAAAATAAATAGAATAAAACAAAGCAAATAATAAAATGTGGATGGATGATATTATTTCTGGATGGTCTGATTTCCTTGTGGAGTAGAACAGAAGAGTCCTCTCCATGCACAGGGGGTATAGCTCAGTGGTAGAGCATTCGACTGCAGATCGAGAGGTCCCTGGTTCAAATCCGGGTGCCCCCTGCAAGATTTTGGATGCCTTTCTATTTAAATACAAAGATTTCTCTGCCTCAGGCTTTAAGCAGAAAAAAAAAATAACTAAAGGCATGGGAGATGAGAGACAGCATTTAACCATTGTGCCTCTGGACACAATGAAGTCTGAATAGAGAGATGTAGCTGGAAAATGTCTTTAGGGCTCCTTACACTTGTGTTGATTAGTAATACACACTACCAGTGCCGGATGCTTTGTCATGCAGTTTTGATGCTTTTTTAAGCTTAAGGCTCCATGTACACGGGACGCTGGAAATGGCCGTTTAGGAGCAGTTGGGCGTTTTTTTCAGAAGCCCCTGAACGCATCTATATTTTATCTTATCTGTCCATGTACACAGGGTCGTTTACAGTCATTTGCAGGCAGTTGCGTTCAGGGACTGTTTTTAGAACGCAATTATTTGCGTTCGAACGTGTGTTTCCCGGCGTTTCAAACGCACAAACGCGTCCGAACGCGTCCAAACGCGTCTGAACGCGATGACCCACGTTTAGCGTTCGCGTTTTTCCATTTTAAAGGGGAATAATTTTTATGACCTCTAGGAACGCTTCTAAACGCAAACGCCCGCAAACGCTGCTAAACGCCCGCTAAACGCGGGTACAAACGCGACTGAACGGACGTTTCAAACGTCCTAAAAATTCCAGCATTCAAAGGGACTTTTAACAACGTCCCGTGTACATGGAGCCTTAATTGTGTGTGAGTGTTTTTTTTTTTCTGTTTGTCTTAGTGCCGGTTCACACTATAGCGAGTGCGCCGACCGCATGTAATTCGGAGCGCACTGCTCCTTCATTACATGCAATCTGATGTGCGGATGCAAATTCAGCCATACACTTTGTATCCACACCACTTTGTCAGCTATACACTTTGTATCCACACCAAACACGCACAGGACCCTTTTTTCCAGCCACATCTGGATCGGATCGCACAGGGGTTCACACTTGTGCGATCCGATCCTGTGCGAACTGTCACATCGCACTGCGATATGCGATCAAACTGGGGGTGTCGTTAACATTTAATTGACACCCCCTGCATATCGCATATGGCAGTGTGAACTGCCAGGGGTGCGTTTGCGATGCGGGAACAGGCTAAGAATTTGCAGCCTTCCCGCATCGCACAAGTGTGACCCGGCACTTAAAGGGGAAGTGATGATGAGGAAGTTGCCAGATCTGAGATGCGGTTAGGTGTTGGTGTGGTATCTATTTTTCTTTATTTTGGTGTTTTTGTTGGCTCAGTAATACCCCCTGCTCAGCAGATCTGCAGCTCATCAGTTTCCCAACTCAGTAGATCCCCCGTTTAGTAATACCTCCAGATGAATAGAGCACCCACTCTGCATTTTCCAGGTTCCACAGATCCCCCATCCCAGCTCAGTACCCCCCCCCCCCCTCAGTGGCACATTATCCTCCCCTCCATCATTCAATAATACAACCCCCTACTAAGTAGTACCTCCCCACTCAGTAGTACAATCCCCACTGCCCCTGTTCAGTGGTACCCCCCACACAGTAGTACTTACCTTATACCCCCCCCCCCCCCCCACACACACACACACACTAGTAACACCTGCTCCATAGTACATTATCACCCCAAAGCGACCCACACAGTAGTGCATTCCCCATGTTCAGTACTACTTACCTTATACTAGGATTGCCACCTCATCACTTTAATCAAAGACACATTAAAGTGGAGTTCCACCCTAAAAATTATTTTTTGCTTGTCCGCTTGCTTTAGAGCCGGTTCACACTGAGGCGATCCGACTTTGGGGGGCGACCTGTGAAGTCGTGTGCACCGCTGTGCACCGCGACTTCGGCGTGACTTTCAGGGACTTCACATAATGGAAGTCTATGCAAGTCGCTCCCAGGTCGCCCCAAAGTAGTACAGGACCCTTTTTCTAAGTCGAAGCGACTTGTGTCGCTCCTATTAGAACGGGTCCTGTGCTACTCAATGGACCGTGACCGACCGTGACTTGTCAGGCTGACAAGTCACCTGACAAGTCGCGCTAGTCTGAATGGGCTCTTAAAGTACCTGCAAAAGAATTGGATAATGACAATTTTTTTTCTTTTCACTTACCTTGTTTTTAATGTAAATATACTTACCTTCCTCCCTCTGCGGACACGGCCGCCGACGTCACTTTCTCCTTCGCATTGTGTCCTGGGAGATGAGCGTCATCAATCCCAGGATGCAATGGGAATGGCCGGCCGCTATTCAGAATGCAGATTGCAATCTACAGCGCATGCACGAGATTGCGATCGGCATTCTGGGTAGCCAGTTCCAGGAAGAAGGACACAGCAGGGGACGCAGTGGCTTCAGACGCCCACAACGGAGATGGCCGCTCTCTGCAATCAATTTTAAAGGTAAGTATTTATCTTTATTTGTTTACTGTAATGACCTGTAATGTGGGGTTAGTGTTAGGGTAATTCGGGATAGATTAGGATTAGGGGGGGGTATTTTTATCTAGAAAAGTTGTATGTGGCCAGAACTTTGCTTTAATTGCACAGCTTCTGAGGCTGATATAATGCACATAAATCCCTGTTCACACTGGGGCAACTTGTCAGGTGACTTAGACACCTGACAAGTAGCGCTCCATGCTGTGCAATGGAACCTTTCTAATCAGGGCGACTCAAGTCGCTCCGACTTAGAAAAAGGTTCCTGCACTACTTTGGGGGGCGACTTGCATTGATTTCTATTAGAGAAGTCGTTTGCAAATCCCGCTGAAGTCGCGCTGCACAGGGCGGCTTCAGAGTTGGGCGACTTTGAAGCCGCCCCAGTGTGAACCCAGCCTAGGGCACTAAGTGAGTTTAACCACTTCTGGACCGGAAGGTTTTACCCCCTAAATGACCAGGTCATTTTTCGCCATACGGCACTGCGTTACTTTAACGTAAAATTGCGCGGTCGTGCGATGCTGTACCTAAATAAAACCGTTGTCCTTTTTCCCCACAAATAGAGCTTTCTTTTGGTGGTATTTGATCACCTCTGCGCTGTTTAGTTTTTGCGCTATAAACAAAAACGATTCTGAAATAAAAACAATATTTTTCACATTCTGCTATATAACATTCCCAAAAATAAAAATCAAATGTTTTCATCCTCTTAGGCCAATTTGTTTTCTGCTACATATTTTTGGTAAAAAAATCCCAATAAGTGTATTTTGATTGGTTTGCGCAAAAGTTATCACGTCTGCAAACTAGGGGAAAGATTTATGTAATTTCTATATTTTTTATTTTATTTCACCAGTACTGACGGCGATCTGCGATTTTTAGCGGGACTGCAACATTGCGGCGGACAGATCGGACCCCTGACTGACATTTTTGACACTTTTGGGGGGACCAGTGACATTACTACAGTAATCAGTGCTAAAAATATGCACTGTTACTGTAATAATGACACTGGCAGGGAAGGGGTTAACCTAGGGGTGATCAAACGCTTAAATGTAAGTCCAGGGGGTGTTTACTAACTGTGGGGGGAGGGGCTTATGAAATGACCATAGAGACCTGTGAGCCTATATAGAAGGATCACAGGCGCTCTGTGATCATTTCAGAAAGAAGAACGATCAGCTGTTTACAACAGCAAACCGTCCTTCTCTCTCAGCGGGGAGCGATCGCGGGTGTCCGGTGGCAATCGTGGCCGCCAGCCCCATGCATCGGCATCCCCGCTGCCTAGTGGGGGTGGGAGCGCGCCACCGCCGGCGCGCTCGTCCCCCAGCACCGCGCACGCGACCGACATAGTACTACTTTGGTTCGTGCAGCCAAGCCAGCCTACCGCAGTAAAACTGTGGCTGGTGGGCGGTTGGCAAGTGGTTAATTACCACCTTAATCAGCCACAGAACCTGTGTAATTAATATGTGTCCTGGTTTAAAGGGATGAGGTGGTAACCCTACTACCCCCCCAGTAGTACATTTCCACTCCCACCCCACCCAGTAGTACAATTCCCATACCCAACTTATTATTGGTATCTCATAAGGGATGCAACCACGGATGCAACCACTCTGTGGATGTGAGGGGGGTATAGCTCAGTGGTAGAGCATTTGTCTGCAGATCCATAGGTCCCTGGTTCAAATCCGGGTGACCCCTGGAAGATTTTGGATTCCCTTGTATGTACAAAGATTTCTCAGCTGTATAGTTTTAGCCTTCGTTCACAACGAAAACGGCTTTAAAATTGTGTGAGTCCATCTGAACTCGCACAATTTAAGTCTGACTTTGGGAGTGACTCCAAAGACATCTGTGCAGGTTTATGCACAAATGTCAATTGAAATCACCCCCAAAGTTGCCAAAAGTGGTGCAGAAACTATTTTTGGAAATTGGTGCAGCGTCGCAAAGTCGGCGTCGCTCTGATTGCCGGCAATAGGCTGCGGTTTGACATGCGATTTGACCTGTCAAATCACGTCGATGTGAAAGGGGGCCTAAGCAGGTAGGCAGATGTTGTGTTTAGCCATTTCAGCTCCGGAAGGTTGTACTCCCTTCATGACCAGGCCTTTTTTTTTTGCTATTCAGCACCATACTACTTTTATCTGGAAATTGTGCGTTCATGCAACACCGTACCCAAATGAAATTTTTCTCTATCGTTTATTGACAGCTCCATATTTCTCTTAACCATTGTCTCGGTCAGCTTGGTCAGACACTCAGTCAGCTTGGTCAGGCACTTGGTCAGCTTGGTCAGGTACCCGGACAGTCGCGAGTAGGCCCCAAAGCCACGGACTAAATTTTTGGCCCAACCCAGACACGCGGTTGAAGAAACATCCACTCCCCCCCCCCCCCAAGCCTCTAACCACTAATAACCAATACCCACCATAGTCCTCCCCCTGTAGGGGGCAGCATAACAATGGTTAAGGAGAATATGGAGCTGCGTCTGTCAATGAACTTCAGAGAAAAGGATTTTACGGTAAGTCTATTTTTTCCACACAAATAGAGCTTTCTTTTGGTGGTATTTGATCAGCACTTGTTTTTTTATTTTTGCAACATGTACTGCGGCCCACACAGGCAAAGCAATGACCCGGTACATCCTTGCCTACTTCTGAGTTTAGTGATTGTACACAGTGGGAGTCAGCAAGTCCCAGGCCAATGATTCATGGCCAGGACCCACTGATCAGCTGTGTCCAATCACAGCCCAGAGCTCTGTGTTGACAATCAACAACACAGAGCTCTGTACAGAGAGTACAAAGCAAGGGTGCCCAAGGGACTTTAAGAGACACAAACAGTTTACAAAAATACAGTTTTATATAAAAACATCTTAAACGTTTACATGTTTAAAATCTTGCAACATTTTTTCCAAATAGATACCCATCAGATATAGAGAGTTACAATATTGTAGACATGACTGGTAGTTCATGGAAAAGAAGCTTGTGCATTGAATCTCGACGGTGGTGGCTTATGTCTATCAGTTGGGCAGAACAAATGGCGCTTTTCCACTGCATGGAACCGAACGGTTCGGCTCGCTTTTGTGCTTTTCCACTGCATGGTACCGCATGGTACGGTGTAGGAACGGTTCGGTAAGGTACGGCGGTGCTTTTCCACTGCATGGAACCGAACGGTACAGCTCTCAAAAACAGTACCACCTCGATTGTGGTTCCAAGAGGTACCATACCCGGTACCATATCCCACAATCCTTTGCATGCAGTCACTACTAGCCACTGATTGATCAGAGAATCCCACCCACCCCGTTCTTATCCCACCCGCTTAACTTTAGTACTACTTTAATGGAAAAGCAAACCATACCGTACCGTACCCAACCGTTCCAACACCGTACCATGCAGTACCAGCAGTGGAAAAGCAAACCGATCCAAGCAGGGCCGAGTAGAGTAGAGCCGAGCTGGTACTTGCAGTGGAAAAGTGCCAAAAGAGTGTGTTGGCAGCCAGCATCGTCTGGTGGGCAGAACACTTCATTCTGGCACTCTACAAAGCTTGCACAGGGGGTATAGCTCAGTGGTAGAGCATTCGACTGCAGATCGAGAGGTCCCTGGTTCAAATCCGGGTGCCCCCTGGATTATTTTGTGTACCTAAATATAAAGGTTTTTCTGCAGTATTTTTAAACAGAAAAAGAAAAAAAAAACACATAGCACAACGAAGCGATAACCACTTCCTAACTGCGCAATAGCTGAAAGACAGCTAGGGGGTGGCTCTCTAATTCTGAGAGGGCATTCATGGACATTCTCCCAGCGGTGTGCATCCAACACAAGCTGTGATCGATGTGTCCTTCAGGCAAAACTAATTACAGGTCGTGGTAAAGGGCCAATCACAGTGTAAACAGAATTGCTGGTTATCGGTATTCCTCTCCTCATGTGCTGTCAAAGGACTGCTGGGTGTTATCAATTAGCATATGTCAGAGAGAGGAGTTGTTATCTTCAGTGGTGTCTAATTAGTGTAGTGTTTAAAGCGATACTAAAGTCTAATTTTATTTATTTTTTTGTTAAAAATAATAAACATGTTATACTTACCTGCTCTGTGTAAAGGTTTTGCACAGAGCAGCCCAGCTCTCCTGGCCCCTCCCTCCTGTTGAGTGCCCCCACAGCAAGCAGCTTGCTTTGGGGGCAACAAAGCTCAGCCTCAGCTCCCTGTGTCCATTAAGACACAGTGCCGCGGCCCCCTCTCTCTCCTCATTGGCTCACTGACTTTGATTGACAGCAGTGGGAGCCAATGGCGCGGCACTGCTGTCTCAGCAAACGAGGAAGGGAGTTCCGGACAGCCAAGTCTCTTGTGCAAAATCACTGGATCTAGATCGTCAGCGGGGAAGCAGATGCACGGGCAGGGCCATCTTTCTGAATGGGCATGCTGGGCAGTTGCCCGGGGGCCCAACTTGCCCGGGGGGCCCCACCTGCCCAGCGACCCAGCCCCAGCCAAGCATTAGTCCAGATTTCCTTGTGCATCCAGCTGCCGAATTTAGCAGGTGGCAAGCGCCTGTCGGCCATGCCCTGCTGTCAGGCCACTTGGGCCATGGAGAGGGAGCCAACAAATGCAGGAATGCCTGTCAGCCTCCACAGGAACAGGCACACACAGGACAGTCGAGTCTGACTTCCGTCCGTGTGTGTGTGTTCACTGGACCTAGCCACCGAACTTGAAAGCCTGGCACTGCTGTACCAATAAATATCGCCTTTTTCCATAATTTGCATATTTATTCTCGTGGGTGATTGTGTAGGCGGGGCCCCAGTGCACTACATTGCCCGGGGGCCTTTAATGCTCGTAAGATGGCACTGTGCACGGGTCAGGCGGCTCCAATTGCCGCCTGACACCCGTGATTGCTCCCCGCTGAGAGAGAAGGATGGTCAGCTGTTGTAAACACATCTGACCGTTCTTCTCCCTGGAATGATCACAGAGCCCATGTGATCCTTCTATCACAGGTCTCTATGGTCATTTCACAAGCCACGCACCCCCCACAGTTAGAAACATGCCCCTAGGTACACATTTAAACACTTGATCACCCACACTGTTAACCCCTTCCCTGCCAGTGTCATTATTACAGTAACAGTGCATATTTTTTTAGCACTGATTACTGTAGTAATGTCACTGGTCCCCCCAAAAGTATAAAAAATGTCAGAAAGGGGTCCAATCTGTCTGCCGTAATGTCGCAGTCCTGCAAAAAATCGCAGATCACCGCCATTAATAGTAAAAAAAAAAAAAAAACAATGAAAATGACATAAATCTTTCCCGTAGTTAGTAGACGCAATAACTTTTGCGTAAACCAATCAAAACACGCTTATTGCAATTTTTTTAACAAAAATATGTAGCAGAAAACAAATTGGCCTAAAATGTTAAAAAATTTGGATTTTTAAATTTTTTTTTGGAAATGTTATATAGCAGAATGTGAAAAATATTGTTTTTTTTTTTCAAAATTGTCGCTCTTTTTTTGTTTTTAGCGCAAAAAAAAAAAAAAATCGCACAGGTGATCAAATACCACCAAAAGAAAGCTCTGTTTGTGGGGACAAAAAAGGACATCAATTTTATTTGGGTACAGCGTCCCCTGACCACGCAATTGTCAGTTAAAATAACGCAGTGCCGAATCTTAAAAAATGGCCTGGTCTATGAGGGGATAAATCCTTCAGGAGCTGAAGCGGTCACGGCACGGGGCTCTGAAGGAACGGCACGAGCGGCCGTTCCTTCAGAGCGCATGCGCCAGTGACGTCACTGGCTGCATGTAAGGTAAATATCTCCTAAATGGTACAAGTTTAGGAGATATTTACAGTACCTATAGGTAAGCCTTATCATAGGCTTACCAATAGGTAAAAGTGTCAGAGGAGGGTTTACTTCCTCTTTAAATGTGCTTTCAGTAGCTTTTCCCATTGGCATTATTGCACGTTTGGCCACGTTGCTTTTAGCAGCGTTTTTTCTGCCTCCATTCAAAAACAATGGTTCTCTATGGGAGCCTATTGATTTGAATGGAAGTCGCACCGCAAGTCGGATCAGGATGATCCAACTTGCGGCGCGACTTGCGGCGCGACTTGCACTGAGAGAATCTTGAGGGGGAATTCCACGCCAAAAATGGGAAAAAAACTGCGTGGGGGTCCCCCCAGGTTCCAAACCAGGCCCTTTGGGTCTGGTATGGAATTTGAGGGTAGCCCCACGCTGATAAAACGGCGTGGGGTCCCCCCCAAAATCCATACCAGACCCTTATCCGAGCATGCAGCCCGGTAGGGCAGGAAGGGGGAGGGGATGAGCGAGCAGCTATATAGCCATTGTGGGCGTGGCCCCGATGACGTCATCGGGAGGCCCCGCCCCCTCATGTCACAGATGACGTCATCGGGGGGGCCACGCCCACAATGGCTATATAACAAGCTGCAGAGACCGGCATAATCACCGGAGACATTGTCGGAGGAGGAAGAAGAAGAGAAGAGCCGAGGGCAAAAGAGCAGAAGAGCGGACAGCAAAAGAGCAGAAGACCAGGAGAGGGAGAAGACCAGAGCAGAGAAGAACAGATGAAGATTTTTAATAAACTTTCCAAAACGTCTCCTGTCGTTATTTACACACACTGCCTTTTATGGGGTGAATGTGTAGGGGTACAGTGTACCCCATAACCATTCACATAGGGAGGGGGTCCGGGATCTGGGGGGCCCCCTTGTTAAAGGGGGCTTCCAGATTCCTATGAGCCCCCTGTCCGCAGACCCCCACAACCACCGGCCAGGGTTGTGGGATGAGGATCTTGTCCTCATCAACATGGGGACAAGGTGCTTTGGGGTGGGGGGTGCAGAGCTCCCTCTGCCCCAAAGCACTAACACCCCCCCATGTTGAGGGCATGTGGCCTGGTATGGTCCAGGGGGGGTGGGGCTGCTCGCTTGTCCCCTCCCCCTTCCTGCCCTACCGGGGCTGCATGCTCAGTTAAGGGTCTGGTATGGATTTTGGGGGGGACCCCACGTGGGGCTACCCTCAAATTCCATACCAGACCCGAAGGGCCTGGGTGGGACCCCCACGCAGTTTTTTTCCCATTTTTGGCGTGGAGTTCCCCCTCAAGATTCTCACAGTGCAAGTCGCGCCGCAAGTCAGATCATACTGATCCGACTTGCGGTGCGACTTCCAATCAAATCAATAGGCTCCCATAGGGAACCATTGATTTTGAATGGAAGAAAAAAAACATAACGTGGCTGAACGTACGTTCATCACGTTCGGTCACGTTCGGCCGCGTTTCTGCGTTTGAAACGCCGGTGTTGTAAAATTTTGTCGGACCCGTGAAAAAATCGGACCTCGTCACTTCCGGTGATAGAGCAACACAAAACAGCGGATGGGAGTCGTCCGTGCGCATGCGCAGAAGACATTTTTTCGAGGTTTGGCAAAATTATAACAGAGAGCGGACAGCTGATTGAGAGGAGGCGGGGCTGAGGTGCGACAGAGGACGGAGGACACATATGCAGAGCTGGTGGAGGAGGCGGGACGGAGGTGCGTCCGTGTAATATATGCAGGACTTTAGCGACTCCTTATGTTTTATTATCTTTAGCAATTATCGTATTATTTATCCTTAGGATTTCATTACATTTAGTATTTCTTATTTTGTATTATATAAATAGTAAATGTAATGAAATCCTAAGGATAAATAATACGATAATTGCTAAAGATAATAAAACAAGGAGTCGCTAAAGTCCTGCATTTATTACACGGCCGCACCTCCGTCCCGCCTCCTCTATTCAGCTCTGCAGATGACGCGGCGGTGTCTTCCGTCCCACCTCAGCCCCGCCTCCTCTCATTCAGCTGCCCGCTATGTGTTATAAGTTTACCAAACCGAGATAATGTCTTATGTGCATGCGCACTTGAGACTCCTAGCACCGGAAGTGACGAGGTCCGATTTTTTCACGGGTCCGAGAAAATTTTAGAACACCGGGAAACACAAAATATGATTTCCCCCTGGAAGACTTTGGACAGCATTGTACTAAAATGAAAATCCTGCGTCAGATTGCTAAAAAAAAATATTTTAAGGAACAAAAAAATGCATAAATAATAATCTATGGCTGGGTTTATTTTGTGATAAATATTTTACTCGCAAAGAAAAAGAAGGTTAAACGCTCTTCAGCCAGCAGAGGGGGTATAGCTCAGTGGTAGAGCATTCGACTGCAGATCGAGAGGTCCCTGGTTCAAATCCAGGTGCCCCCTGCAAGATTTTACATAGCCTTGTATCTAAATGTAGAAGGATCTCTGCAAATACATTTTAAGCAGAAAAAAATGACAAAAACAAATACCTCAAAGGAGACAATGTAGCAAGCACTGCAGATACATTCACTCACCGGACACTTTATTAGGTACACCTGTTCAATTGCTTCGTAACACAAATTGATAATCAGCCAATCGCATGGCAGAAACTCAATGCATTTAGGCATCTAGACATGGTGAAAGACCACTTACTGAGGTTCGAACTGAGCATCAGAATGGGGAAGAAAAGGAGTTGTAAAGTCAGAAAGCTTTTTATCTTAATTCATTCTATGCATGAAGATAAAAAATAAAAACCTTGTGGTTGTAGCAGCCGCCCTCAGCCCCCCTAATACTTACGTGAACCCCTTCTCTCTCCAGTGATGTGTGGAGAAAAAAAGGACATAAATCTTGTTTGGGTAAAGCATTGCATGACCGCGCAATTGTCAGTTAAACTCACGCAGTGCCAAGTTGAAAAGAGTTGCCTGGTCATTAAGGGAGCAAATCCTTCCGGTCTTAACCACTTAAGCCCCGGAAGATTTTACCCCCTTCCTGACCAGGGTTTTTTTTGCAATTTTTTACTGCGTGACTTTAACGGACAATTGCGCGGTCGTGCAACGCTGTACCTAAACGAATTTGACGTCCTTTTTTTCCCACAAACAGAGCTTTCTTTTGGTGGTATTTGATCACCTGTGCGATTTTTACTTTTTGCGCTATAAACAAAAAAAGAGCGTAAATTTTGCAAAAATAACAATATTTTTCACATTTTTTTATATGAAATTCCCCCCCCCCCCAAAAAAAAATGTAAAAATCTAAATTTTTTAACATTTTTGGCCAATTTGTTTTCTGCTACCTATGTTTGGTAAAAAAAAAATTGCAAAAAGCGTATTTTGATTGGTTTGCGCAAAAGTTATTGCGTTTACTAACAAAGGGAAAGATTTTTGTCATTTTTGGTGTTTTTTTTTAACGCGTAATGGCGGCGATCTGCGATTTTTTTTGCGGTACTGCGACATTGCGGCGGACAGATCGGACCCTTGACTGACATTTTTGACACTTTTGGGGGGACCAGTGACATTACTACAGTAATCAGTGCTATACATATGCACTGTTACTGCAAAATGACACTGGCAGGGAAGGGGTTAACTTTATTGGGGAGGGAGGGGTTACGTGTGTACCTAGGGGCGTGCTTTTTACTGTGATTGGCTGTGGCTACTAGTGTAGGAACAGTGATCAACGGTCCTACATAGTAGAACCGTATGATCACTGTTTCTACACAGGGGAGAATGACAGGCGGCTTGTTTACATCAGCCGCCTGACTTTCTCCCTCTGCACCGACGATCAGCGAGTGATCGGCGGACATCGGGTCCGCCGGTCACACGCACTGACTTCCCTGTGAACGAGCCGCGGCGCTATAGGCTCACAAGGAAGTGACAGGCAAGTGAGGTAGATCTACGTCACTCTGCCTGGCCGGGGCTGGCCGCCGCAGTAAATAGTCGTGTGGCGGTCGGCAACCGGTTAAAGTGGTTAAGATCCGGGTTAACACTGATACAACAATTGCTCCAACTGTGAACCACTTGTCACATCAGAAGTTGGACTCCGTTCTGTGCAATGGAATCTTTGTAATCGGTGCAACTTGAGTCGCTCCAACTTAGAAAAAGATTTCTGCGCTACTTTGGTACGACTGGAATACAACTTCTGTTAAAGCTGAGGTCCGACTTCAGATTTGCATGAACGTCACATGACTTTGAAGCCATGGGCAGTGTGAACCCGAGCTTACTCTGTAGACTTTGCTTTTTCGAAGTGTAGCAGTACAGAAGTACATGACCTCAAACTAACCGGAGGAAAGTTCCAAACTAATCTTAAAGCGGAGTTCCGGGCACAGATGTCATTTTTTAATAAACATACCCCCGGGACAGTTAGGGCTAGTACATTCCACAATGGCTAGCCTCTGATCTTTGGTTCGACTTGCATGCGACTTCTGTTAAAGCTGAGGTCCGACTTCAGATTTGCATGAACGTCACATGACTTTTTCCAAGTGTAGCAGTACAGAAGTACATGACCTCAAACTAACCGGAGGAAAGTTCCAAACTAACCATAGGAAGTATTATTTTACTGAAAGGGTAGTTGATGCTCAGAATAGACTTCCAGCAGAGGTAGTGAGACAGTCAACAGTAAATGGCTTCAAACATGCTTGGGATAAACCTAGATCTTTACTCAGACAAAAAAAAGTTATAAAAAAAACAAGAAAAAAACAAAGAAAATAAACTGGCAGACTCGATGGACTAAACAAATAAAATAAATTATATGCTTCTAAATTGCAAAAATCACAGTGCCATAATCGCAATGTAGCAAATCAAACAATATTTAATAAAAGTACAAGTGCATAGTATATAAAGTCCATAAGTGCAAAAGTGTCTGTGCTGGTATATTATTCTGGTGCTTTTCAAGGTGCCACCCAGTGCTCCCCTCCTGTAATCCCCACTCACCAGAGACCAGTGGCGGCTGGTGCTCCATGGGTCAGGGGGGGGCGGCAGACGGACCTGACCACGGACGACACCAGCTCCAGCCAGCACCGCACACCATACCAACCGGTCGCCGGCTCACTCACCCTGTGCTGCCCCTGGACTGACATGTGGAGGCGGTGGCGGCTTTCCCCTCAGTCTCCTCCGTGTCCCCCTTCGTTGGTCGGGCTTCCCCAGCATCTCCTCCCTCCCCCTCTTTTGCCAATAGGATGGCTTCTTTGGGCCAATCGGGAAACGGGTCTCCACCCACTTCCTGATTAGCCAAGAGGAGAATCCATGTGACAATAGCGAATATTGATGCGCGATTGACACACAACTGGGTGGGCTCAGGGTGCAGTGCTCTGCGCCCCGAGCCCACCCTTTTTTGAAGCCTATTAGGGCCTCTGGATCTAATCAGGTGCTTAAAAAAAAAAAGAAATCCCCCATTGGAATCCATGCATCCGGCGCCCTGCATGTAGATTAGGGGGCCGGACGCATGGATGGGGGGGGGGGGTCGGGTCTGCACCCCTGCGCCCTAATGGACGGGCCGCCACTGCCAGAGACATATATCAAGCAGGCATATAGTGGTCCCAGGCACAATGGACTACTCAGTCTTTTTGCTGCCGTCACTTTTCTATGAGATGAGGTTACACCGAGTAAATAGATGCCCAACATGTCACACCTTAAATTTCTTTGCGCCCATGAAATGGCGACAAACCTCAGTACCCTATAATTTCCGTAGGCAACGTTTTAAAAGCCCCCTACAAGTGTTTAGTGTTATGGAGGAGGTCTGGTGCCAGAATTATTACTCTCACTCCAGTGTGCGCGGCAATAGGTAACATGTGCATCGCAATCAATGTTATCTTGTGTAGGCTACCCTAATGCCTGCATTTATATTTGTATGTGTGTATATACGTGGTGCTGGGGGGGCCGCAAACTTTTTTTAAGACGGATTTTATGTGCTTGGGTTTAAATTTACATTTTTTACAATTTACCAAAAGATTTGTTTTAGTTAACTTTTTTTTTTTTTTCATCACAGAGGAGACAAAAAGTCCCCTATGTGATGATTTCTTGGTGACAGGTTCTCTTTAAAGTGGAGTTCCACCCATTTTAGTGACTTTAGATGAATGTAATCCCCTTTAAAATGACTTTTACCAATGGAAACTTTTTTTTTTTTTTGCTAGTAAATACCTTATTTTCTTGTTTATTCCTCCTCTCCTCAATTCCGGGTCAGATCGGCGATGACGTCATTCGGCAATTCGCAGTTTGTGCTGGGATGTATTCCATGCCAGAAATCTCACAGTATTACCCAGGAGCTGAGCTGTACTGTGTGTATTGAGGCCGTGACCTGCCCCGCCCCGCCTCCTCTCAGTGAGTTGTACTGTATCCATTGTATTCAGCCCGTGCTCTGCCCCGCCTCCGCCCCGCCTCCTCTCAGTGAGCTCAGTGAGAATATAATGCTTTCAGTCCTCGCTCACTGAGAGGAGGTGGGGCGGAGGCGGGGCAGAGCACGGACTGAATACAATGCATATAGTACAACTCACTGAGAGGAGGCGGGGCAGGTCACGGCCTGAATACACACAGTACAGCTCAGCTCCTGGGTAATACTGCGAGATTTCTGGCATGGAATACATCCCAGCACACACTGCGAATCGCCGAATGACGTCATCGCCGATCGGACCCGGAAGTGAGGAGAGGATGAATAAACAAGAAAATAAGGTATTTACTAGCAAAAAAAAAAAGTTTCCATTGGTAAAAGTCATTTTAAAGGGGATTACATACATCTATGTAATCCAACGTATTAAAAATGGGTGGAACTCCACTTTAAACTCTTCAGCCCCGGAAGGTTTAACCTCCACCCCCCCCCCCTTTCATGACCAGGTCATTTTTAGCAATAAGGCACTGCGTTAGTTTAACATTTATGTCTTTTTTTTTCTTCCCTCTAAGGGCCCTTTCACACGAGCTTTCCGTATGTCCGCAAATCATCCTATTTCTTTGCGGATGATATGCGGACATAATGTAAGTCTATGGCATTGCGGATGTCAGGGGAATACCATCCGCTGACATCCGATTTCCTTCCTTTCAGTTCTGTTCCATTTTTTTCGAACGGAACAGAACCCTATTTTTCCTCTGTTCAAAAAACGGAAAGGAAGGAAAATCGGATGTCAGCGGTGTCATCCGCTGACATCCGCAATCCCCATAGACTTACATTAGGTCCGCATATCATCCGCAAACGGATGGGTTGATATGCGGACCTACGGAGCAGATGACACAAATGTCATCCGCTCCGTGAAAAAAAAAAAAAAAAAAGGACCGCAGCGGAGCTCTCACACGGAAAGCCCGTGTGAAAGAGCCCTAACAGAGCTTTCTTTGGTGGTATTTGATCACCTCTGCAGTTTTTATTTTTTGCGCTATAAACAAAAAAAGAGCGAAAATTCTGAGAAAAAAAAACAGTGTTTCTTACATTGTGCTATATTAAACATATAAAAAAAAATGTAAAAAATCTAATTGCTTCATCAATTTAGGCCAATATGTATTCTGCTACATATTTTTAGTTAAAAAAAAATCCCAAAGAGCGTATATTGATTGGTTTGCGCAAAAGTTATCACGTCTACAAACTAGGGGATATTTTTATGGAATTTTTATTATTTTTATTACTAGTAATGGCGGCGATCAGTGATTTTTAGCAGAACTACGACATTGGGGCAGACAAATCTGACACTAAAGCCCCGTACACACGTACCGATTGCCGGCCGTAAATATTCGGCCAACGTCCGATCGGCCGATTGTAGGCTTGTTAGTATGATGCTTCTGACAACCAACTGCAACTTTTCGGCCGAAAAAAATCTGGTGTGCATGTTCTAAAATTTTTGTTGGCCGTCAACAGAACGGCCGATTGTTCATCAGTCAGTACAGATTTCGGCCGACAAAAAGCAGATGAGCAAGACTGGGCATGCTCAGAGAAGAAAAAACACACGGAAAGTTAACCATCACATGACATCACTTCTGCAGTAGGTTGTTGGCCGACAAAATTCGTGTGCAGTCTTTAGCACTTTTCAACCAACAAAACAGCACTAGACAAAAGACAGCCGATCGTTCGGCCTACAATCGGTGCGTGTGTACGGGGCTTAAGTGACACTTTTTGGGGACCAGTGACACCAAAACAGTGATCAGTGCTTAAGATATACACTGTCACTGTACTAATGACACTGGCAGGGAAGGAGTTAACACCAGGGGCAATCAAAGGGTTAAATGTGTCCCTAGGGAGTGCTTTCTAACTGTGTGGGGGTGGCTGTTTGACTGGGGAAAGACATTAATCTGTGTTCCTGCTTAGCAGAAACAGAAGATCTCCATCTTCCCCTCTCACAGAACGCCGTGCTGCCTCTTCTGATAATGACCGCGAAGTGCCAGTGAACATCGGATCTGCCGGACCCACTGATTGGCTCCCACTGTGTCCAATCAGAGCAGAAGCGAGTCGAGAGTGGCGCACATGTGCGCTCCAGACCTAGTGCACGAAATCACGTACAGGTACATGATTTTGTGCCTGAGGGCCGCCCTGCCACAGTATATCTGCGTGGAGCGGTCCAGAAGGGGTTAAGGAGACATTGGGGGGTCTGAAAGGCCCTGCATGTCTCCACTGATCACATTGCGATACATACCAATCATGTGGGGTAATCCCGACCCCATACTCATGATCCTACCCCAGCCTGGACCGGCTCTGTGAGGTCAGTCCGCTCTCTGCCGATAATGGGTCACAGGAGTGCAGAAGGAACTACATTCCTGTGATCCAAAAGAGAAGTACAGCCAAACAAGCTTTAGCTGTACTTCTCCTTTAACCGCTTGCCGACCGCCCCACGCAGATATACTGCAGCAGGGTGGCTCAGCTGTGCATAATATCTATATATATATATATATATATATATATCTACGCAATTCTGTGCATGCGGTTTCGGATTAGACACAGCCAGACTGCGGGAGGAGCAGGCTTGATCGCTGCCAGCTTCCCGCGATCTTCGGCTAGAATGACAGAAGAGCCGTCTGCTTAAAGGGGAGGACTGGCCCAGGGGGCAGAGGGGCAACCGCCCCACGGGCTGCTCTAATGCCCCTTAAAAAGGCTGCACCGCTTCTGCCACAGACATGCCTAAAGGATTCCTGGTAAAGAGAAGTAAAATGAAAACAAGGAAAAAGTGCAGCCCCCCCAAGCATGGATAGTGTAAACTGTGTCTGCCCCACTCTCCTCCCCCAGCCAGCCCTGACAAAGCTGTCCCAGCTCCCCCCAACTGCCCCCCCCCCCCCCCGCTGGCCAGGTGGGGAACCTGGATTCGATCAGTATAGAGCAGTGGTCTTCAACTCCGGTCCTCAGGGCCCACTAACAGGCCAGATTTTAAGTATTACCTTGGGGAGATGCAGACTAGAGTACTGCAATCACTGAACAACAAATTATATCACCTGGGATGTATTTCAGGTATCTTCCAAACCTGGCCTGTTAGTGGGCCCTGAGGACCGGAGTTGAGGATCACTGGTATAGAGTACCTGGAACAGAGCTTCAGCCTGGAATGGGGGGTCAGGAGGAGGCCAGGAAGAGGGAGAATTGAAAGGGGGGGGGGCGAGTCGCGAGTCGCTGCACCATGGGCCCCTGGGTTGTACTTGCCCCCTGGGCCAAAAGTTGCCATTCAGCCCCCGCCTGCTTATGTAAACAGAGCAGGCGGCTCTTCTGTCAGAGAGGCAGGGAAAGATTGTGTGATTCAGCTAAGCTGACTCACAGATCTCTCACTGCCTCTGTCCAACCCATCCCCCCACACAGTTAACAAGCGCATATAGTGAAAACACATTTAACCCCTTGATCACCCCCAGTGTTAACCCCTTCCCTGCCAGTGTCATTTATACAGTAAAAGTGCAAATTATTTAGCACTGATCACTGTACTAATGTCACTGGTCCCCAAAAATGTAAATTAGGGGTCTGCTCTGTCCACCGTAATGTCACAGTCCTGATAAAAATCGCTGATCGCTGCCATTAGTAAAAAAAAAAAAGTCCAAAAATTTATCCCACAGTTTGTAAATGCTATAACTTTTGCGCAAACCAATTATTAAACTCTTTTTGGGATTTTTGTTTTTTTTACCAAAAATATGTACCAGAATACAAATTTGCCTAAACTGATAAAAAAATAAGATTTTTAAAATTTTTTATTGGGAATGTTTTACATCAGAAAGTAGAAAATATTGGTGTTTTTTCAGACTCTTTTTTTTTTTAGCGCAAAAATGAAAAATGGAACAGGTGATCAAATACCACCAGAAGAAAGCTCTATTTGTGGAGGAAAAAAAAGACATCAATTTTATTTGGGTACAGCGTCGCACGACCGCACAATTGTCAGTTAAAGTAACGCAGTGCTGAATTGCAAAAAAAAGCCTGGTCTATGGTAAAACCTTCCGGGGCTGAAGTTAGTTAGGCAGAAACAAACTAGCAGAAGTTAGACATTGCAGAGTAAGTGCCGGTTCACACTAGGGCGACCTGTGAGGCGACCTGTTCGCCTCACAGGTCGCCTCCCATAGGGAAGCTGCGGACCCGTTCTAATAGGAGCGACACAAGTCGCTCCGACCTAGAAAAAGGGTCCGGAGCTTCTTTGGGGCGACCCGGAGGCGACCGCCATAGACTTCAATGTTATGAAGTCCGTGGCGGCCGCTCCGAGGTCGCGGCGCGTTGCGAAGTAGCGTTGCTGCAATGTGAACCGGCGCTCAGTGCCGGTTCACACTAACGCGGCACGTCTTCGGGGGCAACCTGTGAAGTCCCGTGCACCGCGACTTCGGCGCGACTTGCACGGACTTCATATAATGAATGTCAATGCAAGTCGCTCCGATGTCGCCCCGAAGTAGTACAGGAACTATTTTCTAAGTCGGAGCGACTTGAGTCGCTCCTATTAGAAAGGTTCTTGTAGCACAGAATGGACCGCGACTTGTCACGCTGACCAGTCGCCTGACAAGCCACGGAAGTGTGAATGGACACTAATGCCTCGTTTCCACTGAGCGGATCGGTTCGGGTCGGTTCAGTACGGTACGCTAATTTGAGTGTTTCCATTATGAAAGTGGCCCATACAACCGAACCAAACCGCACCATTCCTGGTCCTGCTTCAGATGAAGGGCCATAGGAAATGGTACGGTACGGTTAGGGCGGAGCTACTGGTGTTACACGATAGATTCCGCTGATTGGCGGACAGGAAAACTTCAATGCTCACGTCAAATGAAAGAGCAAAACAAACACCTCAATTGGTGTAAACCCTGCATGGTCCCTGGTGGCCCGACTTGCAGTGGAAACGCTCACCTGAATAGACCGGACCATGCTAACCCTTCCAAACTGTACCGACCTGAACCGTTCC
This sequence comes from Pelophylax lessonae, assembly GCF_965119305.1. Lineage (NCBI taxonomy): Eukaryota > Metazoa > Chordata > Amphibia > Anura > Ranidae > Pelophylax > Pelophylax lessonae. Next base: position 31,384,597 of record NC_138773.1, on the reverse strand, counting down.
ACTCAGTGGAAATGAGGCATAAATGGAAATATAGCAATGTTATGCTGATGCTTTTGGACACAGTGAGTCTAAGCAGATGAAGAGGTCCCCAGTTTAAATATGATTTCCCCCTGGAAGACTTTGGACAGCATTGTACTAAAATGAAAATCCTGCGTCAGTTGGCTAAAATACATTTTAACGGGAAAAAAAAAATGCATAAATAATCATCCATGGCTGAATGGTTTATTTTGTAGTAGACTACCAATTATCTGCAGTGTGCAAAGCTCATAGGTTAAACAAAGTTCAACCAGCAGAGGGGGTATAGCTCAGTGGTAGAGCATTCGACTGCAGATCGAGAGGTCCCTGGTTCAAATCCAGGTGCCCCCTGATAGATTTTACATAGCCTTGTATCTAAATGTAGAAGGTTCTCGGTAAGTACATTTTAAGCAGAAAAAAATTACAAAAACAAATACCTCAAAGGAGACAATGCAGCAAGCACTGCAGATACATTCACTCACCGGACACTTTATTAGGTACACCTGTTCAATTGCTTTGTAACTCAAATTGATAATCAGCCAATCACATGGCAGAAACTTAAATCATTTAGGCATCTAGATGTGGTGAAAGACCACTTGCTGAAGTTCGAACTGAGCATCAGAATGGGGGAAGAAATGGGATTTAAAGGAGTTGTAAAGTCAGAAAGCTTTTTATATATGCATGAAGATAAAAAAAAAAAAACCTTCTGGGTGTAGCAGCCGCCCTGAGCCCCCCTAATACTTACCTGAACCCCTTCTCTCTCCAGTGATGTGTGGGAAAAAAAAGGACATAAATCTTGTTTGGGTAAAGCGTTGCATGACCGCGCAATTGTCAGTTAAACTCACGCAGTGGCAAGTTGAAAAGAGTGGCCTGGTCATTAAGGGGGCAAATCCTTGCGGTCTTAAAGTGGTTAAGATCCGGTTTACACTGATTCAAATTGCTCAACTGTGAACCACTTGTCGCATCAGAAGTTGGACCCCATTCTGTGCAATGGAATCTTTGTAATCGGTGCAACTTGAGTCGCTCCGACTTAGAAAAAGATTTCTGCGCTACTTTGGTACGACTGGAATACAACTTCTGTTAAAGCTGAGGTCCGACTTCAGATTTGCATGAACGTCACATGACTTTGAAGCCATGGGCAGTGTGAACCCGAGCTTACTCTGTAGACTTTGCTTTTTCGAAGTGTAGCAGTACAGAAGTACATGACCTCAAACTAACCGGAGGAAAGTTCCAAACTAATCTTAAAGCGGAGTTCCGGGCACAGATCTCATTTTTTAATGAACATACCCCCGGGACAGTCAGGGCTAGCACATTCCACAATGGCTAGCCTCTGATCTGTCCCGGTTCGCACTTACCTACAAGAAGAAATACTCACTTATAAAATTTCTTCCACAGCGTTTCCATCTCTCTTGTGGGCAGCTGAAGCCGGCGCGGTCCTCTTCTGTGTCTTCTTCCGCGTCTTCTTGTCCCAGAATGCGCCTGCACCGGCCCCTCTCGTCACTTCCGGTGCGACGCCGCATTCCTAAACAGCTTCTGGGCATGCCCAGAAGCTGTTTAGCAGGGGAATGCGGCGTCGCCCGGAAGTGACGAGCGGGGCCGGTGCCGTCGCATTGATTCCTGGGAGCGATGACGTTCAGCTCCCAGGAATCATAGCGAGACAGGAAGTGACGGGGTGAGCCGCGGCTCCGAGGGAGGAAGTACTCTGAGGTGAGTATTTACGATCTTCAATTAAAAGGTGAGTAAACAAAAAAAAAAAAATAACTATCCAATTCCTTTTCAGGTGATGTCTACCTAGCAGAGGGGCACAAAAAAAAATATCGTTTTTGTGCCCGGAACTCCGCTTTAAGAAGTATTATTTTACTGAAAGGGTAGTTGATGCTCAGAATAGACTTCCAGCAGAGGTAGTGAGACAGTCAACAGTAAATGGCTTCAAACATGCTTGGGATAAACCTAGATCTTTACTCAGACAAAAAAAGTTATAAAAAAAAACAAGAGAAAACAAAATAAACTGGCAGACTCGATGGACTAAATAAATAAATTATACAGCGCTGCTTCTAAATTGCAAAAATCACAGTGCCATAATTGCTATGTAACATCTACCAATTATCTGCAGTGTGCAAAGCTCAAAGGTTAAACGCAGTTCAGCCAGCAGAGGGGGTATAGCTCAGTGGTAGAGCATTCGACTGCAGATCGAGAGGTCCCTGGTTCAAATCCGGGTGCCCCCTGGAGCATTTTGCATAGCCTTGTATCTAAATGTAGAAGGTTCTCTGCAAGTACATTTTAAGCAGAAAAAAAATACAAAAACAAATAAATACCTCAAAGGAGACAATATAGCAAGCACTGCAGATACATTCACTCACCGGCCACTTTATTAGGTACACTTTTTCAATTGCTTTGTAACACAAATTGATAATCAGCCAATCACATGGCAGAAACTCAATGCATTTAGTCATCTAGACAGGGTGAAAGACCACTTTCTGAAGTTCAAACTGAGCATCAGAATGGGGGAAGAAATGGGATTTAAAGGAGTTGTAAAGTCAGAAAGCTTTTTTTTTCTTAATGCATTCTATGCATGAAGATAGAAAAAACCTTCTGGGTGTAACAGCCGCTCTCAGCCTCCCTAATACTTACCTGAACCCCTTCTCTCTCCAGCGATGTCCACAAGTCCCTCGGCCATCTGGGATTTTCCTTCCTAATTGGCTGAGATACAGCCACTGCGTCATTGGCTTCCGATGCTGTCAACCAAAGTTAGTGAGCCAATCAGGAGAGAGAGGGGGCGGGACCGAACAGCAGCTTTGTGTCTGAATGGATACACAGAGCTGCAGCTCAGCTCAGGTGCCCCCATAGCAAGTTGCTTGCTGAGGGGGCACTCGATAGGAGGGAGGGGCCAGGAGCAGGAACAAGGGACCCAAGAAGAGGAGGTTCCGGGCTGTTCTGTGCAAAACCAGTGGCATCACTGGGGGGGGCCAGAGGGGGCCATGGCCCCTCCAAAATTAGTCTGTGTCCCCCCAATTAATTATGTGTACATATTTAACACTGGAATGGATTCATGATCATCTTCTGAAACCGAGAGAGACGCCTCACGCTGTGCGCAACGCCTCTACAAACACAGGAAAATTTTGAAATTTCCTTCAAATATATAATAAATAAAGTGCACCAGTGTCTACAGAGTTGATATATATATAAATACTCACACTCTTACAACAAAATAAATGTTACGCTCAGCGCTCCGGGCCCCCTGCTGGCCTCGGAGCGTGTGTCCCCAGGCGGCGCTCCTGCGTCTCGGCGTGTGCGTCCCCGCTCTCTAGGGCGCGCACGCACCGGGACTCTTAGATCTAAAGGACCAATGCACAGGTGATTGGTGCCAGGTCCAAGCTGGTTATTAAGGGTTAAGGTTTATCAAAGGCAGTGCTGACTTAATTAGGCTTCACCTGTGCACTGCCCATTAATACCTTCTCCTCCCACAGCTTCCTGCCGGATCTTTGTGCCTTGTGCCTCTGTGAAAGCGTTCCCTTCTGTGTTTGTTTGCTTTGCCTGTTGCCGAACCCGTTGCTACCGACGTCTCGCCTTTGAACCTCTGCCGCCTGCCCTGACCTCTGCTACGTCCGACTACGCTCTTGCCTACTCCCTGTGTACCACGCCATATTAGCTGCCAGAGAGATCGAGTTGTTACTGGGGGATACAACCTGGTAGTTACCGCCGCAGCAAATCCATCCCGCCTTGCGGAGGGCTCTGGTGAAGACCAGTAACTGCTTAGAACCGGTCCTCTAGTACAACCCGTGCCATCGCCTCTCTGTTCCAGAGGATCCACTACCAGTCCTGCCGGTTCATGACAATAAATTGGTGAATACAGAAACAAAAATTCATAAAGGTGACAGTAAAGTGCTCAGTGCTTAAATACACAGGTGGGTGAGTTAATTTTCAATCTTAATAATCAGTCCTTATAAGGTGCTTAAAGTGTCCAAAATAGCAAAAAACACGTGTTGAAAAATATATGTGATCTTATGTCTTTATTTGGCCAATTTTTCACAAATGTTTCATGTTTTATGCATTTGAAGGCCCAGAGTGTGTGGACAACATCAGTGGAGTCACCAGTAAGACGAGGCAGCAGAGGAGCCAGACACAGCCAGCACACAAGGAGCAGGCCTGGGGACATCGGTTTTAGCAGGCAGGTTGGCCGGTAAGTGCAGCAGTGAGTCCACTGCACATTTCCTTTCTCGTACCGCCCTCACGCCCCTGAAAATGACAATGTGGACTGACCCGCTGACAGAACTTTACAGTTGAACATGGCAAACATGTATAATACATGTCCGTAAGTTTGCTATGTCCAGCTGTAAAATTCTGTCAGTGTGTCAGTCCACATTGTCATTTAAGGTTTATGCTTTTAATATCCATTGTCAGGAATATTTCATGTTTATGCGTTTGATTTCCATTTTTGGAATCAAACGCATAAACCTGACATATTCCTGACATTGGCCATCAAACACATAAACATGAAACATTCTTGACCATGGGCATCCAACGCATAAACATGAAGTATTCCTGACCATTTAGTAAAAAGGTGAATAGTACCTGCGCTATGGAGTTTTTTTTTTTTTCACTGCACCAAGTAAGGGATGGCTGAGTCGGGACTCAGCAAAACCGGATCGGCCTTGGATCGGTTATTTTACCGATCCCCCGATCCAGCTATTGTGGCAGTTTCGGCACTGATATCCGATCCTAATATTGGATCGGTGCATCCCTAGTCAGGAGTACTTCATGTTTATGCGTTTGATGCATGTTGTCAGCAATATTTCATGTTAATGCGTTTGATGCCCGTTGTGAGGAGTACTTTATGTTTATGAGTTTGATGTCCATTGTCAGGAATATTTCATGTTTATGTGTTTGATGGCCGTTGTCAGGAATATTTCATAAAAAAAAAAGTGAATTTGTAACAAGGCCTCGGGAGTGCATTCTATTCTAGATAGATAGATAGATTATTTTTATATATATATATTATAAAAATTGCGTTTTATAGTTGGCCCCATTTCTTTTGTCCCTGTCCCCCCATGTGCCCCCTCTAAATATAAAAGCTGGAGACGCCACTGTGCAAAACCAACTGTACAGAGGAGGGAAGTATAACATGTTTGTTATTTAAAAAAAAAAAAATGAGACTTTACTTTCACTTTAAGTAGCTCTGAACATGGCATGGTTGTTGGTGCCAGGCGGGCTGGTCTGAGGATTTAAAAAACTACGGATCTACTGGTATTTTCATACACAACCATCTCTCGGGTTTACAGAGAATGATGGGAAAAAGAGAAAATATCCAGTGAGCGGCAGTTGTGTGGAGGAAAATGCCTTGTCGATGTCAGAGGAGAATGGGCAGACTGGTTCCAGATGATAGAAGGGCAACAGTAACTCAAATAACCACTCATTACTACCAAAGTACTCGGAATGCACAACACATCGAACCTTGAGGCAGATGGGCTACAGAATCAGAAGACCACTCCGGGTGCCACTCCCGTCAGATAAGAACAGGAAACTGAGGCTACGATTCGCACAGGATCACCAAAATTGGACAATAGAAGATTGGAAAAAACGCCAGCCACCAGAGGGGGGTATAGCTCAGTGGTAGAGCATTCGACTGCAGATCGAGAGGTCCCTGGTTCAAATCCGGGTGCCCCCTGGAACATTTTGGATAGCCTTGTATCTAAATGTAGAAGGATCTTTGCAGTACATTTTGAAGCAGAAAAAAATGACAAAAACAAATACCTCAAAGGAGACAATGTAGCAAGCACTGCAGATACATTCACTCACCGGACACTTTATTAGGTACACCTGTTCAATTGCTTCGTAACTCAAATTAATAATCAGCCAATCGCATGGCAGAAACTCAAAGCATTTAGGCATCTAGACGTGGTGAAAGACCACTTACTGAAGTTCGAACTGAGTATCAGAATGGGGGAAGAAATGGGATTTAAAGGAGTTGTAAAGTCAGAAAGCTTTTTATCTTAAAGAGGAAGTAAACCCTTCTGTGACACTTTTACCTATAGGTGATCCTATGATAAGGCTTACCTATAGGTACTGTAAATATCTCCTAAACATGTACCGTTTAGGAGATATTTACCTTACATGCAGCCAGTGACGTCACTGGCGCATGCGCTCTGAAGGAACGGCCGCTGGTGCCGTTTCTTCAGAGCCCCGTGCCGTGACTGTCGGCTCCCGCTTGTGTGCGCGGGAGTGACATCACCGCGGCTCCGGCCAATCAGATGGCCGGATGCCGCGATCCCGGAAGACGGGCGACTGGACATGTCGCCTGTCATACAGGTAAGCGGACGGCACGGCGGGGGCTCGTTCTAAGGTAAGTATTTCATAATGAGCTAGTATGCGATGCATACTAGCTCATTATGTGTTTCTCTTACGGGTTGCAAAAGAAAAAAAAAAAAAAGTTGTATGGGTTTACAACCTCTTTAATGCGTTCTATGCATGAAGATAAAAAAAACCTTCTGGGTGTAGCAGCCGCCCTGAGCCCCCCTAATACTTTCCTAAACCCCTTCTCTCTCCAGCGATGTCCACGAGTCCCTCAGCCATCCAGGATTGTCCTTCCTAATTGGCTGAGATACAGCCGCGGTGCCATTTGCTCCTGATGCTGTCAACCAAAGTCATTGAGCCAATTTGGAGAGAGAGGGGGGTGGGACCGAACGGCAGCTCTGTGTCTGAATGGACACACAGAGCTGCAGCTCAGCTCAGGTGCTCCCATAGTAAGTTGCTTGCTGAGGGGGGCACTCGATAGGAGGGAGGGGCCAGGAGCAGGAACAAGGGACCAGAGAAGAGGAGGATCCGGGCTGCTCTGTGCAAAACCAACTGTACAGAGGAGGTAAGTATAACATGTTTGTTATTTAAAAAAAAAAAAAAAAACAGAGACTTTACTTTCACTTTAGGTAGCTCTGAACATGACATGGTTGTTGGTGCCAGGCGGGCTGCTCTGAGGATTTCTAAAAATGCTGATCTACGGGGATTTTCACACACAACCATCTCTGGGATTTACAGAGAATGATGGGAAAAACAGAAAATTTTCAGTGAGCGGCAGTTGTGTGGAGGAAAATGCCTTGTTGATGTCAAAGGAGAATGGGTCAGATGATAGAAGGGCAACAGTAACTCAAATAACCACTCGTTACTACCAAAGTACTCAGAATACCATCTCGGAATGCACAATACATTGAACCTTGAGGCAGATGGGCTACAGCATCAGAAGACCACTCCGGGTGCCACTCCCGTCAGATAAGAACAGGAAACTGAGGCAACGATTCGCACAGGATCACCAAAATTGGACAATAGAAGATTGGAAAAAACATTGCCTGGTCTGATGAGTCTCCACTTTAGCTGCGACAGTCAGAATTTGGCATAAACATGAAAGCATGGATCCATCTTGCCTTGTATCAATGGTTCAGGCTGGAGGTGGTGAAATGGTGTGGGGGATATTTTCTTGGCACACTTCGGGCCCCTTAGTACCAATTGAGCATGGTTTAAATGCCACGGCCTACCTGAGTATTGTTGCTGACCATGTCCATCCCTCCAAGACTACAGTGCCCCCGTCATCTGATGGCTCCTTCCAGCAGGATAATGCACCAGGTCATAAAGCTCAAATCATCTCCCCACTGGTTTCTTCACCATGACAATGAGGTCACTGTCCTCCAATGGCCTCCACACTCATCACATCTCATCCAATAGAGCATCTTTGGGATTTGGATTTGAGTTGAAAATGTACCTAAATCATTCCTCCCAACTTTTTGAGATGGGAATGAGGGACACCCATAAGCAAAAGTATGTAGGCATAGGACACACCCCCTGCCACGCCCCCTTAAAGAAGAATTATACCAAAAGAATATTAGTTAAACCCAAAAGTGATTTTTGTTTACCACTACTATTCCTTTACACTGGCTTCTGAAATTTTCAAATGCAGCAATTTAAAAATTGGATGAAAGGTTTAGCACTGGGAAATACGTTTTGAAAGATAAAAAGTGCATTTTATATACAACTATATAGATCAGACCAAAATGAGGAGGAAAGAGGAATAGAGGGACTTTGTTTCAAGTCAGGGACAGTCCCTCAAAATCAGGGACAGCTGGGAGCTATGCCTTTCAGTGCTCATTGGCATCTATGGGAAATATTGGGCATCTTTACATGACACTGCTCCCTGTCTTTTACATCGCCTACCTGCCTAATCCCTATTATCACACACAACACACGGCTGCCATGTAAGCAGCCTTATATAGTGTGGGGTGTGGACTTAGCCCCTGAGCCATAATTGGCTAAAGGCACCCTGCCTTTGGCCAATCATGGCTCTGACAGGACATTGTGCTGTGATTGGCCAAAGTATACAGGTCAGGTGCATTCTTTGGCCAATTATCAGCAATCAATGCACTGCAACAGCGCAGTGAATTATGGGACGCTCATCGGTGGGTGAACTTTAAGCGCCCCATTTGTCTGTGTGTTCAGCGAAAATACAAACAGCTGATGTTCGAGTTGAACACACAGCCCGTCCCTACAACTATATAGATCAGACCTAAATGAGGGACAAATGAGGAGGAAAGAGGGACAGAGAGACATTGTTCCCAACCAGGGACAGTCCATCGAAATCAGGGACAGTTGGCAGCTGTGGCCAAATGGAGGCCTCTGCACAATAGTAGCACATTGGGGCTTTAATGGAAATGTGGCAATGTTATGCTGATGCTTGTGGACACGGGTGAGTCTAAGCAGATGAAGAGGTCCCCAGTTTAAATATGATTTCCCCCTGGAAGACTTTGGACAGTATTGTACTAAAATGAAAATCCTGCGTCAGATTGCTAAAATACATTTTAAGGGAAAAAAAACACAAATAATAATCCATGGCTGAATGATTTATTTTGTAGTAGACTACCAAATAACTGCAGTGTGCACAGCTCACAAAAAAAAAAAAGGTTAAACACAACTCAGCCAGCAGAGGGGGTATAGCTCAGTGGTAGAGCATTCGACTGCAGATCGAGAGGTCCCTGGTTCAAATCCGGGTGCCCCCTTGAAGATTTTGCAGTACATTTTGAAGCAGAAAAAAATGACAAAAACAAATACCTCAAAGGAGAAAATGTAGCAAGCACTGCAGATACATTCACTCACCGGGCACTTTATTAGGTACACCTGTTCAATTACTTCGTAACTCAAATTGATAATCAGCCAATCGCATGGCAGAAACTCAAAGCATTTAGGCATCTAGACAGGGTGAAAGACCACTTACTGAAGTTCGAACTGAGTATCAGAATGGGGGAAGAAATGGGATTTAAAGGAGTTGAAAAGTCAGAAAGCTTTTTATCTTCATGCATTCTATGCATGAAGATAAAAAACACCTTCTGGGTGTAGCAGCCGCCCTGAGCCCCCCTAATACTTTCCTAAACCCCTTCTCTCTCCAGTGATGTCCACGAGTTCCTCAGCCTTCCAGGATTGTCCTTCCTAATTGGCTGAGATACAGCCGCGGTGCCATTTGCTCCTGATGCTGTCAACCAAAGTCAGTGAGCCAATTAGAAGAGAGAGGGGGGTGGGACCGAACGGCAGCTCTGTGTCTGAATGGACACACAGAGCTGCAGCTCAGCTCAGGTGCCCCCATAGTAAGTTGCTTGCTGAGGGGGGCACTCGATAGGAGGGAGGGGCCAGGAGCAGGAACAAGGGACAAGAGAAGAGGAGGATCCGGGCTGCTCTGTGCAAAACCAACTGTACAGAGGAGGTAAGTATAACATGTTTGTTATTTAAAAAAAAAAAAAAAAACAGAGACTTTACTTTCACTTTAAGTAGCTCTGAACATGACATGGTTGTTGGTGCCAGGCGGGCTGGTCTGAGGATTTCTAAAACTGCTGAACTTCTGGGATTTTCACACACAACCATCTCTGGGATTTACAGAGAATGATGGGAACAACAGAAAATTTTCAGTGAGCGGCAGTTGTGTGGAGGAAAATGCCTTTTTGTTGTCAAAGGAGAATGGGTCAGATGATAGAAGGGCAACAGTAACTCAAATAACCATTCGTTACTACCAAAGTACTCAGAATACCATCTCGGAATGCACAATACATCGAACCTTGAGGGAGATGGGCTACAGCATCAGAAGACCACTCTGGGTGCCACTCCCATCAGATAAGAACTGGAAACGGAGGCTACGATTCGCACAGGATCACCAAAATTGGACAATAGAAGATTGGAAAAAACGTTGCCTGGTCTGATGAGTCTCCATTTTAGCTGCGACGGTCAGAATTTGGCATAAACATGAAAGCATGGATCCATCTTGCCTTGTATCAATGGTTCAGGCTGGAGGTGGTGTAATGGTGTGGGGATATTTTCTTGGCACACTTTGGGCCCCTTAGTACCAATCAGTGGCGGCTGGTGCTCAAAATTTGGGGGGGGGGGCGCAAAAAGAAAATTTGCGGCAAAGAATGCTGTACAAAATTGCGTGACTTTGACGCCACACAAGTGTTAAAGGGGCCTTCAGTAATCAAGGAACAGTGCCTTGAAAATGATCATCAATGCAGACTGACCAGTGACCACCAGCTTGCTGTGCCCCCAATGATTATCAATGCAGACTGACCAATGACCACCAGCTTGCTATGCCCCCAATGATCATCAATGCAGACTGACCAGTGACCACCAGCTTGCTGTGCCCCCAATGATCATCAATGCAGACTGACTGAGTGACCACCAGCTTGCTGTGCCCCCAATGATCATCAATGCAGACTGACTGAGTGACCACCAGCTTGCTGTGCCCCCAATGATCATCAATGCAGACTGACCAGTGACCACCAGCTTGCTGTGCCCCCAATGATCATCAATGCAGACTGACCAGTGACCACCAGCTTGCTGTGCCCCCAATGATCATCAATGCAGACTGACTGAGTGACCACCAGCTTGCTGTGCCCCCAATGATCATCAATGCAGACTGACCAGTGACCACCAGCTTGCTGTGCCCCCAATGATCATCAATGCAGACTGACCAGTGACCACCAGCTTGCTGTGCCCCCAATGATCATCAATGCAGACTGACCAGTGACCACCAGCTTGCTGTGCCCCCAATGATCATCAATGCAGACTGACTGAGTGACCACCAGCTTGCTGTGCCCCCAATGATCATCAATGCAGATGCAGACTGACCACCAGCTTGTCTGCCTGGCATGGCCCCCCCACCATCAATGCAAAGAGAGACCTCAGACCAACGTGCGTGCATGCCCCCTTCATAGCACCACCAGAACAACTGGCAGGACAGGACAGTGTGCGGGCCGGGCCCCGCCCTGAAGCTTCATTCACAATCACTTCACTTACCGTTACCGGGCTTCTGCTGGCCTTGTAAGTGTTTCACTCACTGTCTGTCTGCGCTGCGGCCTGCGGACTCTTCTGCGCGTCTGTGCCTGCGCCCTGGCTGCAATGATGCAGGGTCGACTGCGGAGCGGACTGGATTGACTCTGGCCTACTCACACCATCGCACGCAAGAAGAAGGCAATCGCTGGGCCCGAAGTTCCGAACTTCTGATCTGACTCCTGGTCCTGGACTCAGTCAACTTAGATCACGCGGCTCTCGCTCAGCTCTGTCTCCTCTCCTGTCCAACACTCCTCTCTGCGCTGGGCGGGAACGGAAGCCGGAAGGTGATCGTGACACCGGGGCGGTGCACCGCCCCCACGCGTCACGTCACCAGGTCCATGTCCTCCTGTGATTGGTCCAGGCTGGAGTCTGGACCAATCACAGCCCCGATGACCCCCAGAAGAGCGCCAATCGATGCCTTTGCCAGCCAAGGGTGGGGTCAAAAAACACACCCCCCCCATACCCAGCACTAAGTCCGGCGCCCCTAGTGGGCGAAACATAGACACATTTTTTTTTTTTTTTATTTAATCTTTTTCTTTCTTCTTTTTTTTGGGGGGGGGGGGGCGGCGCCCCTGCGCCCACTGGTACCAATTGAGCATGGTTTAAATGCCATGGCCTACCTGAGTATTACTACAGTGTCCCCATCTTCTGATGGCTCCTTCCAGCAGGATAATGCACCATGTCATAAAGCTCAAATCATCTCCCCACTGGTTTCTTCACCATGACAATGAGGTCACTCTACTCCAATGGCCTCCACACTCACCACATCTCAGCCAATAGAGCATGTTTGAGATTTGGATTTGAGTTGAAAATGTACCTAAATCATTCCTCCCAACTTTTTGAAATGGGAATGAGGGACACCCATAAGCAAAAGTATGTAGGCATAGGACACACACCCTGCCACGCCCCCTTAAAGAAGAATTATACCAAAAGAATATTAGTTAAACCCAAAAGTGATTTTTGTTTACCACTACTATTCCTTTACACTGGCTTCTGAAATTTTCAAATGCAGCAATTTAGAAATTGGATGAAAGGTTTAGCACTGAGAAATACGTTTTGAAAGATAAAAAGTGCATTTTATATACAACTATATAGATCAGACAAAAATGAGGAGGAAAGAGGGACAGAAGGACTTTGTTTCAAGTCAGGGACAGTCCCTCAAAATCAGGGACAGCTGGGAGCTATGCCTTTCAGTGCTCATTGGCATCTATGGGAAATATTGGGCATCTTTACATGACACTGCTCCCTGTCTTTAACATTGCCTACCTGCCTAATCCCTATTATCACACACTACACATGGCTGCTGTGTAAGCAGCCTTATATATTGTGGGGTGTGGACTTAGCGCCTAAGCCATGATTGGCTAAAGGCACCCTGCCTTTGGCCAACCATGGCTCTGACAGGACATTGTGCTGTGATTGGCCAAAGCATACAGGTCAGGTGCATGCATTGGCCAATTATCAGCAATCAATGCACTGCAACATCGCAGTGAATTATGGGAAGCTAATCGGCGGGTGAACCCCATTTGTTTGTGTGTTCAGCCAAAATACAAACAGCTGATGTTCGAGTTGAACACACAGCCCGTCCCTACAACTATATAGATCAGACCTAAATGAGGGACAAATGAGGAGGAAAGAGGGACAGAGGGACATTGTTCCCAACCAGGGACAGTCCCTCGAAATCGGGGACAGTTGGGAGCTATGACCAAATGGAGGCCACTGCACAATAGTAGCACATTGCAGCGTAAATGGAAATGTGGCAATGTTATGCTGATCCTTTTGGACACAGTGAGTCTAAGCAGATCAAGGGGTACTCAGTTTAAATATGATTTCCCCCTGGAAGACTTTGGAAAGCATTGTACTAAAATAACAATCCTGCGTCAGAGGGGGTATAGCTCAGTGGTAGAGCATTCAAAACAAAAAATGCAGATCAAGAGATTCGGGCTCCAAACCTGGCGCCCCTGGAACGTGTTGGACACCTTTGCATCTAAATGCGTAATGATTTGATGCGTATTGATTTCATTAAAATCTCCACTCCTTTGGCCGTACTCTTCACTGGTTCTCATCCCACCTATCCCAACGCACCTTTAGTGCTACTTACAGATTTTCTGTCGGGGTCCCCCAAGATCAACGGCACAACTATCAACCCGTCCATCCATGCCAAGGTCCTTGGTATAATCCTGGACTCTGAGCTATCCTTTCGGCCACACATCCAGTCACTGTCCAAAGTTTGCCGCCTCAACCCCTGCAACATCTCCAAGATACGACCCTTCCTAACCAATGATACCACAAAGCTTCTAATCCACTCCCTGGTTATCTCTTGCCTCGACTACTGCAACTCCCTTCTCATTGGCTTACCTTTAAAAAGGCTATCCCCCCTTCAGTCCATCATGAACGCTGTGGCCAGGCTCATCCACCTTGCAAACCGCTCTGTGCCTGCTACCCCTCTTTGCCAATCCCTCCATTGGCTGCCACTCAACCAACGAATGAAATTCAATTTACTAACCATAACTTAAACAGCCATCCATAACTTGGGCCCAGCTACAGCTCTGATCAGAGGGCAGAGGGGGTATAGCTCAGTGGTAGAGCATTGACTGCAGATCAAGAGGTCCCTGGTTCAAATCCAGGTGCCCCCTGGAATACCCTAGCCTTGTATCCAACTGGAGAAGAGCATAAAAATGACAAAAACAAATATTTCAGGGGCGACATGATGGAGTATTTAACTGCAAATACACATCCTGCTTTGAGTTGAAACAATATGTACACAGGGAAGTCTCTGGTCACATTTAAGTCTGGGAGATTGTAGCTACAAGAAAGTTCCTGAACTGGAATCCTCAGAATGCAATTGAGCAGAAAGACAAACCTGGCAGCAAACCTTTTTGACTTAAAGCTTTTGCATTTTTACACATGGTAAAATGCATATTTTGGGCCTGGAGATAAGGTGAAACCCCCAAACTTTCTGGGTTTTCTGAAAAGAAAAAAAAAAAAAAAAACGCAGATCTAGAGATTCAGGCTCCAAACCTGGTGCCCCTGGAACGTGTTAGACACCTTTGCATCTAAATGCGTAATGATTTAATGCGTATTGATTTCATTAAAATCTCCACTCCTGGGGGCGTGGCTTGGACATGGCGGTGTGAGGACGCTTCATCTTGGCTCTCCCGCTGCCCCTGTCGGCTTTTCACTGCTGATTTTAGCTGCTATGAACGTCCAAAAGAAAAGGAAGACTAAACCTACTTCGGTCCTGTCCTCCAGGGCTTCCGCGGTGACCCCAATCCGCTCTTATTTCCCGGATTCTCTGAGCTCCACTCTGCGGGCCCTCCAGCTCACGCCGCGTGGTGCCCTTGGACCTGTGGCGGGCTCCACACCCGACCGGAGCCTCTCACCGCTGACGATGTCGGGTCCTGCAGCTGCTCCGAGCCCTCCTGCCGCTCAGCACGATCCACCAGTTGTACAGATGGGAGACATTTGGGCTCTTCTCCGCAGCCTGCCAACGAAGTCTGACATGGAGGCTATGGTTGCCCAGATAGCCGAACAACACCACAGGGACTTTCAGCACCTCAGCGGAGAGATGGCGGCATTGGATGGCAGGGTTACCTCGGGAGAATCGGTAGTGCAAGATCTGCAAGCCAGAATTGCTCTATTAGAGCAGACCCAGATGTCCCATGGTGATGCCCTGGCCGTCCATCAGCTGCGGATGGAGGACATTGAGAACCGGAGCCGCCGCAACAACTTGCGGCTCCGGGGCATCCCTGAGGCGACCGGACCTGAAGACCTTACCGTGACTGTCAGCGCGATCCTCTCCCGACTCCTTCCGCCAGATCCTGCACCGGCCCTGGAATTTGACAGGGTCCACCGGGCCCTGGGTGCCTGCCCGACGGACCCGGATAGGCCCCGGGACGTTATCTGTCGCCTGCACCGGTATTCCATGAAGGAGCATTAAGGGAGGCCTGGGCCAAAGGACCGATTGACTTTGACGGAGCTCGTATCCAAGTTTATCCGGATGTGGCTCGGGGGACCCTACAGCGCAGAGCGATGCTGAAGCCTCTGCTGGCACAACTACAATCTCCGGAGATCACCTACTGCTGGGGATTCCCCCTGCTGCTGACGGTCCGGAAGCGTGGTTCTTCCTTCGTGCTTCGCAAACGTGCGGATCTCCCAGCCCTCTGTGACTTTCTGGGCATAGCGCACATGGATCTCCCGGATTGGATGGCCTGGCTTCCGGATCGTGACCCCCGTCAGGGATCCCGGGGCTCGGGTCCCCAGCTGCCTCGTAGACAACGCCGGGCATCCAGGGGACCGTTACTGGGAGCGTAGGGCCCGGAGGTCGCAGCTCCCGAAACGTGAGGATCCCGATTGGGCGGTTTGTGAGTATGGCCCCCCCTCCAATATCTGGCCCATTTTTTTTTTCTTTCCCCCCTTTTTTTAAAATTTTTATTTTTCTCCTTTTTGCCCTGACCACCGATGGGACCTGTGGACATACTGGCCCCTTACCTGTGACCCTTGTTCCCTCTGGATACGCCTCGATGCCTTCATCCCTCTGACTGCCCGAGCTATTTGATGCTGACTTTCCCTGTGCCTGGTGGAATCCCCTTTTCTGCTCCCGGCTCCCCTTCACTGCCCCTGTGCATGGAGCTCCCCCCTGCCCCCTTGGCCACTGGACGCATTGCATCGCTTTGACTCTGAGGTCCCCACATACATGCCGCCCCAAGCTGCTAGTGCTTCCACCTGCTCCCTGTATGACCCAGCTTGCCAGTGGAGTTGTTGCTACCTGCACACGGTGGAGAAACTGATCGCTCGTAAGGGAGAAGGAGACTGTGTTATGTATCTTGCCTTTTTTTTTTTTTTTTTTATTTAACCGGGGAACTGTGGCAATGTTTGTATAGGGGTATTCTGTTGCCTCATGCTATCGGAGGTGCCGGCGGGGGTTAGCCTTTCCTCCCCTCCTTGTACATGTTTGCCGTATTTTGGCGCGTCTTGAGAGGGGGTGGAGTTGGGTCCCCCTGGGCCCCCCCCCGCTGGCTTCTTTGTCGGGGTGTGGGCGGGGGGTGGGACCCACTTCCGCCACCGCTGGTGCGGACCCCTCCCGGAGATTGCCGGGGACGTAGATGGTGGTCGGCCGTGCCGGTCCCTCCCAGATCTGGTCCTGCACGCCTTCTGTGCCCCCCCCTCTCCTCTGGCTGGCCATAGTGAGCTATGTACGATACCTACTGTTACTGTTTTAAGTGGTAGAGGTTGTTCATTGGTCAACATGTACACTAGCTGTTTAGAGGGAACCGATGCTGCTACGCTCTCCCTACCATCCCCCTGGTCCTTCCTCCTCCCCCCCTCGCCTCCCTCTCCCTCCCCC